>NC_143579.1:23267516-23895016 GCF_048544385.1 Mastigoproctus giganteus | reverse complement strand
ATTTAAATTTATTAAAAAAAAAAAAAGGCAGTAACAGCTGGAACTGAAGCTGGAATCGAACAAATTTGCAAACACGCTTCTGTAATAATTGAAAACTTTGCTCTCACTTTGCAGGGCTAGCAGACCCCAGAACTCTGCATTTTTGATTAGATATAAGCATATGCACTTTGCAGGGCTAGCAGACCCCAGAACTCTGCATTTTTGATTAGATATAAGCATATGCACTTAACGCTAAGAAATAAATACAGTTGTCGACTGTCCGAAACTCGATAATCCGAAACCTCGATCATCCGAACAAAGCAACTGACTGATAGCGCCACCCATATGTACAGGAGATGTAAGCTTGTTTATATTTTAATTTTAAAATATTTTAATCATAAAACAAATCTGACACCAATTAATTCGTCCGTTCTACCAAATCTAAGAGCAGTGACGTCATAAGTGACGCAATACACTGTCTGGTTTCTTTTTTACATACTAAGCATAAAATTTTAAATTTTTCTTTCATTTTTCAAAAAAAAATAAGTAATTTTAGTCACTTATGTCGATTACACAGAGCTTTTCCTGAAAAGAAAATTTCGGACCTCTAACGAAGTCTTGAGACATGAATTTAGGTAAAGCAATTATCTTTACAGTAGCAAATACGACAAAATGGAGAAACCACAATCTTTGACAACTTCATTTTATTAATGGACAACTTGGCAAAGTTGATTTATGGCTTTCCTGTGATGACAGCTTCGTACTGCTGCTTAAGGAATGACTGAGTGTCCTGAAAATAGCCAATAATTGCAAATTATATCGTTAGGATAAAGTAAGTGGTTATTGGCGACCACCTTTCCTACTCTGACATTTTTTATTTCTTCCGAATTCTTTGCACGTGCTTGCACCAATATGTTCTGTTTTAATTTCTAATTAACGACGTGCGAGTATATAATTAACGATATGTGGTTATTAAATTGATAAGTTATAATTTAATAAATTCGGGCGTTCGTAAACATCTTTAAAAATTAGTTTTTAAAATTAGAAAAAGTATTAAAATTTTAAGTAATTGCAGATTAGAACATTTTCCATAATTAACAAACGATATATTGAGATAAAATTTTTAATTCGTGAAAAGTTTGTCACGTGGATATATATTACCCTACCATTATACGGACACATTCCTTTGATAGTTAGTTACTTCCTCCCACGTATCAGACCCAACTATAATGCTCATAGGCTTTTGAGGAGATAATAGTACGATTTTATTTATCTAAAAGAATGTGAAAAGATGGAAATATATTTTGGGATTGCTATTCCCCCTGTTCCCCTTGCATTTTGATGCAAGGTCGTCCACAAGGTCTTACATTTTTGGTTAGTATAAATATATAAATTTCGACATCGTTTTAATGAATATTAATTATTTTCATAACAAACATCGTAATGCAATCAATTTTTTGGTTATAATTTTCAATTAGTCTCAATCCAGGATCATTTAGTTAGATATGACATTCTACAGGACAAACAGCTTTGCTAAGGGTAAATCATGCTTAACAAACTTGGTAGGCTATTTTGACACAGTTACTCATGAGCTGGATTTAGGGAATAATTTCGCCACAGTTTATTTGGAATTTAGCAAAGGATTTGACTCGGTCCCTCATGAGAGGTTATTGTATAAGCTTGAAAAGGTTGGGATTACTGGTAAGATTCTACGATGGATTGTTAGATGGCTGCAAGGCAGAAGGCAGAGGATTGAGATTAATGGATATCTTGACATTGGTGTAACGTTAGTAGTGGGGGGATTCCTCAAGGATCGGTTCTTGGACTGTTGTTTCTCATTTTCATAAACAATATCGACGAAGGAATAGAAGGCGTGATATAAAAATATGCAGATGACGAAAAAAAGATTGGCAGAGTCGTTAATGATCAGTGCCAAACAGCGCTCTTTCAGGATGGCTTGAACAGACTTCAAAGATGGTCAGAGAAATGGAAACTATATTTTAATGCTGCTAAATGCAAGATCTTATAATTGGGGAATAGCAACCCACAAATAAACTACACACTTGGCGGGATTTGATTAAAAATAGTGGAGGAGGAAGGGGATCTGGGACTGAACAGCGTAAACAAGCAGCCACAAAAGCCGTTGATGTCCTGTCAATGATTTATCGATAAGGCAATTGTAACATCACATTTGGAACACTGTGTTCAAGTATGGAGACCTTATCTGAAAAAAAGACATTGAGCTTCTTGAAAGGGTCCAAAGACAGGCAACTGAAATGGTGAGATTAGCAGAAGGACGACCTTATGAAGAAAGACTTGGATTATGTGGGCTACAGAGCTTGGAAACCAGGCACCTCAGAGGTGATCTAATTGTGGATTATAAGGCTCTGAGAGGGTTTAGTAAAATGAATGGAAGTAGAATTCTCACTGTTCTAAAGAATTACAGAACTCGGTGGCCATAAATTCAAATTGCAGGGTTTAGATTAGATTGTAGGAAGTTTTCTTTTAGCCAGAGAGTCGTTGAATGCTGGAACAAGTTGGCCTCGCAGATAGTTGAGGTTAACAGTTTGAATAAATTCGAAGGTTAACTGGATACTTTCCTGTGTGAGGAGGGAACATATAATTTGCGTTTTCTTATCTATTTAGTATTTTTTTTTGCCAGTGCAGCAAAAGCCTGTAGCTTTCTTGCGCTCTATGGTGAATACTGTCACTATTTTGCCCCTTAATAGGAATTGTTTATATTGAGTAAAATTAAAATTTAAAAACAATCTTAAACAAAGATGGAGATGGATTTCATCTTCATCCAATATAGCAACTTACGGAGGCTAATGAAAAATAAATAAATAAAATAAGTGTAATAAAAATGGACTACTCTATAAAAAGATTATGCTCCAGTGAATGTTTGCATCTGGGATAATAGCAGAATGCGTATAGTAAAAGATCCTAAGATGGTCTTGAATGTGTGTGAATAGGATGATGTAAAACTTTCCTCCATCTTACGCTTCTAGAGAAGACCATAAAATTCTCTCCTTCATTATATGATACTTAAAACCTTCCAAGCTTTAGTGGCCATTTTGATAAGCCCAATTTAACTGGCTGGATTCTTTTCCTGTCTCACTTACCGGCGAGGTACCCGACACATCACGTGACTTTAACATGGCATTTGTGTACAATACTTGCAGCTACCATGTGTTAAATTTATGAGCAAGGAGAGGATTCTTTTTCTGGAGGTTGGAAAGAATTTTCCAGCTTCTTATATAGGACAGTGAACTTAAGTCCGTGTCATTAATATCCACTAGCAATATAAGTTGAATAAAGTGAACAAAAAAAAAAAAGATCTGTTTAACTTGGATTTATAACGCAATGCCAACTTAATGAGACAATAATTATCCTTTTAACAAAATAAAATTATAAACATTAGAAAAGTTTTGTGGAACTACAAGATATCCTCGCAAAGGAGATTGCATTCTTAGAAAAAGTTCTAATATATATATACACTCCCCATCTAAAAGTTTGGAATCACGCTTCATTTTTTCAAAGTTTTTATTACAATAGGACCAAGTTGTTTAATAATTTTTAATAAAATGTTCTCTAATATGTCAAAAAACTTAAATAATATTTAAGAAATATATAGAATATTGAAGAAAGGTGTAAAAGATTCCTGAGTGTTGTAAACCTTGGTAGATGATTCTAGAATGTGGGAGTATTGTTTCAATACAATGTATTCGAACACCCTTCATTCAGAAAGAGTGTTGGGTGAAAGTTTTGTCTCTCCATTGTAAAAAAATCTTTTAAACAAGCAGGACTTCATGGTCCTGTAGTGTCTGAAAGCCCTTATTAAAACCAGAAAATCGAAAGAAACGATTGGCTTGGCCAAGAGCCATCAACATTAGACAATTAAAGAGTGGTTAAATGTACTTCAGACGGATGAATCCAAATTTTTGAACCAAGCGTAGTGAGACGATCAACTGAAGAGAAAAAATTGTGCCTACAGTCAATCATGGTGGATGGTTCCATCATATGAGGTTGCTACTGTTTTTCTGGGATGGGATATCATCAGAACTGAAGGAATTTTAAGAAAAGAAGGCTATGAAAACATTCTTGAACATAATGCAATGTCCTTTGAACTTCAACTTTGTGGAAGAAATTATATTAAAACAAGAAAATAACCCGGCAGGGACTTTCTAGCAACTAAACAACAGGAGGGACTGTTGCAAATTATGCTGTGGCCATCTCAATCGCCAGCCTTAAACCCAATAGTGCTTTTATGGGATCATTTTGATCGTCAAGTCCACGAAGTCTTCCCATCTTCACAAAATTTATGGGAACCTTGCAGATCCCTTGGAATAATGTTAGTCAAGACACTATTATAAAATTTTTCAATGCTTAATAAAAAATATTAAATTACTTTGTAGTTTGTCGTGATCCCAAACTTTTAGGCAGAAGTTCTTTATATATATATTATTATAGATCATATAATTTAATTAAGATGTAAGATATTTAATAAATATCGAATAAATAATAAATATCCTTGGGGGACAACTCTAAAATAGTGTTTGCAGACAAGCTGCTAAATATACCACTGGACCGAACCTACTGGTAAAGTATCTAGGAGACATCCGAATCATTTTAATTAATTACTAGGGGGCTTCGTCCCCTGCTCGCTGCGCTCGCTCCTTTTAATAAAATAAAATAAAATAAAATAAAATACGTACAGAAGCTTTCGACACTGCGTGTGTGTGTCTCTTATCTCATATGGATACATAATAGAATGGTTCCGCGTGGTCATGCTAGACAAACAAAGCGCGGGCACGAGGTTTATCTAGCATGATCACGCTAAAATAAAAGCTTTTTTATCAGTTAAACAAGCTTCTGTTACATATTTTTGTATTTGTTACGTATTACCACGTAACCCCCCTAAACATAACATAAACGTAACCTAAACGTAACATAAAAATTAAAACATCAAAAAGACACCATAATTAAAAAAGTATAAACTTTATTTGAATTTTTGAAAAAATAACAGTTAACTAACGCTGTCTGTTTTAAAAACCTGAGTTCTTTTCACTAGAGACCACCTACTATTTGATGAGACACAGCTATGACCAGTTGGTTTTGAAAAAGGCTGTCATAGCTGTGTCTCATCGTTTAAACAAATGGCAATTAACTTTTCGGAGGCCATTTGTCTGAAAGTAGTACGATACACTGGCAACTCGTTGTAAAGGCTAGTGTTTGTACTCCTGTGAGAATTAAGACCATTCCATTGTAGTGTGTATCGTTCCGGCCCCAAAAAACAGAGATGAGAGGACAAGATACTCCAGAAAGCATCTTATAATTTCTCTCAGGCCATATAGATTTATTCAAATCATAACTTTGAATTTCCCTATTTTTGGTGCTGTCTCTTATTCAGAAACTTTGTAAGTTAGCGCGAACTGCTCTTGAAAATTATGGGACCTTATCTGAAAAAAAGACATTGAGCTTCTTGAAAGGGTCCAAAGACAGGCAACTGAAATGGTGAGATTAGCAGAAGGACGAGCTTATGACGAAAGACTTGGATTATGTGGGCTACAGAACTTGGAAGCCAGGCACCTCAGAGGTGATCTGATTGTGGATTATAAGGTTCTAAGAGGGTTTAGTAAAATGAATGGAGGCAGAATTCTCACTGTTCTAAACAATTACAGAACTCGGTGGCCATAAATTCGAATTGCAGGGATTAGATTAGATTGTAGGAAGTTTTCTTTTAGCCAGACAGTCATTGAATGCTGGAACAAATTGGCCTCGCAGATAGTTGAGGTTAACAGTTTGAATAAAGACTAGCCATACAGTTCGTCAGCTGCTTGATTAAACTAGGGAGAAAAACAACAAGTGGTTCAAGGTTCACTTGGCTTCCTGCTCCGTACTAGTGCTATGGAATAGATCTGATTAGTGACCTTGATTCTCCCGTTATTTTTCTCTCTGCTATAACCGCGGAAAAATCAAAACAGCGATCTTTGTTCTTACTTGCGAGAAATTGAACGAATTCTCCGCAGTATATTATTAAAATCAAAATGGTACATAAATTGATAAATAATGCGGATTCCTGGTTACAATTAACCCTTAAGACAAAGGTTTTTAAACTTTGGGGGATATGTGAACCACCTCTCCCTCCCCTTCCGGTTTTAGCTTGAAGAATTTTTTGCAGATTCTCAAACAGCACAATTGGTAGAATCATTAGCCTACCCACACAGGATGGAAGAGACCTAAGTTCGAGTACAGTCGATGACGTGAGGAATTCTTATGGGCCTTTTTGACAACGTGGTCGAGTTAGTCGGTCTCAGTGACTTGCTTATTCACAAGATAGAGACAATACAAGAAACAACACCGTATTTATCAGTCATGTTGTTGTTGTTTGTTTGGTTTATAGGAGCATTAGCAACTAAGGCCATATTGCTCCGGGAATATGCGGTGGTCATTCCCTTGACCTTTCCGCATCCTCCGTATTTGGTGGTGACGGGCTCGAACCCCGGTCTAATCAAGAAGCATGTGCTACGCACTGCTGCTCCTTCCCACCTGGCTACGGAGGCGCCTATTTATTTATCAGTCACGGGCTTAAACCCCGGTAACTCAAAGCACTATATTTATGTATCCTTGTGCATGACCACTCGGCTACGGTGGCCTACTAGTTAAATAAATGCGCCTCTGTGTTGGAAATTCCCTTTTTCCACCTCTGGCTAACAATCAATAGTCCAGTTAAGTAAAGGTTGTGTTTTTTAACGTTTGATTAATTTGATACCATGAAATTATTATACAGGTACAACTTCAAAATTATGCAATGTAGGGGTGCCTTCTTGCCAGGTTTTGTCTTAAAAACCGTTTAGTGAAGGTATTGGTTTTAATGATCATAACAGAACGAACTCTACCTTTACCACAAGTTGTCTTGGTATTGCGCTATTTTCTAATACATGACAATACTCACTATCAGCTCTATGTACTAATTTATTAGATCTAATTCATATGATGTCCACTTGATGGAGATGTCTGATATTGCACAGCAGAACGAACTTTGCCTTTACCACAAGTTGTCTTGGTGTTGCAGTACTTCCTGACAAATGACAATACTCGCTCTATATACTAATTTATTAGATCTAATTTATATGATATCTGTTAGATGGGGATGTCTAGCATTGTACAGAACAACGAACTTTGCCTTTATCACAGGTTGCCTTGGTGCTGCACTACTTCCTAAGACATGGTAAATATTCACTGACCATCATCTCAATATACCAATTCATTAAATCTAATTCATGCGCAGTCCGCTAGATGGAGATATCTGGCCTTTTTGGAAGTTCGTTGTCATAATGGTAACTGATCAATAAACTTGTTTGGAAAGAATGGGGAAGTATTTCAATTAGCAGAGAAGTTAGCTGAAAATTCAAAGTTCCATTGGAGCACATTTGGGCAAAGATGGGACTAAGTTAATACCGTGGGTCATTTTTCTTTTTATTTTCTATTTAACAGACGCGATTTAATAGAGAGAAAGTAGCGTAGTTAGCAATTAGGCAGCGCAGTTTATTGTTTGTAGCAAAAATTATGTCACTGTCAGCTGCGAGGTATAGATACAAGTAACCATTGTATGATACCGATCACAGGGAACAGTGGTAATTAAGAGCTCTTGACTCGTTGCTGCCTTCTTTGTTGATAACAGTAGGTGTCAAATGATGCTTTAATATCGCACAGGAACATAACACACCCCATTAGATGGTTTACAATACGCATGTGTTGATTAAGTTCCTTCACAATGAATAATAGCGTCACAGAGTCATTTCAAAGTCCATAGAATAATGCGATGTTTAACCGTTTGAGTTGCTTTGGTAACTCGTGGAGTATTCTTTACAGAAACTGCTGATTGAAAACGTAAAATATTCTTTAACATTAAAAATTAGGAAAGAAATTCAAGCTGATTTAATATTGGTAGCATCATGAACTTCCCTTCCCTTTACTGCGCGTTGCCTTGATATTGCGCTATTTTAGCAAATGATACTACTGAAAGTTTTTTTTTTTTTTTTTTCCCCAGTGATTGGATGCCGGATATTTCAGGGCCGAACTGTACACCGATTTTTTTTTTTTTTTTTATAATCGCTATGTGTTGCCACTACTTTGTGAACAGCCTTTCGTATAAGATTCTTTTAAAAAGTATTTAAACTCCTTTTGTGGATTTTGAGAAACTTAAATCAGTTAATGTCAATTAAATCAGTTTTTAAGAAGGCATGTCTATTAATGTTATCAGTTTTAAAGCAATTTACAGAAACATACACTGTCTGTTCAAAATATTATAACCACCTACTGAATAAGTGGGTAAGACTTTCTCTTGCCAGTACTGCTGCAACATGGCGAGGCATGGACTCTATACGTCCTCTGAACGCTGCAGGAGGCATGTTGTAGGATGTACAATGCCTTGTAGATCTGCGGACATAGGAGTGATTCCTCTTCTGACTGCTGCTCTGTCCACTGTCCGTCCACACTTGAACGCCTTAACTACAGAACTCCACAAATCCGTCCATATTGACGCCCTTCAACTGTATCCGACAATCATCCCTCTTTCGAAGTCCGTCAGATCACATCCCTTGCCCATATCGATCAAGTACTTCATATGACCGCATGCTTGGAACCTGTAGTGTCACATTTATCGGTTCTTATCATGACAAGTGTTCTATCAGATGAGGAGGAAAGGTTGATTGCTAAAACACGGGGATGGTCATAATATTTTGACTGGCCAGTGTACAATATTTACCCCATTCTATCCCTCCAACAGTAATAATTCTCAGCCTATTAAAGACAGCAATGGCGAATTCAATTGAGAATCAAACTGCTCATTTACTGGGGATGACAAAAAGAAAATCTTTTCGGATTCTGAATACATATTCGCTGTGCATGCCGGGATGTCTTGATGACTATGTAAGTGTACCGAAGGGCAAAGTAAATAAAAAGAAGTTATCTTAAACTGTCTCCTTTAAAAAACAGTTTTTTGTCTCCCTCTTAGAACGAACGTTAAGTGTCTTCAAACAGAGAGAGCTTATATCGTAAGAATTCATGAGAAAGATGTCATAAAAATCTTGCCCTACACTTGATTAAATTTTAAATTTCGCTTCACTAGAGGCAGTGAAGCGCGAAACTATTATCAAAAGCTCGCATGAATTCCTTTTATAACTTAACCGAAAAATAATGCAGATTTTTTCTCCCTATTATTTCATTGAAGAAAGTCAGACCGTATATTTGATGGGGGGGAGATCGAATATCTTCAAGAACGCCAGTAGCGTCCTGATCTTAGAGTTTGCGCCCCTTTTTATCAAAGCCAACACATTTCCAATAAGATTCTTCGGTTGTTTACAAATATGATGTCGAATGCAATTGGAGACAGAGAACCATAAATATTAAAAGCTTTGTAAATATATATCTAAGATGAAGAGATTTTATCATTAGGTACCTATTAAACAAGTCTACAGCGTTTATTGAATTAAGCGTATCTAGGGCCGGCTTCTCTGATACACTGCTGCTGAAATAAAGAGATTATTTTGTCGTGAAAATGCTAATTAAGTTTTACCCTTTATAGTTCAGTAGACTGAAGAAAATACATTATTTTGAAAAGTCTCGGTGAGGAACAGTAGTGAGTCCCTTATTTTTATTGTTCACTTGGAGCAATCGATCATCTGATGGCGTCCCCTCCACCCATCGCCTGTGACATGGCGAGGTGGCTTGATGGATGAAGTAATGTGCTCCACTTTACTGTACATTGGAACCCGATAACAGAACGTAGCTTATAAAGTTGACAACCTGTCCTTCGTGCATATATGCCTTTGGGGGATGAAGAAATACCTAACCACCGTTACTGCGCCATCTTTTAATAGCTTGCTTGGAAAATTAATTAATTGTTTGGTTCAATAGTGGAAATCGAATGGTTTTATTAAGGTAATGGGTAGGTTTTGATCCAGGTATTAAACTTCTTCTGTGACAGAAACAGCTAAAAGCTGCCAAATTTCGTCAATGGTTTAATAATAACTATCCCCAGGATTATGAATTTATTTAATTAATTAATTAACTGTTCAGTTAAACAACTGAAGAGTTTAAAAAACAGCGCGTATTTTTTTTCCTGGAAATTCCGTTTATTTTTCTGCATAAGATGAATTAGATGGAAGATTATGTTGCGTTCTACTAGCTATTTTGATGGTATTAAGAAAAATTGACTTCATTTAAATAACTAAATTAATTAATTTTTAATTCCTATTTCTTTTTATTTAATTTTTTAAAATATCAGTTGTGTTTAAATTTTAGTGAATTCATTTTAATTTATTACAATTTATAATTTAAAATTATTTGTAATATTTTTGTAATTCTTTCTAAAAATTAAAACTTTATTTTTAATGTTTATAAAATTAAATATTTTTTATTTTATATCTTTTACTTCTATTTATTTATTTTTTATTATTTTTATTTTCTATCTTTTACTTATATTTATTTATTTATTATTATTTAATTTATTTATAATTTGTAATTTATTTCTAAAAATTAAAACTTTATTTTCAATGTCTAGAAAAGATTTTACTAAATTTATTTTATGATTTTATTATTTTTCTTTTTTTATACTTTACTTTTATTTATTTTATTATTATTTAATTTATTTATTATTTGTAATTTTTTATAAATGTTTTTATATTTTTTTCTAAATATTTAAAAAAAATTAAATGTTTAGAAATTTTTAATAAATTTTCTTTTATCATCTCTAATTAGTTTTATTTTCTATATTTTACTTTTATTTATTTAATTAATTTATAACTTGTAAATTTTTCGCTAAAAATTAAGAATATATTTTTAATCTTTAGGAAAGTTTCATTTCTTTTATTTCATTATTTTTATTTTATATATATTTTATATTTTATTTTATTTTATTTTATATATATTTTATATTTTATATTATGTAATTTATTTATAATCTGTAAATTTTCTATATTAAAAAAACATTCTAAAAATAAAAAATATTTTTAACGTCTAGAAAATTTTAATAAATATTCTTTTATTATTTAATTATATTTATTATTATTATTATTATTTAATTTATTTATAATTCGTAAATTTTTTCTAATTTTTTTTCTGAAAATTAAAAATTTATCTTCAATGTTTAGAAAGTTTAATAAATAATTTTCTTTTATTATTTAATTATATGTTTTACTTTTATTTATTATTATTATTATTATTTAATTTATTTATGATTTGTAAAATTTTTCTATTTTTTTTCAAAAAATTAAAATGTTTTTAATGTCTAGAAAATTTTAATAAATTTTCCTTTTTTATTTAATTATTTTTATTTTGTAAAATTTTACTTTTATATATTGTTTTTTATTATTATTTAATTTATTTATAATTTTAAATTTTTTTCTTATTTAAAAAAAATTAAAAATATATTTGGAATGTTACAAAATTTTAATTTATATTTTTACTTGAAAGCTTTCATTTAAATTTAAGCCACATTACACTGGCGTACGGTTTGTTTTTTCCAGGAATCCCATTTAGACTAATTTGCATAAACTAAACATCCATTATTGTATTAATCAGGTTTTCGATTGATGCTAGCAATTTAAGCCTACAAACGCTAATTTATCTCTAATTACTATCTTTTAATTAACAAAGGCACTTGAAGTGCACTAAGCGAGCTATATCTGTTTACATATATCACAAAAACAAAAAAGGTTGAGTCGAACGAACCCAGCGCCCTCTACCAGACAAAACCAGAAGCTGAGGATATAAAAATATTTAAAAAATTCCTTTTCCTTTCTTAGTAGATTCGGTTGATTTTGAAGACATTCCTGGGGCCGGTAACGTTAGATACGAGCCCCAGGAATGTCTACAGCTTCGTGGAAAATAAATTAATTATCAACTTCGACAAGTTTTCACGTTAATCGACTCTTTCTTTGCTACACACAAGAAACCACTTTGGCTTTAGAAAACGAATTACACTCTTTAGTCTATTTTAACTTACATCCCTCTACCCACGTTGATAATGTCTTTAACCTCGAAACCAAAAGCGTCGCCTTTTTTTTTTTTTTTTTTTTTTGTGGCTCGCTAGATCAATAGCCATGTCTGTAAGGCGTACGCGTAATGTCTTGAAGAAAGGAAGATCAAATTTAAAATATTGTTCGCGTTTGCTCCACGAAGCATTTATCTCCCTGCTTTTTAAAAAGGCTTAAGTAGAGATGACAAAGAAATTGAAATTCAATATTTCCGTTATTTTCAACAGTAATTTGATAAGAAACCACTCAGGGGTTGACTAACAAAATGTAAATTGACAGTTCCGAATTTTTTCCCCCCATAATTTCCCCTTTCATTGGAAACACAACTAGATAGAAGTCTCATTGTAACCCACGAACTCATCACGTGATATTAAAATAAGTTGGAGCTTCCGGTGTAGAACCAGTACATTCCCATCATGCAATTCGCATAAAATAATAGTTCTAATAATTTAAAATTGCTTCATATGCACGCATGAATGCTCTTAAAGTTTCGCGCTGTTTCATTAACAATGAAACAGTTGCATGAGCATGAACAGCAACAGATCCCTTGAGAACAGGGGGATTATGAGAGGTGGGGGAATTGGTCCTGGTACGCATTCCACCTGGCTTCATTCCCTCGTTGATAATGTACGAACACGTGTGTGGGCTCTATCAGACGCTTTTGATTGTCATTATTCGAAGAGGGAGGGATGTTGAGGGGACTTTTTGCATGTAGTCTTTTGAGAGCATTATCAATTGGGTCTTAAGTCCCCCAATCCCCTAGAGTTTTATCCACAGAAAGGTAGTCTCTGTAATAAAGCAAACAGCAGGGACTCTTTGCTGATGGCAAAGTAGCAGTTGATGTTATGGTGAAATTCAAGAGATTTTTGTATTATTTTATTCTCTCCAGTGTACATGATTAATCATGAGAAATATTTTAATTAATAAATGGTAAATACCAATAATTGGTAATTAAAAATAAAGAAGAGTTCGATTATTTTTGACTGCGTGAAAATATTTTTTAACAAATTCACCAAAAAAGCTTCTCATAGGAATTAACAATTTACGAGGGCTGTTCGAAAAGTAGTGGCAATACTTACGTTGTAAAAAGGACTTTTGTGGCGTAGGATAAGTTAAAACAGTTTCGTAGGTGTACGCAAACAGGAAAGTTTTGTTTTGGGCTGGTAGTATAAGTGGGTGCAGCAGGTGCTTTGTTTGCAAAGAGCTCAGCGTTCTTGCATAAAGACTTGGAAGCTGGAAATCATGCAAAAATCGTGGGAATGCTAAAGTGAAACAGATTGCCACATACTACCACTCATCCCGGGAGGGGCATTTGCTCCAGGCGATGAAAGCACTCCATTTTCTGGGGACAACATCAATCATCTTGTACGATAATGGGAGGTATCATGTGGTTAGTCCTTTGGTGGCATTACTGCAGCGATGGAAAATGGTAACTCTTTCACCATGCTTTTCCATCCCCCTACCCACATTTCCGGACACGATTCCTTGTTATTTTGATTTTTAACACAAGATGGAGCTATTCAGAGATATATGCGTTTGGACAACACGAGGCATACTGCGAACAATAGTGGTAGATTGCTCCCTTGACAGTCTTCAACAAAACGAAGATGCTGATGGTATCAGACACTTTCCATGTTTGGGATCGTGTTATGAAAAGAGCCCGAAAGATTACTTTGAGAGCAGAATGGTGGTTGTGTGTCCTTCTTCGTACCAATCCCGCCAATCTCAGACAGTCGACGTTTCTGGTGAGATGCTAGCTCCTGCCATCCTAGAGCCATAAATCATTCCCGGTCAGGTCCTTTCCAATCCCCATCGTATGAGCTTCGTACTGGCATGCACTATCCGTGCCATCACTACATATGCTACACAGATCGTTTACGTTACTCGTAGGTGCTGTGGGACCTAGGAGTAACCCTAGACCACCCTTGTCTCCACGACTGGAGACGGGAGTGGTTTTGGCTCATGAGTGTATTTTCAAAGTTCTGGAGAGACAGAGAGATAGAGAGAATTTTTTAGATGGAGTAATGAACTGAAAGAGAGAAATTGAGACATGACAAAACTGGAAGAGAAAAAATTCAGAGAATATTAATTAAAGAGAAAATCAGAGGACGGAGAGGAGGGCGAAAAAATTAGGAGACAAAGATAGAGAGAGAAAGAATTATTAATAATTTTTCAATCAAAGTGTAAAGCTCCTGAACCTGCTGGTGTGATGAGCACATGCTAGTAATGCATTGTAACCAATATTATGGACACTTACTGTAATAAAGATTATAAAAAGTGTGGAGAAAAGGCGAAATCAAGAAATTGAGAAAGAAAGGGAGTGAAAGAGAGAAATGAACGAAGAAATAGAAAAGGAAGAAAGAGAGAAATGGAGAAAGAGTGAAAAAGAAAAACAGAAAGAAGGAAAATAAAAAAGAGCGAAAGAGAGAATAGAAGAAATGGAGAGAGAAAGATAGGAAGAAAATGAAAGAGAAAAGGAGAAGGAGATATAGGAGAGTGTGAGCGAGAGAGTGACAGAGGATAAAATGAAAGATGAAGTTGAGAGAGAGAGAGAGAGAGAGAGAGAGAGAGAGAGAGAGAGAGAGAGAGAGAGAGAGAGAATCTAAAAGAGAGGGAGAGAGAGAAACTGAAAGAGAGGGAGAGAGAGAAACTGAAAGATAAAAAGTAGTGAAAAGTGCCAGATAGAAATAGGGAAAGAAAGAGAAAGAGAAGGAAGTGAAAGAAACAGAAAGAGAAAAAAAGGGAGGAAATAGAGAGATGAAGAAAGACGGAAAGCGAAAGGGATACAGGAAAGTGTGAGTGAAAGAGCAACAGAGGATAAAATGAAAGGAATGAAATTAGAGAGAGAGAGAAAGAGAGATAAACTGAAGAAATAGAGAAAGTAAGAGGAAAAAGGGAAGGTGGAAAGATGGATGGAAGGCAGAAGTGTGTGTAGAAAGCGAATGAAGCCGAGGGAGGGCCCGAAAGATGGAGGCACGAGAAGATTAAGAGAGAAAAGCGCTTTACGTTCGTTTAATTTACTTTGCTGTCTTTGTGCATCTATTTCTTCTTTCTGTCTCTCCCTCCGAGAAACACGTGTACGCGGTTTCTCATTTCCGCCCAACGAAACACGAGCCGAAACGTCCGACACGGGCGGGGGAGGTAAATAAAACAAAATGCGTAATTAGTGCGAAGTTCGCTGGAGAAAGGCGGTGGCAGGCACGAAGCGGCGCGTCACAATGAATGCCTCGGGGGCGACGGCGAGTGCACGAGCAAAGAAAGAAAGACGAGTCGAGAGCAGCGACGGGATTACGCGGATAAATTAAAGCGAAAAGGAGAAGAAGCAGTCGCGCCAGCACAGCGCATGCTCAGCAGCACCGGTTCCACGCTGCACTCCCATTGGGCACGCTGCCGATAATTTAGGGAAGCTGCAAAATGGCTCCCCGGGGCCACACGAGCCCACTTCAGGTGACGAGCACGTGTTCTACACGGTGGCACTCCTTCACACTGATGCTGGTGAGAGGCAACAAGCTCCATTCTCTCACTTTCTTCCCTTCCCTGCTGTGTGGTCCTCGTTGTCCATTTTCACTGCTTATATTTCCAGACCATTTTGCTTGGCTTTTCTCTCTCTTTCTGACTCTCTGTAATTTCATCTTTCTCTCCCCTGTCACTCCTTCTCTCTCTCTTCATCTTTCTCTCCTTTTTCCCTCTCTCTCCCTCCTTCCATTTACCTCTCCCTTTCTCGCTCTTTCGCCCCTTAATTGCTCTCCCTATCTGTCTCTCTCTATTTCTTCTCCTTTTCCTCTTTCTCTGTCATTATCTTTTTCTCCTCTTTTAATCTCTATTATGTTCTCCTTCTTTCGATCTTATCTATTTCTCCTTCTTTCGATCTTCTCTATTTCTCCTTTTGATCTCTTTTTCTCTTATTGTCATTTTCACTTTCTCTTTTTTTATAATTCTTCCTTTTTTCCCCTCCTCCTCTCTTATGTTTCTCACTTTCTTCTCATCTTCACACTCTTTATCCATCTTTATTTCTCTCTCTCTCCCTAATGTTCTCGTCCTGTTTCCTTCTTTCTCTCTAAATGTTTTTCTCTCTTATTGTTCCGTGCTTTATCTCCTTCTCTGTCCTAATATTTCTTTGTCTCTCTCTCCTTCTTGCGCTCTTAATGTCTCATTCCTTCTCTCCCCTTCTTTCGCTCTTAATGTCTCTCTCTCTCTCTCTCTCTCTCTCTCTCTACTTCCTTTCGCTCTTAATGCCTCATTCTCTCTCTTTTCTTCTTTCGCTCTTAATGTCTCGCTGTTTCTCTCCTTCTCTGCCTTAATTCTCGTTCTCCGTGTCCTTCTTTCTCTCTTAATGTATCGTTCTTTCTCTCCTCTGTCTTAATGGTTTGTTCTCTGTGTACTTCATTCGATCTTAAGGTGTTATTTTCTCTCTCTCTCTCTCTCCTTCTTTCGCTCTTAATGCCACTCTCTCTCTCTCTCTCTCTCTCTCCACGGAGCAATATGGCCTTAGTTGCTAATGCTCCTAAAAACCAAATAACAACAACAACTCTCTCTCTCTCTCTCTTTCTCCTTTCGCTCACAATGTCTCTCTCTCTCTCTCTATTTTTCTATTTCATTTCTTACCTTTCCCATCATTCTTCAGTCTCTCTCTCTCTCTCTCTCTCTCTCTCTCTCTCTCTCTCTCTCTCTCTCTCCTTTCGCTCACAATGTCTTATTCTATCTATCTCTATTTCATCTCCTATCTTTCTTATCATTCTTCAGTCTCTCTTTCTCTCTCTCTTTTTCCAACACTGACACAATAAAGACAGTTCTATTGATGACTTCATAATTAACACCGAATGCTCATTTTTCAATATATAAACAACTCGCGAAGTCCTTAGAGGGGAGGGAATTGTATTGCATCCATATGTACGCGTATCCCTTGTGGGTAGCATTGGCATTATCGCAGCCTCCCCACATCAGGTGAGAAAGACCTGAATTCGAATCCTGTCCATGACGTGGGGAATTATTGTGGGACATTTTGAAACGTGGCTGAGTTAGTCAGTCTCATGCGAGGGTAGAATGTTTTTTTTTTTCCCGAAAACTCGGGTTTTTCGTCTATCAAACAGAAAATCCACCAAAGAACTGTTTTCCCAAAAAGTAGAAGGGGAGGTACCAAACTTCGGGTGGAACTTCCTTAGAACTGATCTGAATTAATCGAAAAAAAAAAAAAAAAAAAAAAACATACATCCAATTTGTCCCATTTCTTTTGAAGGAATGATTAAAACTACTGTTATTCTAACCAAAGGAGCCCATGTTGATAGAAAAATACTGAAATGCATCGAGAAGTTTAAATTCGAGGTGTTATCACATTAACACCATTCCCTAACCTAGCACCTTCGGACTTTCACATATTTCCCAAAATCCCACGTAATAATCTAATTATCCAGAGACGATATATTTCTTAACCAGCAAATATTATAAAGCATCTCACACCAATTAGTTTTCGTCGATAAGGGCCCATCAAAGTGTTTAATTAATGCTGTTTGGGGGACTATTTACAGTGCGTACAAAAAGTGAAGGAACTCGTCCTCCGTTAAAGTGAGCGTATATAATAAGTACTCGAGTAGATAAATGTTAATCTCAATTGAAAAACCTTTAATTAGGTAGCCAGCATTAATTTGCATTTTTCTAACCAGGAATAATTGCAATATCTCCTGACATAACAGGCGATAACATACCCTGCAACTATGGCAGTCTTGTACGAATGTTTTTAGCCAAAGTAATTAATTTAAGAACTCCCACAAAAAAGTGGGAGATTTATTTTTGTAAAATTATCTTGCATAACTGGATGTTGTAATTTGTCTTCATATTTTTATTTCTATGTAAATTTATCTTGACGTGATTTTTCTTTTTGCTTTATTCCTTTAAAATGTTTCGCGAATTGTAAATTATTTCTTCAAGCGATTTAATTTTTATGATGATGAGAGGAGAAAGAAAGAATAATAAATGTTTTTCTTATACACCTTAAAGGAAATTATATGAGTTCAATTGACATAAAAATGAAGGTGGAAAATAAATTTTACACTTTTATTGATCTTGTTTTTTAAATAAATAGTTTTTTGAAAATGCGTGTTTTTAAAGAAAAATATTTTCAAGTTTTTTAATTTAAAAAATTTATTGTGCACCTTGAAAAAGTGAACAATAGATTTAAAACAGAATAGATTTTTATTTATTGTGATCAACAGATTTTGATGACAATAAAATTTGAATATAGATTTTGATCAATAGATTTTGACCTACTCTGCACCTTTTCAAAGTGCACGATAGATTTTATTGATATGATGTTTAAAAAATTTGGAAAAAAACATTTTTTTTAGATTTGGCTAAGATAGAATTTTTCAAGCCATTTGAAGTATTTTAATTTTTGGTTCTCGTGCGTCCAGTGCCTCTAGTTTTGTTGAGTTTGGAATTAAGTCATTTTTTTAGGATTTGCTGGTTATGTTATCATCAAAATTTTGTCCAACAGTTCCAGATGTCCTTAATAATTAGATGGGGGTATTTTTTTTTTTTTGGTTATAATTTCTTCTTCTATGAGTTTACATTTTGTTTCAAAGAAGAGATATGGCCTTCGAGGTAGCACAGTTGGTAGAAACGCCGTTCTGCCCACAGTTGGTAGAAACGCCGTTCTGCCCACAGTTGGTTGAAAATACTTGAATTTGAATCTCGTCAATGACACAAGGAATTTTTATGGGTCTTTTTTCACAACATGGTTGAGCTAGAATGGTAGAATGGTTTTACCTCCCGGAAATTCCAGTTTTGGAGTTTTTTCTCCAACTATGAGACCAGATATAATATAACTATTGGTGGAAATAAATTTGTTACAGCTTCGGCAACAAATTGTAAGGGTTTGGAAGATGAGAAGAAATTCTACTGTAACTTATGGACCCTTTTGTCCATAAGGTATGGCAGCTCCTGTCGATATAACATCTGGACAAGAGCATCAACAATGATTGATCCGAAAAAGAGAGTGCAAAGCTTGGCCATGATTTGTAAATTTATTGTACAATTACAATTACCAGTATTGTACAATTACCATTGAAAATTATTACCAGAACGTATTTTTGATGAATCAAAAAGATCTGATAATAATTTTTAGTAAACATTCTATTTATCCATCATTAAATCTTCCATCAGTTAAAAGCTACACTCAGTCTATTTATTAAAGACATTTTCTCCTAAGAGGATTCAAAATTTATATTGCTGGCCATTACATATCAATAAAGTTAATACCATGGAATTAGATGCGTTGACAATAAGATTCAAAGATCTAAGATAAGAAATGTAAGGGTATTAGAGACATAAAAGCAAAAGAAAGACCATTAGCAGACATTCTTCGAAACAAATGCAAAGCACAGATAACGTCTGGAAGCTATCTAAGTGAGACATCGAGACCTTTAGGAGTTTTGTAGTGCTCCTGGGAGTCGTATTCATTGATGAAAAGCCTCCATTTACCAGCACACCAAGACCAATATATGGAAAGAGGTATGTTAAGAATTATTTAAAAGCTAAGTAAACATCCGGCTGTGACTGAGACTTCTTTTTTGCAGTTCGATGTCTCGTTAGACAGTCTTGGAGTATGCCGATGGAGGCGTATCTAGTCTAGCGTTTAAATCATGGCTCATTAGTTTAAAAAAAATGAGTAAAAGCAAATACACTGTGGAAGGAGATGCAACAGGCGCATTGAGAGAAAAAACATCTGAAAGTTCCACTTGGTTTCAAATAGTTCCTGTTGGTTGACAAAAGGTAAATGACTTCAAATATTGTTCGATATGGTTGCAAATACGAGCGTGGTATGATGTTAAATTAATTTCCAAATTGCGCAGGAATTGTGCCATCTATGAAAGAAAAGATAATTGATCATGCATAATAATGCTTCTTCCTGTACCACGTTTTTATGCATTAATGAACCAATAGTAATATGTGAAGGAGTATCGTGATTTTTATTACTCCGGGTATACGTGATCAAATCCAGAAATTGGTTAGGCTTCACTGGAAAGGGAATCTACTGATCAAATTTTCTTTAATCAATCAGATTACTAAACTTATTTTCCATTGATATAGATCTATAAAAATATCGAGTTTCTGAAGATCGATGAAGAGACTCGTTTTGAAAATCTCTCTTGATTTGTTGTATAAGTTACAAAATATACACTCACTGGCCAAAAAAATTAGAAACCATTGTTCACTCAGTAGAAGCATCACCGTTTACCCAAATTATAGACCCATAAAGTTGTTGATAAGCCTAAAACCCTAGAACAACCAATCAAAATCAATGAGTCCATTTTCTGTATCCAGTCCTGGGCTGAAACCGTATTGATCTTTTAGCAAAGCGATCATGTTTCATTAACAAAGCGGTTATTCTAAAAGATAATAAACGAATACCTTACCAATTGGCAAGCAAAGAAATCGGCCTGTATGAAGGTGGTCGGCTGGAATTTTGCCTGGTTTCTTGCAAGATAAAGAAAAAGCTTCTCTCCAAAACAAAGGAACAACATGATTCTGATAAGCACTTTTTAAAATGTAATGTGATTTGCAATTGAAAGTGAATTATAAATTCATCTTCGATAACGGTCAGCGCCTGGACATTTTGTTCTGACCTTTACAATGTAAAAGTCAACTACCTCTTGAATAAAATTTGAATCTCTAAGGGCGTTTTATATCTTAGATTATTTTGACGAATTAGTTGTTAATTGAAAGATCCAAAGAGATTATCAGGAGGGCATCAAGGGTTTTAAAGTTGCTTGTAGTTGTCATGGAGTGTACGCACTTCATCCGGTAGCAGTCGATGGCGCTGAAAAAGCTTTCGAGCACGATGAACCTCTCTTCTAGCCACAGTCAGATCTATAGTCTACCATGGAGTGGATTTAAGTCAATCTTTTTACGGGATTTCTAGCAGCCTTAAAAACCCGAGTTTCCTGGAGGAAACCTTGCTATCCATCTGAGAACGATTAACTCCGCAACGAAAAAAGCCCATAAAAGTCTCTCGGATCATTGAAGGGATACAAACGAGGTCTTTTCCATCCCTTGTGGGGAGAATGGTCATTATAACCACTGTGATATCTGCTCAGACCTTGGAGAAATGGGCGCCTCCGTAGCCAGGTGGGAAGGAGCAGCAGTGCGTAGCATACGCTTCTTGATTAGACCGGGGTTCAAGCCCGTCACCACCAAATATGGAGGATGCGGAAAGGTCAGGGAATGACCATCGCATATCCCCGAGCAATATGGCCTTAGTTGCTAATGCTCCTAAAAACCAAATAATAACAACAATAACATAACAGCTCAGACCTTGGAGAAATGGAAGCAGAAGATTGAGATTTTGAATTTAAGTCACCACAGGTAAGTATTTAGAAGATCCAGTAATAGATAGTGCATGGTCAAGATACCGGAGGCAAGAATCGATATTAGAGATCGGGGAGCAGCATATCGATATCATATACTGCTCCTCAACTGACCAAAAGGGCTATCGATTAATACACAGGAAGAAAATCGTGTGTTCAGGCCCGTAATGATTGTATCATCTATATCATTGTCAAATATTGGGATGGCAGAGAGAGGACCGGTATGATAGGTTGGATTACTTTGCGAGTACGGATACCCATAATTCTCCTCTTTGGTAATGCGGATTCTGAAGAAGTAATACGTCAACAGACTTCTCAAAGGCAATGTGACGAAGCTCATCTGCCACAGAACGATGGTATCCATTCCAAATATTCTATTTTTAACATTAAGGGTTCTTCGCAGTTAGATTAAGTATATGTTAGGTACCAAAGCAACTAAAGCTTTGAGGCGTTGGTATATTGTGGTTCTAACTGTGTATTCTGTAGTTTATTTGCTGTTTTGCTAGACGGAAAAACCAGAGTTTTCGGGAGATAAAACCATGCAACCCTCGCCCAAAACTGATTAACACAGCCTTGTTATAAAAAACCATAAAAATTTCTTGCGTTATTGACAGGATTCAATCTCAAGTCTTCCATTTTCCGCACAGTGTGGAAAGGATGGTGAGTTTATCCACTGTGCTGCCCGTGAGGCTAAAGGTTTTCTACCTACACCTTGTTGAACTAACGCATTTCATTATAATCGCTCTGTATATTAAACAAATCGCACAGCTAATAAATCAAGTAATACAGTTTAGTTGTTAAATCAATAAGATAAAATACAGGCTAAAGAAAACTGAATAAATCAAGCTACTAAATGAAATCAGATAAAAATCAGCTTAGTTACATCTGACAAATCAAATAAAAGAAGCATCGTTATTAAATTGAATGAATCAAATAAAAAGTATTGTTATTAAATGTAATAAATAAAATAAAACCAGCACATAGTTAGTTTTTAGATCTGATAAGTCAAATAAAAGAAGCTTATTTATTAAATGTAATAAATCAAATAAAACCTAGAATTATTAAATATAATCAATCAAATGAAAGCAGTTTATCTGTGGAACATAATAAATCAAATAAAAGCAACATAGTTATTAAATTGAATAAATCAAAAGCAATTCACTTACTAAAATGAAATGTTCCATGAAATACTGAATAAATGGAATAAATCAGAATGCTTCACGGCTACACTGAAGGTAAAAAAAAATGTTCGTATGAATATACAACCATAAAATGTGGATCATAAATTACAAAAGATTATGTTTCCTTTTTTATCAGACTTACACTGTATAAATCCAGTCATTTTGATTAAACTGAGGGATGCTCCCACTACTTTAACCTTCAATTGCTCACGATAAGCATCAGGAATGTCCATCAACGTGAAAAGTGGTCCCTCCACCTTGAATAATTAGATAAAATGCAAAATTTTCCAGTTGGAATACAGCATATTTGGTCCGTTCATTCATCTCGAGGAATACCATTAAAATATAGTCCTCCCCAATCCACCCCACTCCACCCCACCCCTCCGATCATGCAACGGATTACAAGTTGTTCACGAAACATCTGGCCCGAAATATCCTACTGAAACTACCCTTATTTATATTCTCTAGAGAATTTCGGAAATTGTGACAAATGTGTTCGCATTGGAAACCACGTGCAACACTCTCTCTTGAGATAAATTGATTCTTCTTTCCCAGGTTATGAAGACCAAGCACGTCGTTATCGTACGAAACATCATGACGAACCTTCCCTCATTTATGATCCTGTTCATCTTCTGCTGCACTTCTTTCTTTGCATCTCGTCTCTTAAACCGAGCCATCTTAATTTATTTCGGGTGAGAAACTCGTTTACATAATAAGCAGATTCGGCTGGTGATTCTAAGAAAGATTTGCAGCAGGCAGAAGAGAGTACGATAAGAAAAGTGTATTTCTTCAGTATTCTCTACCAATCTTACCGCTCAGTTTCTTTATAAGACGCTTATCGAACCACCAAGGTCCTGGATTCGAACCCAACATGTTAATTTATTTATTAACTGTCCCATGATAAATTCTAAACAGCCTTTAAAGGGGCCTTAAAAAGAAAGAAAGAAAGAAAAAATCGTAATATCGAAGTTTGATGTCGCTGACACGAAAAGTAGTGTCAAAAGTTCACCGACTGTTAGCGATCAAAACGCCATATGGCAAGAGAAGGGTGTACAGAAGCAGTAATTAAGCACATCTGTCAACCAGCGAATGGCTGTAAGGATTGCTGCCAATAAGTACCGCTCACTAGACGCAAGAAGGTCGACAGGGTCACCAAGTGGTCATAACACGGTGCTACAGTACTGCAAGAGATCATCATGGAGACAAGAAACATATTAAGCCTTTCTTTACTGCCTCCAGAAGCTGGGGGAAAAAAATGTTATTGAAGCGACAAGATGGCATTGCTATTAAAACCCTCTTTGTAATCCGCAAAAGTAGGCACTACTAAGTTTTAATTAAAGTATAATAGAATTTCGCGCATTTTTATATTTCTTTAAGAAGCCAGTTATAAAATATTCATAAGTTGTTTATCCTCTTGGAAAAATTTTTTTTCTGATTATAATTATACGGAGAAATGATTTTCAAAAGGAAATGTATATTTTTAAGCCTCAGGGAAAAAAAAAACTTACTTTTTTCAAGCTTAATAGGCATAAAATACAGTTTTTTTAGGCCAAATGAAATCTAAATTTAATTTGTTTGGCAGTTCAGCTCGCGAAATTAGCACGCGCTTGTCTATTTCAATTCTAAACAATCACTCAACAATACAAATACCATCTCGTGTACCAAATGATAAATTCTTTCTAACATTAATTGTTGCGTTGTTTAATGGCAAACAGCCAATAAAATACAATTTTTTTAGGCCAACTGAAATCTAAATTTAATTCGTTTGGTAGTTAAACTCGAGAAAAAAAAGCAGTCTATTTCAATTCTAAACAATCAATATTAAGGCAGTTGATAGTACACTGAGTGAACAGAAATCATGGGATACCTACTTAGTAACGGGTAGGTCCACCTTTCGCCCAGATAAGGGCAGTCACACGGCTAGGCACGAGGGCGTTCCACAGGTGCTGCACCGCTGTCCATAATTTTGTCTCATTCCTGGGTGGAGGATCCAAAGCTCGAACGAATCTTTCCCCAGCATCCCACAGAGTTCATGTCCGGTGAACGGGGAGGCCATTCCATGGTGGTAAAATCTGCGGAATTTTCTTCGAACCATGTTCTTGTCACCACGAGTGGGGAGGCGCATTGTCCTGCTGGAAGAGTCCATTGCCCTGTGGGTACACGATGACCATGAAGGAATGCTAATGGTCTGTAAGGATGGACACATAACCTGGATCGTTCAGGGATGCGTCTGAGGTACCAACGTGTGCCAGTTGAACACGCCCCAGCCCATTACCGATCGTCTACCTGCCTGAACAGTTCTGTCCGCTCGAAATAACTGGAAACAGAACTCATCGGACCAGGAGACCCGTATCCAATCATCCAATGACCAGTGCCTGTGTGGTGTTAGCAATGGGACTTTGGTGGGTTCCATAACCTGTTGCAGCTAATGATCGACTGATGGTCTTGGTGGAGACATTTCTGGCACCTCTCTCGTTGAAGTCGGTGGTGATTTGTGCCACTGTCACTCTCCAGTTGAGTGAAACAATGTGAGACAGAAGTCGACGGGCACGTTCATCCACCACCTTTCTCCGCCCCCTGCGCTGTTCACGATAAGATGTTATTCTGGAAATGGCGTATTCCCGACACATTCTTGATACTGTCTAACGGGGATAGTGCAATTTCTGTACCACCTCCGAGATAGAGTGACCCATGCGTCGGGCACCTACTATCATCTCTCTTTCAAAGTTGGTTAACTCACGACGTTTATCCATACTGACATCGAATTAGCGTCTACGTGAATGCAGTGAACCTATATACCTGCCAAGCGATGGATTTGTCCACTAGTGAGAGGGGTGACAGCGTTGCGTTGCCCAGGAACCAGGTATCCCATAAATTCTGTCCTTTCAGTGTAAACAAATCACTCAATAATACAAATAAAATCTCATCAATACCAAACCATAATAAATTCTCTCTAATATTTATTGTTGCGTTATTTAATGGCAAATAGCCAATAAAATACAATTTTTTTAGGCCAACTGAAATCCAAATTTAATTCGTTTGGTAGTTCGATTCACGAAATGAGCAGCCTATTTCATTTCTAAACAATCAATATTAAGGCAGCTGATAGTAAACAAAATACTAAACAATACAAATACGATCTCGTGAATACCAAACGATAATAAATTGTAATATTCATTGTTGCGTCAATGGAAAATGAAGGCCAACTAAAATCTAAATTTAATTCGTTTGGTAGTTCGACTCGCAAAATCAGCACGCGCTAATCTATTTCAATTCTAAACAATAAATATTAAGGCAGGGGATACTAAAGAAAACACTCAACAATACGAATAGAGTCTCATGAATACCAAACGATAATAAATTCTTTCTAACATGTATTGTTGCGTTATTTAATGGCAAACAGCCAATAAAATAAGCCAACCTTGCCCTAAAATAGATTTCTACTCACGTGATCTCTTCCTGAGTCAATTAAAACGCAATGCGAATTAAAAGGGTTATCGTTAAACAATGCAAGTTTCTCTATTTTTAAAAGCATGGCGTATTTGGTGATTTCCTCAATTTTCTCACCTGCTTTTAACTACAATACTTCTATACTTTTGTTAACGGTGACAATCACTTTGACTAATTAATTCATCACCTTTCTAAAAATAGCAACCGAACTTCTAACAAGAGAGTGAATATGAAGTTAACCATTAATTCCTGACATGAGTAGTAATTTGCATTTTAATTCGAGGTACTTGTTTCATGTTGTGCACAGAGTGTGGCCAGATGTATCCTCAAGTGGAACTGATATACAATTAAAGTCCGGTTTCAGTGTATAATCGACTCGGCACTTCTGATAAGCATGAAATTTCAATACGGGTACCAAAATATAAATATTGTCTGCTAATGAAACTATTATAAACATCGTTTGGTTATGTCTGGATTAATGTCAAGGTCTTTTAGGCCAGTAGGCGTATTTTGTGTTCCGGCAACGGGTAGTCTGTTTTTAATCTGCTCGTATTGACCATGGAATTGAAATTCTAAATGGTGGACAAACTTGATGCAACTTGGACGAATGTACAGATTCTTTTGGCAGGGTAGTGTATATATTCAAAAAAATCTAACTACTACCTATAGATAGTTCTAGATATCTATTATACTGCTCATCACTGAAATTGCCTCATCTAAAAGAATCGACTGATTTACCTGAAAATTGGGATGCCTTACTGTGATGTATATGGACTTAAACGATTAGCATGTCAAGCTGATCAGCGAAATGGAACATGAAGTAAAACGTTCGCGGGTAAACAAAACGTTGAGCGAATGGCCGTTTAAGAGTATGCAACGTACTCTTACGTACAGTTTACAGACTTTGAAAGGGGTCGGATCATGGAGTTCTCTGAGCTTGGATGGTCCATATGGTAATGCCGTTCCTGTTTCTAAATGGTTGGACTCTGTTGGTAACAATGGGTACAGGAAGGTACTCAGACACGTCGCCAGGGCTTTGTTGATGTCAGTAGGACATCAACAAAGAATTATATTCTCTTTGTCGGTTTCACCAGAGAATAGAGTTCTAAAAGGTGGACCAACTAAAAACGACTTTTAGGAGTGTACAGATTCTTTTGGCAGGGTAGCGTATAATCAAAAAAGTCTATTACTATGGGTACTTCTGGATACTTATTATACAGCTCATCATTGCCTCACCTAGGAGAAAAAAAGGACGTATTTAATTGAAAACTGGCACGCATAACTGTGACATATGTGGGCGTAAACGATTGATATGGCAAACAAAATGGTGGATGAATGGGGTCCATCCATGAGTGTGCAATTTTTTTATAATTCGTAAGGAGTAGAGTTTACAGACTTTAAAAGGAGGTTGAATCATTAGTTTGTTAAAAGCTGGATGTTCTGCACTGCAAATCGAAGCTCTATGGATCGTGTTGCCCGAACGGTTGAATGCTGTTTGCAACAATGAATACAGGAAGGTAGCTGTTCATCTCGCCAGGTCTCTGGTGACGTCAGAAGAACGTGTATTTTAATGGTCTGTTTGATCAGAAAATACAATTTACGAATGTAAATTGTATTCTGTGATCAAACCGACAATGGATACAGGAAGTTTTTGTTATCAGTTTACTAAATACATAATTCATAAATTATTACTCTTTGCTTATTATTTATTATAAAATGTGTTATCAATTTACATTATAACGTGAACTAACTAAATGCAACTTGAAAGAGTGTGCTCATTCTTTTGGTGGGGTATGTTTATATTCAAAAATATCTTTTTGTTAGTACATTTTCTTCCCGCATGGAGCGTTGACTTTAACTATATTAATTCGGTCTCTATTCGAAATTACTTGGCGAAACATAATTCTGCATATTTCTTTTCCACGGAATCCATTAAAAGAACGATCCCGAAAATCACCAGCCGAAGTCCAACGTAGCGTAGATTACGGCAATTTTGACCTCGCAAAGTTCAGATGGAAGTAATGAAAGTTGGAGTGTGGTCGTTATGGCGCAAATGGTCATGTTACGTTATACATTATTTCCTCTTAAAGGTATTATCTTGATGAGGGTATTATTACCATAATCTCAAGAGGATATTGGAGGAAATGAAAGATAGGACTAGATAAATAGTTAAGGGGGAATTTCAACGGGGAAATCAGTGACCAGAATTTATTGAGCAATAAAAATTATAATGAAATAATAGAAAGTGTGAGTAATTTGTTGGCATTTTTTTAAGTACCAAGATGAGGTGAACGTTTGAATTGCCCAATCTGTGTAGTGGTAGTACGTCATCGGCCATTATTGGTTGGGATTCGAACTTATACACTTTCAACTTGCTAAGTCCATAATCTATTTGGGCATTGTATGGGCCCTGTGATAGTATGAAGAAAACGCACCTTGACTATCACCGCAAGGAATACGCTTTTTGTTATCAGTTTACTAAATACATAAATAATGAATTATTACTATTTGGTAATTATATTAATCCCAATAGAAACGTTTAAACGTGTTGCGTTTCAATTGTTATTAAAATGGAGAAAAACATAAGTAAAGTGCATTACGAAAGTGTTGCCAATATATTACGATTGCTTATTTGATTAAATCACAGAGCCGGAACGTACACAGTGGCATATTAAAAAAAAAACGGATCTTGTCAGTATCAGCATTACAGTGCTCCTTGTTATGCAGGCTGCACTTTTTGTTATCATTTACTGAACACATAAGCCGATCGGCATAGCCGGGTGGGTAAAGTGCCTACCTAGCAACCCAAAGGTCGCGGGTTCGAATCCCGCTTCGAGCTTGGATCAAAGTACTGCAAAAACCTTGGGAGGTGCATTATGGCCATAGAAGCCGATGCGCCAACAACTACAAAAAAAAAAATAATAATAAATACATAAGTCATTAATTATTACTATTTGCTTAATATGGTAATCACAACAGAAACGTTAAATACGTGTTGTGTTTCAATTGCTATTAAAATCCAAGAAGCAATAAGTAAAGTGCATTACGAAAGTTTTGACACTACACTGTGGCTATTTAATTTATTAAATCACATTTCCTGAACCTACCCTCTGGCAGTACTACGAAAACGGACTTTATCAGTGCAACAACAATTGTCTTCGTTATACAAGACTATTATCGGTTTACTAAATACATAAATCATGAATTATTACTCTTTGCACATTCTATTAATCACAGTAGAAATGTTAAATATGCGTTGTGTTTCAACTGTTATTAAAATCCAGGAAGAAATAAGTACAGCGCATTACGAAAGTGTTGACAATATACTACTACTACTGTTTAATTTATTAAATTCACAGAGCGTGAACTTACATTGTGGCAATAATAAGAAAACGGATGCTGTCAGTATCAGCGCTATAATGCTCCATGTCACACAGGATTGCACTTTTTGTTATCAGTTTACTAAATAGATGAATCATGAATTATTACTGTTTTCTTATTATATTAATCACAGCAGAAACAGAAACGTTAAATACGCTATTTTCCAATTCTTATTAAAGTCCTGGAAGAAATAAGTAAAGTGCATTACGAAAGTGTTGACAATACGCTACAACTGTTTCTTTTATTAAATTGTAGAGCCTGAGATACGTTGATTACAGAAATTTTGAACAGAAGTGGAATGAATGTTGGTGAAGTGAAAACAATTATTTTCTTGTTTTTTTTTTTTATTTTCTCCGTTCATTTTATTAGGAGCAATGTTAGTTCCCTTGACAAAGGAGAAGGTAAATCCTAATAAACGTATTTTTCTGCATAAATACAAACAAGCAGACGAAACACATCTCTCAAGATGGCGGTGCTGCGTTAAGATTAACCAGCTTTGGAATTAAAAGTGACGTTTAGCGAAAACTCACGCGAAGATGGACTAATTCTTTGGAACCTCAGTGTTGTCTCGATCTTTTAGAACTGCCTTCTTTCTTGAGAGGTTGATGACAGAAACAGTGTAACTTTTTGCGTGCCTTCCCTTCCGCATTGTTTTCAAAACAGCCCCTTATTTAATTTTCCTCTTTTCGTTGGCTTGTGAAATTAGATTTGCTGATGCAGTTCGCCGAGATCTTAGTTCTCTTCCTCTTCCTTTCAGCTTCATGATGGCCTGTCATTGCCAGTTGCTCTTCAATTTCCCAGCAGTCAAAGAGAATCTCAGATCTCGGTGATTACGCTATATTTATCTTCATCCGCGTTATTCTGTCGTCCCCACCTAATTTTGTTAATAAATAAACATCCGATGGATACTCGCTGACGTGGGTGGCAGTTGCAACCAACGATGAGGGGACGGCTTTGCAGCAAACCGAATGAATTCGTTACTCGTCGAGACGCTCTGTCTGAGCACAATATTCCCACCCCCCCTCGTCACAAAGGGGCACGGGAGGGGACCGATCTTTTCATTATTCCTTTCAATGAGAAGGATTAATAAAAATATCAGGACTCGTTGATGGAGCACAAAGCGGATTAGAAGGAGAGGATGTGGATAATAGGGGAGGATAAAGAGAGAGAAAGAGAGAGAGAGAGAGAGAGAGAGAGAGAGAGAGAGAGAGAGCAAAAAGAAACAACAAAAGCAAAGCATCAAGAAGAGAGAAAGCGAGAGATGAACTGAGAAGGGAACGAAACAGAAACAAGGGAAGAGAGAGTGAAAGAAAGAAAGAAAGAAAGAAAGAAAGAAAAGTGAACGAAAGAAAGAGAAGTATTGAATGAAAGACAGTGACAGGAAGAAAAAGAAGTAAAGATTGAAAAAGAGTGACAAGAAGAGAGAGAGAGAGAATGAAGGAAAAGAAGTAGGATGGAAGAAGAGAGACAAGGAAAGAGGCAGAGAGAAGAAATGAGAACGGAAAGAAAGCGAAAGAAAGGGAAGAAAATAAAATAATTAGAGAACGAAGAATAGTCCAGAAAGAAAGAAAGAGAGAGAGAGAGAGAAAGAGAGAGAGAGAGAGAGAGAGAGAGAGAGAGAGAGAGAGAGAGAGAGAAGAAAGGAAAAGAAGTAGGATGGAAAAAGAGAGACAGAAGAAAAGAGAGAGAAGAAAGGAAAATAAGTTGAAAAGAAAAACTGAGAGACAGAAAGAAAGAGAGAGGAGAAAGGAAGGAAGTAGAGAAGAAAAAAGAAGTAGAAACGGAAAAAGAGATACGGAAGGAAAGAGAGAGGGAAAGAGGCAGAGAGAAGTGAAAAGGGAAAGAAAGGGAAGAAAATAAAAGAAATAGAGATGGAAAAAGAGAGAGAAGAAATGAGAGGGGAATGAAAGCGAAAAAGGAAACAGAGAGTGGTAGAAAGAAAGAGAAGAAAGGAAAGAAGAAGGAAACATTGACAGAAGGAAAGAGAGAACAACGGAAAAGAAGTAGAGAAGGGAAAAAAGACAGAATGCAAGAGAGAAGGAAAGAGACAGAGGTAAATAAGATGGAAAGAAACGGAAACAAAGAGTGATAGGAAGGAAGAGAAAAAGAAAGAATGTGATAGGAAGAGAAAGGGAGAGAGAGAGAGAGAGAGATACACAGAAGGTGTGTGGAAAGAAGAAAGGAGGAGAGAATGTGTGACAGAATGAGAAACAGAATGGGAATGAAAGATTGAGCTCGAGACAGAAGGACAAACAGATGACAGAAAAAGAAAAAGGCAGTCAGTAAGAGAGAGAGAGAAGGGGAGAAAAAAGAGCAGTAAAGATGGAAAGAGAGAAAGAAATCGAATGTAAACGCGAGTGAAATAAAGAAAGAGAATAGAAAAAGAGGAAAGAAAAAAAAGAGAACGGAGAAAGAAAGAAAAGAAGAAAATAGAGAGAATAAAGAAAGAAATGATAGAAAAAAGGAAAGAAAGAGTGAGGAAAACATGAGGAAGGGAGAGACAGATAGACAGAAAGTGTGAAAAAGAAGAAAAGTGAGAGAATGTGTGTGGAAGAAAGAAAGAAATGAGAGCTACAGAGAGGGAAAGAAAGAAAAAGTGAAGGAGAGAGAGAGAGAGATCAAGAAGAGAGACCAATAGGGAAGGAGAGACAGAAAGAAAAGGGAGGTCAACAAAGAAAGAGAGAGAAGGAGAGAGGAAGTAAAGAGGAAAAGGTGGAAAGAAAGAAATAAAACGAATGAGAGAAGTGAATGAGAGAGAGAGAGAGAGAGAGAGAGAGAGAGAGAGAGAGAGAGAGAGAGAGAGAATAAATGAAGAAAAATAAAAGAGAGAGAGAGTGCGCTGTAAATTATGTATAAGACAGGAAGCTCAATTTTCAAGTTCATATCACATACGGGTATTGTTGGGGCGGAGGGTTGTTGTTGTTGTCGAGGCCATTCCATTGTTCTCATAAATGTGCGATTACGCTGTCACTTTCTGTCCACTGGATTCTAAAAGGGCCGGGAAGAAACGAAAACACGCAGTAAGGGGGGGGGGGACACTCAAATAACTAACAATTGACAGTTTTCTTTTGTACGAATGAAAGAGGTGTGAACTTTGCATTTGCTTAACGGGTGTTTCTCGTTCGCAGGTGGATCGGTGGACACGAGTGATAGAGCGATGGCCACCGAACTGTCCTCCGTGTTGATAGACAACCTGAAGCAGCACAGGCTCCTCGAATCCGAGTCCATAGAAGACTACTGGGGATTAGGAATTCACGTGCTCCCCACGTTCGACAACAACACGGCCAGGAACGTCACCACTCAACTAGGTCAAACGGCGTACCTACACTGCGTCGTCATCAATTTAGGAGACAAAATGGTAGGCTCATTTTACATTCTCACTTACTTAAAATGCTTTACACCAATTCAGACCGGAAAAACTTTTGCTGCTTTAGGCCACTTTAGGCCACTTGCAAAAGCAAAATGGCCTAAAATCATCCAAAAATTGGATGATTTAGGCCATATAGTTTCGGTCATTTATGTCATTTTAGGCCATTTGGTGCACATCACACGTGGAAGTACTGTATTGTTGGTCTATTAAATGTACGTTTCACGTGGAAATGTTATTGTATTGTTGCTTTACCGAAATGTACAGTTCACGCGAAACTTTTGTATTGTTTCTCTACTGAAATGTACATTTCATGTGGAACTACTGTATTTGTTACTCTATTAAATATACATTTTACATGGAAGTGTTGCGTTATTACTCTACTGAAATGTACATTTCATGTGGAAATGTATTGTTGCTCTACTGAAATATACATTTCACGTGGAAATGTCTTACATTGTTCTACTGAAATATACGTTTCAGGTGGAAGTACTGTATTGTTACTCAATACAGTACAACAATACAGTATTAAATGTACATTTCACGTGAAAGTACTGTATTTTTGCTCTATTATATATACATTTCACGTGCAAGTATCGTATTTTATTCTATTGTTGCGTTTTGAAATATACATTTCACATGAAACTATTGTATTGTTTTGCATTTTTTCGTTATTAAATGCGTTATGATTTTATATTTCACTTAAAAAGCTATACTGTTGCTCTATTAAATGTACATTTTACATGGAAATGTATTGTTGCTCTCAGAAATGTACATTTTACGTGGATGTTCAGTACTATATTGTTACTCTATTAAGTGTACATTTCGCGTAGAAATATTGTAATGCTGCTCTACTGAAACGTACTTTTCAATGGGAAATTACTGTATTGTTACTCTATTAAGTGTACATTTCACATATAAATGTATCGTTCTCTACTAAAACGCATAATTCACGTGCAAAAGTTGTATTGTTATCTACTGAAATGTATATTTCAGGTGAAAGTACTGCATTGTTGCTCTATTTAATGTATTTTTCACGTGGAAGTATCTGTATTGTATTGTATTCTATTGTTGCGTTATTAAATGTGCATTTCACGTGCAAGTATCGTATTTAAATCTATTGTTGCGTTATTAAATGTACATTTCACACGAAACTATCGCATTATTTTGTATTTTTGCGTTATTAAATGCGTTATGATTTTATATTTCACTTAAAATGCTCTACTTTCGCTCTATTGAGTGTACATTTCACATGGAAATGTATTATTCTCTACTAAAATGTATAATTCACGTGCAAACGTTGTATTGTTACTCTACTGAAATGTATATTTCATATGAAATTACTTCATTATTGCTCTATTTAATGTACTTTTAATGTACTTTTCACGCTGAAGTATTGTACTTATTGTTTTGTTGCGTTATTAAATGTACATTTCACGTAAAATGCTGTATTGTTCGTCTGATGAAATGAACAACATTTCACGTGGGAGTATTGGGTTTTTCTCTACTGAAATGTACATTTCACGTCGAAGTATTTTGTATTGAAGGTTGAATGAAAGTTATGTTTTATGCGAAGATATTGGTGGTTGAGCAAAAGAAAAAAAAACAGTTTCCAAGCGGAATGCTTTTTAAATGAGCAGTCTGGATTTTTATATTGTTTCTTTGCAAAGAACTAAAGATACGAAGACGAGCATCGAGCAGACGTATATAATAGCGGAAAGAAAACCCAGCAGAGATAGAAAACTGTCATATGGTATTATTATTCGTATAGTACACATCTATCTCTGTTGTCCAGAAGAAATGTTTTTATATTTTTTCCCCTTCTGTTTTCCGTCTTCTCTCGTGCTCGGAGAGTCAGTTTTAAAGTGGAGAGTCTCCTAAACCTTTCTGGAGGAGAAAATGCTTCCCTGTTTTCGCCCGAATGCCTGTCGGACTACATGGGCACGATGCCGTTACTCTACCGGAGGTACGGAAAGAAGTCATGGAGTGTCACTCCATAGCATCTGTCGCTCGTGCCACGTCACTTTCTCCATATCGATCAGTCGTCTCTTTCGGGGGGAGGAGGGGGGCTCAAGAGGCACGAACAGACAAAGGAAGAGGTTCTAATCGGCGTTCGCGTTTTAGATCGTCGCCGTAGAACGTTAAAGGACGCAGATGAATACGCTCATAATAAGACTGTCATAGAAGTCCCGATAAATGACACGTACACTACTGCGCAGCCATTTCTAATAACAGTTCTGTCTCATTGCTATGGTGGGATGATGGATTCTGTGACAATATTACACCTCGTCACTACAGGAGGGACGTGGGGAGGGGGGGGGGCGGATAGATCGGCAGAGACATCTGTTATACACATTGGCAATACTCCATTTGAAAATAAATTGAAAGATATAGACGCACAACGAATGAAAATAGCTCCTGTCAGGTTTATTTTTTTTATTATTTTTAAACATTGTTTTGCTGGAAATGATTTTTTTCGACACTTTAAAATACCGATGAAGAAGAAACTGAATTTAAAGAAACTGGATTTTTTTTTCTTATGTCCGGTTGTATGTTTTGAGGGATGAAAAGCTGAATTTTCTGAATAAAAAATGATATTGTTTGAACAGGCTAGTGGAGCAGTAGTATAAGAGGGGAGATAACAATAACTGTTCTAGAGACTGAACTTTAACCTCTCCCCTCTCTAATTATAAACATCACTTACAACATTTACATAATGCTCTTTACCAGCTCATAATTGATAACATTGCCATATTTTTCACCCTTATTGGGTACTGTACTTTTGTTTACTACACGCTTTGACTATCTATATTTTGGCTGGTGTATGCTCCAACAGCACCATCCGAAATGGATAAAAGATGGCGCCAGAGCCAATCTACTGTGTTCCATTAATGTAAATGGAAGTTGGCAAGTTTCCAAGAATCAACACCAGGAGAACAAGTGTAGCGGGATTGTGTACCGCAGTAGTCTGCTTGAGGGATTTCGCTGAATAGGCATACGGCTTTCTATCACACACTTTAATAAACAGCCACGAACCCTGCTAGCCCAAACCAGAAATCATTTCTTCATCATATTTTCACTACCACTGTTTCTGCTGCTTTACAGTGCTGTCACGAATGCTTTGCAGCTGCACATATTTTCATTACAGTCACGCCAACTCCCATTTCTATAACTTCGCGGGATATCTAAACAGACAGCGGCTTCAGATGCGTTATGGATCAGAGCAGCTGACGGACCACCATATAAATATTAGCTACATATGGCAGCTTTTTTTCTTTTTGTCTCTGCTCTCATCGTTCTGCTCTCCCTCTCTCTCTCTCTCTATTCTATCCGCTTCTGTTTTTCTAGGGGCCCTTGTATCAATCTATTTATTTATCTATTAGTCTCTTGCTCTCTCTTTTTCTTTCCCTAACTTCTTCCATCTTTCTCTCCTTTTTCTTATTTCAGTCGGAAGAACTTTCTCCCTTTTCTAATTCCATATTTTCTCCCTTTTCTAATTCCATATTTTCTCCCTTTAATCTTTTTTCTCCGTAATTATGCTTCTCTCATTATTTGTTGTTATTCTCGATAATTTACTCGAGATAAACAAATGGCTTCGTCAATTGATTAATTGGTCATTTGTTTAATAAATAACACACTTCTATTACAGCCTGTTTTAGAACCGACTGATCCCTCATTAGATAGCAGACGGTCTAAATTTGATTTCTGCTTTATTGGTCGTTCTACCTACATTTTGCAGCCACTTTATTAGGTACACCTACCTATTAGCGTGTTGAGCCTCGTTTAGCCTTCAAAACAGCCTTAATTCGTCTAGGCATGGATTCAACAAGATGCTGAAAATGTTGTACAGGAATGGAGTACCATGCAGATATGAGTGTGTCACGCAGTTCCTTGAGATTCGACGAAGGTATAGGCCTGCAGCGAACAGCCCTTTCCTGCTCATCCCAAAGATGTTCAATAGCATTGAGATCCGTGGTTTGAGTGGGCCACTGCAGCGAAGAAAAGTCATTATCATGTTCTTGGAACCATTCCATAGTGATTCGGGCTTTGTGCACCGGCGCATTATCCTGCTGGAAGTAACCATTTGACTGAGGATAAACTGTCAACATGAACACTTGAATGCACTTGGTCAGCAACGATGTTTAGATACGATGGGTATCAATGGACCCAACGTGTGCCAAGAAAAAAATTCCCCACGCCATAACACCGCCCCCATCACCTTGCACAGTAGTCGTCAGACATGACGGGTGCATGGATTCATGTTGTTTTCTCCAAATTCTGAGCCTTCCAACAACATGATACACCAGGAACTTTGACTTTTCAGACCAAGCAACTGTTTTTTCCAATCCTCGATAGTCCAGTGCTGGTGTTGCTGAGCCCACAGGAGGCGTGCTCTCTTGTTCTTCGTTGATAACAAAAATTCGCGATGAGGCCGTCGGCTGTTGTAGCCCATTGGCGACAAAGTGCGACTAGTGGTCCGTTGCGATATTTTGTTCTGCGCACCAAGGTTGTATTCTGACGTGATGTGCGACATTGTTGCTCGTCTGTTTGCTTGCACAATTCTAGCCATCCTCCTCTGACCTCTCTCATCAACAAGCCATTTAAAGCAAAACTGAACGCACTCGGAATAATAGAAGAGTCCACATGCACCTGTGGAGAACCTGAAACCTGGCAGCATATTATGCACGACTGTGAATGCTACGAAGAACACAAAAGTAGACTTATAACTGAGATTCAATACTTGCCGAAAAATCAAGAGTACCATCTACTGGATTCAGAAGATGAATACAAAGCCCTCAGCCGATTTGCACTTGACGTCTTCAATAGACGAAGAACAGAAATAGCCATCCACAACGAATAGATGACCACAAATAATAAATAAAGGCAAACTGATAAAACATCAACACAGAGGAAAGGATAGCAAAATACTAAGGACAAACGGCGTAATATGCAGCAGAATAAATGAAACAGCATCGACCTAGGAACCAATGGGAGTGGCTCCAGCCAGGATGTCGTCGCTCCCAGGATGAATCCACACACCTAGAAAAGGACCAGGCCCCACCAAGGAGTCATCATCAGACTGCACTTGCTGGAGGGCACTGCAATTGCCGATATGGCGAACTGGGCGGGGCTCCCTTGCCCAGCCCACTTTCTCTCCCCATCCCTGGTGGGGTGAGGGGAAGGTCTTTCTGCCCCCTCCCCACCCCACCACCCCCTCTTTTCCCTCTGGTGGGGCAAGGGCATGCTCCACTGATATACCTGGGGTCGCCTTCCCTATTGACCCCATATTTCTGTCTTTTCCCCCCAGCCTTCCGTCTCTCCCCCTACTCTACCTATATCGCCAGCGAAAAGCGAATGCCCCACACAACGTAAAATTCTAAATGCCAAACTCGACATACTTGCAACCTCTTTCGGCCTAATTGGATTCAAGCGTTTATCCCGCTCCCCCCTTTTTTTATATATATATATATAGGTCCTAGCCACTGAAATCTCAGGAAATTAGGTGGCAGGACCTGCCAGAGTACTTATCTAAAAATACTGGTGTACCTGGTCTGCCTCCACGGGGCCAAGTGTTGGCAACGTTGGGCCTCAGTAGGGGTCCAGCGGCTAAACGGCCAGATGAACAACAGAACACAACACTACACATGTACAAAATCCATACACTTTTAAATCTCTGGCCTTCCCAGTGAACTGGTACACACACAATGAAAGCAACTTTACACTTTACACTTTTTTTTCATCAACAAGCGATTTTCTTCCACAGGACTGCAGTTGAGAGGATGTGTTCTGTTCGTTGCACCATTCTCGATACACCCTTGAAACTGTGATGTGTGAAAAGTTCAGGAGAACTGCCGTTTCAGAGATGCTTTGTCCAGCACGTCTTGCACCTACTACCATGCCACGTTCGAAGTCCGTTAGATCACTCCTTTTCCCTATCCTTGCTATGGTTTCTACGCTTAACCGATACTAGAAAGGTCGTTCTACTGCATTTATAATCACAACTGTGGTCATGTGACTTGCAACGTTGTGGGACAAACCATTTGTGGACACAGCAGGGGTGTATCTAATAATGTGGCAGCACAGTGTATTTGCGCGCACCTACAATACTATACATCACTCAACTGCTTCCCCCAGTTGTTGTTAATACCTATTCCAATGAGATCGTACTACATCATACAGGAGAGCCCAATCGAATCGAGATTTGCTGACTGTATAATATGAATTCACTGTCGTATTCCTGGAACCAATTCTAATAGGATGATGAACCATGTCCTTGTGACATTGCGCATTATTTTATCGAAAAGGCCCATTCCCAGATGAATACACTACAGTCATGAAGGAATTCCATGGTCGGGACAATTTAAAGATGACTTGTGTCACCCCAATACATTTTCTCCACTGTTGTCGAACGTGCACCACGAAAACACTCCTCATATCATCAGCCTTCATTATTGCCATCTGGCAGGATGTATCCATGGATTCGTGCTGTTTTCGCTATATTCAGGTTCTCTCATCAGTGTGAAACAGCAGAAACAGGAATTCGTCGGACCAAGACCAAATAGCTTTTTTCAGTCCTTCACTCTCCAATATTGGTGTTCCTATATCCATTGTAACCGTATTTGTTTTTTTTTTTTTTTTTTTTTTTCTGACAGGAGTTCAACCCGGTTCGGTCTTCGGTTGCGATGTTCCATCCATTGCAATGCTTCTTTGGTTGCCACTGTCGTACTAGGTTGTTATTTGACTGACTGTAACTTTTCTGTCATCCTGCCGAAGCTGGCGCCTCCATAGCCAGGTGGGAAGGAGCAGCAGTGCGTAGCACAGGCTTCTTGATTAGACCGGGGTTCGAGCCCCTCACCACCAAATACGGAGGATGCGGAAAGGTCAGGGAATGACCACCGCATATCCCGGAGCAATATGGCCTTAGTTGCTAATGCTCCTAAAAACCAAATAACAACATAACAATAACATCCTGCCGAAGTTGCCCTCGTGGGTAGCACAGTTTGTAGAATTGCGTCCTCCCTACACAGGGTGGAAAAGACCTGAGTTCGAATCCTGCCGATGACAGGAGTAATTTTTATGGGCCTTTTTCACAACGTGGCTGTTAGTCGATATCAGGCGAGAGTTGCACAGTTTTTTCTCCTGGACGTTCTGGTTTTTCTTCCAACAAACAGAAAATCGACCACAGATGCTCCTAAAACCCAACAACAACAACAACCTGGCGAAGTCTTACCAGCCTCTTGTTCTCTCGCAACGAGCTGTTTCAGAATATCACAGTTATATCGCTGCTGGTTGGACAGTATTTGATTATTGAATCAATCCCAATACACTCGAAGTGTAAAATAAACATTCACAATGTATCTTACTTTTCAAGTGTTGTGTTTTTAATTTTCTGAAACGTGTTCTTGGACATCCGCCACGAAATTCAAGTCTGTTGTCTTGAGATTTATGATTCACTCCAAAAGGATCTTCCAAATTAATCTGAACTAGAATTAAAGCTAAATTACACATGTTTTAAAATTTGCAGTGTTCTTTTTATTGTGGCAGAGCTCTCAATCTACCAAACTCTCTCTTTCTCTCTTCGATTTGCTTGGGATTGTTTGTTCTTAAGTAAAACTTGTCTGAGTTTAATCTGGGGTTTGATTTTATTTGTGGTGCATGCACAAACAGTTAATTAGGCATTTTACCAAGGATAAAGAGGGGATTACACGGACCAGCGATGCATAGAAAAGGAGCCACAGAGCAGGAGAATTACGATTATTACTGTGGCTGATTAAGGGTGAACGAAAACGACAGGGGAATTATCGGACAAAGAGGATTTCATTAAGGTCTGCACAAACCATTCTTATCCCCTCCTAAGAGTTTCGGGGAATTCTCTGAGATCTAATTTCTTCTCCGCGAGACTGGCTCTTTGTTTCAAAGAGAAATTAATTCAAAATAATGCTGTTCCCTTGGCAAATTGGGTCCTGGTATCTGCTCGTTACCTGGAGTAAGCAATGGAGCATTTACAATGTGTATTTACTTTCTCTCTCGCTCTCTTTCTCTCTGTTGTATTGTTTCCAGAGATAGTGCAATTCTGTGTGAACATCCTGGTAGATGGTTGCCACTATAACAGTGTATTCATGATAGTGGACAATGATGTCAAGTGCACATTCATCTGGCAGCACAAAAGACGATCCAACGCAATATTTTTATCACTCTGACCACGTTTCGAATTGACATCTACCATGGCCTCCTATGGATGGTGAAATATTAGCAAGTACAAATGTATTCAGTCTGCTGACAAAGCGCACGTGTTTTGCACAAAAATTCTCTACAGGTCTTCCAGGATTCATATATTATGCTGATATTTAAACTGCTTTTCTACATTTTATATAGTAATAACAAATAAGTCCGATGCTTAAACTACACTCAGTGGCCGAAAATTTAGAAACTTATCGCAATTGACATCAACCGATAATTAAACGCGCGGTATGCAAATATAACTTGTCCTTCATGGGGAAGACAAGTGATATTTCCATGATCCAGACTCCATCTTTCCACGTGACCTTTCCATGATCCAGGAACCATGTATCCAGACTGTCTCGTGTCCAGCAGTCAAGTGGCTGGAGGTGATATCGTGATATGAAGTACACTTCGATGGTACGAACTGGGTTCGCTCATACTACCAGAAGATCGTGTCACCTCCAATGTCTTTCTGTCGTATTGGCCCAACTTCACCCTGCAATGCTTCATTTTACCGATTGGGATTGATTCTTTCAAGACGACAACGCAGCTATCAACGGTGCAAAAATTTTCTGAAGGGATCAAGAAATTTCTAGCTTCTTCCCTGGCTATCTAATTCTCCAGATCTGAATCGAATTGTGAATGGGCAGTTGGGATTCCCATTTCTCTACCAACAATAATAAGGCAGTCGACAAATATTCTGATGGGAGAATGGTGAAATCCGGAGCGGGACTCCCAGAGACACCTCATGGAATCCATTACTTACGTGTATAGGCTATAATCGGGCTAAAGGTGACCATACTAGATACTGTATAAAGGTTTCTAATTTTTTGGACAGAGAATCTAACTTCTCTGTACCGTGGCATTGCCCCTACTTTTTGGTTGGCAATATATTCATTGATAATGCATTCCATTTTGGATCCGATCCTAAATAATAATATCTGCAATAGCTGATACTGATTTCGACCTCGTTTAGGTTTCCCAAACCATACCGACAGGGCCCTTTTGTAAGAATACATCTCAGTTTAACTGACACGCAATGTCATTAATTAATGTACAGGGTGATAATAATTAAAGTTCTCATATTTTGAGGCCTCTGGTGATCTAAAGAATGATCGGATTAAACTCAAATTTGGAATATTGATGTTTCAGAACAAATGAGGGTTTGTAAGTTATATATACCTATTTATAGGCTCATTATTCCAAAGGTGCAAAACCAGAAAAGTCTCTTGAAAAAATATAAGAAAGATCGTAATAATATTTTTTATACAACTTCGTGAATAATTAGTGCCCACCCTTCGTACTTTTCCAATTTCCTCTGCTCTCACATCTAATTCGTTTTCTCTATCCACAAGCGAGTGGGTTTACAGATTGGCTACTTTCATTATCTTAATAGATTAATATTTAACCACAATTTTCACTGGACTAATGCAATGGACTCTTAGTATAATGCAAGTCCGTGGTTAGACTGAAACGATGTCAGGGTTGGGTGTTTAGAATGAGCTTAATGCACATTTAATGTTCATCACTGGCCATAAATTTTCCCTCTGCAAAATAAGCTATGTTACAAAGATCGCTTTCCCCAGAGGAGAAAAAACTAGTTCGGTTATGATATTAGGAGTGCATTAAATTTGTAAAGAGTCATGGCGTGCATCATCACAAAACCATCTTTATAAATGAAGATTATAAACAACGGAGACAATAAAATCCTTCTCTAGTGTTTTGTAAACGTAGCCAAACCCTCCTTGTACAGATAGGGTACATATAAAAGTCCACGTGAAAAATTATCCGAAGTTTGTACACTCCGGTCATAAAACATGTCCTTTCCCCTGGAGAGTCGCTTTTCCTCGCAACACGTTTTCGCTAGGTTATCCTTTTCACTGTTTTATTCATATTTACATGTGTGGATGGCAGAAAACTCTCCAATATGGATAAACAGCGAAATGGGGTGGAAGATTGTAATTATATAGCTTTCTAACCTGCCGGTTTTTATGAAGGTTTTCTCACTGCCCTCTTTTGTGCTGTGATGAGGACAAAGGCCCTATGGAGATCGGTTCACTCTCATTCAACCCCAAGGATTCCCGTATAGTTCACAGCCTTTGATGACTCATGTGTATCTGTCATTTTCTTGACAACCTACTGCTTCCTCTCCCGAGTACTTCATAGACTTCATATACTCTCCCTCACCGGGGGCCATGTAGTGTTCATCTTCCTAACCGGGGCTGTCAGAAACTGACTAATGTACACAGTGAGGAAATTCTCATTTGCCACACCAGCAGGCTGCTTAAAAGTGGGGATAGAATGTTCTACCACCAGTCAATCCACTCTTCTTTATGTCAGAAACGTGTGCGTACTTGTAAGCCCTGTTCTGAATAGCATTTTCTGATATGGATTTTTCATTACGATTACCTTCTTTACCAGGAAAATAAATCTTCAATAAAAGAAGTTGGGAAAGAAACTTGTTGAATGAACTCATCTGTTTAGGGCTAAGTTAGCTACGTATTTACAAGTTGACGCGTTTCGTATTTATTGGGAACTCTGTAGGAAAAAGTACTGAATGTGTTTTTTTATATTAGGATGGTACTACCATAGATGAGTTGGTTCCACTTTGTTATAAATCACAAACATTAATTCGATTGCAATTTCAGTTAAGTTCTGACCACCAACTCTAAATTTCATCAACTCCAGTGAACCAGATAAGCACTATTGTAGGCGTATGTGAAAAAAGACCAGCGATCATTTATCTCTACTGGATACATTATATGGCAACGTTCGCCATTAGTGGGCCCTTGTGGATAACACGGTGGGTAGAATCGCCGTTCTCCCCACACCATATGGAAAAGACTTGTGTTCGAGTCCCATTGATAAGGGGAGGAGGAATTTTTATGGGCCTTTATCGACAATGTGGCTGAGTTAGTCGGTCTCGGGCGAGGGTAGCATGGTTTTTTCTCCCGGAAACTGGGTTTTTCGTCCAGCAAACAGAAAATCAATCTCAGAACGCACGCAGTTTACAGACAGTATACATGGAACAATATGGCCTAAGTTACTGATGCTCCTTAAACCCTTTTACAACAAAAACAAACTTTAGTGTCTGAAAACTTATCACTATTTTTAAGAAAGCATTGAATCTACTCACACCCGTTTTTAAAGAAGCTTAAAAAACATTTTATCTCATTACCTCACTAAAATCAAGCGATAATTTTTCAAGATTAATTTTTAAATCTTTTTTATTCTGCAACTATAGTTTCTAAAATTATTCCGTTTTCCAAATGATGTTTTATATACTGGTGTGCAAAATCTAAGGACCAACACTATTTCTAAAGGTACAATCACAAAATCTTTACTTAAGGTATTCTTTACTGATGAGAGTAGATTCAGTATCAGCAGCGATTCTGGATGTCAGCTAATCTGGCGATAGGTTGGCACACGGTATCATCCCGCAAACATCACTGATGGGGATCGATATGGCGGTCGAGGTGTTCTCGTATGGGGAGGCGTTATCTTTGAAGGACGTACACAACTCCAGATACTGGAAGGCGGTACTGTAATCAGTGCACTCTACTGTACCGAAGTAATCCTTCCCCATATGCGTCTCTTCCGAGGTGCCATTGGCTCCGAGTTCGTGTTTATGAATGATAACGCCACACCCCATCGCACTGCAGTTGTGATATGCTTTTGGAAAGTGAGAACAGTGTTCGTATGGATTGGCCTGCTCGTTCCACAGATCTAAATCCCATCGAACACATATGGGACACTCTGGCGAGACGCCTAGCGGTACGTCCACACTCACCAGAAAATGTTCACCAGCTGAAGATGGCCCTGACATAGGAATGGACGATGTTATCGCAAGAACTTATCAACAACATTGTTCTAAGTATGGACAGGCAGTGCAAAGCCTGCATCAACAATAGAGGTGGCCATATCTACTACTGAGGACAACCTCTTCCCTTTGTTCCATCTGTGGCAGTGATGCATCTGCATCATGGCAGTTAGTGCTATGTTGCCATTTTTGAATAAAATCCCTCTGTACTGTTTTGTTTCCGTTGTTGTGGCGATGTTGTTTCTTTCATCATTTCTGTACCTGACGAGGTTCCTTTGATATGCTTTTCCCATATCCAGGCCACTAATATGAGAAGCTACAGGTGAAAACCTGACTGGTCCTTAAATTTTGAATAGCAGTGTAGTTTATCTAAATGTTGTGTTTAAAAAAAATGATAAAATCATTTCACAACCTCAGGCTCCACCTTTTCCAACGTGTGCATAGAGTAATCACCAACGAAGTGCATGTGGATCCGTTTACACTCCCTACGTGGCATCTCCCAAGGCTCTCCTCTCGAACCTCTACTGCTTACAGTTTTAATTTAAAGATCTACTTGCCTTCGTGAGCTGGACAGTTGGTAGGATGGCTGCCCTACCCACACGGAGTGGAAAACAACTAAGTTCGAATCTCATTGATGACGTGAAAAAGGTTTTATGGGCCTTTTTCACAACGTGGCTCAGTTATCGGTCTCAGGCGAAGATAGGATGGTTTTTTCTTCCGGAAATTAGGGTTTTTCATCCAGAAAGCAGAAAATTGGCCCCATACCTTAGTTGCAGATGTTCCTAAAAACTCTAATACAACAACATAATGATCTGCCAAACTTTATTAGCGCTTCTCGTGTAAGTAGCCTCCCTTTTGTAAAAGAGAAATGCTTTTTAATGATCAAAATCAACACAATTGAAATTTTAATTGAAATTGGTCGATCCTTGATAATAGACTCGTGAAATACAACGTTGCTAAACAACCGGATAATGTTTTGAAACGAAAATTGCGATCAATATTTTGAAGGCAATTTTACAACTATTTGGAGCATGCATGCACACTTTCAGGAAGCCAAAATCCTCCGGGTAAATAAACAGTTTAAGGTAAGAATTTATTATCATAAAGAACGCACGTCTTGAATGCAAGGGTATTAAGTTTATGTCCACATAAAGTATTACCGAAAACCCATTTTAGCAAACGTGTACGATTTGGGATGAATTTTGCCTTTCATAAACTACTTGAACACAAATCCTATTTTGTGGTCCGGTAGACACGAATGGTACGAACCTATTGGCTGTTGTTAACGCATTAACAACAGCAGCTATTGTTCAGAACTATTTCTGGTTATCCGATGAGCATTATACTCCATTCCTGTGTGAACTAAAATGCTTACGTAGTGGAGCTTCATTTCACAACTGCAAACTTCCTTTGCAGTGCAATAAATCGACTCGGACATTGTAGAGAAAGCCCTTGTATAATTATTTCATGATGGATAAAGCATTTTAAACATTATTCCCAACAAAAGGCGCTTCTCGTTCGCGTTCTACTCTACTATATCGGCTTAACTGCTGGTATTGAGAAACCCAACATTGGTATGAATGAACTGGATTTTAAAGCGAAGGTTTTACGAGAGAGGGCGCTTGTTGAATCTGATTGACTTAAACTATTAAAAAACAAACAATTTGTAATATTATTTGCAATTTAAACCGGATTTATATAATTATATACGCCGCGTTTAATTTCTACCGAAATTCTGTTGATGCTACTGATAGTTTCTACCGATTAATTTCAATTAATCGGTAGAAAATTAATACATTTTTAATTTTAACTAAAGAGGGCGCTTGTTGTATCTGATTGACCTCAACGATGAAAAACAAGCAATTTGTAATATTCTTTACAATTTAAAAGGGATTTATATAATTATATACGCCATGTTTAAAAACTACCGAAATTCTATCAGTTCTACTGATATTTTTTACAGTATAATTTAAATTAATAGGTGGAAAATTAATCTATACGTATTTTTTTATCCTGATGTTTTGAAACTGTTGCCTTTTAATGGTTACATATTAAACTTTTGTAAGAGTGTGATTTTTTTAATTCAAAAGAATATGTCTGTAGTATTTGATAACCGAATCATTAATTTCAGTGGAAGTTAATCTGTAATTAAAATCTGTACCAGCTATTCATCCTTTAAGAACTGCAGTGAATCAGTTATCGTACAAATAATGAATCAACTCTTCTGTCAATATTTAAAGGGCCGTGATCGATCCTGATGCTCCCAGTACGTGGCACTAAAGCTCAGTGGCATGTTTAGACTTCATGTTACTCATAATTCAAATAAATCGTATCAGTTTTCTTGAAGAAAACTGAATAGGTTTTTATGTCCCAAAATTCTGTTAGTGGTTGAGAAAGCCTGTTAAATGAAACCAACGTTTTGGGAAAGACATACACTGTGCTGCCACTTTATTAGGTACACCTACCTAGTGGCGTGTTGAGCCTCCTTTAGCCTTCAAAACAGCCTGAATTCCTTTAGGATGGAACAAGGTGCTCAAAACGTTGTGCAGGAATGGGGTACCATGCAGATATGAGTGTGTCACGCAGTTCCTTGGGATTCGACGAAAGTGTAGGCCTGCAGCGAACAGCCCTTTCCTGCTCATCCCAAAGATGTTCAATAGCATTGAGATCCGTGGATTGAGCGGGCCACTCCAGCAAAGAAAAGTCATTGTCATGTTCCTGGAACCATTCCATAGTGATTCGGGCTTTGTGCACCGGCGCATTATCCTGCTGGAAGTAACCATCTGACTGAGGATGAACTGTCAACATGAACGGATGCACTTGGTCACCAACGATGTTTAGGTACGATGTGGCAAAGGTACGATTCCCCACACCATAACACTGCGCCCACCACCTTGCAGAGTTGTCGTCAGACATGACGGGTCCATGGATTCATGTTGTTTTCGACAAATTCTGAGCCTTCCATCAACATGATGCACCAGGAACTTCAACTCGTCAGACTAAGTAACTGTTTTCCAATCCTCGATAGTCCAGTGCTGGTGTTGCTGTGCCCACAGGAGGCGTGCTCTCTTGTTCTTCATTGATAACAAAGGTACGCGATGTGGCCGTCGGCTGTTGTAGCCCATTCACGACAAAGTGCGACTTGTGGTCCGTTGCGATATTTTGTTCTGCGCACCAAGGTTGTATTCTGACCTGTTGTGCGACATTTTGGCCCGTCTGTTTGCTTGCACAATTCTAGCCATCGTCCTCTGACCTCTCTCATCAACAAGCGATTTTCTTCCACAGGAGTGCAGTTGAAAGGATGTTTTCTGTTCGTTGCACCATTCTCGATACACCCTTGAAACTGTGATGTGTGAAAAGTTCAGGAGAACTGCCGTTTCAGAGATGCTTTGTCCAGCACGTCTTGCACCTACTACCATGCCACGTTCGAAGTCCGTTAGATCACTCCTTTTCCCCATCCTTGCTACGGTTTGTACGCTTAACTGATACTAGAAAGGTTGTTGTTCTGTTGCATTTATATCCACAACTGTGGTCATGTGACTTACAACGTTGTGGGACAAACCATTTGTGTGCACAACAGGGATGTGCCTAGTAAAGTGGCAGCACAGTGTACACTAACATGCCAAAAGTATTGGTGTGTACATTTGTGGAGAGACGAACAGGGTTTGTTAGATGGTTGGTCAAAAATACTGTGCTAATCAATGCCGATAGAAAAATGGACCAAAGCATGACCATATTAGGTATACTAGTGAGAGAACACAGATTGGTATTTACTAACTTAGTACTGGGTAAAGAAACTGTTCCTCGGAAAACTAGTCAGAGCGTGGATGAAATCAATAATCAGGACTATTCTGAAGTCCAAAATAAAAAATATAAATGTCTTTACATGTATTATTATCAAACATGATAGATCGACCACAAGATCAAATGAACAACCAATCCAGAGTAACTTCATTAATTGTTTTCATGGGCCCAAAGGAGTATGGGTAATTTTCTAAAGGCAGATGCTACCCCTAAAATAGCACACTACCTTGGAAGATCGCTTGGTTTGTTCACGGATTTGAAGCGTAGCCACTTATCAACAGAATGATCTTCTCACAACGAATATTAAATCTGACACCAAGTTTCCATCAAGTGAACTAGTTAAATTGGAGCCAAATAATATCAAAAGCAGTACACGAGTTTGAATTAATAAGTTCGTTAATTCATATGCTATCCAAGTGGATCTTTCCCGTCTGGAGAAGAAAAGGCAAAAGCTTTAGGGCAACGAAAGATGCCATCTTTTAATTAGACTTATCAAAATACTCCTTGAGTAACCGCTAATAATTTCTTGGATGAATTCTCCCGATTAAGCTACCATCGTGTGTAATTATGTGATGCTAAAATTGAACAGGCATTACTTATTTGCGATGTCTTCGAGATTTTCTCGTATTTAACTTCCTCAAGCGCCTGCCAAATAATCCAAGGATATATTTCCCTTCATTATACTTGCTTTTCTCTTAAGGCGATCTGAACAGATAATTTAATTATCAGAAACGAAACTCTGTACTGCTTGTCGAATCATTTCTGTGTGCTTTAGTTGATACTTTTCTTCGATAAATTCACCTCCATCACCTTGGTATCTGTTCGTTAAAGATATTTTCAACATACTGAAGTGGCAGTTGCAATAAAGGAATGGTATGGATTGATAAAATTGTTTAAATCTCTCCTTAATTGATTTTAAATTTAAGATCTCCAGATGCGAATATTTATCAGAAGAATTAAGCTTACAGTTAAACTCTAAATAGAGGTTGTTTTATTTGGAAGAATGCTAGACGCATTCTTCCAACTTTTTTTTTCTTGAGTCTTCTTTCCTTTTACCATCGAAAGGACATTGTCAACACTTTATGGTGAATTTTTATTATTTATAAGACAACCGATGTTCTTCAAAAAGTATTGATTGTTTACCATCATTTGTGTTTTAAAATATAGGTTGGAGAATGTTCATGGAACTGATGTCTCTGCATGCGAAAATCGCTATTGGCAACAGAATATGACAATGACTGTCCAATTTAATTCCCAACCAACTCGTCCCTTGTCGCTACAGTATGTAATTTCTGTCTGAATTTATCATCCGTTAATTTTCTCAATCGACTTACGAAAGTACCTTTGACAATGGAATCTGCAGAGAGCTTTCTTCGGAAAGGGGGAACAAGAGTGGATGGCACGTGACAGATTGTATTAATGTGAGTACTTTGCATGCAAGTGATTTGCGGCCAACTTATGTGCCATTATCTATTTGGACATTCCAGCAAAGCGGCTAGAGTCGCATACACTTAACCCTCGTCAGGTACTTCTACCGACAAAGAATTCTATCTGATGTGCCTCACTTTATTTCTATCAGGAAGATGGCACAACGAGCTGAATGCATCTTATACAATCGAAGAAAATACTTAAGAATCAAAAGGAACACTCATCAACGTTGACAGAACAACAGAAGTCGACTGTACTGACTTAACATTTAAGGATTTCATTTTTAAATATAATCTTTAATACCTGTCGTTGTAATGGAATTTTAAAGTTCACGTTGTTATCAATACAAGTTAGTAAGTTATTAACAACTTAGGCCACCCCCTTACGTATTATGCGGGCTGAAAAACCCTCAGCTATATGTATGAGGGATGTTTGAAAAGTTCGTGGCCTCAATATTTGAGGTTTACTTGAGGAATTGTTAAAATGTTACTTTTCAACATGGTTCCCTTTGGAGTCAATACACTTTTGTCACCGATGCTGCAATGCGTTGAATCCAACTGCGAAGAAAGTAGTCGCTTGGACTTCTAGGGATTCATCCACTGCAGCAATGAAGTCACGAAAATGAATGCCTACTAGGTATTTTTTTTTTTTCAAAATAGGAAATAGGTAAAAGTTCGATGGTGATAGATCTGGTGAATATGGTGGGACTGCCCAAGATCTAAAAGCCACACTCATGCAATGCAGCCATGGCAATGATAGGCTTGTGAGCAGACGCGTTGTCTTGGTGAAAAAAAGACTCCTTTTCTGAGTTTTCCTCGGAGTTTGTCTTGGATGTTTTCACGCAAACGCCTCACATGGTCTGCGTAATATGTCTGGCCTTTCGCAAGGGGACCCACTAGCAATCCATCAGCATCCCAAAAACCGATGCCAACACCTTACCAACAGAAAGAATCGACTTGGCTTTCTTTGGAAGAGGAGAAGAGCTGTGTTTCTACTGTTTAGACTGTTCCTTTGTCGCTGGCTGAAAGTGATGGACCCGAGTCTCATCCATAGCCTTGCAAGGAGTGCTTTTTTTGATCTGCTGTCAATAACTTTTGGACTCATCTAGTTGACACCGTTTTTCATAGCGAGAACCTTTATAATTATGTGGTACACACGTTCAGATGAGGTGCCCATAACGCTGGCAATGTATCTAACTGTCACTCGTCGATGGGCACCTCATCTGAACTTGTGTACCACATAATTACAAAGGTTCTCGCTATGAAAAAAGGTGTCTTCCACAGCATGGGTCATCTTGCAGGCTCTCCAACCCTCGTTTAAATTATGCTACCCATTTTTTAACCACGGAATAGGAAGGGGCATCTCCCCTAATTTTGTAACCATTCCCCTCCCCCAGATATTGGATGACTGCACTGTGACTGATTTTGTCCATCTTTCCTTATTCACGCAACTTTGTTGGCTTCAGGAACTGATTAAAAAAAAGACTCTACTGAAATTGCATGGAACTTGGCGGGCTACCATTCAGAGTAGCAATTTTTAACACTGTACCACTACTCTTTCATAGTTTAGCCGCGAACTTTTCAAACCCCGCCTTTTCATGAAAATGAGCCAGAGCTCACATATTGCTTTTTTGTAACAAAGCGTTTGGCAGAAAACATTAACTCAGACGAACATCCCTTATTAAACGTATTTGGCTCCCTCCAACTCCTTTTTTCTCTTCTTAGTCGATAAAATCAATGAAATGGGTAAAAATGCAATGAAGACTCATAAACTGTTGCATAAAATTAGACTAATGCTATTTTATCACGTTCCGGGATATTTAAGGGCTAGGCTCGTTTCTGCAAGAAGAGAAGACAGTTGAAGGTGGTCCCTAAGTTCAGTGATCCTCCCTCATCACTTATCATAGGAAATACTGATCAGATCCATGATGTGATGAAAAGAAATCGTTGAATTGCTCCGATAAAAATGTGAGGAGGTTCCTCCCTCAGAGAACTGTCAACCACATAAGGACGTACACTTTCTGGAAAGAAACATCAAATCGTTGATGAAACATTATTTTTAGAGGGTCAGACATGAAAGTTTTAGGACATACGTTGCATATTAATATCTTTCCGCATTACAATAAAGAGCGTGGCGAAAGGAAGGACAGATAGACAGTGTATTGGAAAAAATCAAGAGATGACGTTGACAGAAGTGTTTTCTTTTTGGTTGTTTTTTTTTCGCGAAGGAAAACTCTGGTTGACTAACGACAAGGACTCTTAAAGTATTTTAAAATATTTTCGGGAAGAGGGGTAGAGGAGAGAAAGCAAGATGGACAGTCGAAAATTGCTACTGGGATTTTCAAAAAGATTTGTTCGATACAATAAACCAGTTTGTTGGTAAAATGGAGCAAATCTCTTTTTCATTAAACTTTCTGAAAACGAAAAATGAAGGGAATGTTAGACAGAGAGAGAGAGAGAGAGAGAGAGAGAGAGAGAGAGAGAGAGAGAGAGAGAGAGAGAGAGAGAGACTTGTGGACAAACTATACCAAGATAAACTTTACCTCCCGCTGTATTTTCTAATGAACCAAGATGGTACCAATTTCATTATGGGTCATACTCATTACATAGGCAAGAAAGTTAAGATAATGAACCCCAGGCGTTGTAATTCATTCATCGCACGACACCCTCTGAAAACCTCATCTAATGAGCCCTGATTGACCAAGGTTCCAACCATCTTCGACCGATCAAGAAAACACATCTGATCTTCATCCAATTCATCCTCAATTCTAATAAAATTAAAGTCCACTCACTTCTCGATACATTTCACTCTTTATAACCGATTAAATCGAAACACATCAAAAAATATTGTTGGTTTATTCGGTAAAAACAAATAAACAACAAAAAAAATAGCCATTGCCAGAATTGATGTAGGAAGAAAAGATAATTTTTCCTGACTGCATTCTTCGATGGTACCGATAATGCCTTTCTCATACAAACTACATTCCGGGATTATTTTTAATATAAAACGAATCAGTAGAAGAAATGCAGAGGCCATTGAAGAATACTTCATCATTTCCCATTGAATGAGTTTAAGAAAAATTCAAGGGGCTGCCATAGGAAGGTTTCTGAGAGAGTTGCATTAACGTTGGATATTTCTACACTATAAAAGCGGTTTTCACTGTGGAGCTAACTTTATTTTTTTGCATTCCAAAGCTCTTTGTTGCTCACTTAATCTATTTGGAATGACTATATCTATGTATATATAACAGTTTTCTTCTTCCAAGCTATATGAAGTCGTTAGAAAACTGTATGGAAATTTATTCGGTTCCGAGAAGGAAAGATAGCTTAAATAAGAGGAGAAGGTCATAGAAATATAGACTTTTGACCAGTTCATCATTCATCATTGCCGTCTCTTTTTATACGTTTGTCTGTCATTTATCACCAATTCTTTCTTCTGTAGCTTTGAAACCTTTGACCATAACCGTTTCTCTATTTTCATATTCTTTCCAAACATGAGGATAACTTCATATAACAAAGGCTAGGTGTTGTGTAGAAGCAACGGGTGCATCAGATGTTTTTAGTGATTAACACATTTCCTAAAATTTATAACTATGTTGTTTTTTTTGTTATAATAAAACAAAGAGACAGTAAATATTTTATTTGGCTCTTGCATGTTATCATTTATTGCATATAATAACGTATTCTCTGTACTGTTGGCCGTGAAACTATGATCAACCACTGTCGCCGTTCATGACGCCATTTCAAACTACACATTTCACCCCCAGAAGAGTACACTCCCTTTTTTTTTTTTAGTTTCCAGCATGTGTGGTGAGTTGATGTGGGTAGGTAGAGCTGGCGGTGGTTCGGACCATTATTACCTGTTGCTGTTGTATATCGGCTCTGGATAAACAGTCAGGTCTGGACGTGGTGGGAATACTGACTGTAAAAAAAATATATATCCATTATTTTCACCTATCTAGCGTCATTTTATGCACTGTTACCTTTCGATATTCTATTTTTATACATTTATTATACATCACGGAAGAACTGTGTAAAAGAAACCTGTCAGATTAATTCTAAAATGCCATTTTTTTTTTCTAGAGGGCGTGAGAATTTTACATCCAGGAGGCCATTTTATGCGTTTTACAGTATTAGTATTAAAATGGCATTAATGATGCAAAGGAGCGAGACTTATTCTGTATCAGCTTAAAAGAAACTCTCTCAAATAATCCTCATCGACAAAAAAATACCTATCCAATTCATCTTCTCCTCTATTCTTCCATCGATTAGTTAGGAAGATAAGAAACAAGAGCGCTCTGAACACTGATCCCTGAGGAATCCCACTTGCTGTTCCAGTCCATTCTGAAGAATTCCCATTTATGACTATCCTCTGGCTTCTGCCTTCAACTAACTCCAAATCCACTGATGAATCTTTCCTATTACCCCAATCTATGCTAATTTATATAACAACTTCGCATACTAAAACCCAGATGTACACTCATGGCCCAAAACTTTATGAACAATAGCATGTTGAGCCGTCATTCGCTATGATAATTGCTTGCACCCTGCGTGGTATCGACTCCATGAGATAGGTATCCTGGACCAACTGGACAAAAGGTGATTCGGAGTTCGGCAACGGAGCGAGGCAATGATGTAGACTGGCATACACTACGTTCCACCGCATCCCACAAATGTTCGATGGGACTGATGTACGGGGAATTTAGCAGCCACGGGAGCGCACGAAATGCATGGATATGATTCTCGAGCCATTCCTGCACAATGCGGGCCTTTATGACATGGGACGTCATCTTGTTGAAAGAGTCCAATGATATCTGACTACGAAATAATGCCGAGTGAGGATCCAACGGTGAGGGTGGGTTGAATGGGAATCAGAGGACCCAGATTTCAATGTCCATGAAAACATCCCCAAAACCGTCACATCACCGCTGCTGGCCTGCGTTCTTCCAACCACAGCTCACCTCGACTATCAACCAGTGGTGGGCTCTCGTGGGTAGTACAGTTGGTAGAATTGCCGTCCGACCCACACCGGATGGAAAAGACCTGAGTTTGAGTCCCGTTGATTAGGTCAGGAATTTTAGTAGGTCTTTTTCACAACAGACAGTATACACGGAGCAATATGGTCTTAGTCGCTAATGCTCCAAAAACCCTATTATTGCAAGAACCAGTGGTGGTCTCCCCCTCCATGGATGGGTAGGTCTCTCTCTCTGGCCATTCCCGTCACGCTATGGCGCCTCTCAAACAGCCACCTTTCCAGTTCAAGGGAATAATCCCTGAATCTAATGCTGGCCTCATTAACCTTATTAATGGCTGGATGCACTCACTTGCTACCTTTTATCTGTCTGAAAGAGTGTAAAATGTATAACTTCCTTACATTTTGTACATGAGTGTACGCATAATTACTATACAGTTGTATGTTGGACATTTTTCGTATATTTAATGACCATATCAGTCAAATAAAGAGAAAATGGGGATTTTGATTGAACGTCATTCAACCATTGACTTAACCATTATTGGTTAAGTTAATGGTGATTTAAACAATTCCAAATATAACGGAATTAACCTATTAAATTTATTCTTATAATGAACAGGTTAACAGAAAGGGGAATGTTGTAAAATCATGCCAAAAATTGCAAAATTCCAAGAACTTGAAGGACGTAGTCATGCAGTTTCATTAAATCTGGGTTAGAAACCAGTCACAGTTATCTTGCAAATTCTCTCAGATACCAACGTTGACTCATCGTGATGTACTGTTCACGCTCGAAGTCTCCTTGAAACCAAGTTGGAAAACTGATGACCGATTTAGTGAGCGAGAAAAGTGTTATGTCAACGTAAGTTAGTACCATGACCTTCCTTGAAACAAAAAAAGAAATTGATTGAAAGTAGTCAACAGAAGTACACACCATTATGATGATACATTCAACAGCCAGCCAAGTCGAATGGTTTCGAACTCTAAATAAAATTGGGACTATACCAAAACGATACGCGAGAACATTTTTAAAAATATACCTGCAATTTTTCATCCCATTGTGAGCTGTCCATAAATAGGCGCCTTGTTAACAGTTTACGGATTTAGAGAAACGAACCGCGAAAGGAAGCCTCAAACGGACTCTCTTATTATCCTTTTACCGCTGTTTTCTCGCGTTCATCTCAACCCCCTCTTCAGATGAGCTGCTGCTAACTACACTCGGCTCTCCGGACCTGAAGATAGGTTCGCAAGTTGTATAGCAGCAAACGGAACCTCTCCGTCAATTCATCAAATGATCGCTATAGGAAGGGAGGGGGAGGGGGCATACAAGAGCCTTTTGCTTAGCGTTGCCTGCTTTATCTCAGCCAATCGATGCATTCTCCTCAAGGGTATAAGTATAGCCGGGGCTGATCGATTTGACCGAGCCATCAGTTGGTTGGCTCCAAGGCCTGCAATTCTCTGCGGGACAACGAAAGGCAAAATTCTTCGACTCCAGACCCAGCAGAGACTCCAACGTCCTATTTCGCTATGCTGTTCAGTGCTTAGATATTGAATCCGATAAACACACGGCCCGCATGGAGCAAGCCACACGACCACACTCACTATATTTGCTCACAAACAACTTACTTCGTTACAAGGGGTTGGTAACTATAATGGAAACTCTTCACATAACGGTGTAGCATCCACTGTCTTATTTAGCTACATTCGAGGATTGGAGTAAATCGATAAGCCAAAACAAGTATGAAAACCATGGCCTGGAAGCTAATTCAAATATAATCTAACCCATCTGTATATTACGCGTCATGGTTAAAGTGCAGAATACTTTTCGCGGGTGAGTACACATTTAAATTAAACTGGAAACGTGTATAAGTCTGTCCACGATATTTTGGATTTGAGAATGAATTCCACATTGCCCACACAAATATGCTTTGGGAGCTGGAAAAGGATAAACAAGATTTATTTTCAATGTGTTATTAAGAGTTTATTCTCTTAATAAATTTGCATATATCTCCTCATTGCCCCCAAAATCTCCTTATCTTAGAGAATTTATTAATTTTTTCTCATCTTGAGTTAAAAGATCTTCATCTTTTTTCTTAATTATTTTCCTCCTTTAAATGCTTCTTAATAATTTTAAATCTGTCATGTTTTATATTTCTTTTTAACAATCACACTACTTAAAAGCTTAACTGCTTTAAGTTATTTACATCTAAAAGACCTGAGTTCGAGTCCCATCGATAAGGGGAGGAATGTTTATGGGCCTTTTTCACAACGTGGCCGAGTTAGTCGGTCTGAGGAGACGACAGCATGGAAACTGGGTTTTTTCATCCAGCAAACAGAAAATGGACCACAGAACATACGTAATTTTCAGACAGTATACATAGACCAATATGGCCTTAGTCCCTGATGCTCCTAAAACCCCACAACAACAACAACAACTGTTGAATAACTATATTATTTTAAAATGACGCTTACAATTTTACCAATGCACAGATACCCAAAGATTTTTTTATATACAAAACATTAAATAAACAAAAACCATGTATTCAACAAGATCAACCTTTAGAAGAACAGAAATTTTTAAAAATATAATCTAGAAAGAGTTGGCACAGAGCACACAACTACATACACCAAAAAAACCTTTTCAACACGACCTATTTAAAAGAAAGAAAGAATTCCATCATCTGATGTTTTTTCTATAGACTGCTAAGAGGGTTCAAAGCGTTGTCATTTGCATAGGAGCTCCCTCTTGTGGATCCTTTTCCCATTCATAGTGACTAAGGGAAACAGATTTCAGTTCTTTGTTTCTTTTAGCGACCAAATACAAATTTCTTTTTCATAGCTAGCAGCATGTCGCTCATCCAATTCTGACACATCTCATTTGGTCCGTGGAGCGAATCTCTCATTCTTGGCTAACGTCTTTCTCTTTCCTTCTGATGGTTTTTCCTTGCACATTCTATGTTTTGACATCCCGAAGGATTTAAATCTCTCAATGTGGCAAGCCAAACACTGAGTTTTCGATGTATTCCTGATATCAGCATCAAACTAGCTCGGCTATTCTATGAGAAGCTAGTGGAGAATAAAAATAAGAAGTAAGAGAGAGAGAGAGAGAGAGAGAGAGAGAGAGAAAATACATTTGAGTAGATTTCAATAATTTATGTTCTCCCTATCACACGAATCTAACCTCGAGGGGTAGGGGTGGAGAAGTAAGAAAACCTTTGATGTTTCTACCGAATATGAAATGAGATGTTGTTTTAGAACGTAAGTAAACATTGAGAAGGAAACCTATCTTTACGATAGGAGCTTAGACTATTACAGAAAAAATATTTAAATGCGTTCCTCAATGTAGTGTAGAATATGTTGAGTTTTATTTTATTTATAAGCTGATATTTCTTAAAAAATCTGGAGTAAAATCTGCAGTCGACAAAATCCTAATCATTAGAAAATTGCTGTCCGCTGAAAAAAACAAATAAAATTGGATTCTCCATCCACATAGACGCAGATATCCAGTTTTTTTCATGAATTATTACAGATGATCACATGGAAATTGCCTGGATCATAGAAAATTAATCATAGAACATATGCATAATTAGCAGACGGAATATATCGTGTGGCCACTTTTTATCCTAAACCTGCAGCGCCGATCAGCTTGACATTCCAATCGTTTACGTCCATATACGTCACAGGTATGCATTCAAATCAAGGTAACGTTGCAACCAATAATTAAAGATGATTCACCTTTTTCTATTGCAACCAATAATAGAAAAAGGTGAAAGATTCGCTAAATTTCTGGAATGTCAGTGCACACACACACGTAGTTAAATTACAGCACGCTTAAAGGGAAATACCAAAAAGTCACAGATTTATCTCAACAGAGAATCAGTTGCGCTGCTATTTATATACTTTCACAGATGAAGGACCTGCTAGATTGTAATGATTAGGCATTGTGGACGCGAAGGAGGTGGATGGTCTGCGACATTGGATCTCCCGTGGTTTCATAGGCTTCAAATCGAGCTTGCATTAGCATTAACAGTTGAAATTGCATCCTCTTAATCTAATAACAAATCCACCAAGGACGATCATTAAGTCTAATAAAAGAGGCCTTCGCTCGTTGGATAATGCATGGGGACCTTGACAGATGGCCTAAACAGGAATAATTTTGTGTGTCGCTTGTAATGAACATTGCCTGTTTGCATAAATTATTACGTAGACCAGTCAGCAGCCATCGCTTTTAGCTCAGCGTCCATTTAATGGCTTGGGTTAACAAGTGGGGACTGTTGTTTAGATAGGAGAGGAGAAAAAATATTGTTTTCGGTCTCTCTCATTTTCTCCAACATTAAAATAATTGAAAATTACATTCTGTCGAGCCGACTGATAGAGTAATAAACCATCAAAATCTCCATTTTTGTTAATTAGTTTCTATATACACTACCTTACCATTAATATCCGGAGAGCTTTTATTGTGTCATTTTATGTGTTTTGTGCTGAAACCTTTTGCTTTTATGACGGCCTTTAAATTTTCGCAGCATACTCCCAACCAGCTTTTTATAAATGTCAAGTAATATGTTCCTCCACTCGGCCTTTAACGCAGCCACCAGTTCGGCCTTGTTCTTTGGGCGATTTCGACGCACACATACCCGACGATCCAATACATCCCAAAGATGCTCGATAGGGTTCAGATCTGTTCTCTGGGCTGGCCAATCCAACTTTTCCACACCCATGTCCTCAACCCACTCTGTTACGACCCGAGCAGTATGTCATGGCGCGTTGTCTTGGTGATACAGGTATGGTTTCCTCATCCATGGGCCTTCCCCGAAGTATTGCCATAATGTTGGAAGTGCATAATTGTCCAGGCTGTCCTGGTTTTGTCGATAAGGACTAATGGGCCCAAGCCAAACCATGAAAAGCAGCTCCATACCATGATACTGCCTCCACCAAACTTCATTGTTGGGGGATATAATCAGGAAGGAACTGTTCCCCTGGCATTCGCCACACCCAGGAACGGCCATTAGACTGGTAGAGTGAGAACCTCTACTCGTCTGTCCATGAGACTGTTTTCCACTGCTCTATAATCCAGGATTCGCGCTCCTTACACCATTTTGATCACCTCAACAGTTCAACGTCTGTTGAACTGTTGAGGTGATCAATTCTGTTGAACTGTTGAGGTGATCAATCCTGTTTAACGTGTCATCTTGCATTCCCACTTTTGCAATTGTCTGTTCGAAGTCCAGTGTGCATCTTTATAGCAGGTTCTGCGACGTGTTGCATGATTAGGACCTGTTTCCCCATCCATGGAGGGGTGTCCGGATATTAATGGTAGGACAGTGTATATATGTTTCAAAAGTGATGGTCAATAATTTAAAGGTGAACTGTACAGACTACAATATGCAAAAAAAGCCTAGTAAACATGGGTCCTTAAGTGAATCGTTTTCGAGATATTGCATACATCTAGTTGGAATCCACCACTGACATGGTGAACTGTACAGAGTTGGGATCCACCGCTGGCTTGTTTGTTTAGGCTAAGTTATGCTCTTTCTCACCGTTTTCCCCCTCTCAATGTTCTAAGACGTAGCAGGCATACTAGTACTTGTCAAAGGATAGTCAACATGGAAAGAGGTTACAGCAACGAAGAGTATGCCGACATGCACTTCATGTAAGGTAAAGCCAACGGTGCACTCGAGGCTGGACGTTTGAACCAAGAAGAATTTCCCAACTGAAGGCAGCCCAACAGGTGCACATTGATCAGGGTACATCAACGCCTTAGAGAACATGGGCGCTACGCACATGGAGCAGGTAGGCCCAGAAGCATATCACTTGATGTTGAGGAAAGGGTTTTAGAAAGAACATCCTGTAACATCTGTAAAATCCTGTGGTGTTGAAACTAAAAATTAAAAATGTATTTATTATCTTATGTTTAATGAAACCATCCTTAGCAAAGGATTCACAACGTTTTGCTAAACTAGTGCTCCCATAGTCAGTGGCGGACCTTAACAGAAAATGTACATTTTCTCGAAAAAAAAAAAAAAAATGGTTCATTTGCGTCCCGATGTTCACTGGGACTTTTTTCTTATTTTAATTTGTACTTTTCACCTTTAAATTATTGATCATTTTTCAAACAACCTGTATATGGTTTGATTTTATGTATTTATAGGTGATAGATCTATTGTTTGGCCACTGACCAAAGCGTATTTTTGAAGATATACGCTTTTTTTTTTTTTAATTTTTACAATAATGTCTAATTCTCTGCGACTAAATCACAAAATTAGTCGTGTTTGAGAAACATCCCCGAGATCGACTATCTCGGCCAAACAGTCTAGTCCATAAAGTTCCATCAAAACAGGATTCAAATCCACGAATTTTCCATACAGTGCATAAGGACTAGCGATTGTAACCACTATGTAAGGGTTCGTTCTGTCTCTCACAGCCTAGACTATTAGCAAGTTATCCATGTCGGCTACGAGCAGGTCAATGACGTAATCCTCATAATTTATTCATCTAACTGAGAAGCAATTAAAACGGATTGTTTATGATCGCTCTTAGTGTTTTAAAAGATAATTAATTTGGCTCGGAGTACGTAAAGAAAAGTTTCTAGCTAAAAGACGACTTAATGGTTCTGTTCATTAGATACCCTTAGCTTTAACGGTAAAATTAACTTCTAATGCCGTTCGAGAATTTGTTTGTGCCATTGAGAAACAATTATCTTCCTGAGAAACGCTTAAACGCATCAAAGAACCCTCCTGGTGTGAGGAAAATTAAGATAGTCGCGCTAATCCGCTGATATTTTTAATATTGCGGTTGTTCGGTATTATTTCGATAAATATATGCAACCATTTGGTTAAAAGGAATACGCTGATTACTCGCTAGCAGAAAAGAATGGCTTTTAAATAATGTGCAAAAGTTTCTAACAAATATTTGAATAACTTATCTTAATATTATAAAGGTTTGCATCTCATCGTGCCCTTTCTTGATGAGAGAAAGGGTGAAACAAATGAATTATTCACTTCCAAGAACACAATAGAGTTGATAACAAAAGCACTCTTACCACGTATTAGATTATACCCAGAATAAATTTTAATTAATGAAAGATGTTACGTCAACTGTTAATTTAATTATATCTAAATTAGGCATGTTTGCGAAACATTACATAGGAGAAAGCTAATGAAACGAATTTTATTAATCTTCAGGCCCACACTAAATAATAATATTTATTTGTTTACATATTTTTGAAAATTATCCGAGCAGCATGTATTTTATTTGATTTAGTAATTCACTTTACGGTTTTTAATCATTAAGGTTTTTTTTTTGTGATAAATTAATCTCGTTTAACGCATGCACGTATTGCTTACTCCATCTATGAACCATTTACGTAAACTAGGAAAAATAAATAAATAATTTAATCGCGGACCAGGTTGCCTATTGTTGTATAAAAAAAAAAGTAATAAAGTTACGTCACTATTCATATGATAATTGAAACACGTATGGAATACGCACGCTCCGAAATGTTAATTTCAGCGTGACTTCCTAGCCAATTGGCGAGAAGCACGCGCAGAAGTCGAAAAATGTTTATTTCTCAGAAATAAACTTTTTTTCAGGGAAAAAAATATAGAATTAATAAAAAGAAATGTTTATTTCTGTGAAAAAGATTTTTTTCGGAAAAAAATGTTTATTTCACAGAAATAAACGTTTATTGCTCGAAAATAAACAAAAAAGTCAAAAATGTTCATTTCTTAGAAATAAAAATTTTATTCAAAAATAAACTTCTTTTCGGGGAAAAAAAAGAGAATTAAGAAAAAGAAATGAACAAAAAAGTCGTTTATTTTTGTTTATTTCTCAGAAATATAAATTTTTCTGAGAAATAAAACTTCTTTTCGGGAAAAAAAATGTTTATTTCTCAGAAATAAATTTTTTTAGACATTTTTCAAAAAAAAAAGTTTATTTCTCGGAAATAAACATTTCACCCGGAAGTTGCCTAAACTAGTCCATCCACTAGTCAGTCAGCCTTCCAGCGCCATCTTTTAAGTACTGATTACAAAACAAAGATGTTTTCGAAGCTGTAACTTTGATTTTTAGAAAGATGACGTAAAATGTAAATATTGGAAATCGAATTGTGGATTTTGTTCCTTCCTCTATTTTCTACGCATTCAATCTGCATCAATTAAAAAAAAAACAAAAAAAAAAAAAAACAAAAAAAAAGTGCGCGTTAATAGAATACCAAATAAAGGAGTACTTTCATAAATTGTTTGGACTTTCATAACAAAAAAAAAGCTATTATTAATATTGGGTTGGCCTTCAAGGCGTACACTCGTAACTGTGAGTGTATCACAGGCGGATTTGCATGTTGTGCGGGATGAAAGAGTTGGAATAATTCACTGGAGGAAACTCTACATCCCTAAGGTCGGCTAACTGTGACCTTGAATGGAAAGGAGTTTAAAAATTCCTCCATCGTCGACGAGAATCGAATCCAGATCCCTCCAAATATAAATTATTTTAATACAGATTATGGATACTTAAGTCTTTCAGATGTTGTTTGAAATTTATGCAATATTTATATTGGAAGCTGTTTTAGATTCAACTTTCAAATTAATCATAAGTTGCTTGTAAATGAATTGGTCGTTTAATTTATGTATTCTATTGTAACTATAATTTTACCAATAATTTTATTGTAATTTTATGAAAGCTTATTTTGTTTTGGTACAGAGTGCAAGAAAACCACAGCTGCACTAGCAAAAAAAATTATAATAATTAATAATTAACTAATTAAAATAATAATAATAATAATAATAATAATAATAATAATAATAATAATAATAATAATAAATAAAGTGATAAAATTAAATAAAATAAATTAAAATATATAAAATATATATTTGTTATCTTTAATAATTTTATAATTACATTTTAATGTACTATTCCAAAAGTAATTGGAATAGTACATTAACAATAATAGATTTCTTGCGTAAGTCACTTTTTGGCCGGTAGGGGAGCTGTGCTGTACCTTAAATAAAATAATTATAATTCTCATAAATAAATCATATTTTAATTGTAGTTAAATCGTAACTGTGACTCTGAAATGCAAAAATATTTTTAAAAATCAATTATTTTGAATTTTTACGATACTTTATTATTCAATAAACATTATTAACTAAATAAATAATTGTTTTAAATGTTATTAACAGTACATTAATCAATTAATTAATCGACTCTTTAAAAAAAACAATATTACGATAATATGATTAATATTCCCTTATAGTTGCTAACTTCAAACGACTTGTTTATAGTAAAAACAATGCATAGGACTATTATTTAAAACAATTGAATTAAACATTTAAAACAATTATTTATTAAAAACAATGCACTTGGAGCATTATTTTTAAAAAAATAAGTTTTGCAGAGTCATCTCACTTTTCAAAGTCCTTAAGACCTTTTTTATTTCGTTGTTAGTATGGTTTCATTTTTTTTGCATGACCTTTACGCGTATATCTTTGAACGAAGATCACTACATCATCTCGGGCATAAAATGGGTGTTTGAACTCCACCCTATCCTTGTTTCTAGACGTATTTCTTAATTGCAGTGGATAAATGCCAAAGTTCTAGTTAATTCAGGAAGATAAATGACTTTCTTTAAGCAACTTCTATTCAAGGTGGGAAATGAGTTTTATAAAATGGAGTACAAATTTTAAAAAAAAATGATAAAAAGTAAGAGCCGAAATTAGAAGTGCAGTAATGGAGTTAGGGAATCTACCTGATTTACTTGAGTCATATTTTATGTCTGTCATGTAGATATCTGGAAGGTGGATGAAAAATTGGTAGCAGATGAACGAGATTTTCAACTATAGATTTTGAATTTAAACATATGTGTTTCATTTTTCATTTTCGGAAGATAGCCTACTGTTTAATATTTTTAAAGCTATTATTAGCTCACATACACTAACTTACCGAAAGTTTCCGTACACTTGTACATTTGAATCTCGGGAAAATTTTTCCACTCGAATTTAACAACGGTTTCTGTTATGTTAATAACATTCAGTTATGTAACAGCACAAGCTCCGTGGGAAATTAAGGAGTCATTTTCAATTTAATGAACTCATTTGATTCTCAAAAGATACTGTACACATTTCATAAATCGAATGGCCTTTGAAAATCATCACAGCAATTCTTAACAATTTGAATTTAAAGCTTTAATGAGAATTTACAATCGTGCAAGGTGTGAACCCCGAGATTAGAGAAATTAAAGCAGGAAATGCATCCAATGCATTTTCGATAGGTTAAAGAAAGTTCTGGTTACCCGGAAATAAGGATCCAAAGAACTAAGTCCCTCAAAGCCGTACTCGAAGAAATTTCAAGTATGATGAAGTATTTAAAATTTTACATTTCCATTTGATATTGATGCAAGAAAATCTGAAGATTGTTCAGTTATAAAATATTGAATTAAGATTAATTTTCGAAGCGACAGATAATGATATATTTTAAAATAAATATATACATATAAGCAAAAATAAGCTGACAATTGATAGCACAGAAACTGTGCTGGATATTGATAAATTAAGTCAACGCCATAGCTTTGTTGTTACCATCGAGAACACCAAGATTTTTATGTATTTTTCGTGGATTGCCGAAGGCTGTTGTAGCTAGTTATTAACTGATGAGTACCCATTTCATAAGTATTGAAAATGATTTCGCGAGATGGAAAAATCCTTTTTCTCAAAGAATTCAGTGATTCTGTTAAATTCATTCCAACAGGATGAATTAGAAGGGGCAATTGGGAGTGAAGTTACATCGAAATCAAATCATTTTCAGAACAGGGAGTAGTGTGAGAAACTCAGGATCATGTTTTTGTATACCTTATGAAAATCAATTGCAGTATGCTGCATCTGCAGTATACAATAACATGCTGAATTAAACGGTAATTGGTAATGATTGGAATATTTTTATTACCGAATATCGGTAATGGGTCGTTGGAAATACGTTAAAACGAGTAATGTAGAGTAGGATAATAGAATATTTTCGAGAATTTCTCGGATAACAGTTGAGAGACAGAAAGATACCTAAATTGTTCGGTAAACTTAAGGAAACCCCAATAACTAATACTAACCACATTGGTTTGTTTAATGGATTTAACTACACTAACATTCCTATTCTAAATAATGTGGATAAACAGACTTGAATAACCTTGGTATATTTAGCTGAATAAGCCAGTGAAAGTGGGGCTGTCTTAAGTTTAAATATTTGTCTTGGATTATATTGTAAGGACCCGTCCTTACATTAATTAATAAAAATTGTTAAATATTATGAGAATTTAACTGAAATACGAATAGTGGTTTTCTGATAAAAACAACATGGGTTAAGAAGCTCTGGAATTCAAAAATACCTTCCAGTCACTCCCTGTTTAGTTGTAGTTTGTTTGTATGGAAATTCTTTGACGAGTCAGTAAAAGTAAATAACCGTGACAAATCCCCATTAAGACAGAGGCAGATGCACCATAGTAAGGGCCAAGAGCACTTAAGTTGGCTCTCTTAGAAATTTCACGGTGGAACGCTAGTAGAGGTGGGCGACGTCACCAGGTGTGCGCGCGTGAGGTCACGGGAAGAGCTGTGACGTTTCTCAGTTAACCTGAACTTCCGCCTCTCGTTCTAGATGGTTCTCGTATATTCTAGGCCACGGAAGTTGGGAAGAAGACCCGCCCACGGAAGATGAGAGAAGACAAATGAGAGCACAGGAAAAGGGATGCGCAGATCTCCTATTGGCCAGGAAGAAAGTGGAGGGAATTTTGAGAGGGAGATTAGGAAGAAGTTTTCGTGGCATTCAGTGAGAAGCTTTCGTGGCATTCGGAAGAAGTTTTCGGAGGAGTCGGAAGAAGTTCTCGAAGCGGTCTGGAGAATGATTTGAATGAGTTGGAGAACGATACAAAGCAGAGCAGTAGTCTAATTTGGGTGATAGCTGCAGCCCTGAGGTAGATGGAAGCAATGATAGAAATTCTGCGTATCCCGACAGCCCGTAGGAATGTTCACCTGTAAGCATGGAAGCCGTAGCAAGGAAGAATCACATCCTGAAAATTATGTAGGCAAAGCCAGTCGAATGAGTGGTCGAACCATTGACCTACTAGACAACTCCTCTATCCACGGAAGAAGAAATGCTGACCGGTAAAGAATATACGACCCTGATTGATTCCAGCCGTGCAGTATCCGGTAGGGAGACACCATAAATCACCGAGATCCCCAAATGAGCGCCCCCGCATTCCAGTACCTGAATGACCGATATGAAAGGAAGCCGAGCAGAGAGGAAAGTTCCAGGCCAAACATGTAAGTGCTATAGAGTTTACCGAAATAGGTGTACCTAATTTATTAAGGAGAGGACTTTAGGAGAAATAAGTATATATATAGTTAAGGAGGGAGATTTAAGCAATGAATATATGTATAAAGGTGTAATGTATTTAAAACAGACGTAGCCTAAATTTGAAATGAAGCCCCTCATATAAATGCTTGATGGAAGGAGAGGGTTTAATAGATAACTGAGAATTGTTTAAAGTTGGGAAAGGTTTTTATATTATATATGAAGTTAAAGGTTGAAATTTTGATTTATAATGAGTTGATTTGTGGAGAGTATTTCTGATTTGAGTAGGGGCTACTTAAAAGTGATATATATAAAGGTATAGAGGATTAACGGTCCTGAAGGGTAATGTTAAATTGAATTGATTAATATTTCCTGTTAACCTGATTGCAGTAAAGGTGTCTAATTGAATAAATGAAATTTTCTTACAAATTGAGACACGAACTCTGAAGGTTTTTGTGAGCCAGTTCATTGGCTGGTAGTTGTTGGTGTATTATATAGACTGTTCAGAAGAAGAGTTGGAAGAATCTATGTAAAGTGTATGCCACGACCTATCGAAGTCCCTGTGAAGAACATGAAGAGACACCATAGCATAATAAATAATAATGTGTATTAGAATAGGATATCTGATGATGAAACATTTGAGTTTGAACAAGATATTTACACATATAAAGGTTAATGAAATAACAAGTCACTATTATTAGTTTCTGTATGATATGTTAATAAACATTGTTTTATTTTACATTCATGTGTTGGAGTCTGTCATTCCGAAACTCAGCCAATCCTGTGGAGAAATACTTAAAATAATTAAGGTCCCCTACGAGTCAGGTAATCTTCTGAGAACAAACAAGTCAGATGCTAAGTGGGAGGATTGGACTACGGGGATATACATATATAAAGAGGGGATATAAGTAATAAAAAAAATTAAAATATTAATACAAAAGGAAGATATACAAAAAAAATAACCCCATAAGTAATAAACGTTACCCCGCTCCCCACAATATACTCTCTACCAACAAGTGTCCCATTTCGTCCCACTTGTGGGACCAGACTTTCTAAATTAATGACGACTACCTTTTGAATATCTTTTGCAATCTTTGGAGAGTAGAATAAAAAAATGCTCAACCCCTCCTTACCTCTCCCCTAAAGCAAACATATGCTTATGTTTGAAAGGAACCCAGAGATTTGTTACAGCGATTATTAGAGGCTGAGATGCTCTCTAATTAATTCCATTCCTCATATTACATGCATGTTTGCCTCGCTGGTTATCGAGGATCCTGTCCATGCAATGTAAACATAGCAATGAACACTAATTTTCGCTGCGTTGCTTCGCCAAACTTACACACTTCATTCTCTTCGTTAGACGGTCGGTTAATTATGTTTATTTTGCATCTAGGGTAAAGAAGTGTGTGGATTGAGAGGGAAGCCTGAGATTAGAGTAAGTTATATCAACTGAGCACGTGCTCATCACGGTAGCAGCAGAAACTTGTGAAGAAATAGATGAAAATGTGAAGAATCTTCATAAAGCTCAAATTGCCCAACATAATAGCTCTTTGTGTTATCGGATTTGAGAATGTTTTCTCTTTATCATTTCTTCTTCTTAATATTATCTTTATTTCTCTTAAGAGACATCTGGGTACAGCCATTGTAGGGGTGTATATAAATACATGTTCTGTTATACAATACAATGTAATACTTATTTACTTTAGACTTATAATACTTATTATTAACAACAAACAGTATTGGTACATTCGAAACATAACCTGTGATCTGACAAGAAATCATTGGAGAATTTAATCATAAATACAAATATTTACAGCAGGTAAAAAAAACAACAAAACATAAAACAACGTAATTAAAACTATGACAATAACACACGTAATGAAAAATTTACAGTTAATTTTTTACGGTTTTCTCCTAGAGGGACTTCCCTTAATGGCGTGATTACTGCATTTAAAGATGGATTGAAGGTATGCATCTTGAAAAGGGTTATTTAGAATATTTTTCAACACAACAAAAGCCATAAAGTCAGGACCGTATATCACATCATTAAATTTCGTGTCTATTTTGTGGTCGGTTTGCATTTTTTAGGATGAAAAACCACACATTCTAGAAAGAAGACGTTCAAACTTCGCATAAGACCACTAAGTCCACCATGTGAAAAAAAATATAATAAATAAAAAAATACCATGCCAATCAATATTTTTAAGACATAAAAAAGATTAGGAAGCCATCACATACTAGCATGACAAAGGATTAAGAGGAAGTCACAGAACAATATTTGTTTTTGGAGTTACCAATTATGATTTTCATCATTAGACTATAATTCGGTTCAAGGATTTCCCACAGATGAAAAGATAGCTATCAATAATATCTCGTGTGGAGGAGGAAGATATATTACCAAAAACTAGAATCCTTTGGTTATAAAATGTATGTGAGAGACAGCAGAAATTGAAGAAACGAACATTTGTTCCTTTTGTGTAAAAATAAGAAGAAAAGAAGAAAAGGCACATCTTTGCTGTTAATTTTTTGTTCTAAACGTTTATAAAGAAAGAAAAAAGTACGAAAATTTCTAAAGTAACACAGAGATTACAGTCTTCTGCTATCTTGCTTTCGACCGGGGTTCCTAATTCAAAGTTTTCTTCGTTTACTGTTAACAGTGACTCTTGGTCTGATCCCTAGCCTGCAATTTATTCTTTCTTTGTGAGCTCGCTAATTCCTCCTAGAGCTGTAGGATTCTGGGGATGAAAACCTGTAACATTTTTGTGTCTCGCTTGGAAATGGAGTTAAAATTTATTTATTAGAAATGTCAACAGGAGAGGTTATATTAGATTCACAAGAGTCGAACCTGTTTGATAACTTTGAGATTGATCATTTCATGTTTTTAGCATCATTGTTCTCATTTATGACTTTATTATCCTTAATGCAACTCTGGGTTAATGTACTGCATGAATCATGAGGGTATATAAATAACATCCATGCCCTATACAGGATAGTACAATTATAACTCCATTACACATCTTGGAGGACAACATAACCCGTTTCAAAAACGAATTTGCCTATATTACCATTTCCGAAATCTCCCGGTAAAAAGTCATCCATCTTTTACTCATTCCATGTTTCCTAAAACAAGAACTTAGAATACTGCATCCTGAATGCTAATATATTTTGAAATTTTACATAAAGCATGGATATTCATGGTGAAAATCTCTAGTTTCAAGTGCTATTAAAGAATAAAAGTAAACCTCTTCGAAGTGTTTGAAATCGTGAAGGAATTTTATATTTCGGCCTAAAAGACGTTTCTTTCGTATTTTACTCAAAGATCACAAAGTCACCTTTAATCTTTTGATTGGAGTATTATTTTAGGTAGAGTTTCTCCCATTCTGCTGTTTGATGTGAGTTTCAGAATCCAATAAACCATTCTTTGCATCGAAATACTCCAACTTGTTTACAGTTGATCCACCGTATCTTCTTTTCTTTTTTTGGTGGTGCGATATCGATGTCATGTCGAAATATACTTTCGTTTCTTTTTAACTTACTGGAAGATTTTCTCAGCGAAAAAAGTTTGGTGAAAATGAAATCCGCTAGCATTTTTACAGTCATCATATCTTTCTGGCCTGCGGTTTTGGGCACTTTCTTTTCTCATTGATTAAAGTATATTTTTTGTATTTTTTACGCCATTAAATACTTGCTAGCACTGGATATCGAACAATAGCGAGGGAAAAGGAGATGTAAGTAGCATTTTACCTCCAACAAGAATTCATTTTTTTGTCTGTTTTCTGCTGAACAGAGAAACTGAGCAAGTTTTCTATTTGATTCTCTGTCGCGCTCACTTAGAGATCGGTTTCATTTCTTATTTTCCTTCTAAGGAACTGTTATCATCGAGGAAAATTATCTTCTACAGTTTCGCAGATTTCTGGCAAAGAACATCGCAATTTTTTTTTTCAAATTTCTCGATCGCTTTTGACATATAATTGAAAGGAAAAACTAGGATTGGTCGGCCATAGATGTCTTCATCCCTTGGCAAACTGTTTGTCGATATCTAAAAACAATTGAATAGAATTACATCTGGCGAAAAAAAACTTGTATGCGATACTATTGGAAAAGTTGAATTAAAAGGAAGTTTATAGATTGCAAATTTTATAGATGCACAAAAGTCTCTTAAACATACATAGAGGATGTACACCATATTACAAAAATATCCAAACACCCGGGTATTTTGGCAAAATGAACCAAACTCATTGGGGAAGGTGTTGTTACCATTAGCTAGCACATCGCTTTTCTGATATCAAAAAAAAAATGCTTCAGAATCTGCAGACCAGGATTTAATTGAAATTAAATTTCAATTTCAAAACGTGGGTCAAGATGTTATTGCATATTGTATCAATAAAAGGTTCTAAACGTTCTTTGAAATACGCAGGTGTCCAGTTAGTTTTACCAATATATAATAGTAATATTAGTAATACAGTGCTAATAGTCACATTTTGTCCAAACTAGAGCCCGTACACATAGTGAAATGGATTCCATTAGATCTAGATGCCTCTGAGAGTCTACCTCTAGATTGTTCATTCTTCTATCGTGATATTTGTCAGCTATTGTATTGTGGTTGTAAAGAACTGCGAAGTCATATTCCAGACATCTCTTTCTCTCAATTGGATTCAGATTTGGTGAATTAGGTGGCCAGGGTAGATGTTGGAAGTGTTCCTCGAGCCATTCAGATACCATTTTTGTATGGTGGATAGTTGTATTGCGTCTTGAAAGAACCCATCGCATTCCAGGTAAAAATTAACATACCAAGGTTAAGTTGGTCTGATACAACAGAAAGATATTCATTGAAAATCATACAACCTTCTAACGGTAGGTCCGGAAGTTGCAGTCTGGTTGCATGGCTTTATGAGATTCACGTCACACTTTCATCTTACCTTTGGTGAAAAATAGTGTAAATAAAAATTCATCAGACCACACGATCTTTTTCAAATTGCCCACAGCCAGTCTTAGCTTGGGCGGTACCAGTCCAATCGATCCTTTCGATTTTTTATAGAAAGAAATGGCTTTATTTACATTTACTGTGCGTTTAATTATCTTTTGACGCCAATTTTAAAAGGTTTCTGATTTTTTCACCAGTGAGTGTGTATAATGGATGAAGTTTATTTATGACTGCCACTGTTACCATTCTTACCATATTGTACTGGTAGACGTTATCGCTACTACTGCAATGGTAAGAAAAAAAGTTTATAACTCATATTTATTTTAGTTGTTAGCTGTCAACCAGGAGACATTCATCTAACTTAGGATTTAGTGACACCATGATGTCTGTGACATCCGATTATTTATCTGACGTTAATTTAAATGTAAATGGAATCATGAGGATGAATACTCATTAGACAGGATTTACAACATTCAGATTAAATCATGGATTTCAATAACCGGCAGACTTTCTCCGTGTGTGCTTGTGCATACAGAATTCAATTATTTCAATCATTTTAATAAATGGTCTTCTATGTCCAATGCGGACCGTGGCAACAAATTCTTAATGCTAAAGCGAGTATTACTGTTGTCAACCTTTTGGGAATCATCCGAGAGATTAGTATGTAGTGTTTCGAATTCAACTGATAGAGCTTTGTTTAGAAACCAGCTGATACGTGTACACTTTAATGAAACTGCCACTGCTATCTCGTGGTGTCAGCTATGTCTGTAGCTCATGAGTTGCTTTGCATTTCATTGAGTCGATAGCTATCTCGTGAGAGGATATATGTTTCCTATTGGATTGTCCTGTCTGGGTAAAACAGTATATTCCATGCTGTCACTGTAAATGGGCAAACATTACACTCGTATATCTGATGCTAATGTAATGGATCAAAACTACACTTTCACGAATACCATTGGAGGATCAAGTTACTAAAAGGCACTTTAGTTTGAAACATTTGTCATTGGTCATTTTTCCCAAAGGATACTTCCAATGGACGTGGATAAAATAATCAGTTCGCCATTATATTATTCATATTACGCTGGACTATAGCTCTTCAATATGAAAAAGATCAGTACTGGTGGAAGTTATTTTTGAAATTTGGGCACAGATTTAATAAAAATGGAATATCAATCATGAATGGATTGGGGACCTTCTCCAACGCTGTTATTATTACTAGATCGCCAATAAACTGGAATAGATGGCGCTTTCATTATGTTCTTACGGATTACTTTAATCATTATATGCGTATAAATATCTGCTGTTCATAAATGATTATATTCTGATTAGCTGGGCCTCAACCCTGCCAAGACAAAGTTCAAAAACCAATGAGAGATGAACAGTTGTAACTCTAAATACGTTGTTATTTTAATAACTGGACACGTTTTTAATAATATTCTTATAAGCTTCAATAGTTTAATTTTAAATAGACGTAACTGTATTATTTAAAAATGAAATTGAACAACTGAATCATAATGAACAAATTCCTGCTTTGGCCAAAAAAAAAATCAATTTTCTTTAGTTTGCTTTTTTCTCTACGTTCAGATTTTTCTTAATACTTAGCAATAATTTATAAATCGATCACCAAAGAGAGCTTTAATAAACCAAAATTTTAATTACATTTATTAATATCTTTGGCAGATAGAAAAAATATATATATTACCAAGATAGATTTCGCATTCGCATAGTCGATAAGAATGTTAAATTTGATTTTGTCTGTTTTCCTATTTATTTTTCTCCTCTGTCATTGTTTTTAATTAATTCCTTGATATTCTTATACTTTCTTTCTATTCTAATTTTAGCGTTTCTTTATGTGCGTGTGTCATTGTGATCCATGTTTATTAATCTCTACCCACCCCCTCTCTCTCTCTTGTCAAGAGGGAGATGTCTAATCATTCTAAATTGCATCTCTCTCTCTCTCTCTCTCTAGCGCGTGCTCGAATGTATGTGCGTGTGTGTGTACTTGATCTTGTAGAGTGTGCTGTCCACGTACAGCGTTAGGGGAGATGTAAAAGGGAACAGAAGGGGTTGGGATGATTAATCAACTGCCTTGCACTCATCGGTGGAAGTACAGGTATGGTTCACCAGGAAAAGCGATGTAAATTTGATGACGTACGCCGCCAGTGGACTGATAAGGAACTAAAATTTATGGCCATTGCTAATGACTCCAAGCTGCAATGGAATAATTTTACGATCTAGCTATTTGCCTCATTTGCATATCAGGATAGACGGCTGCTTCTAAGGCTTGCATCATAATTTAATTGCAAATCTTTGGGAGGGGTGAAGGGGTACTTACGAAGCATTTGAATTTAGTCTGCCGAGAAAGTCGATGATCATCGTTAGGTGCGTTATAATCACACCTGTTTACAAGACACCGGATCCCTGCCAATTATTAGAAACTCGACTTCCCTATTTTACCCACCGACTACCTCAATTTCAGAGCGTGGACTTTGTTCGTTGACAGCTATGGTTTAAGCGAATGCACCTGCTAATAGGGTTGTTGTTTTCCATTACAACCAGCACTTGATTTTGCCCCTAATAAAAGTAAGATGACGCCCTTAATTAGGTCGTTTCGGAGGATCGTTTATTAATTTTAGTAACTCTAGCGGCCGTAACTGGGGTGCTCGTGTTTGTCTTGCGGTACCTTATTATCGAATGTGACACATTACATCGGTGTGAAAATTAAGAGCTTTTCCAACCAAACTTAAAACTTCAAAAGATTGTTTCAGAATCGTTGACACAATTCAGTTAACCGAAAAGAAAGCGGTTTTAACCAAAAGCAAAGGAATTATCGCAAGGGATTCTTGTATTTCTAATTCAGATTTCTTCTCTGTACCATCCTTATTTTTAAACCCATTCATTCTCTAATGAAGGACCATTTAATTTCTCCGAAACATCTTAATGTTAGATTTTTCAAATGGAGTAGTGTGAATTTAATTAATCTGTAACTTTATCTATAGATGCCAGAGGATTGATATATTGACTGCTTTCACCACATTTCAATGGTCCAAGTGAGTAAGTTAACGCAAGCGAGGGATGAATGTTTTCCAGCAAAGTAACATATGTTCCAGAAAGCCAAACCTCCAGCAGGGATAACCAGGAAGGAAAATACTGTATTACCTTCCTATATAAGGATAGATGGGTGCTAAACTTTCTCATGAGCTAGACATCAGCTCAAGTGAACAGTAGATCGTTAAGAAGTCAAGTTATAGACACAGCTGTCGAGTTTAACGATACGAAACTAGACCAAGAAATGAAGAAGAATGGCTGTTCGTGTCAGTAGACAAACATGTGGCCCTTTGATTGGTTTCTAGGCGAAAGAAAAAGGTAGAAACGGTGTCTGCGTGGGTATAAAGGCCCACATTACTTAAATTAGTGTCATTCACTTAACCGGCGCCTTCGATTATATATTTTCTCAGTCAGTCGACATTCACAGGTATCACTGCTACCTAAGACATTATCCTAATGTGTAGTCTACCAGCCGTGAATATTTTGTGGGTCTTTGGAGGGCCCTTATCTATTAGCCCACTCTTGTACAGGCGTGGTTTAGGTAATAAATGTCTTTGATAAGCATATGCTCTCTTTAAGCGAACTGTCAACAGCTCCCCTCTTTTGTACAGTTCCAATTGTAGTAATCAGTAAGGAACTTGACATTCCGCAAACTGGCATTTTACTTCCGTTCTAAGGGCATAGGTTGATGATTTTCCCGCCTTTCTTAACACGCTAGACAGTCTTCCGTATGAAATCAATTTTAAGTTAGCACTGAAGCGTGGTCCTGGTTCATCTGCAGTCTGCCTGTGTGGGTTTTATAGCCTTCAGCGTGTTTAATCAAAAGGAAAATTTTTATTACGGACTGTGATAGTTTTTTTCTTTTTGTGTGTGTCTGTGCCAACTTAAATTAATTATTTCAACAATTTCGGATGGCGAAATTATTCATTTGTAAAGGGATATTTGCCATTCCAGTGGAGAAACAGGAGCTGCTCTTTAACAGTGAAAAATTTCATCTATACTTTTGTTACGTCTTTCCTCAAATAAAAATTAAAGATTATGTAAAACTATCTGTAATATAATGTATTTTTTGGGGGGTTGGATCCTTAGATTAACGAAAGGACGCCCCTCCCAAAAAGGTTCACAAGCAGTAAAACACATCAACTTTCGTTTTCGTTATGTGCGATATTGTAATAAGTTGCAGTTGTAATTTTTATAAATATATTGTATAAAATTAAATAGCTTTTTGTATAATCCAAGTGGGCTTAAGGAGTCTACAAGATAGAAAGGGTATGGGAACAACACCATAATTAGCAGTAGCCAGGACTGGAAGCCTTGTGACTGCTAAGACTGGGATAAGTCTTCAAATTTCTTCACAAAAGAACAGCCATTCTTGTACGTAAATTTGTTTACCATTCCACCATAAATTGGGTCCCTGCCTGGACGCTTTATTGGGACCATGGAGAGTTTGGCTATGTTAACCGGCAGTGGAGGAAGCAGGATGTCACATACTTCCAAAGAGGTATGATACTGCAGGTAAACATGGAACCCTGTATAAATAAAGGACTAATCTAAGCAATCTATTTCTGCTTACAGTGTCCCCCCCCCCACCTGACCGGTGCGAATAGCAAGTACTACTGGTTATCTGGGGAAGTTGTAGTGGAGATTAGTTGCTTGCATCAGCCTGGGGTGAATCTTATAGTTGCCTCCATGGCACGCCTCAATTCTTCTGTATACATCTATGATGTTTGGGGTCCAGCAGTACATTTTGTAACCCATGGCCAGAGGCCAGAAGTCTCACTCCTTTGTTGGCCATGCATCTCCATGACCAGGACGTTAATTTTCCCTGTGTCTGGAATGCTGCAGATGTCTTCCATCTTAACGTGGTATCTTGGCGTCCACCTGGCGACCTCATAGATTTTACCCATGACCTTTACTCCCCTTCCCCAGTACATCCCTGCTCACTCTATCCCATTTCTCTCTGGGTGGATGTTTCCACCTGCATCCATCTCCTATTATTCCCTCCTTTTGTCTTCCTCCTTCACTACTCTACGGCTTCCCTTCCCTGCAACTTTTCTTCCCCTCCTCTCCCTAGGTGGTATTAGAAGAGGAAGTGGACAAATCCACCTCCTCTTTTATACCACCCCTGAGAAGGATGGGCATCCAGTTTCAGGGATCCTACACTAACACTCACTAACTTACACCATCTGGCCTGTACAGAGTTCTGTACACGTCACAGAGCACCAATCGCGGAGCTAGAGGAAACACCCGATGCCGCTAGTCAAATTACGCTATACTGTAGATAAACAGCAGTATTGTATATTTGTCCTTTTGAACAGATATATTTTTCAGGATGACATTGGAACCATCCACCGAAAGTGAGAAAGAGGTGATTTGAATACGAGGATGACTTGAAACATCTGTTGATCAGCACAACCCTGGATTGCAATCCCATCGGTGGAGTGACTGGAACAGGGTGCTTGACAGCACAACCCTCTGCCTACGTCACCCCAGGCATTTTGTGTAGATTTGTTCCATAAATAGTCTAATGGTCTAGTTGCTCTTATCACTTTTCAACACCATGTTCACTTCATTCCACGTCATATCAGAGCAATAATTTCTTGTGGTTTTATCCAAAAAAAAATCTGTGTGATCTTTTCAGATATCTGTAAATGTAAAATGTTATCTGTAATCCTAAATCTAATAGGAATACTATTATTCATTAATTTCCTGTATGCCAATGACAAGTTGAATTTGAATGGCAAGTTGAATTGATAATTGTGCTGAGGTAACATTTTATTTTCTAGCAAAATTTTAAAGGATGACACAAAAAAATTGTACAATAAAGAAAAAAGCCGCCAACCTTATACTTTCCATCGGAATTTTTCCTACTTTTGGTTTGGAGCATGGGTTAAAACATTTTTTGGAGTTATTTCCTTGTCTGTAAGACGCAAATCCAGAGTCTATCTTGTGCGAATTTAGAAAAGGAATTCGCATTTTTCCCAAGAGGATGAATCCATTGATGGACTTTTATATTCTTGGTGGAGTTGCACTTTTCTTTTTTTTTCGAGTGGACCAAATACCCTTTCAAAAAAGGGAGGTGGAAGGAGAGAGCAATGGCTTCATAGAAACGAAGGTTTAGTCACGAAATATAAACGACTGTACGGTAAAAGTAATGACATTTATGTGTGTCGGCGTGATACATCTCTCCGATGGCCAAGTATCTTCACTACATCCGCCGCCTTCACGAGGACATTTTATGTCCTCTTACGAGCTTCGCTTTCTCGTAAGATTCCCTCTCTCTCTCTCGCTCTTTCTTTCTCTCTCCTTCCAAGGACGGCTGAAGGTGACTTCGACCGATTTGCCGTTATGTCTATTCAATGATTTCGTTCTCAAGAATGAATAGAGGAAAAGCCTCTCTCTCCCCAAAACTGTGGGGCTCGCTGAGCCGATGGCATTGTGGGTAAAATCCATTCGCCACCAAATCGATGGTTGCTTTGTTGACAGTATGAATGATTAGCCGCCTAACTGTCATTAGCCGGGATCTTAATTAAGTTTCTACTTCGATATCAACACCCATCCCCTCGATCCCTCTAATGTAAGTAATTAACTTCTCTTCCAAAAATTATACCTCCACCCGTACTGCCAGTTTAATAATCAGAGGAACCCATCGGATTCAGAAAAATTGAAGATGGTCTGTGTCAATTCTTAAGTGATTCCTATTTTGTATTTTAGATGAAATAATGATTTTTCTCATCCAAATACATAAAAAAGTATAATAAATCAGTATAATAAACTATCAATTAAGTTGTTTTTTTTATTAATTTAAGTTTATTTAGTTATATATACTGCCTGGCCAAAATATTATTAGTAAAATATTAACTGATATTTTGAATGAGCAGTGTCAAGAGGGGCAGTGGTAGAAGAATTTTTAAGGTATATTTACTGATGTTCACTCATTGGTACGTGTGGTACTTCGCAAGACGTTAGGTGGTATATGTGGGGGAGGGCAACAAACTATTGTGCGTGCATAAAATTTCCTAAGCATCGCATATTTTCAAAAACCTAGTTCTCAATCATATTTAGAATGCAACTGATGTTTCAAGATTCGTTAAAACAGCAAATAATCGACCGATAGTGAAAATAGTATGCTTGCGAAGAAATACGTATATACAGAGAGAAAAGAGGCTTAAAAGTATATGGGAGAAAAGTAATAAATATTATATAGTTATTATTAAACTGAACGGCTAAGTTTAAAGAACGTAGAACTATTGAGTTTTATTAAGTGTTCTATAAAGTTATAAACTTAGTAATTAACTGGTAAGAAGATAACTGTACTAATTAGACACTAATTTTAAGATCAATCATAACCTGTTCTGCTCCCCACTACAGAAATCTATTCATATAAATGAAAGCATATTTCAGATTATATTCTGTTCGTCTATCTATCTATTTTTAATTTCCAGATGTTTTATGCTGCAGGGATTTTTCACATAAGAAGATTGCTGATGCGTGTCTGACATTGCAAAATAATTGGTGAATAACCTTTGCCACATGGTCCTGACGTTTCAGTACACTCACTGGTGAATACCATCTACCGGATTAAATGGTGTATTTTATTGTGTCGTGGTCCCCATTTACAGTTAGCTGAATTCAGCGTTTAACTGTGACTAGTCTACCGGTATGCTGGTGGGGTCATAAATTTCTTTTAAGTGGTGCTGCCCGAAGAACTCGAAGATCTCTCACTAACTATACGCAGCGAATTATATGGAGTCTTTTGTCTCCATTTGGTGAAGTCGGGATGGGTAGAAGAGAATGAGACAGATGGTAAAGGCAAAATAAAAAGAACATCAAAATCTAGCATAAATGCCACACACAAAGAAATAGAAAGAAAAACGGATTCCCGAAATCGTAAAAAAGATGGATTAAGTCTTTATATAGTTAAGATTCTGCAAGGTAATAAGGAAATCTTTGGAAATACAATTTTATAATAATTAAACCACGGCACCTTGGTTTTTATTAACGCCAATAGTTTACCTCGAATACCATGCAGTTTGATTGGTTCAGACTTACCACAAATTATTCAGAAATTATAATAAGAGAATTGTTCATCGAGCACATTTCGTCACTTCTAAGTCAGCATTACACAACTTTAGAAAGGACACTTCCATCTATTGGAACCCTTCTCGGACTTATCAATAACAGACCAAAAAAATTTATGAAGACGTTCACTTCTAACTTTCATATGGGAATTTCTTATCCATCTTTCGACGAAGTCATGGGACTTCGTCGATTTTAGTGACTAAAGACTTGCTTTCGTCAACTTCCGGTAGGTCAATCGCTTCCGCTAAAAAAGATATCACTTTCTGTGTTAATTGAAACACTTCCGGTATTAATTGCAACACTTTCGGTGTAAAAGATATCACTACCTCTATTGATTTGAACATTTCTCATGTAAAAGATATCACTTCCTGTATTAATTGTGACACTTCCGGTATTAATTACTATACCGCCTCAAACTCTAAGATTCTTAATTAGAATTTAACTAGAGATTCTTAATTAAAAATCTAGCGTCAACGAATTGATTTCTATGAATATCACTTTCCATATTATCGTATCGAGAAAGTTAATCAAAGACTTGTTTTTGTCACTAAAAAATATCTTCAAGATCCATTTTAGCATCACTAAATTTATCATAAAATCAACTTCCGATAGGTCAATCATCACTTCCTGTATTAAAGTGACACTTCCGTTGTGAAAGATATCACTTCCTGTGTTAATTAAAACACTTCCGGTATAAAAGATATCACTACCTTTATTCGACACTTTTCGTATGAAAGATTTAACTGCCGGTATCAATTACAACAGTTCTGGTATAACAAGTGCAACTTCCGGCATTGCAGAAGTCAAAGAGTACTGCTTCATTAAGATTCTTAATTAGTAGAGAGAGGTTGAAAATTTTTCTTTTATGTGGGATCATTTAACAGTATCAGTCTTTTACGTCTAGTGTCAATGAATGATTTCTATCAATATCACTTTCCACATTATTGTAATGAGAAAGTGAATCAGCTTACGACGAAGGTGCAGGAAATCTGCTTCTCACTCTCCTCTCCAAATGTGCCCGGAATGGCCCAATAACATTTAAGTTTGATAATTGCGCAGGACACGAGAGATGTTAGCCTCAATTTCAAGCTCCTCAAACCAAGACTGGAAACATCTAGCTGCATATATTGGACCATTATCATCTTAAAACATGGCATGCTTTGTGGGAAATAATGTTTGCAACTTGGTATGAACGTGGTCACTCAGAATATCAAGGTAATTTGTGGCAGTAATTCGTCCATTCAAGATGATGATGGAACTAAAGAACACCAAGATATTACTGCCTAAATCGTTGTTGATCCTCCTCCATTTCAGTTGCTGTGGATACATTAAACAAATCGGCAGTTTTAATTACTGATGCCCCTGTTAAACATACACCAACAATTTGACCTTTTAGTATGCAGACAAGTCAGTAAAAATCGTCATGTACCTTTTCATATAATCTCTAAATAACCATCAGATTTTATCGTCTTTTCTACCAAGAAACTATTGCTTTCTTATCAGGTGTTTCCGTTATTTTGTCTTTCTCAATATATCATGTTTATAGTGATTTCACACTGAGTCAAAAGCTTGTGCAAGAACAATATAAACTATCATTGGAATCTATCTAACCGAAGACACTTCCTGCCAAGGAAACTACAGAGAAGTCTCCCCTTTAAAATAGGGTAAATTCCCCCCTTCAAAACTAGCTGAATTTTGTTCTGTATCAAAATAATCCTTAAAATAGTCAGATACCATCAGGACTCTTAGAGAAGGGCTCTTGGAAAATTTCTGATATCATTTCCATATCAAAAAGATTGCTTCCAGTAAGATCAAAAGAAGATCATTTACTATTCAGAGAAGCTACTCTCAATATTTAATAGATAACACTTCCGGTACTCGTATGACATTCTTCGGTTTTCTTGGAATCATTTCCTGTTCAGTGGGATAACTTCCGGCATTGATAAAACCATATTCAGTGTACTTTCTGAAGAAAGAATGTTTTTGAAACACACAGAGATTACATTTTAAATCTTCAAGTTTTTCTTTCTTCAGATAGTTTCTTTTTTTTTCTTTTTAATTTCTAGCAAACAATAGTAAATGTGTGTGACATTCTTATCCATTTCGAATTATTCTGTCTCTGTTATCCGAATCGTAACATGGCAATACTCGATCTTCGGGGAGTCTTCCTTCAAAGCCAGTCAATCTCCGTTGCACCAAACGTAATATTTGGGTTTGAAATCCAGTGGGATTTCCTCTTCCTAGTGCCAGGATTTTATTTTCTCCTTCCTAGATCCAATACTGATCATTGGCAACACCTATGATTCTAGCAAGCGAACAATCTTGCCCACAGGTTGCATCTTCAATCCGTTTTTGTCTTTTCCCATTCACTGGATTCGGCGCAACGAACTGAAAATGAAGCTTAGAACTCCCGACTCAAATACCAGTAATGTAATCTGCCCGTTGCCCCTGACTACGGTGTTCTCAAGAGGAGAGGTATTTTCTGGAGAACAGTTTCCTTTTTTGTGAAACACTTATGTCCTACAGATTTACTTTTAACTTCAGCTGCCTATTATAAAAGAACGAAAGATATCTATGAAGAGATGGGGAAGAAAGGAAGAGGAAATCTCATAGCGAACGACGAATCCTTTGAAGAGAAAAAAGCAATTCTATCCACACAAAAACCAAAGTGCCCCTTATTAGTTTAGTAGTAGCCCTGTGATTCTTTTATTTACTCCAAGTACTTTATACGGAAGTTGGGCATTCTCTCTGACCAAACCGTTGTAATTGTACTTCCAGCAGATTGCATTTCTATTTTACCAGAAATTTTAAAATATTTCTTGTTTAATCTATTGAGGGAAGTTTACCTAATTTACCTAATTCAAATTTATTTAAATTTTTGATTAATGATACACCAAATTAAATTCGTGTTAATTCAAAATTATTAAAACCTTAATTTTGAATTCCAGTAAGATCAAAAGTTTTAACTTCAGAAAACATTCGAAATTCCACATTTCGAATCTTTTGGGATTTTGTTGCACCTATACCAAATTTTTACATATATGGTACTGCATATACAGTGATCCTGATAGCTATACCTTTTTTTTGGAAAGGGAAAGTGGTTTTGACCGGGGAACAATGATACCAATTTAATCTTTGCTGATTTGCCTTACGTTGAAATTGCTAATCTAATCTGTATCTGTTTTATTCTGTCTATTATAATAGCCTCCTTACAGTCTGTGCTTTTATATACACTGTTATTGTGGTAGGAATTTGGGATCATCAGCGACTAACGCCATATTGCTCTGTGTATACTGTCTGTAAATTGCGTGAGTTCTGTGGGTGATTTTCTGTTTGCTGGATGAAAAACCTGAGTTTCCTGAGGGGGAACCATGCTACCTTCGCCTGAGACCAACTAACTCAACCGTATTGTGAAAAAGGCCATAAAAATTCCTCATGCTATTGACTGTACTCCAACTGTCTTTTCTATCCGGTGTGGGGAGGACGGAGATTCTACCAACTGTGCTATCCATGAGGGCTTATATACACTGAGTGGCCATTTTAGCTACATTGACATAAGAGTGAGTGTCCTTTTTTGGCCTTCAGAACAGCTTAAGTTGTATGGGCTCCATGATAGAAACTTTCCAGAGATGCTGGCCAATGCAAACTCGACCGAATCCCACAGTTACCTTAGACCATTCAGGAATGGTACCATTTGCCTGCTAAGTCAGATCCCCTAACTGAGCAGGCAAATGAAGAATGATAAAGTGAACTCAACCGAATTTAGCATCTGTGGGAGAGGTACATTTTCTTCAAACTTTCCACGTCACCAGTCCATCCGCTCCAATAATTTGTCTAGGTCTTCATAGAATTTATTAAAACTACCCATTTCGACAAAAGCAGATGGAAATTTGTTCCAACAATCAACCACCCGCTTCCTGAAGGCAAATGTGTGTAATCTGAGCAAGTGGAAGAACTCCATCAGCATTGAGCTTGCTCAATTCATTCAGTCTTAAACACCTCAATCAGATCACCTCGCGGGTGCACTTGTCTCTAACGTTGGAACTCTTCACTGGTTATAAACATTCCATTAGGTTATTTTGAAGTCCAAAATAAAGGCCTCTTTTGCCTTCGTTTTACGCTGCCATCTAGCGAGAGTTTTTACATTTTAACCAAGCAGTGGTAGATTGATGTCTTTAGAAAAACCTTAATACTTTACATATAAAATTTCTATAGATTTTGAAGAGTTACCTAACCTGTAATATTTTGTAATACGAGCAGGCTTACTGAGTTTTCTTAGCCAACAGCTATAAGAGCGACTAGGGTCTTTTTCTTAAGAATAAAAAGCTCCCTTAACAAGATTTACGCAAACATAATGCAAGAACCTTCAAGAACATAGCATTACTTTATGCTAACTTACTTAGACACTGTGAAGCGAGCGTTCTTTCTATTTTTTTTTCTCCTTTGGGATTAATTTCTTTTTTTACCCCTCCTCGAGTCTTTCTGTGTAGGAGATTAAGACACTTTTCTTCAACAAAAAAGGCCCAACGGTTAATCTCCAAGGAGCTCTCCTTCTTTATTTTTCATGGGTGATATTAAGAACTGTCACTTTCATTAAGGTCACTCTATTTTTGGTTCTGTTGCTGTATAAAGAGAAGGGATGAAAAGTAAAGTTGGTAATGTATTAGACTGTCGTATTTCTTAATGCTTCGTGTAAAGTGTGAAGTTGGAACATTATTCAGTACCCATGTGCTTAGAATTCTCCTATTGTGTTTCTAATTTTTTTCTACGTCACACACAAGACAAATGTAAGTAGATAGTTAACATTTTAATTACTCTTTTGGATATTAATTTTACCTTTGCATCCAAAGATAAACCTCGTTCTTGCTCTATCTCTAAAGTATGCTTCTCCTTTGCATTCTTTCATTTTTAAAAAGATCGGTGATATTAATGGTGAAAACGCTTGGTTTTCTTTTTCTTTTTGCTGGTAGTCTATATTAAAACACAATCTCAAAGTCTAAACATTATGACCACTGCTATTCAATTTCTTTGCAGAAGTGGACAGGATGTTGATATTCTGTTTCCTTCATGGGCGGATGTCCACTTCTGTGCCTACCAAAGCTGTCGGCAAGAAGCCTTAGTTGTTTTTCTTGGGTTTCTTCCTGCAATAAGACCTTCTTCCAGCTTGTTTTTGCTGGTTAATATGGGTAACTTCTTTTGACTGCTGGTGGATTGCTGTTCCTTGAACTGTTTATCTCTTTGGAGATTGCTGTGGACTCCTGCAATGCGATGATCAGTCTCTGGGATGTGATGCTTGTCTGTGGACAGTGTCTCTTCAGTGGTTTCTGTTGCTGGCGCAGGTCGTTGTGCTGTAGCTAAGTTCGGGATGGCCATTGCACAGTATAGTTGGTTCGTCATGTGCTAATTGAATCAATTGATGATGTACAATGTTTTCATGTATATAAGATATTGTTAATATTTGTATATTGCACCATGTCTATAACATGTATAGCAGGTATGCCAAATGTTTTGGCTAGGGGACTCTTTACTCAATAAATGAAACATACGAAATGTTGAGTACTGGTTGAAGGGTGGAAGTATTGCGTAAACTGCGTAATACTGCCACAAAAGTGACTTACAGGTGCTTTGGTTGCTGAATATGAATCCCATAGAACATCTTTGGGATTATGGATCGACAGATCTGGCGTTTGGATTCTCCACCACGGACTATTGCAGATCTATGAGACACCGTCCTGGAAACATGGTGCAACATCCCGCCTGAAACTTTCAGAGACCATACAGAGTCCATGCCTTGAAGTGTGGCTGCAAGAGGAGAATATACCCACTATTAGATAGGGAATCACAATCCTTTGAATGGACAATGTATTGCTTCTTGAGTTTAATGAGATTATTTTCCTTCAGTGTGGTGTCCCTGATTATTCTTATGTGTTCCATTTTTAAGATTAAAAACAAGTTAAAAGCAAACTTCTTGTGAAGGCGCAAACATCAAAGTTTTTCACTTAGAAAATTTCTCAGAATCCTTGAAAGACGCTTATGGAAACCTGGTTGAAGACCATTCTAACATCGGGATAACTTTCTAATTCCAAAGACTTGTTTGCGACAGAATGAAACAGGGTTCTAAAAAGCGGATAGATTTTTCTGTAAAGATGAAAAACTTTTGAAAACACGTAAACAATCCAATGGTATTAAATATTCCAATATGAATGGGAAATCATTTTCTTCTATGGAAACTACATCCATGCTTCGATGGATTTTAAAATATTTGCAATATTTTACACTAATCACGCTTTGCAAACTGTTAGATTCGATTTGGTTAATCCGACACACCTGCTTCTCGGAAAAATAGATATTGCTGTATCGACTCTTCTCCAAACACGTTACCAAATAAGCATCTTTTTGAATTCTATTTTTAGAACGGCTTTCTTTTGAATGTTTCCTATTGATTGCCACGATCCGTGTCTTTAGCTTGAAAAGTAAGACGTTGCCTTTATTTCTTTTCTTATTTCGCGTAAACTTTAGTGTTTTGTAAAACATGCAATCTGCGAAATGTATCCCGGATCCAGGAATAAATGGGGGTCTTCAAGAAAAAGAAAGGCTTTTATTTAAAAAGAACGAAAAATACTCTTCTTTTTCAAATGATTACGCACAAGTTGCTGGTATTGGACAAGACAGCAAAGCAGGAGCATTTACAGCAACATGTCGACTGCTTTGACCTCTTTTGTGGTGCATCGGTGTAGTATAGGATACTTTATACACTCTTTCTCCATCGCATCAAGCTTGCCAAGACAAAGGGACTTATATTACCCTGAAGCAAGGAGCGTAATATATTGAAAACGTTTTTCGGTATGGAAATCGGGCTCAAATATTATTTATTGTTAAAGATGGACAAGTTCATATTGTTGACTGAAGAGATATTTCAAAAATATTATCACAATAAGGGACAGGAAAAGTCATCTGCCTGCAGGGCAGAAATAATCCATTCAACAGTATGATGAGGTCTGGATTCCTGTGGAAAGGTCTTAATATACCATCCGTAATTATGAGGTTTTCGTAAAGATTAAAACTTATCAAGTTAGGCAATGTATGAATTGCATTACATTTCCGTTACGTTCTATTTCATTTTAATTTTGTGTTATTAATAAAAGTGAAAAGTAAATAAAATAATTTTTTTCACTTCGCTGCACATACTTTGTAATCGCAACATGTATTTTACGATCTATGATGTAATATATTAAACAGAAAGTGTATGAGACGTAGTATACCACGATTTCGTAATGCACTTCATTTTTTTCTGGATTTATAAGGCGTATATCACGTTTCTGCTGTGATTAATTTAATCACAGCAGAAACGTCTGAATTTGGCGAGTTTCTTACTTTAAAACCCATTCAATTCAATGGAAAAGTTTGGTGAAACACAAATAGTTGCTCTTGACATCTCAAAGGCTTTCGATCATGTTTGGCATAAAGGTCTTCTAAACAAGCTTCCATGTTATGGTTTGCCAACTGTTTTCTGTAATTGGTTATTCACTTTTCTTTCTGACCGTTCACGGGGTGACAGTAGATGGCTCTCTGTCTTCTAACTTCTCCACTACTGTTGGTGTTCCCCAAGGTTCAGTTCTTTCTCCCATTCTTTTCCTCTTGTATATTAATGACATTCTTCCATTGACTGTAAATCGTATTCTGAGTTTGTCTGATGACAGCTCTTTGCATTCCACCTTTCAGTTTGTGAAACCTTGCCCTGCTGTTTCCACTACCAATATATATCCACTACCAATTCCTTAAATGTTGATCTCCAGTGGAGCAAAGATAACAGTTGGTTTCAATCATTCCAAAACTCAGTCCTGACTTATATCTCGCAAAAACGATTTTTCTGCTCCTATGCTTTTCTTCGATGACACTGATTTCTAGGCAAGCTCATATATCTCTATTGGGGATTACCCTGACTTCTAATCTCTCTTGGCATGAGCACATTACAAATAGTGCATCCTCTGTATCTAAAAAACAAGGTTTCTCTTTCGCTCTGGGCGTTACTTTTCTTCCAAACAGCTGCTCACTCTGTACAAATCGCAAATCCGCTGTACCATGGAATATTGTTCCCATATCTGGAGCAGTGCCCCAAAACCTCTCTGAGGCTTCTAGATTCCATTCAAAAGATGGCAGTTAGGTTCATTAATGACTCATCTCTAAGAGTGTCTCTCCAGTCGCTGTCTCATAGACGTACTGTTTCTGCTGCATGCCTTTTCTCTAGATACTTCCATGGGCACTCTTATTCTGAATTGGCTTCTATAATCCCAGCTCACTTCCAAAGCAGTCCAAACACGTGACACAACCAGTCAACATTCTTTTACTGTCCAACTTCAAACTCACAGAACCAACTCTTCATCTTCCTTATTTATTCATTCAACTTCCGTTCTCTGGGACAACCTTCCTTCATACATCTTTCCTGAAAATTATAATCTACAGAAATTCAAGTCTAATTTCAATCTTCGTTCGACTTCTCAACCCATGCACGGTACTATAGGTTCTGATCCACCATAGCTACCATCAATCAGCAATGCGTATTCGCCATAGTTACCAGCAATCAGCAACATAATTGTAACTATAATTGTAGCTATAATGTACAGATTAGTTTCGGGTGTATGAAATTGTATCTTCATATATATGAGTTACTCTAAAAATCGAATCTTAATTTTTTTGTAATAAATGTGTATTTATAGTATTCCATCAGTCCATTTAATTTGTAGATATTATAATGAATGGGTTAGGGTGGGGATTTCCATGGTAACTAATGATAAATTTCTAATTTCCATAGTAACTGATGGTAAATTTCTAATTTCCATGGTAACTGATAGTAAATTTCAAATTTCCATAGTAACTAAAAGTAAATTTCCAGTTTCCATAGTAACTAAAGGTAAATTTCAAATTTCCATAGTAACCAAAGGTAAATTTCCAGTTTCCATAGTAACCAAAGGTAAATTTCCAGTTTCCATAGTAACCAAAGGTAAATTTCTAATTTCCATAGTAACCAAAGGTAAATTTCTAATTTCCATAGTAACGAAGCTGAATTTAACATAAATGTCTTTTTTTTTTTTTTTTAGCAAAAATAAAAGTGAATCGCTAATAAAAAAACAATGAATTTTCAGAGCAATTTAATAAATGAAACGCGTAGCAACAGCTTTCCATAGTAATTATCTTTAAAAAAATCTCTAATTATATTTTTTGTATTTTCTACAATTGGTGATGTAAATTGTTTATTTTTCTGCGTTCAGAGAACGTACATAACAAAAGGTTAAATTGCACATTAGTTAATATTAATTTTTAACTGAGATAACAGAAAAAAAAAATCATGCCATTCATATCTTTAATGAATATATTAAAACCAAGAGCGGGGTAGTCATTAAATGTAATTTCCTTAAGACGTTACTTGAAATGATTGGCGGAAATAACGAACGTGGATTTTATTTTTTGAAACTCGATATGTCGCTTGGGAAACATAAGAACAGAAAGATGAACTTTTCTTTAACACATTATGTTCCCTGTTTGTGTAAAGTTTCAGAGGATCTGAGGCAGCTAATTTAGTTTGAAACATTTCTCATCTAGGGAAAGTGATATGCGCTAAATCAGGCGAATGATGGAAAAGAAAATGACTCTTTAGTAGGAAGTGAAGAAAAAAAAATCGACTGAACCATTTCTTTGGTAGAATACCGAAAGCACACGATTTCTTATCAAACAGATTCTTGAGTTGATGTCTTCTTCCTGGATACTTTCCCCAATCTCTCTCCCCCTTAGAAAAAGCACCAAGTCAGCCTAGGTGCAATTTATCAATGTCAGGGTGGTATTGTTTTCAAAACTAATCAAAATGCTACCGTGTCTGCTAGTGAGGTTTCTTTGCCATTCCTTTGATGACACGCAGCATATGTAGTTAGAGATCCACCGTACGCCACGATTATCTTTTTCAAGATTTTTCTTTTTAATCTTCACAAAATCTATGTAAAAATTAGGGCTCATTATGCAGTGTCGAATATGTTAAAAGACAGTCCATTGTATGGGCTGATTGAGAAAAATACTAATCTTCAACAAGACTGGACCCAGGGTGTGTAATGAAGCATCGAATATCTCACTGGACATTATAAGTGCACGATGAACTTATCTATATTATAGATGGAATGGAAATTAAGATGGTGGAGATCCTTATCATGTTCGAAGTCTCTGACCGTAGATTCTTTTTGCCATTTCTTTTATTATATATTACGAAATGTTTTAAAATAATTTCACTAAAGAGTTCTAACCGATGTTTCATTTTATATTTAAATAATACTGAATTAAATTTATAGGTTTAAAAACAGTCAGGCCATATTTACAACCGATCCAAATGAATGGTTGCAAGTATGATCTGAAAAGTTTCTAAAGACCAGACTAGATGCATCACACAGTAGTTTCAATGTTTCTATCAATCCTGAGCCAATTCCCAATAGGAATACCCGTTATAAATTAGTCTAGGATTCATATTTATAAACGACCTGTTTTCTCGGGACATCCTTGGAGATATTTTTTCCCTCAGCTGGCAGTGGAGAAACAAATGTGTTTCATCCTTCAACATATACTAAAAATAAGAACCGTATTTCAAGTATGCATGTTAGAGGCTCAAAGGTGTCTGAAAAACAAAACGTTGCCATACATCTGGATGTTGCATCGGTTTTTGAGAACAGGCAGCCAGGCTATAGATAATGGAGGATTTATAATAAGTAAGACTTCCTCCAAGAGGTGGGATATTGTCAAGAGAGGGCTCTTCGATCCGTATTGTGGCTCAAGAGTCACTGGGCGCGGCTTTCTTATTCTTGGAGTGTGGGAAAAAAATAAGAAAGAAAGAAGGTGAATCACTTCATCACACAATAGCGTCCTTCTAGAACGATATATTGTGGACTAATACCCTCTCTCTCTCTCTCTATACGTATATTAAAATAAATATTAATTTTTAGATACATCCATCAAAATTCTTTTCCCTCCAACTACAACCTGATAGAAATGAGATCTATCCTTAAAATCCGTTACTAAGGTTGTAAGCTCATTTTTATTTTTCTCTGTTCCATCTCTTAAGTATAATTTAAGATTTTTGTCTTATCTTCTGTTTCTTTTCTTTTGAATTCAAGATAGCCTCGCGTTCAATAATTTCCGATAATTCTACACCTCATGATGATCTGTTTTTCGTAACTGTTTCAAGCAATTTTATCTTGTTCTTCCTGAAATAAATACATATTCATTAACTTTTATGTCTTTCTTGTTTTCGTAAATGACAATCTCTAATCTTTATAAAAATAAAACAGCTTTTATAATTCGCTTCCAGTATTTCAGCTCTCCCTCAGTAATCAGAAGGAAATAAAAATGCGAAACATTAACAAGCTTCCATAATTATTTTCTCTCTTTTTTTTTAATAACTGAAATTTTCTTTTCTAGAAGCCTTTAGAAGTGGCAGTTTTAAATAAATAAATACGTCAAAGATTAAGAGATGAGTCCAATAGTTTTTAACTATAAGATTAAATAAACACCGGTGCTACTCGTATTTCAAAAACACAAACTAAGATATGTACGGATTCCACCTTTAGAGCGAGTTGCTTCGATATTGCACTACTTCTTAGTTAATATGGTGCTTTTAAAATGATTTAAACTAAAATGTACGTAAAATGATTTTAAGCGAATATAATGATTTTAAGTAAATACACAAGGTTGATACACGAGTTCAATTTCTCTTCATATTCACAACGACTTGCGTCGGTTTTGTACTACTATTACAAAAAACGTACTAGCCTGAAACTCTTCCCCCATGCACATTAAACAAATTATAATCTCCCACGTATGTAACGGATTACATAATGTAACTGCTAAATTAACTTTAATTTTACAAATAAATCAATATTTTTGTTTATTATTTATTTATGATTATTATTTCTTATTATTTTTTTATTGGTGCCACAATAGCCTGTGGCTTCCTTGCACTATTTGGCTGGCTGGTAGTTAATACTTGTAACTTTGAGAACTACTGATCTCTTTTAGATGATTCATGTTCTATGTAGAGAAAACAAGGCACACTTTATTCGTATTTGAATAAGCAAGTGCGAGAAAATACCCCCCAAATTATGAATTTTCACTTCCAAATGGGGGATGTACCAAATAAGACCATTCAGTCCTTATTTGTCCTCTGATTTTTGCTCGGTATTCTCTTTAACTACATTTCAAAATAATATATATTTTTAAAAATAATCTCTTTACAGTCAATTGTAAAGTGATATAAGAGCTATATAATAATATATAGAACATGATATTGCTTATTTTAACCGCAAACACAAAAAACGTAACAGTCTGAAACTCTTCCCACATGCACATTAAACAAATGATAATCTTCCGAGCTTGAACGAAACAGTGAAAACTAGGGCACATGCGCTAATAAATACATCATAATATGTGATAAAACTACTGCTGACACCTATTGACCAACACATAAAGGTCAAAGTTGAATTTCTTCATAGCGTGAATCGATTTATTTGTGCTTAAACTTCTTTAAAAACAATACAGAAATTATTCAACTGAGCAGAATTTTCAATCGAATGGACTTTATTACGATGTTCTTTCATTTTGTTCTATCGATTGTCATTCTCCTACTTATAGATTCTCATCTTCTTACTTTATCCCCAGTAGAATAATTTTTTATTTGTTCTCTATCGATTTTCTTCCTTAATATCCCCTTTTATATTTTCAAATGTTATTGCTTTATTGTTCTTTTTAGGTATCTTGGATCAGGAGAAAAGACTTTCATGTGTTGACGGTGGGACTGGAAACTTACACCAGTGATGACAGATTCCAAGCCATTCACATGGAACACACCAGCGACTGGGCGTTGCAGATCAAATTTGCTCAGCTGAAAGATGCAGGTCTTTATGAATGCCAAGTGAGCTCCGACCCAAAGATTAGTTTTTTCGTGAACCTCACAGTAGTTGGTAAGATTTCCTTCTTTGAAATTTTTTGCGCATATATAAGGGCTAGGAGATTAATATCTGGTGATATTGCGGTCGTTCTCTTAGAGATTATTAGATTGCAAATAGCTGCTAATGCGTTGCGGTTGGATAGAGGGATGGCCTGATCTTATCTCTCTCTCACCTAGAGGGAGAGTGGAATCAATTGATGGATTATTTACGTACCTCTAACAATTTCAGAATTACAATATTACTGAATTACCATTTTCTTAAAAAGGATAAGTGGTTGTCAACCAAGGACATATAATCCCTTGAAGGTGATATAGGACAAGCAGAACTGCTATATATATATATATATATATATATATATATATATTTTCATTCTTTTTAATTTTACACAGGACGATCCTTTAATTCTCAGGATGGCAGCAGTGCCACCGTACAACCACACAAGTTTTGGTGAACTGCCCATAGAAGGTAGGAGAGTGCATATCCAAGAATACGCTGACACAGTTACAAGTTCTGACATGTTGTCTGGAATGGTGACATGGTGACAAATTGATAGTCATACGATGACTGGCGATGAGATGAATCTTCATTAAGATCAGTAATTGTCTCATAAAGCAGATGACACTTACAGCATCTAACTTAGGGCCCCTTTGCAACTACCAGACATGTAACTATATCAGCTTATTCTTGGACATACACCCACCAAATAGACCTTTGTAATTTTCGCTCTTAGTTTTACCAAGAAAGCCATTCACTACAATCCGCAAACACAGAAGGCATTTTGCTCAGCATTTATTTTGTTTTCCAGTTCTTGAGAAACCAATGTCTTAAATGAGCTACATTTCATTTTTGCATTGGAAAATTTTGAAGACACACATTGTATTTGCTTAAGAGTGTCACTTGAGGAGCCAATGCTTTAACAAATCGCTTGACCAGTCTCAGCTTGAACTTGGTCTGTTTATGAAAAGATGTCATTCTTCTGGATGATGGCTAATAAAATCAAAATAATAGCACAAAGATTTTGCAACAGTGTATCTACTGGGTTCCAGCTGCAAGACATCTGTGGATTAGATATCTGGGATCCAATAGATCCACTCTTTTAAAATTGGTGTCAGGAACTCAGAATTGGACTTGTTTAAACCCAAGATCCTCACTTAGTCACCCAATTGTTGCTAATTAGGAAAATGCGACTCTTTCCTTGAACATAAAGACTTACACTTCAGTAATCTCAATTGTCTTGTTCACCATATTCATCATCCAATTCTGAAGATTCTCCTCTGGAAGGTGAATTGCGAAATTTCAGGGAATTGATCATGTGGCACCGGAGATAGAGGATGGTATACTGGAATATTAGCATTAGCATTAGCATTAGTAGAGGCATTTGATGCAAGAAAGCAAGCTTATGCAGCATCAGCCAAAAAAAAAAAAAAAAAAAAAAACCCACTTCCACTTCACCCCTCTGTTCGTTCAAAATACCTGTCCAGCTGAGCCTTAAACTTATTTAGGCTATCAACCTCCACCACAAGGGATGGAAGTCTGTTCCACCAACCAACCACCCGCTGGCTAAAGGCAAATTTCCGCACGTCTATCCTACATCTGTCTTTCCTCAATTTGAATTTATGCCCTCTCAGGTGATTATTCTGAGCGATAGGAAGAATCCCATCAGCATTGAGCATGCTCAAACCATTCAATGCTTTATACACCTCTATCAGATCACCTCGCTGGTGCCTAGTCTCCAGACACTGTAATTTGCAAAACTTAAGCCTTTCTTCGTAAGAGCACCCCTTTGTTCCATTCACTAATCTTGTTGCCCTTCTCTGTACTCGTTCCAGCAGCTCTACATCCTTCTTGAAATGAGGCCTCCAGACTTGTATACAGTACTCTAGGTGTGGCCTGACCATTGCCTTATACAATGGAATAATCACCTCCTTATCCCTGCTGGAAAAATTCCTGTATATCATTGACAATACTCCATGAGCTACTCTTGCAGCCCGTCTGCACTGCTCAGAGAACTTCATATCTGCCTTCACAATCACCCCCAAGTCCCTTTCATTCTCTACCACTGTCAGTGTAGTACCACAGAGTTGATACGTTGCTCTGGGGTTGCTTTTTCCCATGTGTAGTACTTTACATTTGTCAATGTTAAACTTCATTTGCCACCTCTCAGCCCATCTGCTCAACCTTTCCAGATCCTGTCGCAGCAGCATAGTGTCAGTAGTGTCCTTGACAACCCTGCCAACCTTTGTATCATCTGCAAACTTGGACATTAAGCTTGATATACCATCATCAATATCATTTATAAATACAGAAAACAATAATGGACCCAACACTGAGCCCTGAGGGACTCCACTAATAACATTAGTCCACGATGAGCAGTGTCCATTGATTACCACTCTCTGTCTTCTCCCCCTCAACCACCCCTTTATCCATAGCAGCAATTTGCCTCCATTGTCACACTGCTCCAATTTGTGTAGCAGTCTTCCATGTGCAACAGTATCAAAAGCCTTTCTAAGATCCAAGTATATAATATCAAAGTTATTCCCTGCATCCAGTTCTTTTGTGACTGCATCATAGTATCCAATCAAGTTGGTCAGGCAAGACTTCCCCTTAACAAAACCATGCTGTGTCTGAGCTATAACTGAAGTCTTGTCTAAATGATCCTGCAGTGCTTCTTTAACCAGTGCCTCCATTAATTTTCCTGGAACAGAAGTTAAGCTCACAGGTCTATAATTACTTGTGTCAGCCTTTGATCCTCCTTTGTGAATTGGGGTCACATTTGCACATTTCCAGTCTATGGGTACCTCCCCTGAGTCCAAGGAAGCTCTCATAATTATGGCTAAGGGTTTGCTTACTTCCTTTGCTGCCTCCTTTAATATAACCGGATAGATCCCATCCACCCCGGGTGCCTTTCTTGTGTTTATCTTCAACAGTTTCTCCTCCACTTTACTCCCAGTTATTTCAAGATTCTGTAGCTTACTGCTAGAGTTGAATACACCTCTGGCATTCCCCTTGCTGAATAACTCCTCATGTGTGAATGTCGATGCAAAATATTCATTTAGTTTGTTAGCTACCTGAGCAGGATCATCAACAGTTGACCCATCAATATCAAGTGGACCAATCTGATTCATCCCCTTCCTTCTAGAGTTTACATAAGTAAAGAACTCTTTGCTGTTTTTCTTTGCATCCCTTGCCAAGGATTTCTCGTAATCTGCCTTCGCCTGCCTAACCTCCTTTGTAACTTGGTTGCATATCAACTTGTATCTATCATAGGCTTCTGTGTCATGTGTTAATTTGTAAGTATCCCATGCATTTTTCTTCTCTGCCATATGCCTCATTAGTTCATCTGACATCCATTTTGGCCTAAACCTTGAACAATATTTCTTAGTTGGTATGTAAAGCCTAGTAGCTTCCAAGATAAGTTCTTTGAATGCTTCCCATTTTGAATTTGCTGTTGGTAACATCATCAGTTGGTCCCACTGTATAGAATTTAAATACTGTCTCAGTCCATCGTAGTCGCCTTTACGGAAGCAATAACCCTTCCCTTTACCCCTAATGGTAGTTACCTCTTTCAGTAAATCCCACTTCAGCACACTGTGATCACTGCCACCTAGTGGTTCATTTATCTGCAGATTCTTAATGCATGAAGAATCACTGCTGATAATCAAATCAAGAGTATTACTCCCTCTAGTTGCCTCCCGAACATGCTGATGTTCTACATCAGCATGTTCGGGAGGCAACTTCTTCTGCTCATTCTAATAGAAAACAATCATCCAATAAATCCACAAAAGCCCTGCTAGTGTGTGAGTAACCAGCCCCCAAATTCCAGTCAATATCTGGGAAATTAAAATCTCCCATTATAAGACTCTCTGATTTACTGGCCCACTCTATTTCCCTGTACAGTTCCTTATGATACTCATCAGAGTCATTAGGCCTATAGCACACTCCTACTCTCAATTTTGATCTCCCAATGCTTATGTCACACCAAACTGACTCAACACTGCACTGTCCAGCGATGTCGACTGGCTTCACTTCCTTGGTTTTTATGTGTTTCTTAACTAATAGCATAACCCCTCCCCCCTTCCTATCCTGTCTATCCTTTCTGTAGACGTTGTACTCCCCAAATTGCATTTCTGCATCCCTTATATCTGTGTGACACCACGTCTCTGATATCCCAACAATATCTGCCTTTGATGTTTTGAGCAATACCTCAAATTCATCAAATTTATTTACTAAACTCCTGGCATTGGTGTACACGCAAGTATACCTGCACCTGTTTCTATTCTTAGCTACCCTAACACAACCCATGTGTTTACTTGTACCACAATGGCTCCCAGCAGTCTCTGAAATACCATGCATCTTGTTTTTCAGGCTTCTGCTCATTCTAATAGAAGCAGTGCAAGAATCTCTTTCACCTCTGCCAGTGGCTACTGTCAATCTATTGGTCTTTGTCTCCCCCCCAAGCTAGCAGTATTGCAGCTTTTGGATCCGCAGACTTTTGCGGATAGATCCGCCATACAAAAGTTGGAGTCTTTATGGTTTTTGGGTTCTCTGTCCATATTCGAGATATGGCAAATGGCATGCACTTAAGACTACCGAACTTGGTGCTATCTATGATGTCATACTTGACCTGCTTTGGACCCGTCTTATCTACAAACGTTGACAACCAGAGAAAAACCAATGATACCGTTGGATTCAGTACGAAAAATGCACAAGAACTAATTGTTGTTGTTGTAATAGGATTTTAGGAGCATCGGCAACTAAGGCCATATTGCTTCGTGTATATTGTCTGTATATTGCGTGTGTTATAAGGATGATTTTGTTGTTTGCTGGACAAAAAACTATAGTTTCCGGGAGAAAAAACCATGCTACTCTGGCCTGAGATCGACTAACTCAGCCACGTTGTGAAAAAGGTCCATAAAAATTCCTCACGTCATCGACAGGACTCGAACTCAGGTCTTTTCCACCCCGTGTGGGGAGGACATTGAGTCTACCAACAAGAACCAGTTAAATATTAAGATAATATTTATTTATTTTGGTTTAAAAGTTCAGAAATAAAATCAGCTATAAGGGTTAAGATTCGATGTAAATATATATACTGAATACTAGATTTAATAAACATAAATAAACTATAGGAAATAAATAAAACTACATAATTAAAAATTTTAATTTAAATTGATAAATTTAAATTTTGGGTTTTAAGCCTAATTATGAAGCTTGACTTTATCTGTGCCTTTATACGATTTTGAGCTTAGAAAAGTAGTTTTATTTACTCTTAACTGCTTAGCTTCTAGATGTAATGGTTATTTTAACTCTTAGCAGTCTTCTTGAACAGCAAAGAGGGTTTTCTTTTTTTTACAATTCCTAAGGAAAGAGACCTTTCGTATTCGTTTCAGTCTTACCCTTCTCAATGCAGCAGGACACTCTGAAAGCTATTAAGAGATATAAATAACACACAACAGGAGTGAAAAGCGATGAGGGTCCTCGTAATCCTTCTGCACGTACATCGCATGGTGTTTGCTTCGCAGCCATGGGAGCGCGAAATACGTAATACAATTAAAGCCCAATTTCTTTGCTTCTTTTTGGCGAGCTTTTCTGATTGTCAGTGGCGTAACTTCTGGTAGCGTTGTGAAAGCCTTATGGTAATGACCCTGTAATTGTGTGCGTCTTCATGTGAAATTATTCAGCAAACCCATAGCGCAAAACCGGGGAGCCCTCTGAATGCAGACAGGAAACTACAAATGAGTCTTTATGTCCGGAATCCCACAGAGGGTTGCTCAAGGCGGAAGTTGAGATTGGGATTCTTTAGAAACTGTGTGAGGAAATTGTGTGGAAGTATTTGGTAGTGGTCGTTCAAGGATGGATACAAATTGAGCATGAGTTAGCTTAGGTACGATAGCGAAGGTCTCGGGCTAGGCAAGGAAGGCTCTTTTGTTTTCTTATTTTAAATACCTCTGCATTACATACTTGAATGAAATCTATTTGAACTGGATGCATGGAAATGAATGGGGTCGTAGATGCGTGAATGACTTGAAATAAATAAAACACGAGACAGAAATTTAAAAAATGAAACGTTTTTAAAAGAAAAAAATAATAATAAAGTAAACTGTCTGAATTAGAAGTGATTAAAAATCGAAAGAACTGAATCAAATCGAAAGAATTGAATCATGTGTGGTAAAGATTATTATAAGTAATCTTGGTTTAAAAGATGTTTTGTTATTCTAATTTGTATATTTTTTTTTTCTATTTTATTAACTGATAAGGTGCATTGATCGCTCAAAAGGAAATAAATTACAAAATCAGTAAAGTTGAAGAATATAAAAGGATTTAACTAAATTAGAAATTAATGAATGAAAATAATTTATGGTCACATGACATCAATACGGTGTGTGATCCCCTCCAACGGCTAAACAGGCCTGACAGCAGTGGACCATGCTCGACATAAGGGTGTTTATAAGATTCTATGGCAACAAATCCCATTCTAACACAGCACAGACCTTAAATCACCAAGTGACCAAGGAGTTGGCTGTCGGCGACGCCCAATGGCGTCTCACACACGTTCGATCGGATTTAAGTCTGGTAATCGTGCTGGCCACGGCAGTCGTTGGATATGATATTTTCGGTTTCAAGATATTCCTCCTTCACTTGAGCTCTATGCGCAGTGGCTTTGTCTGAATGAAAAGAAAATCTAGGCCAAATGAACCCCTAAAAAGTCGCACATGGGGTTCGGGGATCTCTTCTCGGTACCTCTGCTCAGTTACGGTACACCTATCAAAAAGAGGGGTACGACCGTTGATCGTTATTTCACCTCACATGAGAACACTACCTCCACCGTAAGGATCCCTTTCTCTGATGTTGGAGGGATGGTATCGCATTCGTCGTTGTCTCCAGATAAAATAACGTCTAGAATCTATTTGTAGGCTAAATCGGGACTCATCAGAGAATAGAACTGTACCCGATTTGTGAGGGCCCCAAGTCGCATGTTCATGGCACCAGATTCGACGAGCTCTGCGATGGTTTGGGGTTAATGGGATGCAAACCACTCTGGTCTTCCTTACATAGAGTCCACTTGTATTGGGCCTTCTTAACACAGACCAGATGGAAACGTTTTCACTGAGGGCCCCAACAAACTCAAAAGACAGTTGATGACAGGACAGCATAGAGTTCTGTCTTGCTGTTAGAGCCACATATACGCTCCATTCTAGTTGACGTAGCCCTCGGGTGACTATGGCCAGCTCTTCTTGTAATGGTTCCTGTCTACTGAAACTGCCCCCATAGTGCCGAGACGATACTGCGTCGAACATTAAGCCAACGTGCCATTTCGGCATGTAACTACCCAGCTTCCAGTCGTCCAACAGCCTGCCATCTTGAAAGAATCATCTAAAGTCTAAACGAAGACGACTTGTCATCCTGAGTACTGGAGATGTGGCTATACCACTGAACAAGCCAAAAATGGGAATGAAGTGATGTGGTTGCAACCTGTGTTTTTATAGGCATGAATAATTTGCAAAATATACAGCTCTGTAAGGTGGTAGATCGATTTATATTGGATACTCGAAACTTGCAGGCCAGGATGGGCGATATTGTTCACAATAAAACGTTCACGAAAAAAATTTTGTTCTGTTATTTTGTCGAGCAGTCTATTTGGCCCTATTGAAATAACAGTATATCAAGTGGATGTCATTATTTCTCTTTTGCATTAACCTAGATGACATTTAGGTAAAGATTATTTAAGCTGTAATAAAAAATAACCCTCCCTTGCCTTTAAAAAATAAAAGTACACTTTGGGAATAAGACGAAAGCATTAAGTATTAAGACATTTTAAGAATTAATTAAGTATCATATCCTTAATTTATCTATTACTATACTTAATCCAAGTTTGAAACATGTCAGATTACACGAAACTTTTGTCTTGTCCGGAATGAACGAAATGAAATGCAAAATTCCCATTTCTGCAAAGTCACGCATTCATGGTTTTGTCTACAACAACCAACGGTCCTAGGCCAAATCATGAAAAAGAGACCCAGACTATCATGCTGCATCCGCCAAACTTCGTAGTCGGGACGATACAGTCTAGCAGGTAGCTTTCTATGAGTATCCTCCCATCCAGGCACGACCTTCAGACTGGTAGATCAAACACTGTGGCTCGTCACTCCAAAGCTGTGCTATCCATTGGCCTATAGTCCAAGAATGACGGACTATACACCAAGCTAGAAGGCTTCTGGCATTATCAGGGTGATTAGTGCCTTGTGGATTGCTGCAGGATCGACAAGTTATTAGCATCCTACACACTGTACTGGTACTGACATGTGTTCCAAACATCTCACTGAAGGTACTACGTGCTGCGACAACAAGGACCTGCATTCCGGGCGGAAATTCTTTGCAGGGCTCTCCTGTGACGTTCCATCAACTTAGGAGGTTTTCCGGGTGGCATTTTGCTGCAATATGTAGATCATATCACCAGTCGTTGACCTAGATCTTCAGTCTTTGAAATGTCATACAGACCTATTCGTGTTACCCTATTACCGAACCGAACTAGAAGTCTGTTGAAAGTAGTGTGATACCAAGGTAACTCGTTGACATCTTGCATTCACAATCTCCTCCTCCTATTGTCTCCTCGAAGGCCTACCATCGTAATCGTTTAATCAGCGAAAGCCTACCAGGGTGATCATTTAATTCGCGGACTGGTGCAAGATCTTATCTTAATTGTCATCATCTGAATCTTCTGTGGATTTATCTTTCTCGAAATACTCTCCCTTGAACACGTTCAACGCGTTCATTAAATGCTTCTTGCAAGCCATTTTTCGAAATACTGCGAAGTGCTTCCATTGCAAGCATCGTTGTGTCGAACGAGAAACGCTTGCCTTTCAGAGCTTTATTCAGACTTGGAAACAGGAAGAAATCACACGGAGCTAAGTGCGGTGAATAAGGGAGATATTGCAGAACCTCGGCACCTATGGCAGTGATCACTGACTGCACAATATTCACCGTATGTGGCTTAGCATTGATGGAGAAACCACTTCACACTGGAATATGGCCCTCCTACCAAGACACTCATTACCATGCGCTTCATTCATCTCCTTAACTGTTTCCTATGCATTTAAGTCCCGTCTGACACAATAACGAATCACATATCGCTGTTCAGTCTGAATGTCCGACATGATACTTGCTTCAAAATGATCGTCAGTGACACGACTGACAATTCATGAAACATAATTCGACAAGTACTGGCATGCACATACAGAGTCTGCTCAGTAGCGATCAGGAAGAGCGCCTCCAGCGGCAGTTATGGAAAGTTCGCGTGGTAAACATAAAATCTTGCACCAGTCTGCGAATTAAATGACCACCCCTCGTATAATATTATTATTATTTGATATATCGTTCTCTCTATAATATTTATAAAAAAAATATCGGGATAGACTAATGGTTCAAGTGCAATTTATGTTTATTGTATAAACATTGTGTACAGTGTATAACGCCTTTTTATTTTGCATTGTTTTTTTTTTTAAATATTTATCCTTGCCTTTAAACAGGATGAGCCTTAAGATGAACCTTAGATTTTCGAAACGTATTGCGCAATTAGGAACTATTTTCGTTTTGGTATTATCTCCATGGTAACCAGAAGGAATTTAAAATTGTTCTTATCCGTTTCTTACATTTTAATCATCTTCTTGAATCTGATAGAGGTCACCAGAGATCACATAACCACACGAATCGGTAAAATAAGGATATCTTTGCTGAATAAAACATCCCCGAAAGCTCTTAACACAAAAATAAGGGAACTTTCTTCAGATAAACATCTTTTATAAGAGCGCCAGTGAATTTGTTGAAGGAAGGTCGATATTGATCCGATCTAGGCTTTATAACAGTAGCGAGCTTATACCCGAAATTGTTCCAAGTGGAGTATTTGAGCAATTCCAGTGAGTGATTTATGGGGTGCAGAGAACACACCGTGTATTAAATGGCTTACCTTTTAAATAGAGATTTCTTCAAAGGAATGAAGCCAAAACGGAAATGATATAAAAACAGGATTTATTATGGTAATTGCGTTTCATTTTGTTACAGGTATCCCGTAAAAATAAAAGATAATTCTAGTATATCCCTCTTTAAAATAAAAAAAAACGGTTAATTTAAACTACTTTATTTTTTTAAGGTACTTTCCACCCTCCTGGTAATCCCAAAGTTTATAAAAACAAATTTTGCCTTTACATTTGGATGAATCCCCAACCAGATGATTGACAATGGCCTTGAATAACAACCAAAATACTGCCTGCGAAATTCAGAGTCCGAATTAAAGAAGTACGGATAAGCGAAAAATACATAATTAAAGATGTTTATGTAATCCAGCTTCAATTCCCTTAAATTAACGCAACTTCCGGTCAATGTGATTCGGATTCCCGACGCTTCCGGTTAATGGAATTCGGATTAACGAGACTTTGTGCTAATGGAATTCTTGTAAAAAAATTTTGAGACATTGAAACAAATGATCCAAGTTAGGAGCTTTGGAAATTCTGCAGTTTTCAGCGTATAAAATCAGAATTAAATTATATTATTCAATACTTTCTAGTTCTAATTAAGATTATTTGGAATGGTGAAGCAGAGAACGCATTAAAATTAAATAATTAATTCGTGTATTCTACTGCTTAAATCGCTTTTTAAGATTATTATTCTTTAGTGGTAAATTTTGCACGTTAATTATATTAAAATTAATGTCTTTAACTTGAAGATGGGTTTCCTATTATCGAAACGTATATGGATGCAAATATCAGTGGAAATGGAAAAGTTGTAAACATTAAAAAAAATTAAACAAACAAACAAACATGCCCACACACAAAGCGGATAAATTCTTCGTTCACCTTTCTGTAATTAAAGTAGACTCTCTTAATTAGAATTCCTTTCTATGTGGTCTTTAATTTATCTGTTAATACTTTACATTTTAATGCCCAAATAGGCAACCGGCGATTTATTTACATTAATACGAAGAGTAAGAAGTACCTGGAGAGAGAGAAAAGTGGAGAGCTACGCCTCAAACCTGTACTATGTCAGTCGGTTTACTGACAGGGCCATAAAATTAATTAAATCAAATTACAGAGATGGAAACTAAATATGGGAATTCTGCTTTTCCTGTCCTCGATCCATGATTCATTAAATACATTTTGTTAGGGTATTAAAAGTACTTTCGTTTAATTATTTACCAGCATGAATTCATTAGGGAACAAATGAGAAAACAAATTTGCATCATTGCCAATTTCGTTACAAGAACAACACGTTTATCAATACTAATGATGAAATCAATTTTTTCATCATCAGAATATATATTTTTATGAATTAAAATTATGAAACTTCTGTCGATTAAGTCTTTTTTTATTTTTATAATAGAATTAGTTTTTTTAAAACAATTTCCTGAGTGCCTCTGATACAGAATGCTTCACTATACACTATATTTTAAAATTTCCAAATAGATTATTTTAAATGAAAATGAAATTTCATGAAAATCAACTATTGGGAGTCGAATTATTACATGCAGATGGACGGACGGACACAGAAATAATAATTGACGGGAAAACGTGATAAATGGTTCTGAAAAAACCGAATATAAAATTTCATAAAAATCCACAGACTCGGAGTCAAGTTATTACATGCGGACGGACAGACAGAGAAATTATTTTTAAATTTGGAAGTTTAATCTGGGCAGAATTTTACATTTCAAGCTTGTTAGCAAATAGATTAATTCATGATTTATTACAAATAAAATAATGCAAACTTTTATGCGTAAACCAAGAACATTTATTCCTTCGTTTGTCCTCTATTCGACAAATCTTCCTCAAAGATCTAAATATAAATTTTCATGAAAATCCATGAAATTCTGGATTCGAGTTATTACATGTAGACGGACGGACAGACAAAGAAATAATAAATGACCGGTTTCTAAGGGTCCAATTATAATGAAATTTGAGAAATTTTGACAAATGGTTCTTACAGAGCTTAACATAAAATTTCATAAAAATCCATCCACTGGGAGTCGAGTTGTTACATGCGGACGGACATGACAGAGGCAATTTGCGCATTATGCATATATGGTAACGCACCATTTAATTCACCATTTAATTATAACAAAAGTATGAGCAAACCGGGAATATTTCGTTTCTGTGCATTCGCCATATTTTCCATTCATTCCTCTGATTAGCGCATGGCTTCAGCCACAATATATGAATAGCTTATGCAAGATGTTTGAAAAAATAAATAATAATTGATGGATTTCTATTGGTCCGATTTCAATAAAATTTGGGAAGGCCCAAAAAATCATTCTGAAAGAACCAAATATAAAATTTCTCGTAAAATCCATCTACTAAGACTACAGTTATTACATGCTGACGGACGGACTGACAAAGAAATAATAATTGACAGATTTCCATTAGTCCAATTTCAGTAGAATTCGGGTTGACTTTTTTGTGCGATGTTAATGAAATTTGGAATGGCTTGATAATTTTTAAAAGAGTATATAAATTTCTAGTTGTACTCACACTGGACATATTCTACCTGTGCTGAACCTGTGTCCTAAAGTGATATTAAACTGATCAGCTCAAGCAAGAACTGTACGACCAGTCACATAATAGCAGTAGTAGTAGTAATGGCTGGCAAATGATGCAAAAAAGCAAGCTTATATAGCATAAGCTAAAATTTAAAAAAAAATCCCCCATCCTTCAAGAATTTGTCTAATTCTGCCTTGAAATTATTCAACCCATCCACTTCCACAACACAGATGGACGCCTGTTTCAACAATCAATCACCCGCTGGCTGAAAACAAACTTCCACACATCTATCCTGCTGCAACCATCCTTCCTCAACTTGAATTTATGCTCTCTCATGTGTGTAGTCTCAGCTAGTGGAAGAATACCATTAACATTCAACTTACTCAATCCATTCAATGCTTTAAACATCTCAATCAGATCTTCCCGCAGATGGCTGGTCTCAAGACGCTGCAATTCCCAGAATAGAAGCCTTTCTAGGTAAGAGAACCCTTTTGTTCCCTTCACCAATCTGTTTGCCCTATTCTGCACCTGTTCCAGCAGATCTACATCCTTCCTAAAGTGAGGCTTCCATACCTGTATACAACTCAAGATGCGGCCTAACCATGTCCTTATACAAAAGGATAATCATCTCCTTATCCCTTCTAGCAAAATTCCTGCATATCATTGACAAAACCCCATGAGCTGTCCTGGCTGCACGTCTTCACTGTTCGGGGTATTTCATGAAATTTGAGATGGCTTGCCAAATCGTTCTGAAAGAACCAAATATACAATTTCATGAAAATCCATTTACTGAGAGTGAGGTAGGAATTACATGCGGACGGACGGTAAGACAATAGGTGCTTTAGGCATATAAAGAGCCTAAAAAAATACTTAGCATACTGTGCGCACAGTGGAACAGTAAGCTCAATCCGAGCTAAGTACGTATGCTAAGAGCCTGCTGGGTAATCAAACAAGAAGTTATAGAAATTTCAAAACCCAAGCTGGGTATGGTAGTGTGATGATATTAACTGGAGAAGTGTAAACCATCGCTCTCCAAATAGTAAACAATGGCGTATTTGCTTACCACTACCATGCGATGTTAGTGTGAATGTGAATGGTGTCGATAGGTTATTGAAAATAGCCTCGAATTGTAGAACAAACCTTGCCTTCACAACGAGTTTTCCTGGTATTGCACTGCTTTAAAACGTTTTTGAAGTAGATGGCAGATTAACCTTTTTCTGATGCCATTTAGTTTAAAGTAGTGCAATACCAATACAACTTGTTGCGAAGGCAATTTTTTGTAATCGGACTGGCTGTAAAAAAAAAAAAAAGGACAGAATACTCCCTCATAACTTTTTATGCTGTTAAATATTTTTTAATATTTTTTTTACTGTTAAATATTTTAACAGTAAGTGGCGCTGCATTTTCTAGTGTCTTCAACAAAAAAAAAAAAAAAAAAAACAGCTATATTTATTATTATTCGATTATTCGAACAAATCGATTATCCGAAGCGATTAAACTCCAGTTAGTTCGGTTGATCGGGACCCATTATTGTGGAATACGGTATTCCTGAGATATCAACACATTATTGACAGTTTTATTAATTATGAACAGCAATCTCTCGTTAACTATTTGCTTTATTATTTTCCTATATTGTAATTTTATTTATTACACTGAGCTTGCTAATATGAGCATCGAAACAATAACTATTTTTCATTCATTAATTTTAGTTGCTAAAGCGGCTATAGAGGGCGCCCCTGACCTATATGTGAAGACAGGCAGCTCTATCAACTTGACATGTGTGATTACCCAAAGTCCCGAACCTCCTGTTTTTGTGTTCTGGTACCATGACGACCGTATGATTAACTATGATTCCTCCAGAGGCCAAATCACCATTCAGAAAGCAGGAGGGGACACTGCTGTGAGCAGGCTCTTCATTAAAGACGCCCAGCCAGTCGACTCGGGCAACTACACATGCTGTCCATCTAATGCAGAAGCAACTAGCATCACGGTACATATTCTCAATGGTAAGTAAGAGTGTTGCAATTTAAAAATATTTGTCACCATCTACTTTTCTGAAGGATCACGATTAAGTTCCAAAGATCGAATCTTTGAGTTAAGATAAATTTCCATGAGGATTTTTTTTTTTTCGTTTTTCTTTGGTTGCGATTATTTTTCGATTTTTTTTAAAATTTTATTGTAAAAATAAACACAATTTTGACATTATAATGGAATTAAAATGATCAATAAATCAAATACTCAACTCACCTCTGAATTAATGAATAATTAAAACATAGAAAAGTGATTTTATACGTACACTTAGTACTTTTCAATCGAAGTGCTTCACTAGCGCCCTCTCAGTAATCTGAACTTTAGAAAAAAAAAATTCAACAAAATATCGTCAAATGCTTCACTAGCGCCCTCTCAGTAATCTGACTTTGGAAAAAAAAATTCAACAAAATATCGTCAAATGCCACCATCATTACTAGAAAAGGGAGTTAGTCTATTAAAACCCTCCTGTCCAGCTACTTTAACATAAGTGCATCTATTAAAAAAAATCTTTAAGAGTATATGTAGCTCCTTAAATTGAAAATCTAATTATGAATGCACCTAAGATCGTGTTCTTAGCGAATTAATAAAAAAAAACATCTTGTTTATAAATGAATTAAGTGTCTTAATGAAAGCATATCGCTAAGAATAGCCAATTAATTACGGTAAGAAAAGGAGGAACACATGCTACAGCCACACTGCCATTAACAAGGAAAGAATTCTCATTTATTTCTTTCTTTCAATTACTAACAACTTTTATGGATATTAGTTTCCTTCTATTCAAGCTGGTCTTCTTCATATAATGGTTTAGAAGTAATGAGAATAATTAAGAAGTCACTGAGGATGTAAAGAACTTCAACTCATGCATGTCTATTGGGGGGTGTAGGGTTCATTGTTTTCCCTTCAGGAAAAGAAAAGCAATTATCTTTCATGATTGGCACTAGTGAATCAAACATAATTAAAGTGAATTTTTTTTTTCATTCTTTTGCTAAAATCATTCTCAAACAACGCCAACTATAATTGGAAAGAATTTTTCCACTTCTGTGTGTGTGAGGAAAAAAAAAAAAAAGATATTATCTTTAGCCTTCTATGGATCTGTGTGATCTTAGCTTTGTAGTGATTCTATAAAAGGAAATTAATATATCCACTCATTTGTAATTCTATCGAGCGTAGTGAAGAAAAAAATAATTGTACACCCACACACAGTTACTGTTTTTGAACTCTCGTGTTGCTTTCAAATTAAGAGGCTCAAGAACAATTTATTTGTTTTAGAAAACGATGAGACTTTTGTTAATGAAGGGGAGAGAAAAGCTTCTTTTTTTCATTACAAGTACGCTTCAACGAGCTTTTTTTTTAATGTCTGAATTTTACTCTTTACACCACGATCTAATTAACCACAGATCTTACTTATCTGTGTAAATAACCAGCTATTGATTTGGATTCCTGATTTGAACTTTAACAGCGTATATCAAATACGCGTATATGGGATATTCCAAACTATAATTGGTGTGAAAAGAAGACTCGTGTTTTCTTCTCATATTGGGACTCTTCCTCAGTGCATTTTTGATGTAAAGTGCAGAACTTGTACCCAAATACATTTGTCACATTTTCTAAATATAAATCTGAGGAATTTACCATCCAAACTGGAGTCCGCCAAGGGGATGTAGCCTCCCCGTTGCTTTTCAACATCGTGGTCGACGCCATTATGAGGCAAGCATTCAGAAACAGACAGGGCATACAATATGACAAGGATCACTATGTGACTGACCTGATGTTTGCTGATGATAGTGCTATCCTTGCCGGTAACGACGCTGAAGCCACGGAAATCCTCTACGACATTGCCCGCATTGCCCGGCCATACGGTTTGAAGATCAATGCTGGTAAGACAAAGGCCCTGACAACAGATGGGTCGCAAGCCACCATCTATCTCGAAGGCGTCCAGATCGAGCAAGTGCAGGACTTTAAATACCTTGGGTCGCTGGTCCAGGAGAAGAAAGTTGCATCCACCATGGAAATTCACAGCAGAATTGGACAGGCGGCCACTGCGTTCGCCTCGCTCAAATGGTGTCTGTGGAAGAGGACCAACATTTCCACAAAGACTAAAATCCGACTCTTCCGGACTTTGATCCTGCCCATTCTTCTTTACGGATCGGAAACATGGATTTGTCTCAAGTTAGATTTGAACAAACTTGAGGTATTCCAAATGCGATGCCTGCGGCAGATCTTGGGCATCTCTCTTCGCGACCGCATCACTAATGATACCATCCGCGCCAGATGCCAACAGCAACCAACCATTGCCGACCAAATCCAGAAGCGAAGGCTCAGATGGTTTGGCCACGTGTGTAGAATGGGCACGAACAGAATACCATCCACACTCCTTTGGAGACAACGACCCACCCAATGGAGCATCCAACGGACCGCGCCTAGGAAAACGTGGGCCAAGCAAGTGGAAGATGACTTGAAGAGCCGACGTCTCGACCTTAACCAGGCCAGGACTGAAGCCATGGATCGTAAGGTATGGAAGAACATCACAGAGCAAGTCCGAAACCCTGCGGCACCTACAGCAGCATACTGGTTGCGTGGCCAACCGCCTCCCCCAGCTGCCAGCTAAGGACCAAAGAAGAAGAAGAAGAAAGAAGAAGAAGAAATATAAATATTTTTTAAAAAAATTTCAGTATTTTTAAATTTTCATTAAAATTTAATAAACGTTATTAAATATTTAATAACTGGTACATCAAAAGTGATTTATGTTTCTTATTTCTTCTAGGAGAGAAACCAGCTGCGATGCAACATGACGGAAATCCATCAATATCTGGTTCTCACAGGCAGTCTTTTATGATTGCGTCATGGTACTACACCTTGTCTCTAATGCTGTGGTTGGTGGTTAGATGACCAGTGAACAAGACCAATCAAAAACTCTTTTAAGTGCTACAATAAAAGAAGCGACTTTCATTGAATACAATGAATTCAGGTGAAAGTACATGTGAAATTTTTTCACAGCTAACCGGAAGTGACGTAGTGAAGCAGCTTTGTGCAGACAGAAGTTTTATCTTTTTCAATTTATTAAACTGGCAGGATTTGTGCGCGATGTCAAAGGATCCCCTAGATGGGATTGCAGACGTCCGAAGAAATCATTGAGACACAAACAGAACACTGATAATTCAGGTGACATTTTTTAGTAAACTTTGACAATAACCTCATGAAAGTAGCGACTCCGCCCATTATATTGTGAATCAAATAGGACATTTTGAACAGTGGAGATACTTCTTGGAGCTTAAATGATGGAAGATTTAACGATGCCTACAATGAATAGCAGAGATTCATACAAACAGTGTATCATTTTAGCACATGCTCTGTGAACACCTCTCGTGTATGAGGGCAAGGTCCATATTTAGGATCGACCACTGCATGGCTTTGTGTAGTCTTCTGTATATCTTTAAAGATTCAATCCCACTAAAAGCTTATTAGTTCATTTTTAATATCGGTATTCTTTATAATTGAGTTAAGGAATGGAAAATTATGAAAGAGAAAAAATCAACGATGAAAATAAATATTGTTTTGTACATTATCGTAGTGTGTTTTAATTATGTATTTTTGTACAGTTTATTTTATTACAAAATAAAGTATGAAAAGTTCATCTTACCTTTTATAAAATATTGCGATTTCTTCGACAAAGAATCTTAAAAGCCATAGAGAATTTTCAATGGTTTGCGAAACAAATTCTGTAAAATAATACAATGATTTCCGAAATCAGTATTTCAAGAATTTTTTCAAATAAAAATCGGTGTATTCGTTCTTTAATGAGATTTTCGAATAAATATATAGCTTGTGTTCTATTAAATAAAATTCTCTGTTCATTACTTTTGTCAGAAGGTTTCTATTTTTTAAATCTTATACATCATCTGAATATATTTTTTTTGATTTTCCGTTTGAATGCTCTAAAACAAAATGTAGTAAATTACTACAGTTTGCGCTTTATATAATAGATCTGTAAACTGCGTATATTCTGTGGTGTCGATTTGCTGTCGACATGCTACCCTTGCCTGAGACCGACTAACTCAGCCACGTTGTGAAAAAGGCCCATAACAATTCCTCGCGTCACTGACGGGATTCGGACGTCTTTTCCACACGGTGATTTTTATGGACTGCACAGTGAAGGAATGATTCTGCTGTGGTATTGGAGACAATGCTGCACTGAAAGAATTTTACGATAAAGGATCCTACACATTTCAGAAGGGCAAAAACCAAATTATTTATTAGGGTCACCCGCAATTGACTACATCTTTGTATGTAAATTGCATGTGTTCTCTGGTCGATTTGCCTGTTTCGCTTGATGAAAAAGCCCAGTTTCTGGGGGAAAACCTTGCTACCTACGACTGAGACCGACTAACTCAGCCACAGAGTGAAAAAAGCCCATTAATATTTCTGGCGTCATCGATGGGATTTGAACCCTGGCCTTTTCCACCCGGTGTGGGGAAGGACAGTGATGTGCTACCCGCGCAGACATTTCAGTAGGGCAGTACTGCTGTTATAAAGCAAATAAGTAATGCTGGTTTGACGAGAGAACCACTGGAATATTGTGTTTGGAGCTCCAGTCTTAACCGCCATTGATCATTCTTCGGAAGAATTGGAAAGGCCAAATCAGCCACTGAGGCCCACTTCGTAATTTGCATTAATAGATTTCTTGTATGAAGAATGGGATAATATTTTCGTTGAAACGTTCCAAAAATTGGTTAGAAATTTTCCACATAGACTATTTGTTCCATTGAAGGCCAAAAGTGGACCTTACACCATATTAAAATTGTTTTGTCGTTTCTTACACAATTACCGCTAATTGTTCCAATACTTCTGATAGTATAGTGTATATATCTGTAACTAATTAGTTAAATCATTTAACTAATTATTTCAGAACCACCTAACGATGGTTCTGAAAATGCTAAAAGTGTGACACTTAATCTCGTCTTCTATAGTCCATTTCTTCTGATTCTTTCACTTTATCAAATAAAATGGTTTCGAAAACAATTTTTACTGAATCAAGAACCAAACATATGTACGTTTTAGACCTTGATGCTGTTCGATGCCGTAGCGGAGGCATAAGACGGCGCCTTCCTGTCGACCAAACGCTGTTCTTAGTTCGCGATAGTGACATGTGGACAAGCGTCTTATTCCACAAAAGCCAGCCGCGTGTAAGTTCCATAGTATCTGTGTACAGGCTCTTGACATTTAACTGAACAATGTCACCCTCTCCCTGGCAGTGCCCTTTCCGCTTCCCTCGCTTCTTTAACCCCCCCCTCCTTCTCCAACCTGCCTCTCCGCTCCTACACACATGGACGAATGCTTGTGTTGTTTATTATGCATGTATGAACACATGAACTTCGTCCCTAGTTTCTTGTGATGTGTACGTTTTTGACAAACCAAGGAAACACAGCGACCATGAAAGCTATTGAGAATAAACAAAACGGAAAATGGTATTTCTTGTGACTTTATCTCAACCCTTCAAAAGTTGTTCAGTATTGTCAATATTTGTGAGTTGCTGAAGACAAAATCAGGGAATAACCGTGCTGATGACTTGTATTGGAATGTACTTTATTGGTCAAAAATTGCTATTCTTGGGATGAAAGTCCATATTAATTTATCAGGTTGGGTTCCTCGCCCTACAAAGCCACACATTAGAAAAAAACCGAAATTGTAGATAAAGGATAAAGTGTTCGTTGTCTAACGGCCCCAAAGGTTTCCCCTTGGGGCCGTTAGACAACGAACCTCTGACCATTTAGCCGTTGGACCCCTGGTGGGATCCCCTACAGTTGCCCATCCATAGCCACCTGGAGGAAGGTCAGGCATTAGAGGATCGCAATGGTACTCTGACAGTTCCTGCCGCCTAGTTTCTTAAGGTTTCAGCGGCAAGGACCTATGTGTAAAAAAAAAATAAATAATAAAATAAAAAATAAATCGTGCGTATCGATAGAGTAAGGGGTCAGAGACTCAAGAAGGGATCTGAGAAGACAGAAATATGGGGACTAAAGTGAAGGTATCCTCAAATACCTCTATCAAGCGAAGTGAGAGGGGTGGGGGAAGGGATGAAAAGTAGCTGCGCAAAAGTGAGCAACTGGGGTCGCCTTATGCACTGTTGTCACATCAAAGGCTGACCAGTGTCTGTCAACGTCGAGTTTGGGTCCACTTCATGTGTAATTCAATTCAGAGTGATCTCCGTTCATGTAAGTGTCGATTCGGTTGACTGTTTGTCCGATCCAGGTGGTAGTCACTATCACATATCTGTCTACTCAGATTCCAATCCATTTAGCCTGTCAGTCCACACTGCTGTCGTGTCCATTTTAGGTGGTAGGCCCATTCCAGTGTCACTCGTATGTTGTTTGTCTAATCCGAATGGTAGTCCTTAAGAGGTTGGTGTCAAAATAAGGTTGTCACAGCTCTCATGGATTTTCTGGCTCCCTCGGTCCAGGACTCGAGGGCCAGCATTGCTAATGTAGTTTTACCCTTGTTGAATTGCAATTAGTGCCCTTCTTCTGGTGAAAAGGCTTTGGGTAAAACTGGTTAAAAAAAAAATAAAAACTATTATTTTTAGACCACCCGAATAATTAAATTCATCTGCCGTGCTCTGTGTTTTATGTCTTTTAATTGCGTGTGTTCTATAATCGCTTTGTCTCTTTTGCTGAACGAAAAACCCCAGTTTCTGGGCGTAGGGGGGGGAGAACCTTACAATCTACGCCTGATGCCGAGGAACTCAGCCATGGAGTCAAAAAAGCCCATTAAAGTTCCTCGCATCATCGACGGGATTCGAATCGGGCCTTTTCCACCTGGTGTGGGGAGGACGGTGATGATGCCACTGTGCTACCCATTCAGACAGGCAAAACTGGTGAGAGCTTTGTATTCGTACTCCTTATCGAGTAGGTGGGGTTCCATGTTCCGCGGAAAACAGGAACAGCAGTAGTTAGATTACAGCGCAGATCTTCATAGTGGTCGCAGTCATACATAAAGTGTTGCCGTGTCTCTGCCTCTCTGCAGAGACACAGTGGCTCTTCAGGTAATTTCGAGGTATGTCAATTTTGCATTGAATGGTCCATGACCTGTTAAGAAAAGGTTAAATAGAGTCTTGGGAAAAAAAACATTTCTGGGTCTTGGATAGAATCTATCAACCTTCAGGAGGAACTTCTTGGTGATCGCCCCTTTAGTGGACTCGGTCCACTTCCTCTGCCACACTTGCCTAAGGACTTTTCCAGGCGCCGATTGTTGGCGAAATCCAGCTTGTAATTCATGAACGTGCATGGTTTCCCTTTCGCCAGGTGGTATGTCATGGCACATCTAATAATTTCAAGGTCCAGCGGGTGCACTCCCGCCAGAACCTGCAATGTGTACGTACTAACTGTTGATACAATGCGATTGATAGTCAATAATATAGACCGCTATACTGTCCAAGTTCCTTCTGTTCACCACTGTAGTCTTGTTACACCAAATTGGTGATGCATAAGTAATAACCGGAATAAAGGTAGTTTTGCAGTAGAGAGACAGGGTGGGCTTATTTAGCCCCCAGTCCCGTCTGGATACTCTTGCGACCTCTTATGATACTCTTCCCACTACTTGGAGGTAATGATCAAGATTAAATTTAACATTGTCAAACTGTCAACCTCAACCACACAAAAGCAGTTCATTCCATTAGTCGATGTGAATCGATTCTAGGACCACTGTTTCTGATTTCCTTAAATGACATTCATGAAGGGTTAAATTAAATGTAACCTTTCAAGATTAAATTTAACCTCGCCAAATTGTCAACCTCAACCGCTCAAAAAGACAGTTCGTTCCATTAGTCGAAGTGAGTAAAGTAGAGTTCACCAAGATTCGGTTCAAAGGCCACTGTTGTTTCTGATTTTTTTAAATGACATGGAAGAAGGGTTTGATAGTTTAATGATCAAAGCCGAGCACCACACCTTCAGGATGCCTTAAATAGGCTTCAAGAATGGTCAGAAAAGTGGCAGCTATGTTTTAATGCAGCAAAATGTAAGCTCTTACACTTGGAAAAACAACCCCGAAATAAATTATACACTTGGTGGAGTTGAATTAAGACAGCACAAGAAAAAAGGGATCAGGGAGTTACGATACAGGCAGATATAAAGTTTTCTGAGCAGCGTAAACAGGTGCCAGGAAAGCCCATAATTTGAATTTATTTAAGCTTGTTCCAGAAATCAACCACGCGCTGACTAAAGGCAAATTTTCTCACATCTATAATACAACTGCCTTTCCTCAATTTGGGTTTATGCTCCCTCAGGTTCGAAATCTGAGCAAGAGGAAGAATCCCATCAGCATCGAACCTGCTAAAACCATTCTTAAACTCACTGTTTAAGACATTTAAGACCGCACTTGGAATACTGTGTCCAAATATGAAAACCTCATCTTAAAAAAAGACATTGAGCTTTTTGAAAGGGTCCTAAGACAGACAACTCGGACAGTGAGATCGGCAAAAGGGTGGCCTTACGAGGCAAGACTTTGATTATGTGGACTATACAGCTTGACAACAAATCACCCTAGAAGAGGCTTGATTGAGGTTTATAAGGCTCTGAGAGGGATTAGTAAAATGAATGATGTTTGAATTTTCACTGTTATAAAGAATTCCAGAACTAGGGCCGTAAATTCAAATTACAGTAGAAGAGATTAAGAGAAGGATGTAGGAAGTTTTCTTATAGCCACTGAGTTGTTGATTACTGAAATGGTCTGTGGATCTGTTAGTTGTCGAGCCATCTCAAATGTTTTCCGTGTGCTGATTGGTGAAATTAAAGAGCAATATGGTATGTGCAGAAAAGAAATATTCTCAGTTCGCGCATATGAAATGATTTTATGATGAGCTCGTTTTATTATTATCAGTTTACTAAATATAAAAATCAGGAATTTATTAAATTTTAAAAATAATTAGCGTCTGGTTCAGTTATAGTGGGGATTTTCCTAGCTTGTTTCTGGTAACATTTGTACAAAATTTAAGCAGTAAATTTTACCATTTCTTTCCTGAGTATTTCTAGCTTTTGATTATTTATTTATTAATTTATTAAAATTTTCTAATTGTTATTTTAATTTTCGCATGTATATAGGTGGCATCTGCATTGGTGTTTTCAGTTGCAACTCTCTTCAACAGATCTCAAAACGTAAAATTCACTCAACAGTTTTCTGATTTCCTCCTGGATTTTTAATACAGTACAAAAGGCATTTAATTGATATGTGATTTAATAAAACAAACAAATAACAACACATACCTTAGAATGTAGCATGCAATCAACATTTTTATAATGTACTTTACTTATTTCCTCCTTAATTTTAATAGCAATGAAAGGTAACACTTATTTTCTTCTCTGATTAATATAATAAGAAAAATAGAAGTGATTCATGATTTCTATATAACATTTAATTAATAAGAGAACCTAGTTAAAGGTCATACTGCTCGTGTATACTGTCTGTGAATTGCGTGGGTTCTGTGGTCGATAAACCCGAGTTTCCGGGAGAAAAAAACCATGTTACTTTAGCCTGAGACCAATTAACTCAGCCACATTGTGAAAAATTCCAGTTAAAATTCCTTACATCATCGACGGGACTCGAACTCAGCTCTTTCCCACCTGATGTGGGAGGACAGCGATTCTACCAACTGTACTATCCACGAGGGCTAGTTATTACAAGCAGATGGACGGACAGTCATGGTGAACACAATATGCATATATGGTAATGCACTTTTCTTTTTTTTTTTTTTTTGGCTGGTGCAGCAAAAGCCTGTGGCTTCGACTCAACGGAGACCAACCTCAGGCTTTTTCCATTTCGTTAATACAATCTTGGCGATTAGATAACATCCATCTGTTTTTATTCAAGTATGGTTTCTAAGAAAATCATAAAAATTATTTCGCGCACATGTATCCAGTGGAGACTATCCGGGATAAGTTAGCACATGCAAGAAATTACTCTTCAGAAGTTGAGACCAAAGATTTTGATGTCTGACATCAGCCAGACCAAGAAAATCTCCACTTGATTAATAAAAATACTATTCCTGACACCAAACAAGGTCAACACGTTTACAATCACAACATCCAACGCGAAATTCTATTTGAAATTATCCACTCTTTTAGCACTTCAAGTTCGCAGCCAGATTGCCTTCTCTGACGACTTTGCGCTCCAGCCAACTGATAAAATTATCGGCCTTAATGAGTTAAATTTATCTGGAACGCAAGGGCATATTATTATCTGGTGCGCAGTTTAGATGGGAATTAATGGGCAAAATTTTTAGAACGAATTTTAAAGTTAATTCAGCGAACTATCAGAAAATTAAAATGACATATTAATTTTGAAAGCGAAGTATACGAAGGGAAGACTTCGTAATTTGGCTTCTAAAATTCCATATTTTAGAGCAAAGTTATAAGGGATTTGGGGATCTTTTAATTTACCTCAAATGATTGCCACAAAGTGCTTCCCTAAAGATATTAGTTTTGTTTTGTTTTTCTGTTATTTAAAAGGGCTCTTTTTTAAAATTTACTCCAGGCGTATTATATTCAATGGCCAAAAAATTATAAAGCTTTACTTAGTATCTGTTAGGACCATCTTTTGCCCAAATTGCAGTAAGTACACGTAGTGGCATCCACAAGATGTCTGAGGGTGCCTAGCTACATATTTGACTGTTCATCAGGATATTTGTCAGCTGCTGTACTGTGGTCAGCAAAGAACTGCGAAGCCCAACGACTCTATTCAACATATCTTAGATATTCTCAGTTGCATTCGGATCTAGAGAATTAGGCGACAAGGGTAGATGATGGAAAATTTAGAAATATTTCTCAAACCATTCAAACACAATTTCCGTGTGGTAGTTAATTGAGTTGTCGTCCTGAAGGAATCCATCGCAATTTGGGTAGAAATAAATATTGCGACAAAAGAATATTCTTCGGAGATAAAACGACCTTCTAATGGTATGAGAAGATCCATTCCGTATCAACAGAACGCATTCCATATTACCATTGTTGTTGTAGTAGGATTTTAAGAGAATTGGCAACTAAGGCCATATTTCTCCGTGTATATTGTCTGTAAATTGTGTTCTGAGTTCGATTTCCTGTTTGCTGGAGGAAAAATCCTAGTTTCCGGAAGAAAAAAACCATGCTACCCTCGCATGAAATCTACCAACTCAGCCACGTTGTGAGAAAGGCCCATAAAAATTCCTCTCATCATCGACGGGAATCGAACTCAGGTATTTTCCACCCGGTGTGGGAAGGATGGTGATTCTACCAAGTGTGCTACCCACGAGGGCCCATACTACCATGATACCACCCTTAGCCGTCTGAGTAGTAGACACGAGATAGTCTAGATGCATGACTTCATAAGGTTCACGCCACACTGTTACCCTACCGTTGGTGCAAAATAGTGTAAATCGAGACCATATGATATTTTTCCATTATTCTATAGTTCAGTCCAGGCGCCACTCCAGTCGAATCTTTCAAATTTTTTTGGCAGAAAGAAGTGACCGTTGTGTAGGCGCATCGACTAGCAGATTTTTCAACTACCACCGCATAGTTCGGTTGGAAATTTGTCTTCCTTTGCTCAAGTTGAATTTATTACTCTTTTGTTGCATACTGGACCTGCTATTTGATGCACAATTTGCTTTAAATTCCTACGGTCTAGTTGTTGAAGTACCGACTTTCTGCGGCACATCTTCCTTTTAAAGCTGCATTCTCCTTTCTTCTTCCACTCATTATATGCTTTTCAGATGGTTGCTTTCGACACAGCAATGATTTCCTTTGTTTCTTCAGTTGTGGCCCCTGCTAAACGAGCCCCAACAATAAAACCTTTCTGAAAATCGGAAAGATCACCTGTCTTCCACGTGACTAAATTGACTAAAAGGCCCAGAAATACGTAAAGTATTTATCTGATACCAAGGAACCTTGATCATACCGTGTAAAAACTGACATCTGCATACCGTACGTTTAATTAAAAAAAAAGTAAAGTGCAGCCATTATCAACCCACTGCAGGGTGGAAGCCTCCCCAACAATTCATGCTGAGGGAAATGGACCATAATCTGCCACGCTGGTCCAGTGCGGGTTGGCAGATCGACCGTATTCAGCAGGCAGGGGCTTGAACCCCGGTCTACTCAAAGAGCGTGTGTTACTGCACTCCCGCTCCTGCCCACTCGGCTACGGAGGAATTTTTATGGGCCTTTCTCACAACGTGGCTGAGTTGGTAGATTTCATGCGAGGGTAGCATGGTTTAATTACTTGTCACCAAATACAAAAAGTTTCAATTTTTTTTTTCCAGTGAGTGTGTATCTCAAGGAACTGGGCAAATTTCACGCAGAAGGATTTCGTTCTTTCTTGAAATTTAGGAGTTTGACAACACCACATCGCAAATAAGACTGTCCATATGAAATTGTGACAAAAGCCATTTTTCATCTTTACCAAATTTGTCTCCTCATCTGACTTTTTGTTTGCTGTTTGCTTCAACAGCTGAAACTGCCATCAAAAGTTTATCACTATGTTGATAATAAAACCATCGAAACATTCGTTGAAATTAATCATCATCTGCTGTTTTCTGTATTTAGACATAGTCTTCGTGGTAGCACAGTGGTTATAATGAGTGCCTTCCTCAGACCGGGTGAAAACGGCCGGTGACCGAATCCAGTCAATCACGCGAACTACTTTTATAGGTGTCTTTTGTTCGATAGTTGAGTTAAGTCGTTCTCAGGCGTGAAGAGCAAGTTTTTTTCCCGAAACTCGATGGAAGCCTAATATGACAGTTTTATTTATTTATTTATACATACACTCAGTGATCACTAAATTATGACCACCCCATCCATAATGGACTATGTCGCATAGCTGACTGTGCAAAAAGCCGAACACACGCTAGAGAAGCGGTAATTTGCATCTAGTCGTGAAAGTCAAAGTGATAAAGTAGAAGTTATGAGAAGTAGTAAAGATATCACGCCGTTTCAAAAGGGCATGATCGTGAAAGCTCATGTGTGGAAGCTCATGGGTGCCTCCATATCGGAAGCGGCACGTCTTGTCGGTTGCTCACGGCCCACTGTGATCAAAATGTACAAAGAATGTACACTTTGATTGGGTGCCATCGTGCATGGCACCCAATATCCAAGCATATGGCGATGGTTGCTTAATATGGAGCATGTTTTGTTGGGAACTAGAACCCTTGTTGTGTGTCTGGACCAACTTTTCACTGGTAAGATCTACCAGCACCTATTAGGAGATTATGTGCACCTTGTTGTGTTGCATTTTTTCCCAGACAGAAACGGGATCTTACAAGACGATAAAGCGCTGTGCCATCGAACCCGCACTGTCCATAAAGTGAAGATATCACCAATCTTTATTGCCCTCCAAATTCCCCTAACCTCTATCCAATTGAACACCGGTAGGATATTTTGGAATGGAAAGTGCGGCGTATGGACACGCAACCGTCATCTATTCCGACACTGAAAAACCTCGCAGGCAACATAGCTGCAGATAACTGCAGAGGTCTTCAGACATGAAGTGGAGTCAATGTCTAGGCGAATAGCAACTGTTATCCATACGAACGGTGAGCCAACACAATATTAAGTAGTTGGTCATAATTCAGTGAATCATTCAGTATTTATCTGAGGTCTGACGATACTGTATCAGACTAATTCTGCAAAGAAATATGTTCTTTCATTAAGCTTAACTTTATGTGGTCACATTCAAAATATTTTCCTTTTAATTTTATACGCGGATCTCATCGTCCCAGAAAACTAGAATTATTTTTCTGGAAGGATGTTCCCATTGTTTTTTAAACCATGAATGTGTGCGTTAATTGCCAAGAAACTGAACTCAAGGCTTCAGTATATTGTCTCAGTAAATTGCATGCATTCTATGATAGTTTTGCCTGTTTGCTGGAAAAAAAAAATGTCTGGGACCTTGCACCTCTTGTCTGACCGACTAACTAACGCTGTGAAGTAAAAGACCAATCTAAGTTCTTCTCGTTACTGAGGAGATTAGAATCCAGACCTTTTCCACGAGTTGTGAGAGGTGGCATTATAACCACTTTACAACCTGCATGGGCCTCTGAACACGTCGATCACCTATTTCGAAATCGTTGTGGCATTGTCTGCGAATTTGTTTATCCACAACGATCAGTCAGGAAGTATTTCATACTTTTACGTTTTGGAACGTTTATGGCAATGCATTTGCCGATTTTGCATCATGGCAATGCATCCTCCATATACCTATTTCAGTAAGACGTTTGGATGAGTACTTTGAGGGAAAGTACTTTAAATTTGAACACACCCACTAAAGGTTAGCGTTGATATTTTTAAAGAATTAATCTAGTTAAAAGAAAGAAAGAAAAAAAATCCTTATTTCCCATTTTGGAAGGATCCCAGTTCTGACGATTTAGAACCTCAACAAAATCCACTGTTTCCCATCTCCAGAGGAACAGACATTCCTTTTCAACACCGAATTCTTTCACTGGAGCAAAATACGCTTTCCCGTATAATTACAGCAACAGGACCAAAGAATAGGAACATGTTTCTGGAAGGAAAACATGGAAAAATGCATTCTACAATGAAGTTGGGTGTTTTTACTTTGTTATGCATCGCTGTAGCGGTGTTCTGACTTTCTGTAATACCTTTAACTTATTGTAAAATCTCGCTGCCAGCTTGCGACCTGCCTCCGTTGACTGAGCACTTAGAACTATTGATCAGCTCTCTCCTCCTAGCAAACTTATCTTGATGAACGGAGATAGCAGCATGGGACGCGCGTTCTATGCTCAGAACCCGTGAAATCCAATGGCCGACTGATAGGATGCGACCGATGTGACAGATGGCTATACGTAGTACTCTCTACACGGTTCTGATAAAACCACGTCGTCTGAGAATTCTCTCTCTCTCTCTCTCTCTCTCTCTCTCTCTCTCTCTCTCTCTCTCTCTTGTCGAGGAAGTGAGAAAGATGGAAAGCATTAAACCAAATAAATATTTTTGCTCTTTAAGGGTTTATCGGACTTTCTGAACACGGTAAGATGGCTTTTTTCATGAGTTAAAGTGAGGCACGAGGACTTGGAGGTTAAACCATCTTTCGAAAACTATTTTGTACGCCTGCTATTGCTGCAGCGTGCTGGGTACGTTGGGCTACCACACCAATCAACTCAGAGCAGAATATCTAGACGTATACTTTTCAAAACTATATAAATTCTTTATCAAATATTATTCCGATCATAAAATCACTTGTTACCCCTCTAAGGAATAGACTGGAGCAGGAGAATAGGGGGTTAGTGGAAAGATTGAATGATAGCGCCACTCGCTGTTTGATTCGCTAACAAACCTATATTTGTTCTCAGTAGTGTACTAATTTGTATGTAAACTGAAGTCTTGTTTTCGCTTGTTTTTCATGAGGAAGTTCTTCGAGAGGAGGTGAGGGTAATCGCTAGAGCTTATTCGAATTTACACAGCTTAAGTTTGCTTTCCAATTTGAACAACTTGCGTCCTCCGCCTTTTTTTTTTTTCTTTTTTTCTTGCAACGAGAGAACAAATCAGTATTGATCTACCTCAAGCATCAAAGGAAACGCAATACGGCTTTCCACGGGGCCTGTGAGGGCAGAAAAAAGAAAAGAAAAGAAGGAAAAAGTCGAATAGTGAAGCGAGCCTAATGTTACTTAAAAAGTTCGCCCGAATTACAAATAAAAAGAGATAAAGATCTCAGTACCTCTTTGTCTGAAGCAGTCTAAACAGTTAGAGGATTTCGTTGTAAAAACCTCTTTCGTGTTTCAAAGCAATTGTATCCTTTTAAAACATAACCCAGAACAGTGTCTGCTTGATAGCGTTCAAAAGACTTTCGGAGAAGGGAGGGAGGGGACATGGCTTTTTGCAAATTGCTAACCTCTTAAGCATGCATTAATGAATTTTGGGTTTTATTAAAACCCTATAGATAGATTATTTGAAATTGCTGTGCATGCTATAAAAACAACATTTATAATTTTTACTTTCATTATTTCAATAAATTGTATTCGTATGTGAACACTAATTAGATAAAATCATTTGGCATCTGCAAATAATGATTAAAAGAATTAAATCCAACGTTTTAAACCACACCACAGTTCTGTAATTCAGTAGAACGCCCTCTGTTGACAGTGACAAGACTTGGGCTTATGCTCACTTTAGAAACGGTAGAAAGAATCAATCGGGATTTTGTTATTGAGCAAACGAAATGTCATCTACTTCTAGACGGCGTTACAGAACTTGGGTAACCTCAGATGGTGTAACTGATGTAGGATGAAGGGTCATTGATGTGGAGAAGTAACAATAGAGGGCCTAAGGGAGGTGCCTGAGGAACTACAGAAGCCATTAGGAAAGAAATAAGTTTCTGCTTTCACCACTTTCATTTTCATGCTGCTCGATAATATTGCTTGAAACCCAAGGCATTACATGCGATATTTAACAGCTGAAGATGACATGGCAGACATTCGAAGCAGGATGTAGGTCATCTACATGGCACGTTGTTGTAGTGGGGTTTTAGGAGCATCAGGGACTAAGGCCATATTGCTCCGTGTATATTGTCTGTAAACTGCGTGTGTTTTGAGGTAGATTTTCTGTTTGCTGGACGAAAAACCCGAGTTTCCGGGAGAAAAAAACCATACTGCCCTCTCCTGAGACCGACTAACTCAGCCATGTTGTGAAAAAGGCCCATAAAAGTTCCTCCCGCCATCGACGAGACTCGAACTCAGGTCTTTCCCACCTGGTGTGCGGGGATCGGCGATCCTATTCATGAAGGCACAAGGCACGTGCAGAAGTTTGAGAACTGTCTAAACCCCAAAAAAAAATTGGTAGTACCTGGAAAAGTCATGGAAAGGAAAATGTTGTGCATGAGACCCCTGAATATCAATAAATTACGAATATAATTTATTAATAAAAATAAATTACAAAAGATATAATTGGAATGGTAATTATTTTAAAAAAAATGAAACGCGAAAATCGCCTTTTAAAAATTCTTAAATTAAAAAATAATGACATTCAGAATACTCAAGCAATTTTTGAATTAAAATTTTAATAGGCGATTTAAAATTTTCGAAACACAAATTTTCACATAATATTTTACAAAATTTTATTTTATTGTCAATAAATTCAATTAAAATACTATATACACTAACTTAACCAATATGCTAATTACTAATCTTAAATTATTATTATAATATTTCTCCCTGATTGGGGGTTCCACCTTGTGACTGGCATTGCTGGTCGAGGAACTTTCTGACTATCCTGCAGGTGTTCAGGATTGCGACTTTCTGTAGTTCCTTGTAGGTGTTCCCTGGGAGACCTATTGCTGCTAGGCTGTTATGTAGGGTCTTTGGCACGATGATCGGGATAGTCGTTACTTGTTCCGTATCCTACATCTCCTTGATCTCCTGTCTTAGATTCGTGCACTGAATTTTTCCCCATGAGTTTTCTGCAGGTTGCCATTGTTGGGTAGGCTATGTCAATTAGATAGGTAGCCTTTTCCTTCTTGTCCACAAGGGTTATGTCTGTTCTGTTGTGCGGGATTGTCTTGTCCGTTATTATGGCGCGGTCCCAGTACAGCTTGTGGGCTGGGGTTCTGGGTGTGCCAAGCTCATATTCACCAGATGTTAGTGTTCTGCCATCGCGGTACTCCCCACACCAGGTTGAAAAGGCTTGAGTTCGAATCCCTTCGATGACAGGAGGAATTTTTATGGGCCTTTTTCACGACATGGCTGAGTTAGTCGGTCTCAAGCGAAGGTACATGGTTTTTTCTCCCCGAAACTCGGGTTTTTCATCCAGCGAACAGAAAATCGACTTCAGAACACGCGCAATTTACAGACAGTATACACGGAGCAATGGCCTCAGTCGCTGATGCTCCTAAAACCCTACAACGACAACAATATTTTAGAATTCCATTGATTTTACCCTTACTTTGGTGTTTTTAAATGATTTTCTTGGAATTGCTTTCTTATTTCATCAATTAACAAAAATAGTAGCACTTATTAAAACTGAATGTAATTTTAATTGAAAAAAAAAGAAAAATGAGAAATTTCTACTTTTAATATTCATTTCTTATTTATTCCTTTGATTCTCTATCATTCGAGTCATTTTCCCGAGTGAGTGGCATATTGTGTCATTGGATCGATCTTCCTCCAGTAATATATATTTTAAAATCAGTGACTTAGAAAGAGAAACATGTGCATACGATATTGCTCAAAGTGCTCGATAACTTTGCTTCTCACTTTTATAGACATTTTGGCATATTGGAAAACTATTCTTAAACGTAATCCATCAAGCAGCGATGGAAAGTCTTCTAAGTAGCAATATTGAAAGTCGGTGAACAGCTGGGCTTTCTGTAATGTGGAAATGATTTATTTACAGCTCTATTAACTATTGATATTATTCAATAAATAAAAGTTCAAAGTGTCTACATATCAGTACGCGGGAAAAGCTTAAAATTATGATAAATTATTTAAAAGCTAAGGATGGATTGTAAATTTACATTAAAACAACATTTCAAAGCAACTTTTATTCATTTCGATCGTGTTGGCAGCAAAACGTGAATTTTAAATTTCAATTGGAGTTCTGCAGGCCCACCCTCTAGTGGAGAGAAGAGAAAGTACATATTATGACACTAAAAATTTGAGTTAAATTTTATGCGGCTTAACATTTCGTGATTTTTGTAAGATTCAAATATGTCTTTATATTGGTATTTATTACTGGAATTTAAGAATATCCTTACGAAGTAAGGAATACTTCTTATTTGTTCAGTATTGTAAATTTTATTACAGTATTTGTAGAAAGTTTGTTGTTTGTTATTTTTAAATTTTGTTGCTATTTCTACTGCCATTCAGTAGCCAATTCCTGAACAACCACCACTAATATTATAGTACTGAACTCTAATAATCGAAATCGATTTTTATAATATTAATTATTATTATTTCTCCCTGATTGGGGGATTACACTCCGTGACGGGTACTGCTACCAAGTACACAGGGTGATTGTAATGTCTGGTGTTACTGTTGGTCGAGGAACTCTGAATAGCCTACAGGTGTTCAGGATTGCGACTTTCTGGAGTTCCTTGTAAGTGTTCCCTGGGAGACCTATTGCTGCTAGGCTGTTATGTAGGGTCTTTGGCATCATACCGGTGGTTGACACGATGATTAGGATGGTCGTTACTTCTTGCATATGCCACATCTCCTTGACCTCATGTCTCAGGTTCGTGTACTTCCTAATTTTTTCCTCATGGGTTTTCTGGACATTGCTAGTGTTGGGCACTGCTATGTCAATCAGGTAAGCAGCCTTTTCCATCTTGTCCACAAGGGTTATGTCCAGTCTGTTGTGCGGGATGGTCTTATCCGTTATTATGGCGCGGTCCCAGTACAGCTTGTGGGTTGAGGTCTCTAGTACTGCCTGGGGTTTGTACTTGTAGTATGGTACACTTTCTTTGGTCAACTGGTATTTCCTCGCTAGCTTCTGATGTATTATCCTGGCTACGTAGTCGTGTCTATGAGCGTACTCAGTCTGGGTGATCACCTTACAACCCGTGGTGATGTGTTGGATCGTTTCTGAGGCCAAATGGCATCGTCGACATGTGTCTTTTGACATTCCGGGTTCCTTTGCGATGTATTTTCGATAGTTTCTGGTGTTGATTACCTGGTCTTGGATGGCCAGCATGAATCCTTCAGTCTCGGGGAACAGTGTCCCGCTTGTGAACCATGCATTGGAAGCAATGTTATCGATGTGATCTTGATGGAGGTCATTGTAGTGTCTGCCATGGAGTGTCTTCTTTGCTCATATTTCTAGCTTCGTTTCTTGTGCGGTCTGGGGCTCCTCGCTTAGGTTGAGTGGGGTATACCACTTATCTATCTTCCTTATGAATGCCACTTATACCACTTATCTATCTTCCTACTGCCATCTAGTAGCCAATTCCTGAACAATCACCAATAATATTATAATATTGAACTATAATAATCGAATTCGATTTTTATATTCGATTATTATTATTATTATTATTATTATTATTATTATTATTATTATATTTTGTTATATTATATATTAATATATATATTATATAATATATAATAATTATTATAATATTATAATAATTAATATTATTATAATATTACTAATCTAAAAAAAAAAGAGTAAACCAAGCTAAAACTATTTTAGGCCCAGTAGGAGATCTGAAAATTTGCTAAAATTACAGGACTATTAGCCTAATTTCTTCCGCTAGCAAGCTTCTGCTTAAAATTATATTAAGCAGAATTTCAAGAAAACTTGAAGAAGAAGAAATGCCAGAAGAGCAAGCAGGTTTCAGAAAGGGCAGAGGAACCAGAGATCAAATCTTAAGTCTACAATTGATTATTGAAAAATGCAAAGAATTCAATGTTCCAGTAGTTTTGTGTTTTATAGATTAGTCAAAGGTATTTGATTGCGTTCAACATGAGAAATTATGGAAAAGGATGACTATCATGGGATTCCCAATTCACATAATTCATCTGATTAAGGTACTGTACCAGGAAGAGGAAGGTAACAGCATCAAAATATGAGGACTGAAGATAAACAAGCTTCGTTATGCAGATCACACTGTGCTAATTTGCAATTCCAAGGATTGTCTTAAAAAACCTCTGAGTAGAGTATGTGAAGTAAGTGAGAAGAAAGGATTGTTTCTGAATGTGTGTAAAACGAAGATTATGGTGATTGGTGATAATCACGGTTCCAGTAAAGTAATTTACAAGAGGTCGAAGAAGTTGATTACTTGGGGCCAAGAATAAATAAAAAATGGTGACTGCTCAAACGAAGTAAAGAGACGACATTCAAGTGCTAAAACTTTGGTCACTGATCTGATAAAATTATGCAGAGATCAAGATCTGCCCCTAAAGACGAACCTGAGAATCATTGATTCGTTAATTTTCCCAGTTGCCACTTATGAATATGAAGGATGAAATCTGAAGGCTGACGGGAAGAAAAAAATTGAGGCATTTGAAATGTTGTGTTACAGGAAAATATTGCGTATTTCTTACCTTGATCGAAGAACAAATGAGTGGGTATCAAATAAAATTGGCAGGCCTAAAATTCTTCTTCATAGCATCAACAGAAGAAAATTTAATTTTCTTTTGACACATAGTAAGAAGCAAAAACTTTCTCTTGAAGAATATAATGGAAGTTAAAATCGAGGGGAAGAGGTGCAGAGGAAGACCTGCAACTAAGTGGAAGGATGAATCTTTTGGGCGTGACATTTTGCGATGCCGCTCGTATAGCACACAATCGGTGCAGTTGGAGCAATTTGTGGGTGGCCACAACGGCTGCTCAGGGAGCTATGTGACTGGAACAAGAAGAAAATAGATAATATAAAATATAATATAATAAATTAATAATAAAATAATATAAAATATTACCAATATAAATGATTTATATTAATTAATGATATAAATAAAAAATAATAAAATATAAAATATATCTTAGAGGATGATGGTCCTTCGTTTTTCCTTCTTGAGTTACCCTTCCGTATTCTGGTGTGGAAGTTTTTAGGTAAGGCATTGTAGCCATTTATAAGATGTTTTTGTAACTGTGGTGATATTTTTATTAGTAAATCTGAACGTGTTTGTAGATTCGCTTCAAGGGACAGTGTTTTACAATCTCTTTATGACTGGTCATTAACAGATCATATTGATCACACTGAAATAAAAATCAGGCCACACCTTGAGTACTGTGTACAGGTCTGAAGGCCTCATTTTTTGGAAGGATGTATAGATGCTGGAACGAATACAGAGAAGGACAACAAGATTGGTGAGGGGAACGAAAGGGTGGTCTTACCAAGAAAGGCTTAAATTCTGCAAATTGCTGCGTCTGGAGACTAGGCACCTGCGAGGTGATCTGATTGAGGTGTATAAGGCGGTGAATGGATTGAGCAGGCTCGATGCTGATGGGATTCTTCCTCTTGCTCAGATTACAAACCTGAGGGGGCATAAATTCAAACTGAGGAAAGACAGTTGTAGAATAGATGTGCGGAAGTTTGCCTTTAGCCAGCGGGTGGCTGATTGCTGGAACAGACTTCCATCCTTTGTTGTGGAAGTTGATAGCTTAAATAAATTCCAGGAAGTACTGACAAACTTTTAAAGTGAATGCATGGGTGGAACGAGAATGTTTTTTTTTAGAAATTGATGCATCAATTTTAATATATGTTAATAATAATTCAGGAGGTTTTAAGAGTAATAAGAAGGATAATGTTTGAAATTAAGAAGTTTTAAGAGTAATAAGAGATTTTGAATATAAAATTCCGAGGCTTCAAGAGTCGTTATAGATTTTAAAATTTACATTTAAATCATATTTAAATGTAAATTTTAAGTTTACATTTAAAGTCAGTGGCGAAACTATAAATTTTGGAATGCGCACCACCCCACAGCGGATTCCGAACGGTCCCCACGTGATCTAAAACGGCAATAACTTATCAACTGTTGGGTCATCCCCTCAGGTTGACATGGTGGTATGGTAGTTTCGCCGCTGTTCAAATTATATTGGATGTTAATGTATTCATATAAAATTGATTGTTTTCACTTCACTTTATAAAGAAATGAATAAAGATATGTAATGATATAAAAATATAAAAAATATAATCTTGAGTTCAACGAATGTAAATTAATGGCGTGATGCTAAAAATAATAAAACACGTACATACAAAGTACATGCCAATATGAGATTTACATTTCTAGTAATAGATGGCAGCACTAACCTGAAGAAGGTAATGTTTTGTATGAATGTGAAAAAAACGGGTATTTCACATTAACTGTCATGGTTATTTGTTGGTGAATGTCTGCAAAATATAGGAGAAATGAATAAAAGAATGCTAGTTTATAAATAAACATTTAATCATATACCCAGGTCATGAATATTCAAAAATCGATATCATTCAAGAAGCAATCCAAGCCAATTGTATTCTCCTTCAATGCATCAACCCCAGGGGCTCACATCTGGTGAGTATTGGCTTGGCACACCCAGGGTCCTGAGCTGGATATCATCATTCTTCTCTTTCTTGGTGATTCCTTTCTACTTTTCTCTCTCTCTCTCTCTCTCTCTCTCAGGGTAACTTGGTTGGCTGGTGCAGCATAAGCCTCCGGCTTCCTTCCACCATATGGCTAATAATAATAATAATAATAATAAATAATAATAATAATAATAATCTCACAATAATCTTTTAATATGTTTTTAGTGACCACAAATATTAAGTTATAACGAACGTTTTATAAATTTTAATTATGCCATGGTATTTGTAATCAAATATAAAATCATATAAAAATAGTACTCGGATTATACCAACTAGAGGTACTGATTAAATTTTATTTTACTGATTACTCTTAAATATAACTCTTAAATATAATCTAAAATCCTGAATTTTCCATTCAAAGCTAGTGCAGTTCCATTTGTAATACAATTTTTTTTTTAGTGCTGTATAATTTATTTATTTCATAATATTTACTAATATGGCATAAAATAAATTTGTTTCATAGTTATATCACGGTAGCTGATGTAACTATGAAAGTTCTTTATAACACCCATATTTATGCTTATTCATATGGTGGTTATAAATAACTGAAAAAATTCAGTATGATACAATGAAAATGTCGTCTTTATACGTTTAGTTTTCCTTTGCAATCACAGATGGCAGCACACAGCAATACTTATGTTTAAGGTAATTTTTATTGCTCAGAAATAAAGCTCTGAATAAAACTTAAATAAATTTTAAGTTTATAATAAATAAGTTAAGCAATATAAAAGAATGAACTGCTAAAAATTTTCATTATAAATGATTTTTTTTTTTCAAATATAATTTTTAAAAAATTTAAATTTATTTAAGAAATGAAATTTTTATTTATTAAAAAATTTAATTGTAAATAAATTAATACCGCAGTGTTCATTTTTGTTACATTGTATGTTTGACTGTTTTTTTAAGCCCATAGCAATAGTTCACTTCTGCGATCACAGGTGGCAGCAATATCTGCTGGAAAGTTTCAAATTTTAAGGGAAAAGAATCACCAAGAAAGAGAAGAATGACGATATCCAGCTCAGGACCCTGGGTGTACTAAGCCCATGCTCACCAGATGTAAGCCCCTGGGGTTGACCTGATTGAAGTTAATGAAATACTGAGAGGGATTAGTAAAATGAATGAAGGTGGAATTTTCACTGTTATGAATAATTCCAGAACCACGGCGATAAATTCAAATTACAGAGATTGAAGTTTAAATTGAATTGTAGGAAGTTTTCTTTTAGTCGTTGATAGCTGGAACAAGTTGCCCTCGCAGGTAGCTGAAGCTGACAATTTGAATAAATTCAAAGGTCAGCTGGACAGTTACCTATGAGGAGAGAAGCATATAATTTATCTTCTTATCTATTTGGTGCTTTTTTTAACCACAACTAGATATTCCGATACTGCACTACTGTGAAATATATATGACAAGCAGAGGTTAATCTGAATTTAAAATATTGACAATGGCTAAATGGGAATAGTTTCCCATTTTCCTTTTAGGAAGATTGTTAGAGCTCAAAAAATTTATCTCACAACTGCAGTACGTTTTTAAAAAATGTGTTTTAAATAACAAATCAACACGTTTGAAGAGAAATGAAGGCAATTTATTCCTCCTAAACTAAATATAATTTCAGAAAGCCCAAATAAAATTAACACTTCTATTTTATTATAATAATTGATCTAGATACATGGGCCCCGACATCATGGTGCAAGGTAGCGCAAGTGCATCACCTTTGGATTTCGTAGTAATACAAAATTTTTAATATTTTCATTACTTTATTTTGATGAACAAAAAATGTATTCCAACATGCACCACTTTGCAAAATATCCTGCCTGCGCCCATGTCTAGATAGTAAAAATTTCGTTTTATTTTGAATAATAAATTTGCTAAAGTTTGTCGAGAGACAGCTCTAGGTCAGATGCAAAATGGGACGGTGACTGCTTGAATTCTGTAAAGTATTTCTTATATGCAAAAGTACGAAAGAAACAATTTTAGAAAATTGTTATTACACAGAGTACTGTACAGCAGTATGTGAAGGTTATTGCGTATATGTAGTATATGAACTACCGTTTTCAGTAAACAAATGAGCAGGAAATATCACACACGTGAGTCAGTGACAGATAATAAAGAAACAAGTCATGATGATGACTGATAACTGTGGCCAGAGGTAGAGGAATGCACAGACACGGGCTTGGCCCGGGTTCGAGCCTGGTAGCACAAATAGTAATCAGGCTCAGGTCGAACCGAGTAGCACAGGTAACATTTGGGTTCGGGTACGATCGGGTAATACATAACACTGGTCAGAAAAATACGAACCTTTGTATTAAGACAGTCACAGCCAGAAGTGAAAATATATGCAAAGTAAACTGTGACCTGGGCTGATGACATGTTGCCTCATTGTATATAAAGACTGCACAGGCTGTTCGACTACAGTAATCTGAAGCCAGAATGGAGAAAACTTGTGACTTATCAGATTTTGAAAAAGGTCTTATAGGGCGTGCATGTTTAGCTGGAGCCACGATTCAATACGCAAAAGGCATAACTGGTTTCTCAGAAACATCTATCTAAAAGGTTTTAATGATTGCAAAGCAAGCGATTCTTCATATCTGAAAGGTGTAAATGTGACAGAAAAACAATACTTCAAGAGCGAAGCCGTCGTACTCGAAGGAGGACTGTACGGAAAAATAGGACATCCAGTGTGCAGCAAATTACATATGAATTCAACCAAGTAAGCTCAGAGCTGTCCCATTTCAACCAGTTCCACGTGCAAGGAATTGAAGAAATTGGATATTCGGTTCTTACACATCTGAAAGTTTCGGAGAAAGTTTGAGTTCAGTTTCAAAGTCATATTTCAGAGAAAAATGGAAAAATCCGCTTGCAGAGAACGTCGTGATTGGACAATGGAAGAAAGCCATGTGGTCAGACGAATCACCATACACTTTGTTTTGCACTGATGGTAAGCAGAGAGTGTTGCGAGAATCTCACGAAGCGATGGACCCTGCTTGCTTTGTTAAGACAACCCCAAGAATCTAGAGGTGGTATCATGGTATGGGGAATGTTTCGTTGGCACGGACTGGATCCGTTGTTACCGGTGGAAGGTCGAATATCAACCACGGAGTACATGAATTTTGTATCAAATCTACTGCATCCTGCAATGAAACAGTGCATCGTGTCAGAATCGTGCAAGGATAACTCTGAGAACATGACACGACTTTCCACCATCTTTCCTGACCCCAATATTCACCTCATCTCAATCCAATGAGAATGTGTGGGATATGCTGGAAAGAGCTATTCGGCAACAATGAAGTCTTCTTCCTTCAACTTGGTCGCAGCTACGCGATATTTTTCTGGAATAAAGTTTAAAGGTATGCTTTAAAACTTAAGACTCTGCAATTGAGTCTTTATTTACAAGTGGACTATTCTCTGGGCATAAGGTAGTATAAACGCATTGGGCATTTAGCTCATGTAGCACCGGTTGTGTATTAAATGGAATTAAATGTCGTGAAAATGTTTAAAAAATTATATTTAATTTTAAATGCAAATAAAAATCGTGCTTAATCATCAGATATGGAATAAATGAGACTGCTGTCTACCACTGGTGGTTACCAATTATATTTTTCTGTATTAATGATGTGTATTAATGATGCTATTGCACTTAATATATACTATGTAATGTAATAAAATATGCACATTTACATACTGCGCAACAATTTGGTATGCAGAGCGATGGTGTCAGAAATTTCAAAAAATAAATCACTGTATATATTTTGTTTTCATTTTTCTACAAAAAAAAAAAAATTAATCTAAATAAAAGTAATTCTGAAGTGATGAAAATTTAATTTTACATTCAACACCGTATTTCTTTGTTGTCATTAAATTGATTAATCCTGTGTTTAATGGAAAAAATCGAATTAAGTTCTTTATTACAATGTCATTTATAGTTTTCCGAAATAAATATCGCAAAGCTTGTCGGAAACCTTCAGATTACATACACAAATTGTATTCATTCTTGCAATGATATGTCTCTATGAAGTATGTAACTGAAAATGCCTTTCAGGATGACTTATTATTTTTGATTCCCTATTCAAGTTCCCCAGTTTGGCTTCAAAAATTGCGTCATTTATTAATTTCTGACAGTAAGTTGCCATTTCAGGTGGAAGACTGTTCAGCTCTTCACCAACATACAACCCATATGAGGAAAATTTTCCTGTGGAGTGATTTTCCCGTCTTTTTTCAATTAAATCCAAACTGTGTTCCTTCTTTTCAGAATTTTCAAGAAGTTCAAGAAGTTTCGGTTTTTTTTCCCACGAAGAGTTTGGAGTAATGTCAGGCACAATTTCAGACGCTGGTGCACTTGTTTCACTTGGAGACAATGATGTACATGATGGTTCTATCAATGATGACGGAGATTCGATATCAATGTCTACATCACACTGAAACAAAAATAAAATAAAATTAAAAGAAACAGTAAAATTTAAAAAGACTTCTAAATTAAGAATAGTTGGTAAGGCTTTTAATATTTCCTGAACTAATGGTCTACCTTTGGTCTCTCACTGATCTGTTTGTGATCTCTTAATGCCTTACCAGCACTGAAAGACCACAAAGCCATCTGAGAGGCGTTTTATCCAACTAGAGATAGCCAACAATGAAAGCAACATTTAAAGTTTGTTTTATTTATTTAAAACACACAAAACTTTATTATATATTATTTTAATTTATACAGCTTGTCTAAAATTATTGGATAAATCATTCATCCAAAGTGAAAATTCTGCAAATCGTGGGCATAGGCAATTCTCCACCTAACATCATTCCTTAAATCAAAGTTTTATATTCAGCAGACCAAAGGTCCTCACAAGATAGATTATTATTACATTCACAATCAAATTCCTCTAGTCTCTTTTGTTCTACATTAATTATAAGTTTAAATCACTTTATTTTACTTAATTCTTAGATACCTATGCTACCACAGGTATATTAATTATATGTCAACAACATGTTAGATTGTAAAGCTACATTGGAAGTCAAAGATTTTATGCATATAATTCTTTCTGCATTTTTTTTAAATGTATACTAGGGGGCTCCGCCCCCTGCTCACCAACCCCCGAGCATGCTTTTCTACATAATATGTAGAGATATGACGGAGTAAGTCAAATCTTTTTCTACGTAAAAGACACACCTGCCGAAACGCACTGATCGATATCTAATCGAATATATAAAAGAAAATAGAAAGTGTAAGAAAAAAACTATAAAAAGTAAAATTGTGTGAACGTTAAGTCAATGAAAGTTATTATTAATTGCATGTTCTATCTTAGCCTCTTCACTGGACAGACTGATGGCTATGCAGGCCCTCAGAGGCCTCATGGTTATCCAAGCTGACACCATGCTGTAGCTTTTCCTAGCTGGTATGGTGTGGGATGCTGACACTGGCTATTAGAGTAACCCTCAGGTCAGTGTGTAACAGAGCTGCAAAAAGCACGCTCCACCATAGGGATCTCTTTCCCTATGTTCTTTTATTCCTACTACTTGGGGTGGTTGAGTGTCTTCCCTTAACCCCTTCCCCGACCTTGGGTGGACCCTACCCCCTTTTGCGTGGTGGCTCACCCCACCACCCGCTTTCAACTCCCACCTCTGGACCAGGATGGGCATCCTGTACAGGGGGCCCCTTACTGTCTCGCCTTTCAAATAGGGTGAGTGCCTAAACTACTGCCCCCTCTGTTCTCTGTGCCCTTTATCCCACCCTCTTGCTATCTCCCCATTATTTCCTTTCCAATAAAAAAATTTTCCTCTTTTTTTTTGTCAGGCACGCCTTGGATGCCTAGGTTACACCAGAGTTCACCCCGCTAGAGCTTTCTTTTCTTCTAATGTGTCCTGGCCCGCCTCCCCGTGGCTGTGACGGAAACTGGGGTTGTTAGTGGCTCTCCACAGTCCCCCCCCCAGGCTAAGTGGCCAGAGGAACAACACAACTCACACTAATACTTCACTAAACACACACCCTGGCCTTATGCAGATTATTGTATTCTACACAGAGTATAAAGGCAAAGTTGGGGGAGACCTCCGGTGCCGCCAGACAAAAAACACTATGATCGATATCTAATCAGGAAATAACCTGTGTAATTATATACCTGTGCTTTGTAGTGTGCGGCATTCAATCACTATGTAATTATTTACCTGCGTTTACATAGGTCACTTAGGAAAAGGCCTTTTGGTTCGGGTTCCATAATGCATGAGGAATATTGTTGCATCCAAAAGATCAGTACTAAAATATTTAACAGAAATATTTACAAATCATACAAATATTTAAAATATTTACAAAATACTAAATTACTGTATTTCCAAATATACAATATGCATTAATATATAAAAACGTTACAATGGAACATCAAATGTTAGACAGTGAAGCACGAAGTTGGTGAACGTTATGGAAGCAGTTGTCAATAATTAATTGCATTTGTAGTGACGTAATTGTCTCGCTCTCTTCTCCCATTGGCTCGAATAAATATCACTAGGAGGAAAACTTTTTTAATGTATAGAGAGATACATATTTAGAACCATTAAATTTTCCACGTAAACCAATCCAAAGCAGCCCATAATTCAGTCTTCAGTATTTTAGGAGTAAAGGAGTAAAATACTTTCTGGCCCAATGAATTTCTTAATCACAACATTTTATGGACACGTTTACTGGATATGAACTGAAATATCAATATTTATTCACTTCATTTTCCATTTGGTAAATAAATGTTAAGTTTCTCCAAAATTAAAATACAGCCGAATTTTTGAGAAAACAAAAATCACCAGTTGAGAAAGGAAAAAAAAAAAAAAAAGATTTCTAGTTTAATCCTTGACTTCAGAGGAGCCGTGTGAGAAAAGCACAAAACATTCGATCTTTATGGTATGATGAAAGATTAAAATTTGTAATAATGGATGCAGTTCGCTGTTTGACGATATTTCTCAAAGCTAAAAGGTGAAAGAGAACCGACCCCTGATCAGCACAATTTTCAGTACTAGATAAAGTCGAGTAAAAGGAAATGTGGAAAACCTTTTAGATAATGACTAACTGAGTCCGTGGATTCCATACCACAACTGAAGTTTCAGTAATATAGAATCAACTGTGATTGCCAGTGAAAGACTCAGAAATTATGTTTCAACTGGCACGTTTCACAATGGTGGCGTTTACAAGTTTCAACACGATCAGTACAATTATATAATAGAAAAAAATGTTCTTGGGGGAGGGCTTTGGCTCTCTTCATCCCTCCCTCCAGTGGGTGCACCTCTGGTGATTGCTGCTTGTGCATTACATAACATTTTACTTCAGACTTGTCCCAATAATTATTTGCAGTGAGCCGTGCGATACTGAAGAAGAAATAAGAACTCGAAAGGCATTTTCCTCACAAGAATGGATTCAAAACAAAGTCGGGAAGCAGGGAATTTAATATGCGATTTAATGGGTAATTTTTTGACTTATGATTTTTCCGAAAAATGGAAAATTCAGAAATCAAATTTCATATTATAAATTACGTAAAACAAACAGAAATGTCATTACAAATTATAAAATAAAATAGTATTTCCTTAGACCTACCCTAATTTCTTCCACATTATTGTCATCGATGTTTAAAACACTACTTTTTGGTGTTTCTTGTTCATAAAGGAAATCTAATAAATGAAAATACCATAGGGATGGTTCATACATTTCTTCATCTCCACTTCTTTTAGATTCACGTATTTTTCTCAGCTCTTTTCGATAGCAACTGCGCAAATTATTTATTCTTCTCGTGACTGCATGCTTGTTAGCATTGGCATCAACTTCTTTCAGTTTATACACCAGTTGAGCATACGCTCTATTTTTTAAAAGCTTGTTAAAGTATTCTTTACTTTTCACTTTCCAAAGGCAGGGAAATGATTGATAAAGTTCGATGAATTCTATTATGAAATCATGATTAAGCACCCTCAAGTCAGCCATGTCAAAATAACATGCCCAACAAAGTAAAACTGAACAGACAAGAACCCTTCCTCACACGTAGTACTGTACTGGGTTTGTGCAATTGCTGGAATGTTTGTAGTCTGCGCATGACCATGAATATACTCAGATACGAGCGGTAAGTCTGTAGTCTGTGAAAGAACAAGCAACGGGAGATGTCTGGCAGGTCTGACTACACTTACACACAAGCTAATCTCCAAACTTGCGTCTGCGCAGACTTGCCTTCAGATAAGTGTCCGTGTATGAGCACCATATGAACTGTGAAAGAGAAAGTCAAGCACCTCAGTGGTGGTAAAATATCTGTCTCGGGAGTAACCTGTCTAATTGCGCCAGTCTGGTAGAATTAATGGAGCCATGGCACTTGTAAAGTTATAAAGTGACCGACTGATTTTAATTAAGAAACATTTGTCAAAAATCAAATCTTTTAAAAGCCTTAGGTTTGTTTTAACTGAACCCTAACCGCATGTGTTTAACCCTAACACTAAAATAATTTTCACTAAAATAACACTAACCTTAACACTAAAATAATTTGCAATGTTAGAATAAGTAGTTGATTAGAGTAATAGGTCTTTGTCTGTTTTCAGTTCATTTATTTTTGCGAATAGATGGTGTTGTTTGGTTTATTTTCAATGTCGCTTGTAGAAAAGGGGTAGATTGGGTTATTATTATTATTTATTATTTTTTTTGGGGGTAATATTTTGTTAGTACTGTATTAGTACTAATAAATACTGTAATAAGCAATAGGACCGAATTAAAATGAAGAAAGGAATGATTGTTGAAAAAGATAGATATTTTATAGTTAATTAAAATTTAATACCTTACTCCAGAGAGAAGTAATGAGAAATTTAACTATTACTTGTCAATGATCAGACATACAGTTGAAAATGTTTTGGTATCTCAGCTTCTGGATGTAAAGCATTTCATCATCCTGTCCAAAGCTGTAACTATCCTTGCGCCAAAAATAAAAATAAGCGAATATAAAATATTAAATGACCATAAATAAGTATTATATATTCACAATAAATAAAAATAATGAAATGTTGCAAAATGCCTGTGGCACCCACCCACTTTTATATTCCAAAGTCAAAAGGAAACAGTAAATGAATAAATATTTTAAAATCGTATTTTTGATAAATGATGGTGCCAAAAACGGCTTAGTTCATCACAGGTTAAGAAGTGATGAGGTCTAGTTAATTAATTTAAAAAAAAAATGGCTATTATTTAGTCTTTCTATTTTCTGGACGAAAACACCCGAGTTTCCGGAGAAAAGTCCATGCAACCCTCGCCTAAGATTGACCAACTCAGACAAGTTGCAAAAAAAAAAAAAAAAAAAGCTCAAAAAATTCTTTGCTTCATTGACAATATTTTCTTTCAATTCATCACATATTTGTTACATATTTAAACGAAAAAAGAAAACTAACCTGGCTGTATAAAATGTGTAATATCAGTCCTTCAAATATTAGTTATAATAATAATCTGTAAATAATTATTTCTAATTAATAACAATAAAAGCTTAAATATGTACTTTCATAGATGCACATACCTCAAACAAGTTTTCTTCTTTTACATTTGAATCAGACGTCATGGATGTTTCCTGATCGGCCAAAAATAACAATTCTTCAAAGTACCACAAGTGTGGTCTGTAGATCTCGTCACCAGTAGCTCCCGAATTCTTAGATTCAATAACTTTCCTGAGCTCTTTCCTGAATGATGTCCTAATTGAATTAATTTTCCTTTTCACCATTTCTCTGTCAGCTGCTGGTTCAATTTCTTTCATTTTCCATATTAAAGCATGGTAAGCCAAGGTTTTTTTATCTCTATCTTTATATTCTTTACTTTTAATTTTCCACAGTGCAGGATAACTTTTATATAAAGTTATAAACTCAAATAAAAACTGTTTGGTCCAACCTCTTACGTCACACATCCTTTTCTTAAAACAATTTAAGAATTAACTACAATAAGAAATTATACAATGAATATTTAATGTCAGAAACACGCATTCAAAAAGCAACAAGTGATGTGGAACAAAATCTCGCTAGAATAAGTTTAAAAAACTCTACACATTTTCAATTTGGTTTGACAAGCCGATCAAGTTCTCTGCTTTTTGATAAATCCTCAGACTTTTCTAAACAAAAAATTACTCCTACTTGACGAACCAGTCTGTCATGAATGTTCAAACTTGCTTGAACGTAGGGCCAGTTTAAAATAATACTACAATTTCATCACTCTCAGAGCTAGCGCCTCGATGCGGCGGTCAAGGTTATCACTTTAACAGTCCTGGCTACATTAATCGATAAACAATGACCTCTCTGATACAGCGTTGTGTTGACAAGACCGGTAGAGGAGAAATTCTCTATCTATCTGTTGAGCAGCAATAACAGTTTAGGTAACATTTTTGATAAGATTATAATTTATATGAAGGAAAGAATGTTAAAAGTTTGCATTCAATTGTGAATGAAATTATCAGACGTGTTTGAATAGTAATACGCTTTTGACTGGGGCAACCACTGTGAGTAGAGATTCATTCCAGTGGTTTAGTTACTGCGTAATAAAAAATAAGTAGTTTTACTTAAAACTTTAAAGTGCAGAAAAGTGAATAAATATACATGCAAGCCGTACCGTTGAATTAATGTTCCTGACTCTTGCGAGAATTAGAGTAGAGATTACGATCATGTAGTGTTAAATAGGCTTCTCCGAAAGCCACAGTCATGTATTGCTAAATGATCAACGTTACAGCGATAAAAACATTTAATAAATACTTTTTTGTAATTCACATTTAACCAGGTAAGGCAGTGTAGTTAAATTTTCAAGTAACCCTACATGACAAGCACAATTAACTCTTAGAATTTATTTACACGTGTGTACAAAGTGGACTATCCTCTGCGCATTGATACATTTACAAGATGTGTAAATCGGTTGTTAATGTAATATTATGGACTACTTGCTGTAGCTATCATAAGGTGTGATATGTAAATGAGTTTTGTGTAAGTGATTTAAAAAAAAGCGTAAGCGTTACATTTTTGACTGCTAATTTCTTATTTTTTTCTTTTAATCAGAAAATGAAGGAAATCATATACAATAAACGATTATCCGGATTAAACAGGAATGCATGATGTCCGGATAACAAAAAATCCTAATAATCGAGCAAATAAAAAAAATTGTTTTACATATAATTTTAATACTGTATATATAATGTTTTGTTTAAAATATTCAAAACTACATAATAAAATAAATAAATAATTATTTAATAGTAATACATACATATGTACATAAAGAAAATTATTGTTTCTTGAAAAAGTCACCTATTGACAATTGTTTAAAACAGTGGTTCCCAACCGGTGGTTTATTATTATTATTATTATTATTATTATTATTATTATTATTATTATCCATATGATGCAAGGAAGCCTGAGGCTTATGCTGCACCAGGAAAAAAAAAAGTTCCCGAGTAGCCCTGAGAGAGAGAGAGAGAGAGAGAGAGAGAGAGAGAGAGAGAGAGAGAGAGAGAGAGAGAGAGTCAAAAGTAGAAGGGAATCACCAAGAAAGGGAAGAATGATGATATCCAGCTCAGGACCCTGGGTGTGCCAAGCCCATACTCACCAGATGTGAGCCCCCGGGGTTTGCGAACCTCCAGGGGTTCGCGAAAGTGTTCCAGGGGGTTCGCACAAAATATTCAATAATGGCGTCTGCTTAGATTTACAGGAATCCCTCGAGTAGCGCAATTAATTGGTTCCGCGAAAATGGCGCTAATCGAAGTTAATAATCAATACAAAATAGCCTAATTCGTTCCAAGACCTACAATATACCAATCAATATTTTTAAAAATACGTTTTTTTATGGCAATTTAATGTACAGCACCATAAAAGCAAAGGATAATTATAAATATTTGCAGTATACAGTAATCAAAAGTTTATTGAAATTAGAAAATCACAATACTGTATATATAACTCACTTTATTTCTTTGTAAAATATTTTTTCAAAAGGTTGGTTTGCGCAGACTTTTCTTTCTTCCTTTCATCATAATTTCGCTTGTATGGATACACATCTTTTTCAATGTTCCTGCGAATTTGCATACTGCGCTCGATATCTGGGTCTGCATCCATGATTAGTTGTTTCAAATTTTCAGATGAGCGAAATATTCCTTCAAGTTCTTTTAATGTCAACTTCTTTTCTTGAACATTTTCTTCCTCGCAAATTTCCACCTCGTCATATGCTCGTTGTTCATCAATAAAGGTCAGAATCACTTAATTGTTCTGAATGTGATTCCAGCAATACGCGAACATCACTGTTGTTGAGTACATCAAAGCCTAGATCTCTTCCAATATTTGCTATTTCATCAATAACAGCGTTGACATGCGTGAAACTACAGAAATCATTCGCGCAATGTGGCAAAATATGCTTCCAAACTGCTCTCATATTGCTGGATGTTACTTCAGACCATGACTCATGAATATTGTCTGTTGCTTTCCTGATGTTGTAATTTCTCCAAAATTCAACTAAAGAAACTGCACCATCTCCAGTTGTTGCTTCAATTGCTTGCGCAAAATAGGCCTTAAAAGTAGTGATTATGCCTTGATCCATAGGCTGTAAAAGACGTATTTGGAGGTAAAAAAATGACTTTCACGTTTTCACACAAATCAGAAAGTGCTGATTTTTAGACAATGCCCCGGTGGCCCGGGGCATTGTCTAAAATTTTATTAATTTCGAATGCAAGATTATTTTCTTCACAGTAGGCCTTAACTTTCGGACAAATATATAGCTAGTGAACCACTCTTCAAATAAAGCTTTCGTTACCCAAGTTTTTCGATTAGAGCGCCAAACAACAGGTAGACTTGCTTTATTAAAACCTTTACCGAAAGATCTGGGAGTTTCATTTCTATAGATAATCGTGGGTTTTAATTTTAAATCGCCTTCTGCATTGCCTTCCAATAAAAGTGTTATTCTATCTTTGGAAATTTTATAGCCTGGTTGAGCCTTTTCTTTTTTTGCTAGAAAGGTTTTTTTTTTTGGCATTCGTTTCCAAAAAAGGCTTGTTTCATCAACATTAAATATTTGTTGATCTGCGTAGCCGCCGTCATCAACAATTTTCTTTAAAATTTCGGGATATTTCGTGGCTGCATCTTTATCTGCACTTGACGCTTCTCCAGTGAGTGCAACATTATGCAGTCCTGTTCTTTTCTTAAAACGTTCAAACCAGCCTTTACTGGCAGTGAAATTATCTTAGATCACTTTTTCTTTTGAAGAACTTGCTTGAACATTTTCTTCAGTTACCACTCTACCCAAGTTTTCTATTGTTGACTTTTCCTTTAAATTACAAAAATACTCAAGGCTTTTGTTTTTATGGTCATTGTGCAGATTGGAATTCTTTTTTGATTGCAGTCTTCTATCCAAATGGCTAAAAGACGTTCCATCTCAATCATCGTAACACTTCTATTTCTTGTGGTTTGTGTGCGTGCTGACGAAGCAAGCTTACCTTTTTCCTTATATGCACTGGCTTTACTTAAAATCGTCCGAACCGTTGATTCAGGCATTCCAAGATGTCGAGAAATTTGTATTTTACTATCACCATCTTCAGATCTTTTTATGACTTCAATTTTGTCATCTAACGTTATCACTTTTCTTTTCTTTTTACCAGAGGCATTATCAGATACACTTTTCCTTTTATCCACAGTTAATAATTACGTAGTATATAAAAAATTTAATAGAAATTAATTAATTAGTATGCACAGTAATTACTGTAAACAACAAGTAAATAAAAAGTAAAGAATTGCCAAAGAAAGAAACCACATCTCCCACATTTCCTTAGAATTACCGTAGTTTACTATCTTATAGTATAACTGAATACGGTGCTGTTTCTTGTATTCCGTGTATCTTGTAAACTCCTCTGACCATTCGGTCGTCCCGGAGTATAAACAGAAAATTTAAATTTTTTTAAACATGTTAAATAAATGTTTTCCATACTAAATTTTTTTTTTTTTTTTCATTCTCAATGACCATTGTTATGTATAGGTACTTTTTCTTTTTTTAAAAAGAACATATAGTACTTGATACCATTCATGGGTTGAGGGTTGAAAAGGTGAAAGAAGATACTTGTTGACATTAGAATTGAACTTTTATAGATTGTAATTTTCAGGAAATACGGATGAAGGAAGGTTGTTCCAGAAAACAGAAGTTAAATGAATAAATGAGTAAGAAGAAAAGTTGGTTCTGTGAGTTTGAAGTTGGACAGTAAAAGGTTGTTGACTGGTTGCAGCACGTGTTCGGACTTCTTTGAAAGAGAGAGAGCGGGAATTATAGAATCCAATTCAGAAAAACAGCGCCCATGCAAGTATCTTAGAAAAGGCATGCAGCAGAAACAGAAATTTGTGTCTATGAGACAGAGAGTGGGGAGACTCTGTTACAGATGAGACATTAATTAACCTAACTACCCGCTTTTGAATGGAATCTAGAAGCCTGAGAGAGGTTTGGGGGTTACCGCCCCAGATGTGGGAACAATATTCCATGGTAGGCCTGATTCGCGATTTATACACAGTCAACAACTGTTTGGAAGAAAAGTAACGCTGAGAACGGAAGAGAAAACCCAGTTTTTAGATGTAGAGAACGCAATATTTGTAATGTGCTTTATGCCAAGAGAGATTAGAAGTCAGAGTAAACCACAAGATCTTACTTAAAAATCGGAGCGTCGTCGGAGATAAACATAGGAGCAGAAGAATCCTTTTTGCGAGATATAAGACAGGACTGAGTTTTAGAAGGATTGAAATTAAGTTATCTTTGCCCCACGGGAGAATTAACTGGAGATTAGCATTTAAGGATTTGTCAGTGGATACTCGAGAAGTTGAAGCTGTTTCAGCAGGGCAACGTTTCTCAAACTGGAAGGTGAAATGCAATGTGCTATAGTCAGCAAAACTATGGATAGGATTTCCAGTCAATGGAAGGCGGTCCTTCCATTGACCTATATATACGAGAGGAAAAGAGTGGGAGAAAGAACTGAACATTAGGGAACACCAGCATTAAGATAGAAGTTAAAAGACAGAGAGCCGTCTGCCATCACCCGCAGTGAGCGGTCAGAGAGAAAACTGGATACCCAATTAAAAAGAACAGTGGTAAACCAAAGGGTGGAATTTCATTTAGAAGGCCTTTATGCCAAATACGATCAAAAGCCTTTGAAAAATCAAAAGCAATGGCTTGAGTTTCACCAAACTTTTCCATTAAATTTGTCCATAGATGGGTAACATACACTGCCCTATCATTAATATTCGGACACCAGCCTTTAGACAAAAAAAAAAAAAAAAGAGCTTTTATTGTATCATTTAATATTTTGTGCTGAAACCTTTTGCTTTTATGACTGCCTTCAATCTTCGCGGCATACTCTCAACCAGCGTTTTATAAATGTCAGGTGATATGTTCCTCCACTCGGCCTTTAACGTTCGTTCTTGTTCTTAAGGCGATCTGGCGTGCACGTACCCGACGATCCAATACATCCCAAAGATGCTCGATAGGGTTCAGACCAAGACTCAGGGCTGGCCAATCCAACTTTTCCACACCAATTCCTCACACTACTCTGTTACGACACGAGCAGTATGGCATGGCGCGTTGTCTTTGTGATACAGGTATAGGCCCTCCCCGAAGTATTGCCATAATATTGGAAGTGCATAATTGTCAACAGCATTCATGGTTTTGTCGATAACGACAAATGGACGCAAGCCAAACCATGAAAAGTCATGCCTCCACCAAACTTCATTGTAGAGAGGATATAATCAGGAAGGAAGTGTTCCCCTGGCATTCGCCACACCCAGGAACGGCTATCAGACTGGTAGAGGGGAGAACCTCGACTCGTCTGTCTATAGGACTGTTTTCCACTGCTCTACAGTCCAGGATTTGCGCTCCTTACACCATGTTAATCAGCGTCTAGCATTTGATGAGGTGGTCAATTCTGTTGAACTATTGAGGTAATTCTGTTGAACGTGTTTTCTTGCATTCCCGCTTTTGCAATTGTCTGTTCGAAGCCCAGTGTGCATATTTATAGCAGGCTCCGTGACGTGTTCCATGCATAGGACCTTTTTCCCCATCCATGGAGGGGTGTCCGGATATTAATGATAGGGCAGTGTAAGCCAGAATATCACCAGTGGAACGACACTGACGGAATCTATACTGGCGATTGTTTATTTATTTTCCTGTCTTTCTTCAACTAAATTCAAACCCTGTTCTTTCTTTGCAGAATTTTCAAGAAGTTTCGGATTTTTCTCCTATGATGAGTTTGGCATAATATCAGGCACAATCTCAGTTGCTGTTGTGCTTATTTCACTTGGAGACAATGATGTACATGATGGCTCTGTTAATGGTGATGGAGATTCGACATCAGTGGCGTAGCTACCATGTAGGCAGGCAAGGTAATTGCCTCCTGGCCTGTGCCCTTTAGGGGCCCGGCGTCTTTGGCTGTCTCCTCTTTTTGCAATTTTCATTAATTAAGTAGGGGCTCGAACATGTTCTTTGCCTCCGGGACCGAAAAAGGGTAGCTACGCTACTGTTCGACATCAATGTCTACATCACATTGTAACAAAAGTACAGTAAAAAATTATGGGGAACAGTACAAACCCAATTAAAGTATATGACACATTTTAAATTAAGAATAGCTGGTGAGGCTTCATAAAGTGATAGTCTCTTTTAACCAAGTTCAGCAATGTTTCTATCTAATCCGTAGCATCTACAGCAAATCCTCCCCCACGCAGTTGTAGGGGTTTGCATATCAAGTATTTTTTTTTGTTTTACTCAAGTTGTTGTTGTTATTTGGTTTTTAGGAGCATTAGCAACTAAGGCCATATCGCTCCGGTGCGGTGGTCATTCCCTGACCTTTCCGCATCCTCCGTATTTGGTGGTGACGGGCTCGAACCCCGGTCTAATCAAGAAGCGTGTGCTACGCACTGCTGCTCCTTCCCACCTGGCTACGGAGGCGCCTACTCAAGTTACTGTTACTGTAAATGCAACGTAAAGGTGTTCTCATATGAACAGTCCTATTCGATGGTAAGTCTGTGCAGATCTAAATCTAATGAGGTAAGGCTGGAGATAATTCTGTAGTCTAATCTGCGAGAAATTTGCCACTGCTTGATTATTCATTAGCAGACTGAAAATTACATTGAAAATCTGAACAAGTATGATTAAGTCAAACCGACTTGCGAAATATTTTGGAACAAAGAGCAAAGTTTGGGAATTTCTTGCAAGTATTACAGCAGAAAAGAAAAAAATAATTTTTTTTTTATGTAATGCAGATTATATTCCCCCTTCACAATGAGTTTCCTCGGTATTACACTAGTTCAAATAAACTCTGAATAACCAATATAATTTATCATTCAGAGTAAGTGATATGTTTTAATTTATATCACATTTTACTAGATATAAACGTACATGGATATCGAATATGATTTACAATTAAGTGTGATATAAATAAACATAAACTTTATTCACTCCGTTTTTCATGTGAATAAAATTAAACTACAGTCGAATGTTTGGGAAAAAATAAAAATTTGTAATTATGAAAAAGATGGTTATTTGTAATAATGTGGTGTAATCAAATTTAAATTTCATTTTAAAATCATACAGCAAGCCTCACTCATTGGGGAGTGTCTCTTTCCAAAAAATAAAAAAATAAAAATACAAAAACATTAAGGCATTTTTTTGTTACTACTGTATATATTAAAGCAAATACAAAATAAATCATTTATTCTAATTCACTAATCTTTACAGAATATTATTGTTTCCCATCTGCACATCCTTTGGCACACTCTATCTGCACATTGCCCTCCTGAAATTTCATCAAAGGATGATGCAATGTCGAGTGGGTTTTGTATTGAAGGTACGTACTGAATGGTATGCTTTTTTTTTTTTTTTTTTTCTTTTTTTGACAATTTCGACAACAAGCCACAAGGAGAAACTCCTTTGTGGGTAGCACAGATGGTATAATCACCGCCCTCCCCACACCGGATGGCAAAGACTTCAGTTGGAATCCTATCAATGACGCGAGGAAATTTAATGGGTCTTTTTCAAAACATGGCTTAGTTAGTGGGTCTCAAGCGAGGCCCACTAACTAAGCCCCGTTAGTGGGTTAGTTTACAAACATATTATATACAGCACAATATGGCCTAAGTTGCTGATGTGCCTAAAACCCTACAACAGGGGTGGGAAACCTTTTTACATTGGAAAGCCATTAAGCCGCATGTGAGAATTTTATATATACAATTTTTTTTTTATAACTGTGTAGTTATAAAATTAACAGGCCTCTGTGTAGCGAGAGGCCTGTCAGTGGCAACTCGGTAATTGGCGAACTGGCAACCACCCAGTGATTTGCGTCACGGGCCTGAGAAAGAACTGTAACATGTTAAAGAAAATGTATGCGTTAAATAAAATGTATGCATTGCCTTTTCTAGTTAAGGAAAATAATGAATTTTATATTAAAGTAAATACAAAATAAAGCATTTATTCTAATTCACTAATCTTTACAGGATATTATTGTTTCTCATATAGATGATATGCCATCACTTCTCCTTGAAACTGGGCTTCATTTGGCAACGTTGCTTTTCTTATCAGCGATGAGTCATCTCGCTGACTGTTATCAGTATCAGTTGACATTCCGGTCATTCTCTCCAATGCCATCGGTTTCCAGTGCTTGTTTCCTTTAAAATTGAATCTTCGATCAAATCAATCTGTGTATTTAATTTTTACTGATAACTCGATTATGTCAAGAAACAAGAAAAGAGCATTAAAGAAAGAAAAGAGAGCATTCAATGAAGAATGGGAATTGTAGTATTACGTTGTTGCAGTGAAAGATAAAATGTGTTTGCTCTGCGACGCCAGATTAGCAACATTGAAGAAATACAATGCATATCAACACGACTCATATTATGTGATTCATAAGGACAACAAATATGCTAAACTAGAAGGAAAACCTTGAAAGTCTACACTTAAGAAAATGAAAGATGGAAAGCAGCAGCAGCAAAAAGTATTCAAAACTATGTCAGGACAAGGGAGTGACATCACTGAAGCGACATATAAAATAGCATATATACTTGGAAGAAGAGATAGGCCATTTAGCGATGTGGAAATCATAAAAAGAATGCATTGCTGAAGTTGTGGGATGTTTAGATTCAGTTAAGGTTAATAAGTACAAACAACTACCTCTTTCAAGGAAGCAACGTGAATTAGTCCGTAATATAAGAGAACAGCTTCATGCAATATGCCAAAGCGAAGACATTTATTATTCGTTCGCCTTGGATGAATCCACTGACATTACTGACTCAACGCAAGTGTTATTTGTTATTCGTGTTTTAACTGCGGATTTTCATTGTCACGAGGATGGTTTTGGGTACCATTACTGCCAGGACACGTGGAATTGACATCTTCACCATCTTCAAAGAAAAATGCCGTGAATTTAAATAAATAAATAAATTTTCTGTTTATACTCCGGGACGACCAAACGGTCAGAGGAGTTTACAAGATACACAGAATACAAGAAACAGCACCGCATTCAGCAGTCACGGGCTTGAACCCCGGTCACTCAAGGCACGTATACTTATGCACCCGCGCGCCTTTTTATGTAATTTAGTAAGTGTATGTACAAATGGTGCACCTTCCATGAGAAGAAAACATGAAGGATTTGTTGCGTTACTACAGAAAGAATTACGATATCCAATTACTTTGATTTCCTTTCATTATATTCTTCATCAGCAGAATCTGTGTGCTAAGTCTACTGTTTTAAGTTACACAAGTTATAGGTATTGTAAACTACATTCGAGCAAATACATCACGACATCGCCAATTTCGAAACATGTTTCAGCATGGATCTGCTAGGTCATTCTAAAGTGCACTGGTTGTCCCAAGGACAAATACTTGTCAACTTTTATCTTTGCAAAAACAATTCACAAGCGTTTTTGAGGAACTGAATCAACAGTGTGAATTGTCAAAAGTGGAATTCTGCAGAGATATTGTCATTTTTGTGTGATATAATCAAAGCAAAATAATCTGAATATATGTATGATATGTGGCTTAAAATACAGGCATTTCGGAAAAAGCCTCACCTTTTCCAAAACCTTGCTTACCCGATCAGAACTTTCAGCTGAACATTTTTCTGAACTGGAAAAAGTAATTAATGAACAGGGTACAAACAAATAAAGAAATGCGACATGAACGAATATACAGTTGTTTTAGACTCCCCTGACTGAAGAATACAATGAAAGTTTTGCTGATTTTGAGAAACATGATCTCACACTGAAACTAGCTTTTCAACCACATGTGAATGATGTCTCCAAAGCACCTGATGACTTACAGATGCAATAATTTAGCTTTCAGAAGATAATACTCTGAAGTCTCTATTTGATGCGAAGAAGGATCCTCTTCAAATATCGAAAAATGCTGTTGAATACCCAAGTCTACGTCAACACGCTCGTCGAATGCTATCTTGTTTTGGCACAACCTACTGTTTTGAATCAACATTTTCATATATGATACAAATTAAAACAAGCTTGAGATCTCAGATGACAGTTATCAAGTGATCTGAGATCTCAGATGACAGTTATCAAGTGATCTGAGATCTCAGATCTCAGATCACTTGGAGTACCAATTAAAACTACGCTCAACGGTGTTGGAACCAAATATCAGACTACTATCTGGCATTAAATGGTTTGTTGTGTAAGTTCGTCCATTTTTAGTTTTGTTATCATCTTTTCTAAACATGTATTCGCTAATTTTTTTGTTTAATTTCCTCATACAATAACAGGCTGTAATTAAAATTGTAAATATGCCTATAAAAATATAATTTTTTGTATATATTTAATTCTCAGCATGCGGCCTAATAGTATCTTGGTTTAATAAAATATGGCCTTCCAATGTAAAAGGTTTCTCATCCCTGGTATAGACCAATTTAATTTTTTGGCTAAAGCCTCAAACAACGTGGAAGTTTCACTAGCGAACGGCTTAGTGCCATTGCATCATGTTTGTACGTAATGAACTACCGAAGTAGATAAATTGGCATCGTTTTAATTATATCTCATATTGTGAACACCAGGATATCTACTCAGCCCACCGAAGAAGGCCAACAAGCCTTGAAACAGTGCCGTCTGGGTGGTGGCATCCGCCGAGAATAAGTAACATTAGTCTTCTCCATTGGTGAAGCGTTACTTATTCCAGGTAGTGCAATAGCATGGCAACTCGTTGTGAAGGTTTTCACAATATGAGATATCATTAAAACGATACCAATTTATTTACTTCTATAGTTCACTGCGTATAAACATGATGCAATGGCACTAACTTGTTCGCTAATATTAGGATAGGTAATTTGCTAATTATATACCTGATAATAGATTAAGCTGTTATCTATTATCAGGTAGATAAGTTTACGTTTTCAGTTTATTTACTTTATTGCCTATAAGTCAGTAATGTTAAAATGATAGTCGAATTTAGTAATTGATAAGTTCCTTATGTTGTATTGGAAAAGCAAGTTTGAAAGAGAGTAGAATAAGAATAAAATGCAGCAAGGAATGGTTGTTGAAAGGAAATATACTTTATAGTTAAGTATAATTTAAACACTCTTTTACTTATTAACTTACCAGAAACTAAAAGGGTTGAATTAGAATAGTGTAGAACAGGCAACGAGGCCTTTTTTATGCAGGAATTTTGAATTATCGCTTGTCAAGGATAGCATACTAAGTAATGGAGAAATCCGTCAGTTGCAAACTCTTAAACTATCTAGAAATTTTCTTTACTTTTCTTCAAAATAACTACTCATTGTGTACAAATCTCACTCTGCCCTTTCATGGAATACTGTTTCCATATCTGAAGTGGAGATCCAAAAAACCTTTCTCAAACTTTTTCTCCGTCTAAAAGAGGGAATTCAGGTTAATAAACGATTCGTCTCTTACAAAGTCTCAGCACTCTCTGTCTCACAGATGCTCAGTTTCTGCTGCATGCCTTTTCTTAACATACTTCTATGAGCACTGTTCTTCTGAAATGGCAACTGTAATTCCCCCACCCTTTTCCCAAACCAGTCCGAACAAGTGCCGCAACAAGCGAGCATCCACTCACCAACTCCAAAATTACAGAATCAACTTTTCTCTTTCCTCATTTATATATTCTACTGCTATTTTCTGAAACAACCCTCCTTCATATGTACCCATGTATGGTACTAAGTACCATAGGTTCTAATACACTGGTGTGCAAAACTTAAGGACCAGTCAGGTTTTCACCTCTAGCTTCTCACAGGAGTGGCCTGGATATGGGAAAACATACCAAAGAAACCTCGTGAGGTACAGAAATGATGAAGGAAAAACACCGACAAAACAACGGAAACAAAACGGTAGAGAGGGACTTTATTCAAAAATGGCAACATGGCACTGGCTGCCATGATACAGATGCATCACTGCCAAAGATGGAACAAAGGGCAGAGGTGGTCCTCAGTTGGAGATACGGCCACCACTAATGTCGATGCAGGCTTTGCACCACCTGTCCATACCTAGAACAATGTTGTTGATAAGTTCTTGGGGTAACATCATCCGTTCCTCTGTAAGTGACATCTTCGGCTGGTGAACATTTTCTGGTGGATGTGCCGCTAGGCGTCTCCCCAGAGCGTCCCATATGTGTTCGACGGGATTTAGATCGGTAGAACGGGCAGGCCAATCCATACGAACAATGTCCTCACTTTCCAAAAGCATATCAACAGCTGCAGTGTGATGGGGTGTGGCGTTATCATCCATAAACACGAACTCGGGGCCAATGGCACCTAGGAACAGACGCACATGGGGAAGGATTACCTCAGTACAGTAGCGTGCATCGGTTACAGTACCGCCTTCCAGTATCTGGAGTTGTGTACGTCCATCCAAGATAACGCCTCCCCAGACGAGAACACCTCGACCGCCATATCGATCCCTTTCAGTGATGTTTTTCAAGGTGATACCGTGTGCCAACCTCTCGCCAGATTAGCTGACGACCAGAATCGCTGCTGAGACTGAATCTACTCTCATCAGTAAAGAGTACCTTAAGTAAACATTTTGTGGTTGTAATCTTTAGAAATAGAGTTGGTCCTTAAGTTTTGCACACCAGCGTACATATAATTTTTTTATATTTATATATATATATAAATAAACATACTCGTATATAATTTAAAATGTTTTCATACCTCAACTTCTGGATTCAAAATATTTCACCCTGTGTGTAAGTGCCAAAGCAACTACGGCTCTGAGGCAACAGTATAGTGTGTGTATTCTGTTGGTCGATTTGCCTGTTGGCTGGACGAAAATATGAGTTTCTGGAAGAAAACCATGCAACCATCGCTTGAGACTGACTAACTCAGCCACGTTATTTAAAAAAGCTCATGAAAATTATTCGCATTATTGATGGGATGTCCGTATCACTCACCTATATTTTTAGTATTTCAAAGTTAAAAAGAATATATATTATTTATCTGCTACAAAACAGAAGCAGCTGTGCATGCAATGTAAATACACTACTGGTGCTCACATGGCAAACAGAGTTGTTAAAATTATATTTTAACAACTGATTAGTTGCTCATGGATTATGAAGTGATGAGAGTTAGTTAGTTAATATGAAAAAAATAATAAGAAAAAAAAAGTAAAAACTAGAAATTCAGATAACCAGGTTCATTATTTTTTTCACCGACGAAAGAAAACTAACCTTGCTAAATATATAAATCAGTCCTCCAAATACTAATTAATAATAACCTGTGTACATAACGAATTGTAGTGAATAACGATTATAATTAAGTACCAAATTTTGTATTTGATTATATTTTATCGTAAGTAATTATAATGCACATACCTCAAACAAGGTTTCTTTTACAATCGAATCTGATGTCATGGATGCTTCCTGTTCTACTAAAAATAACAATTCTTCAAAGTACCACAAGCGCGGCTTGTAGATCTCGTCACCACTGGCTCCTGAATTCTTCGATCTGATAACTTTTCTGAGCTCTTTTCTAAATGAAGTTCTGATTGAATTAATTTTCCTCTTTACCAGGTCTCTGTCAGCTGCTGGTTCAATTTCTTTCATTTTCCATATTAGAGCATCATAAGCCAGGGTTTTTTGATCCTTATCAGTGTATTCTTTACATTTTATTTTCCACAGTGCAGGATAACTTTTATATAATGTTAAAAACTCCAATAAAAACTGTTTAGTCCATCCCCTTACGTCACACATTTTTTTTTCTTAAAATAATTTAAAAATTAACTGCAATAATATATATTAGGAGACACGCATTTGACAAGCAACATGTGATTATGGAAGAAAATCTGCTCACCAGAATGTTTCAAAAACTCTACACTTTTGATTTGGTTTGACAAGCCAGGCAAGTTCTCTACTGCCAATTGAAAGCATCCATTCCAAATTTACTTTATGAGAAAACTGACAGATGAATCCACACAAAAGGTTACTAGTATTTACGAATGTAATTTATGACCTCATGTATCAAGAATGTTTGACAAACTTGCTTGATTGTCTATGGCCAGCCTAATAAAATATTTCACTACATCAGAGCTAGCGCCTCGATGCGGTGGTTTCAAGGTTACCATGTTAACATCCCTGGCTGTGATAATCGATAAGCAACGACCTCTCTTCACTAGTTTATCACTTTTCGGTAGAGGTGAAATTTTGTATCCGCTGAGCTGCAATAGCAATTTAGGTAATATTTTGATGTGATTACAATTTATATGGGGACATGAATGTTAAAATTTCATTCTTTGTGTTTGAATGACTAATACGCTTTTGCATGTTTACCTGGAGACTACAGCGAGTAAGAAATTAATATAAAGCATATGGTAAAAGCTTGTTAAGTTATCCCGTTACATAAATATAATTTTCACACTATTAAGCTGAGTGCTGAACAGTTAATAAATACACTCGCATGGCGTACGAGCGGATTAACTTTGCAGACTGCGATTGCTTTGGCGTTGAATTGCCTTGTCGAAAGCAAACGCCAAGTCAAGTATTGCTACATGATCAAAATTGCAGTGGTAAAGTAGTATGGAACTAAATACACCGTTACTTTTCTGTTATTCACATTTAACTAGTCAGACAGTATTAGTTAACAAGCTAGTAAATTTTTCAATTGTACATTAACGGTACTCAGTCTAACTCACAGTAGCCTAATTCACTCTACCCCTTCGTCTTGTAAGTGGATTGTCCTTCGCGCATTGATACATTAGCAAAATGTGTAAGTCGGCTGCTCCCATACAATAGTGACTACTTGCTGTCGCGAAGTTATAGTAGAGTATTCTACCGTAGTATTCTACTGTATTGCGAATTATAGTAGAGTGTAGTTCAGCACGTGTAGTATATATTTCGTAATGCAAATGAGTTTTGTACATAAATTGGTGTGATGCTTCTATGTATGGTATCAAAAACAGGGTCCTGAGCTGGATATTATCATTCTCCTCTTTCTTGGTGATTCCCTTCTACTTCTGACTCTTGTTTTCTCTCTCAGGAGAAAACTCAATTTTTTTATGGTTTGTGCAGCAAAAGTCTCAGGCTTCCTTGCACCATATGACTAATAATAATAAATTAATTTATTATTATTAATCAATTTCATTGTTTTTAATTTCCTAGTGTTGATTTTTGGACAAATAATAAATGAACAAATGATAGATATAAATAAGAAAAGTTTATCACTGGGAATAGAGAGTGAAGTGCTGTCTTTAATTTTGATATGTGTTAAATTAGGTAATTGGTAATTACCAATTGATATCCAATTAATTAGCTACTTGGATACCAAGTACCATAGCCAAGTGTTTAAGAAGTTCCTATTTATTAACCCCGGGGGCTCACATCTGGTGAGTATGGGCTTGGCAAACCCAGGGTCCTGAGCTGGATATCATCATTCTTCTCTTCTTGGTGATGCCTTTCTACTTCTCTCTCTCTCTCTCTCTCTCTCTCTCTCTCACACACACACACACACAGGGGGGTAACTTGGGAATTTTTTTTTTTTTTTTTGGCTGGTGCAGCATAAGCCTCAGGCTTCCTTGCACCATATGGCTAATAATAATAATAATAATAAGAGAGTCTCATTAATAATTATGTTAATTATTTTTGTATTTCTAGCAAAGAAAGAGGATTTTTTTTTTTTGTTTTATAAAAATAAAATAAATAAATTTTCTGTTTATACTCCGGGACGACCAAACAGTCAGAGGAGTTCACAAGATAGATAGAATACAAGATACGAATAAAAGCTAACCAGTTGTGAGATGGCTTATATTACTACTAAATGAAATCAATATGTTAATTACTGTAAACGTTGCCATAAAAAAAATAATACATTGATAAATTTGGACATTATTCACAGACCTCTAGGGATTTGCGGACTACAGTTGAGAAACACTGATATAGAAGCTTGAGAAAGGTTTCGGGGGCATTATCTCAGATGAGGAACAGCATTCCATGGTAGGGTGGATTTAAGATTTGCATAGAGAGTAGAGAAAAAAAGTAATGATGCTGTGAGTGGAAAACTCAGTGGGTGAAAACTCAGCTTTTTAATTTTATTTATCCAGAAGTAATATTTGTGATGTGCTTTTGTCAAGATAGATTAGAAATTAGGGTGATCCCTAATAGAGATGTGATTTTTTTTGAGAAATGAACATGACTGAGTTTTAGGATGATCAAAGTTAACCAAATTTTCTTTGTCGTGTTGGAGAATTACCTGGAGTTTGTTTACATTTATGACATTTATTTTTGCAGTTGATATGAGTATTTTGTTATTTGTTTTTTTTTTTTTTTTTAAGAGCATTAGCAACTAATGCCATATTGCTCCGGGATATGTGGTGGTCATTCCATGACCTTTCCGCATCCTCCGTATTTGGTGGTGACGGGCTTGAGCCCCGGTCTAATCCAGAAGCGTGTGCTACGCACTGCTGCTCCTGCCCACCTGGCTACATAGGCACCTTGATATGAGTAATGCCTTTCCAATATACACTGCAGGGATATGCCTTTGCTGATCTAATTTGCTCTCCTAGAATCGGGATAATTAGGATTGATTATTAATTTATTCTTATTTGTTTAATTGTTTTTTTTTCCAAACTTTTATATTGATAAAATGAAATTAGGGTAATCACAAAAATAATTATTATTTACCATGAATAGCTGAGTGAAATGCTGTGGTAGGCTTAAAAAAGTAGTTTATGCAATGGCATTGCATCAGTGCTTAAGCCCAAGGCCATGGAAAGGGGAGAGTAGTGCATTCAGGCCCTTGTTGAGGAGGGAGCACCAAGCAACAATGAAAAAAATAATTATCATGTTAAACTCTAATGGATTTCTGGAAAATGAATTTTATAACATGCCGATTTCTATGCAAAGATCTAAAAGGAGCCCCCATAACTGTATTAAATCATTCGAGTATTTTAGGCTTCCTTCTGAGCAGTACAGTCACATTTTTTTTTTTTTTTTTTTTTTTTTTTTATGAAAACCCCAAACACGAAAGGTATCAAAACCTATAGTACTTAGTACTGTGCATGAGTTGAAGGAGAAGTATGGGAAGAGGGGGATGCCGGAAACTTTGCTCTAGAGACTAAACATGGGTTTCACCTCTTCAAGCCTCCAATAAGCAAAGTGGTGGTATTTCACTGGTTGATGAAAGTCATCTACCACCTAAAATTTGGGTAAAAGACCCACATGTACACACACATGATGTACAATAGTTACACTATTATACACATTATTTATATACTCTATGCATAACATGTTTTTCAGTTCATAATTAACTTATCATTAAACAAGACTTGACTTCTCTACTGGCAAAGTGGAAATAAACTGTCTAGTCAAATATGACCTGACAGCATATTTTATTGTTTTAACTTAGGTTATTGTTTTAACTTTAATATTTTCCAATATCTCCAGAGAATCAGTGAATGGGACATGGATGCTATCAGAGGGTGGATGGGAAAAATACTCCGGGATGAAATACCTACGGGGAAAAAAATACCCCCCCAAAAGAACTCTTTGGAATAGATCCTCTATCCCCCCAAAGATATGATAAAACTGAATACACCATCGATTATTTTATTCAGTGCAAATTTAAATGAAGAACAACTCCTAAATTCAGAAGCGATGAATAACTGGTACATCTGTGAATAACTGGTACATGTCTTATTTGTAAAACATTCATTTTAAGAATCAATTTTTTTATTTTTTGATAATATGATGGAGCAAGAGTTTAACTGTGTCTGGGGAAATGTGAAAAATTCTTGTAAGAGTTTGACTATTCCAGTTGCAAAAATTTGGTAAAAAACAATTTCAACTGTTCACAATGTTTTGAAAATAACTGGAACAGTCACCATGTAATATTAAAAATGCTTGCATAAGTTGTGTGGTCTGTAATATTAGTAAAAATGCCACTTTTATTCCAGTGAAAATGTGCAAAGAGCAGGCATAATGTGTGTGTTGGCCTAACAACCGTCAGATGGTACTATTTCTACAGATATTGGCTGTTTTAATTTGAAATACTGAAATTAAACGTGATTATGCTTCAAGTGTATACATATTCCTGTTAAAAATTTTCTTTATTTTTCATGTGTTTGCTTAAAATTTTCCTTTTTTTTTTAGGTATAAAGGCAAGGTGTTGCATTGGGTAATGATGATGACTTGTATAATAAACTCGGCATCTGTTCATACATTAGTGAAGGTTTGATTGTAATATCAGTAATTATTACTGGAGATGTACACTACCGCAGGTGCCTCCGTAGCCAGGTGGGAAGGAGCAGCAGTGCGTAGCACACACTTCTTGATTAGACCGGGGTTTGAGCCCGTCACCACCAAATACGGAGGATGTGGAAAGGTCAAGGAATGACCACCGTGTATCCCGGAGCAATATGGCCTTAGTTGCTAATGCTCCTGAAAACCAAACAACACTACCACAGTTCTGGAGCTCATGTTTGCTCTGTGGTTCAAAATTACATAGGTTTCTGGAAAATTATGTGGTGAATTTTCCTATTGTGACACACTGCTGAATTTTCCTATTATAACACACACTGAGATTCAGTTTAAGAAAACTACAAAGGTTTTTTTCTTTCATGTATATTCATTGAAATTCCTGTACTACCATCATTTTTCTATTAAAAACCATAAAAATAAGATAGTTTACTGTTGTTTCAAATGTTTAGTAATTTTGATTACTAAAAGATTTGAAACTTACATTTCAAAAATTGCAGCAACGCGGGGTTGATGCTAAGTGCACCAGTGTTGTTTGTTGATGTTTTTCAGTAGTCACAGATGGAGAGCACACAATTTTTAATTTTGTTGTGTTTGGCAAAGTATGTCATGTGTTGCTATGTACACACTAACTTGTGTTTAGTAATGTGTAGTTGAATTAATTGCTGTGTACCACCGTGTGTTTATCTTCTTTACTTTATCACTTGAACATGTTTTGGACTGCACAAAATGTTGGTGGCTAATGGAAAATTTATTAAAAAAACAGCTTTTTACTATTTTGTGAAAGAAATACCATGTAAAATACTGTGCTGTTACATGGTTTTGTAGTAGTGAGAGATGCGTAAACTTGAACAGTACAAAATGTTGGTGGCTGAGGGGAAAATTTATTAAAAATCTCAGCTTTTTACTCTTTTGTGAAAGAAATGCCTGTAAACTTGTAATAATCAGCTGTGATCGGATGTCTAAGATATGGGAATTTCAAGCTTTGACTGTACGAAAATGTGATGGGTAAGCAAATTTAATTAAAATCTGACAGGCACATCCTATGGGTACAAAGAATAAAGCTTTTTTATTTGAAAAAGCCAATTATTTTCTCTTTTTCTGACAGTTTTTTCTAATTCGAAACTTTCTATTATTTCTAGGAAAGCAATTTCAGATTTTTTCACGTTAATGCATAAACTCATTCAATTTTTATGTGTTGAAGCTTTTGCTACTCATGTTGAAATTTATCTGGGTATGAGGGAAAAAGCATTTTATTTGAAAAAAAAAATTTCTCCTTCTAACAATTTTTCTCTAATTCTAATTGGAACTGTCTAGGGAAGCAATTTCAGATTTTTTTTTTTTTTTTGTTGTTGTTAAAGAATAAGGTTGAGTTGGTTGGGAATAACACTATATTTTTGAATCAAGGGTCTTAAAGAGCTGTAATGTCGTAATCCTTTTGAAGGAGCAGGGGGCTTTTGGATTTGGAGGATCTCGATCTTAAATAAATTTTGAAAATATTAAGATATTTTTTATGTAATTTCTTAGATTTTTTTTTTCTTGGTTGTTTTTGGTAGAGTATTACCCCATACACATTGGGGACTGGTATTAGTGCTGAATAAATTTTTTCCATCAAAACACATCTTTTATAAAATAATTTCCAACCCAATTATGATGCATTGTTTTTATCAGCTATTTTTCATGGAAGGGGTTTTCTCGGAATGAAACTCTTAGGAATTATGTGAGTTTTATATCACTTGATTACGGGTTTTATATCACTTGATTATCTATATAAATCCAATGGTTCATGGAGACTATCACATTTTTGTTGTGGATTTTCATGATTTTTGTTTATTTGTTACTTTGCAATTTTAATTGATGAAATGGTGGCCGTCTGTGTAAGTATCCGTTTTTCTTTGTCTTTTTTTTGGAAAGTTGATCAGTCATTTTTCTGTAGTGTTATTTGTTATACAAGTGAAATTTAAAATTTGCTGTCATCATCTTTTATGTTATTTATGTAATAAATTGCTGTGACTGATAAAAGCTACAATTGTTATTAATAACCATTCTTTTCTTTTTAGGGTATTGAAAGTGGTACCTATCACTCTTTAAAGCCTTGCATGATTATTGATATGGATGGATTTAACTTAATGTGGTGATAGTAAAAGCAAGTTTCATTGCTGACAATTGGGGATTATGAGCACTTACTTCAATGCTATACCACACAGTTACAGGTTTAGGATAAATGTAAAAAATGAAATGCTCTCAGAAATTGACTCGAGACATGTGATGCACATAAAAACGTTTATACATGGATAAAGCCTTAAACTACAGTATAAGGAACTGGTGGAGGCGAGTGCTGTGAACGAAATTGTAAGAAATAATGTGGAAAACTAAAGAAAAAATTTTTGGCTGGATGTAAAGGCTGGTGTATATGGGGTGTCTCAAAAATATTGGTACAAACGTTTAGGGGAGGTAGGTAACATCTAAAGGAATGTGAATCGCATAGGAACCCATAACCGGAAATGTCACCGTAAGTTGATATACAGCGCCGTTCATCAGTCCGCGGGAGGGAAAATTTCTGGTTTACTCATTCAAGCAGTAGTCTCCACACGAAGAGCATGCATCAATATACGAACTGTGAGCTGGCAGACATGCACCTAGTGTATGGATTAGCAGAGAGCAATGGACGAGCCGCTCAGCGAATTTATGGAGAACGTTTCCCAGACAGACATGTACCGGACCACTGTTCGTTTGCTCATGTGCATCAAAATTTGTGCAATTATGGGTCATTTAGAGGTAACAGGAGTAGTGTGGGCAGACCACGTTCAACGCAAACTCCCGCCATGGAACAAAGTGTGTTGAATGCTATCCAGAATAATCCAAGTACCATCACATGTCTCTGCCTCTGCCTTAGACGATTCCTTACACCCCTTTCATCTCCAAAGGGTTCAGTTACTGCTCCTCCAAGATCATCCTGCACGTGTGGCTTTTGTGCAGTGGTTTCTCCAAGAAAGTGTTTAAGACTTGAATTTTCCAGCCTGTTTTGTTCACGGATGAGGCTTATTTCACTCGGGAAGGCTTATTCAATCAGCACAATGCTCATGTGTGGGCTCACGACAACCCACACGGTGTGCGCCCTCATGCGGCACAACATCACTTCGCAATAAATGTGGGCAGGTATGGTCGGTGACTGCTTAGTCGGCCCATACCTGTTACCATCCCGCATGAACTCCGCTAAATATCGGATCTTTCTTAAACAAGTTCTACCAGGGTTACTTGACGATGTTCCAGCAAATGTGAGACGCAATATTTGGTTTCAACATGACTGGGTGCCTGCCCATTATGGAAGGTGTGTTCATGACCATTTGAACAAGCATTTTGGGTGTCAATGGATTGGCCGTGGTGGACCCGTTGCCTGGCCCCCACGCTCACCTGATTTATCAAGCCTTGATTTCTTTCTGTGGGGGCCCTCAAATCTATCATGTATGAATCGCCTGTGCAGACGAAAATGGATCTCGTGGCGAGACTTGTCTGCTCTACTGCTACTGTCAAAAAAACTCCAGGTGTGTTCGACTGTGTCCACCAATCCATGCTGCATTGGTGTCACGCATGCATCGCATCTCATGGTGGAACCTTCGAGCATCTGTTGTAACATGAAATGCATCCATCTCGTACTCCATTGTTAATATTATGTCAAATAAATGTTTGCCACTAATTACTGTCTTGTGTCATTTCTGCTTCTGGTGCCTCTGCTACTACTTTTCTGTGATGTTTCCGGTTATGGGTTCCTATGTGATTAACATTCCTTTAGATGTTACCTACCTCCCCTAAACGTTTGTACCAATATTTTTGAGACACCCTGTAGAGAGGGATCTGTTAGTGGGTCTAAAAATCCCGCATATTAACATGGAAATATGTGGCTGTCCAAAGTTTTCCAAACTACACCTGCTGGTAAAAAACATTAAAGGCTGCAGCTTTCACACACCAGTTCGTGAGGGTGATTGTTTGCATAGTCCAAAATTGGAAGTGCTAGCATTTTATCTGTGGTTAAAAAATTTTAATTTAACAAGTGCTTGATAAATAGTTTTATAAGATAAATTTTTAAATGTTTTTAATAATTTGTATACAGGATGTTTCAAAAGTGATGGTCAATAATTTAAAGGTGAACTGTACAGACTACAATATGCAAATAAGTCTTAGTAAACGTGGGTCCTTAGGTGAATCGTTTTTGAGATATTGCATATTTCTATTTGGGATCCACTGCTGACAAGGTGAACTTGTACAGAGTTGGGATCTACCACTGACTTGTTTGTTTAGGGTAGGTTATGCTCATTCTCTCCCTTTCCCCTCTCTCAGTGCTCTGAGATATAGCAGGCATACTAGTACTTGTCAAAGGATAGTCAACATAGAAAGAGGTTACAGCAATGAAGAGTATGCAGACATGCACTTCATGTATGGTAAAGCCAACGCAGTGCACTTGAAGCTGCATGTTTGTACCAAGAAGCATTTCCCCGCTGAAGGCAGCCCAACAGGTGCACATTCATCAGGATACATCAGTGCCTTAGAGAACATGGGTGCTTTTCACATGGAATATGAGCAGGTAGGCCCAGAAGCATAACACCTGATGTTGAGGAAAGGGTGTTAGAGAGAATAGAACAAAATCCAGGAATTTCGACAAGGAGGGTTGCCCTGCAAGAGTGTGTACTTAGTCATAGCAGTGTGTGGCAAATTTTACATCGCCAATTACTGTACCCCTACCATATCCAGTGTGCACAAGGTCTCAGCAATACAGACTTCCCTCCCAGAGTGAACTGCCAGTGGATGCAACAACAGTGTGTCCTGAACCTCCAATTTTTAAACAACATTTTGTTCACTGACAAAGTTGGGTTTATTTGTGATGGTATTTTTCATTTTCATAACTCACATTTGTTCGAATGAAAATCCTAATGCAATTCATGAGATTACGACACCAGCAATGTTTCCCATTGAATGTCTGGGCAGGACTACTAGGAGACCATCTAATTGGACTTTCTGCCAAACAGGCTAACAGGAGAGCTGTACCTTCAGTTGTGCAAAATGTTCTTCCAGACCGTGATGATGATAATGTTCCACTTCAGGAATGCCAGGACATGTGGTTTATGCATGATGGTGCACCGGCACATTTTGCTAGAGTTAGGATTCGGTATCTAACTAGAAGGTATGGTCAACGGTGGAGAGGTAGAGGTGAGCCTGTAATGTGGCCTCCCAGATCAAACTTAAGTCCTATGGATTTTTGTATCTGGGGTCATGTAAAATACTTGGTATACACTTCTGACATTAACACAGTTGAGGAATTGCAGCATTGGGTTGAAGGAGCCCTTCAGCAAATCAGAAATGACCCGGGAATGACTACAAAGCTGTGTATGGATTTGCAATCCATACACAGCTTTGTAGTCTTCCCTGCATTGAGTTGCGAATCCTCAGGCATTCTGAACAGCATTTTGAACATCTTTTGTAACATCTGTAAAATCCTGTGGTGTTTAAACCAAAAATTAAAAATGTATTATCTTATGTTTAATAAAACCACCCTTAGCAAAGGATTCACAGCTCTTTGCTAAACTAGTACTCCCATAGTCAGTGGCGGATCTTAACAGACAATGTGTATTATCTCAAACGCTTCATTTGCTGCCCGATGTTCACTGGGACCTTTTTGCTTATTTTAGTTTGTACTTTTCACCTGTCTGCGTGGGTAGCACAGTGGTATCGTCACCGCCCTCCCCACACCGGGTGAAAAAGGCCCGGGTTTGAATTCCGTCGATGACGCCAGGAACTTTAGTGGGCTTTTTTCACTCCGTGGCTGAGTTAGTCGGTCTCAGGGTGTAGATAGCAAGGTTTTTCGTCCAGCAAAACAGGCAAATCGACCAGAGAACACACGCAATTTACAGACACGAATACGGGTTAATGTAATCATTTACGGGTAAGCCTAATATACTAATTTGATATTAATTTGATTTGTACTTTTCACTTTTAAATTATTGACCATCATTTTTGAAACACCCTGTATAATATTAAAAAAAAATACATTTGTTCATTAAAATCTGTGCTTCGGTTACTTAGTTTAGACGTGAAATTTAAAAATGTATTTCTTTCTTCATAATTCATGAATAATATTTTAAAGACATGCTATTTTTTCAGTTTTTCACTATAATTTCAGGGGAATTATTGGTTTGTTCATTAAACATGAATAATTTTATCAGAATAATGAGAACTAATTACAGCTTGGAAATTACAATGGAAGTTACAATACATACACCATTAAGCTCAATACTGAAGGCAGTTATTCTATAACTGTCTTCAGTATTGAGCTTACAGTGTATGTATTTCGTATCTCCTATCAAGTTTAAGTTATATGTATTAAGTTAGAACCTTACGTTTGTAAATTCTAAGTAGTTATAATAGATAATAAATTTAACTATCTATTGCCAACCTGGGTGATCCAAACTCACGCGAAATATATGCGATACTATACGCCAAGTCACCAGTTCTAAAAGCTCTATGAATACTAATATCATATGTTATGGTCTACGTGATAAAGTTAAATTATTAAAACAAGCATTGCTATGAATTATAATTTATACTCCTCTGCTGATATCTGTTGATATTTTGTGCTGTATCAGTATTAAAAACAATGGTGGCAGAATTCGAAAGCTCCTAATGATACAATGCTGGCAGAAGTCGACTATGCTTTTTTATGCAATTACAAGAGCTAAGTAACGAATAAATACACAAAATTAAATTACAAAAAAAATTACGCTACTAAATTGATATCAAAAGTTACAGAAAGACAATTTCAAATCAATAAATAAAATTACTTTGATACTCCTCAGGGTGGTTCCCTAGCCTCGTCAGGACGATGGGCTCACATCTGGTGAGTATGGGTTTGGTGCACCCAGGGTCCTGAGCTGAATATCAATTCTCTTTCTTGGTGATTCCTTTTTACTTCTGACTTGTGCTCCCTCTTTCAGGGTAGCTCTGAAATTTTTTTTTGCCTGGTGCAGAATAAGCCTCAGGCTTCCTTGCACCATATAGCTAATAATGATACTGCCTGTTAGCAGTGTTCATTAAGTTCGAGCAACATTCTATCAAAATCCAAGTTTCGTGCGGACAAAATGCACTTAAGCACTGTTGAGCAGGTGGTTGTTTCAGAACACTGTTGATAGCATCAGGCACCTTCAAGAGCTGTGGCAACGGGTACGGCAAGGCAGAATATTTTATGGAGTAGAGGATGAATTTTATTCATATTACAACAGCGTTCCCACTAATCTTTAAAGGGCCCAGTAGTTGTGTGAGAGTATGTTCTCCACTCTCAAAGCCTAAAGGGGGAAGTTAAAGAAAGGACAGGTGGAATAGGACCAGAGTATGTCTGCCAGGAACACAAGTTGATGTTGCATAGCGGATATCATCTTTTAAGGGCACAAAAGGTGATAATGTTGCACACGTTTGTACTAATGACATTAAGAGTAGGAGTTCTGCGGACTTAACGAGTATTGGTCAATGTTGAAAAAAAGTCGCGATCGAGTTATGGTTAAATTTGAAAGTGTTTGCAATTCTACCCAAATACGATTGTAGGGATTATATGATGAGAGCCTTGTCAATCAATTCGGCCCTGGAGAGACTGTGTAAGGCTCGTGGGCTAGAGTTTTTATCAGCGTGGTCTGTGATTGCTAACAGAAGATACTGCTTATACAGGGATGTATTCATTTAAATAGAAAGGGTGCAAGAATATTTGCTGATGCAATCAAGGCAGTGTTAGGTGTGTCAGAAAACTAACTTGGGGGATTAGCAGATTAACACTAGCCACAGGCAAAGGTGAAAGTGATTCTTGCACTACATTTGGAATGAGCAGCAGCCTTGAAAGCAAGGTACTGGGGGTTTCATAAACTGCCAGGAGTCATCGTGGAACAAGTAAATACATGGGGTTTGTAGGATAACCAAGAGTAAGCATTAGCATTAGTAGAGGCATATGATGCAAGAAAGGACATTAAGCTGGATATACCATCATCAATATCATTTATAAACACAGAAAACAACAATGGACCCAACACTGAACCCTGACGGACTCCACTAATAACATTAGTCCACGATGAGCAGTGTCCATTGATTACCACTCTCTGATTTCTTCCTCTCAACCATCCTTTTATCCATAGCAATTTGCCTCCAATGCCACACTGCTCCACTTTGTGCAGCAGTCTTCCATGTGCAACAGTATCAAAAGCCTTTCTAAGATCCAAATATATAATATCAAAGTTATTCCCTGCATCCAGTTCATTTGATAGTATCCAATCAAATTGGTCAGGCCAGACTTTCTCTTCACAAAACCCATGCTGTGTCTGAGCTATAACTGAAGTATTGTCTAGATGATCCTGCAGTGCTTTAACCAGTGCCTCCATTAATTTTCCTAGAACAGAAGATAAACTCACAGGTCTGTAATTACGTGTGTCAGCCTTTGATCCTCCTTTGTGAATTGGGTCATATTTGCACTTCTCCAGTCTATGGGTACCTCCTCTGAGTCCAAAGAAGCTCTCAAAATTCTACCCCTTGAGCCTTGCATAATCTTTCCAGGGCCGAATTGATCGACAAGGCTCTCATCATATACTCCTTCCTATCATGTCTGGGCAGAATTGCAGACACTTTCAAGAACAAGTTAGTTCATTTATAATTGCATGTACACCACTAGGAGTATAGTAAATAAATTCGATGAATTTCAATTGCTAGTCGAGACATCAAAAGCAGATATAGTAGTAGCAGAGGCGTGTGATGCAAGAAAGCAAGCTTGTACAAGAAAGCAGCATCAGCAAAAAAAAAAAAAAAAAAAAAAAAATTTCACACATCCATTCCCTCTAAACGTTTGTCCAGTTCCTCCTTGAATTTATTTATGCTATCAGCTGCCACAACGACAGATGGAAGTTTGTTCCAGCAATCACCTACCCGTCGGCTTAGGGCAAATTTCCTCACATCTATTCTATAATTGGCTTTCTTCAACTTGAATTTATGCTCCCTCAGAATCCCATCAGAATTGAGCCTGCTCAGCCCATTCAAAGCCTTATACACCTCAATTAGATCACCTCGCTGGTGCCTAGTCTCCAGAAGCTGCAATTTGCAGAACTTAAGCCTTTCTTCGTAAAACCACACTTTTGTTCCCCTCATCAATCTTGTTGCCCTTCTCTGTACATGCTCAAGCTACTCTTCATCCTTCCTAAAATGATGGCTAGAGACCTGTACGCAGTACTCAAAGCGTGGCTTGACCGTTGCCTTATATAAAAGGATAATCAGCTCATTTTCCCTTTTAACAAAATTCCTGTGTATCATTGACAATACCCTATGACCTGCTCTAGCAGCCTGTCTGCACTGCTCAGAAAACTTCATATCTGAATGCATAATTACTTCCAGGTCTTTTTCATTTTTTACCACCCTAAGTGTAGTGCCACACAGTTGGTACGTTATTCTGGGGATACTTTTAGCCACATGCTATACTTGGCATTTGTTGGGTTATCAGAGACCTGGTGTCACACAGATATAAGATGTGGAATTGAAATTTGGTGAGAACAACAACAACAAAAAATAACTATTATATTAGGGTCACCCGGTAATTTCTTATTTATACCTGGATATGTGTTTGTAAATTGCTTGTGTTCTCTGGTCGATTTGCCTGTTTTGCTGGACAAAAAAAAATCCAGTTTCTTGGAGGGCGGGGGTGCTATCTACTCCTGAGACTGAATAACTCAGCCACGGAATGAAAAGGCCCATTATAGTTCGCCCGTCATCTACGGAATTCGAACCCAGGCCTTTTCCACCCCATGTGCGAGGACGGTGATGTAACCTCTGTGTTATCCGCGCAGACTATGGAAAGAATTCGCGCGGGTGGCACAGTGGTATCGTCACCATCCTCCCCACACCGGGTGGAAGAGGCCCGAGTTCGAATCCTGTCGATCACGCTAGAAACTAATGGGCCTTTTTCACTCCGTGGCTGATTTAGTCGGTCTCGGGGTAGATAGCAAGGTTCCCCCCCACCTCCAGAAACTGGGTTTTTCGTTCAGCAAAACAGACAAATCGGCCATAAAATACAAGCAATTAACAGGCATAAGACACACACACACACAGCACGGCAGAGGAATTTAATTATTTGGGTGGCCTAAACATAATAGTTTATTTTTATTTTTGTATAGAAAGAACAGACAGGATAAGACGGGAGGAGGATTTATACTGTTAGGAAAAACAAAATCTAAGGCAGTGCATGCAGTTTACATGGGTGGTCAGTGCAATGTTGAGTCAGTTTGGTGTGACATAAGCATTGGGAAAACAAAACTGAGAGTAGGTGTGTGTTGTTGTTGGCCTAATGACTGAATAGTACAACTATACAGGAAAATAGAGTAGGCCAGTAAATCAATATGTGTTATAATGGGGGATTTTAACTTTCCAGATAATGACTGGAATTTGTGGTTGGTCACTTTTTTTTTTTTTTTTTTTTTTATTTATTATTATGAGAACCCCAAACACGAGAGGTATTAGAACCTATAGTACTTAGTACCGTGCTTGGGTTGGAGGTTAAGAAGACAAAAGAAGATATTTGTTGATATTGGACTTGAACTTCTGTAGATTGTAATTTTCAGGAAATACGTATGAAGGAAGGTTGTTCCAGAAAACGGCAGTTGAATGAATAAATGAGGAAGATGAAAAGTTGGTTCTGTGGGTTTGAAGTTGGACAGTAAATGGATGTTGGCTGGTGGCGGCACGTGTTCGGACTGTTTTGAAAGAGAGCGGGAATTATAGAGGCCAATTCAGAAGAACAGTGCCCATGGAAGTATCTGTAGAAGAGACATGCAGCAGAACCAGTGCGTCTATGAGAAAGCGAGTGGAGAGACTGTGAGAGATGAATCATTAATTAACCTAACTGCCCTCTTCTGAATGGAATTAAGAAGCCTGAGAGAGGTTTTGGGAGCACACCCCAGATGTGGGAACAATATTCCATGGCAGGGCGGATTTGCGATTTATACAGAGTGAGCAGCTGTTTGGAAGAAAAGTAACGCCGACAGCGAAAGAGAAAACCAAGATTTTTAGATGCAGAGGAAGCAATATTTGTAATGTGCTTATGCCAAGAGAGATTAAAACTCAGGGTAATCCCCAAAAGAGATATATCATTTTGCCTAGAAATCGGAGTGTCACTAAAGATAAGCATAGGAGCAGAAGAATCCTTTTTGCGAGATATAAGACAAGATTGAGTTTTAGAAGGGTTGAAATCAACAAAATTGTCTTTGCTCCACTGGAGAATTACCTGAAGATCGGCATTTAAGGAACTGGCAGCAGATTTTCGAGAACTTGAAGCTGATTGAGCTGGACAAGGTTTCTCAAAATGGAAAGTTGAATGCAATGTGCTATCATCGGCAAAACTATGGATAGGATTTCCAGTCAATGGAAGAAGGTCATTGATATTCAAGAGGAAAAGAGTGGGGGAGAGAACTGAACCTTGGGGGACACCGGCATTAGTGGAGAAGTTAGAAGACAGAGAGCCATCTACCATCACCCTCAGTGAGCGATCAGAGAGAAAACTGGATAACCAATTACTAAAAACAGTTGGCAAACCATAAGATGGAAGCTTGTTTAGAAGACCTTTATGCCAAACACGATCAAAAGCCTTTGAGATGTCAAGAGCAACTACTTGTGTTTCACTGAACCTTTCCATTGAATTAGTCCATAAATGGGTAACATAAGCCAGAATATCACCAGTGGATCGACACTGACGGAATCCATACTGGCGATCGTTGATCAGACGGAAGGTTTCTAGGTAGTTTAAGAGTTGGCGGTTAATTGATTTCTCCATTACTTTAGAAAGAGTAGAAGTAATTGCAATGGGACGATAATTGGATGGGAGGGATTTGTCACCCTTTTTAGGAACTGGCTGGATATGAGCAAATTTCCAAGCAGAAGGAAAAACACCTTTGGAATAAGAAAGTGAAAAAAGGCGGCAAAGAATAGGAGTAAGTTCAGGAGCACAGGTTTTGAGAACAAGTGGAGAAATACCATCAGGACCTGGAGCTTTCTTAGCATCAAGATTCATCAAAATCCTTCTGATATCCTTTTGACGGAAGACCACAGGAGGCATTGAATGGAGCGTGTTAGGAATGGTGGGAGGTATTTTACCAAGATTATTAATACATGAGCTCGAAGAAAAATGGGATGCTAGCAGGTCAGCTTTATCCTTGGCTGAAGTGACAACAGAACCATCTGGTTTGGACAGAGGTGGGAGCAGAGATGGGCAAAAGTTGCGGCCAATAGCTTTGGCAAGAGACCAGAATGCTCGGCTACCCTTAGGGCAAGAAGCAAGTTTTCTACTCTTAGCCTGTTCAAACTCTAGTTTGGACTGATTAATAACTGCTTTACAATTGTTGCGAGCTTTGGTGTAGGCAGAAAATGAAACTGAAGAATTAGAAACAAGCCAATTACGACATGCAACATTCTTCTCTTGAACAGCCTTAGCGCCATTTATTGGAAAACCAAGGTTTAGATAAAGGACGAGATTTTAAACTGGAGTGTGGGATAAAGGATTCCATTCCTGCAAGAATAATTTCACTGACACGATCTGAGCAAACGTTGACATCAGAAGTTTTGAAACAGTAATCAGACTAAGGAAAAGAAGAAAAGAAGTCTCGCAGGTCATCCCATTTTGCATTCTTGTTATGCCAAACAACACGAGGTTGGGAATAGCCATGAGATAAAGGTTCCATTGGAGAAGAGACAATCACCAAGTTGTGATCTGAAGTGCCTAAAGGACCTCTCACTTCAACCTTGTACTTAGAAGGGTTGTTTGTGAGAAAAAGATCAAGCGTATTGGCTGTATGATTAGGATTGTCCGGTATTCTTGTAGGTAAATGAACAATCTGTGCTAGGTCATTAGTAATTGCAAAAGCCTCAGCATCTCGACTTGCTGGGTCGGTGTGACTAGAAAACGGAAGCCAGCTGGAGTTGTGAACATTAAAATCACCAAGGAAAATTACCTCACTGTTAGGAAAGCTGGACTGGAGAAAGTCAAGTTGCAAAGAGAGGAAGTCAAAGAGCTCCAAGTGATTAGTGGAGTTGGGAGAACGGTAGAGACAACAGATGAATTTTACACAATGAGGTAGAGAGATTTTAAGCCAGAGAAGATCAAAGAGAGGAGATTCCAAATTGCCAAGTCTCTGACAGGGAATATCAGAACGGACATATGCACAAGTACCATCTTTGAGGCGAAAGGAATCATACAACAAATAATTTGGACATCTGAGATGAGCAGTAGTTGAATCAACTGATAACTGAGATTCAGTCAGAAAACGTACATGGAGTTTGGAAGACTGCAAGTGGAAATGGACATCGTTGAGTTTGGAATTGAGACCACGTATATTTGTGAAATGAATTAGGAAGTCCTTGCACACTAGCAAGACATTTGTGGATTTATTTGATGACTTTTCTAGAGCAGTATGTTCCAGAGGGAGTAATACTCTTTATCTCATTATCAGTAGTAATTATTCATCCATTAAGAATCTACAGATAAAGGAACCACTAGGTGGCAGTAATCACAGTGTACTGGTGTGGGATTTACTTAAAGATGTAACTACCATCAGGGGTAAAGGGAAGGGTTTTTTCTTTTGTAAAGCGACTATGGTTGTCTCAGACACTTTTTAAATTCTATACAGTGGCCAACTGATGATCTCACCAACAGCAAATTCCAAATGGGAAACCTTCAAGGAAGTAACCTTGGAGGCTACTGGGCTTTTCATACCAACTAAGAAATACTTTTCAAGGTTTTAGCCGATATGCATGTATGAATAACTAATGAGCTCGTGGCAGATAAGAAAAATGCATAGGATGTATATAAATTATCAAAGGACCCAGAAGCCTATGGTAGATATAAGCTATTCTGTAATCAAGTCACAAGCAGATTTGGCAAGTTAAGGCCGCTTATGAGAAATTTTTGGCAAAGGATGCAACGAAAAACAGCAAAGATTTCTTTACTTATATAAACTATAAAAGGAAGGGGATGAATCAGATTGATCCACTAGATATCAATGGTTTGACTGTAGATGATCATTCTCAGACAGCTGACAAACTGAATGAGAATTTTGCATCTGCATTCACAAATGAGGAATTTTGTATGGAATCAGAGGACAGAAGCTTATCACACTCCGACAGGGAACTAAATGATTTTGCATTAATAGAGCAAAGTGGAGGAGAAATTGTTGAAGTTAAACATAAGAAAGGCACCTGGGGTGGATGGGGATCTATCCAGTTATATTAAGGGAGGTAGCAAATGATGTAAGTAAACCCTTATCCATAATTCATAATTATGCGCGCAATCTTGGATGGGTCATTGCCTATGGACTAGAGATGTGTGAATGAATCTCCAATTCACAAAGAAATCAAAAGATAATATGTGTAAGTATATATATTTTTTTCTTAATTTTTATTCTGTTTTGGCGCCCCTTAAAGAATGGCGCGGGTCATGGCCTTACTAGCCCGTACCTTAATCCGGCACTGACTATATGCCACCACATAATCAGTCTCCAATTGGCTCACGTGGTTGTCCACCGTATTGGTGATTTTACGTTAGTTTCCATTATTTTGTCCATTGCTTGTATAATTTTTCTGATGAACCCTTTGGCAAATTCTTTTAAATATTGGAAGGTTTCTTACAGTGGAAGTTTTGGCTCCTCTCTGTGGCTAAATAGACCACTATTAGGAGAGATATCTAAGATCTTCCACGGAGGGCAATGATAAAAGGTGTGCATCCGATCTGCGTTAGTTCTGCAGAGACAGGCCTGGTTCATTGAACACAACATACAACGCCACAGGTTTTGTGTTTAAAAGTCACACATAAATTAAAAATGTAAATAAACCGAGGTTAAATCATTTCTTGTGTCTTCTGAGCTCATTGAAGATGAAATTCTTTGCAACCATACCACTTAGCTGAAGATAATGAATATACCGTTATTGCATGCTCTCCAAGTTTCTTGCCATCGTTTAAGGAAAACAACCCGGTTACGATGAATTCAACTTTTGCATCGACGTAAAGGTTAGGAACCATTTTATAATGGAGTCGTTTTCGCACCATAGAATCAAATTCCTCAGAAAAACTAAGTCGATAGTAAGGACATACTTTTGGTCAGAGTTGTTTATCTCTTAGAATCTCTGATAAAACATATTCTCTCACTGAAGGACCTAAAGCAAAATCGATTGGAAGATCGCAGACCACGGTCCATAAAGTGACATGTTATTTTAGTTATGTTATTTTATAGTAAGTTATGTTATGTTATTTTATAGTAAGAAGGGGCTCAAAGGTTTTACCAAGAAAAGATAACAACGCTATAGATCTGGGTGATTTATTTTAGTATTTATTATCCGTGCTTTATTCTTATGGATTGACTTGAGCAAAGCTGATTTCCAAGCTATATGAAAAATCCCTTCGTTAAGGACTTCAGAAGAATAGTGGGCTGAAGATAATGACTGCTAATTAAATTTCCTCTCTAAGAGATTAGTTACAGGGCATCTGTTATTCCTGATTTTTAAAATTGCATAGTCAACCTTTTGTGCATGTGATGAGTAGCCTCTATTGAACAATCCAAGTTGACTGCGTTGAGGGAGATCATCCTTGGAATAATCATCTGGAAGGCTCATCAAGAATGTGTTCATAGTATCTCACTATGTGATATTTTCATTTTTCTTATTGTAACAGAGCTATATACTTCCCAAGATGAATTTCCTTAATAAAAAACTCATAGAATTAGAATTTCTCATCATACAACCGCACTTCAGTAAACCTCCATATGGGCACTTTTGATAGCACGAAGAATAGCATGAGGGGTAGCCTATTTCTTCTAAGTGTTTTAAAGCAATTCTTGAGGATCTGAAGTTACTGCCTGTTCAATCCAATCTTTTACCTGTGTGGCGTTAACTCTTTTTGCATACATCTTGTCCTTTACATAGCCCCAAACAACGAATATCCGGGAAATAAGGAGGCATTGGAATGAGACCATCCCAGCTGATCCATCAGTTAGGAATTTTTTTTATTGAGGAAATCGCGCAAACATGCAAGCTCCAGTATGGTGGTGCCCCATCTTGATAATATAACATATATGGCTGCATATCGTCCAGCTGAGGTGCAGCATACAATTCGAGCATATCTAGGTAATTTGCGGAGTTCGCAGTGTATTCCAAATGCGGTCTCGCCATCGTCTTATTCAGAGGGACAATGGCATCCTTCTCCTTACCTACAAAAAGTCCAAAAAATCTTTAATATGAAACCATGTGCCTTCTTACTTTCTGTTTATAACACATGGCAAATTTTATATTTGATCATATATACTCCTGTCATTTTTGTCCTCAACCACAGGCTCCTTTTCACTTCCCAGTCTGTAAGTTAATTTTGGGTGGCTTCCCAGGTGCAGGACTTAACATTTATGACACCAAACCTTAGTTGCGACTTTTCCGATCCACTTAAAACAACCTCACTTTGATCTGGTCGTTAGCAGGCGCCTCTGTAGCCAGGTGGGAAGGAGCAGCAGTGCGTAGCACACGCTTCTTGATTAGACCGGGGTTCGAGCCTGTCACCACCAAATACGGAGGATGCTGAAAGGTCAGGGAATGACCACCGCATTTCCCGGAGCAATATGGCCTTAGTTGCTAATGCTCCTAAAACCCAAATAACAAACAAACAAACTGGTCGTTAACTACCCACTCAACCTCCTTCAAATCGTTAGCAAATTCTCACAGTTTCTCCTGGACTTCCTCATCAACCTATAAAGGAAAATTTAAAACAAGATGAGGCTAATTCAGGCCGTTCAGTGATTTCTTGATTCAGGAGTATACTATTCGTAGGAAATTCAGGTCTGCTTTTACGACTACTAACTGAGTAGTAGTTAATGTCACATGTTTCAGACGTACCACTATCTTGCACTCTTATCTTATCATAGCTGAATAAACGAGCTTATCATGTCTTCTTATCTGGGTTAAAACTTTCTATCTCTCCGAGTATTTTGTTTTCGTGTAAACTTTCTTTCATTCCCTGTGTGTCATGGACGATAGCACTGCCCTGAGGTAAGAGCCTTACATCTAATTATTTTTCTATAGCTAGAAAGTAGCATTTGTTTTGCAGTAATTATAAAAATGGACAAAATCCTGAATATTCCAGATACGCTAATTAACTTTCACAAGGAGTACAAAATGATTGTCCAGAATATTGAAAAGTCGCTGTTATCCTCAGTGGCGTGTGAACACTTGTTTGGGCTCTGATGAAAAGTAATTAATTTATTCTTTTATGTAACCCTCTAATTTTCTCCTTTTTCTTTCTTAAGTTATCAATTCAACCCGAAGTTTTGGAATGGTCACGCGCGCACAATATATTAGAAGTGATTTTAGTTCGTGGTAATTAAACCTTTCTTTTAACTGATGAGCTGCTATCTAACACTGAAATAACCACCTGGAAAGTGGCGTCAATTTTCATATTTGGTTCATAGCCACGTTTAAGAAGCCTAGTACATTGGTTCCAATCTTGTTTTTGCTGGACGGAAAATGTTTCTGGGGGGAAAAACCTTGCTATCAACGCCTGAGACCGACTAACTCAGCCATGAAGTGAAAAAAAGCCCATTAAAGTTCGCGTCATCGACAGGATTCTAACCCGGGCTTTTTCCTCCCGGTGTGGGGAGGACGGTGACGATACCATTGTTCTACCCGTGCAGACTTTTTGTAAATACAAAAACAAATTATGGAAAGTTGCTGGAGCGTCTTTCATCCTGCAGTGGATTGAAAATGGCTGATGATGATGTAAATGATTACATCTACCCATGTATTTGTTTTGTCTGTAAATTGCGTGTGTTCTCCGGTCGATTTGCCTGTTTGCCGGACGAAAAGTGGATTAATTTTAATGGGCCTTTTTCACAACGTGGCTTTGTTAATCGGTCTCAGGCGAAATAGCATGGTTATTTCCTCCGGATAATCAGTTTTTCGTCCAGCAAACAGAAAATCGACCACAGAACACACGCAATTTATTACTACAGAGCAATATGGCCTTTAGTCACTGATGATTCTAAAACCCTACTACAATAACATCTATACTGGTGTGCAAAACTTAAGGACCAACACTATTTCTGAAGGTTACTACCATAAAATCTTTACTTAAGGTACTCTTGTAGCCGAGTGGTCTGGAGCGGGAGTGCAGTAGCACACGCTCTTTGAGTAGACCGGGGTTCAAGCCCCTGACTGCTGAATACGGTCGATCTGCCAACCCGCACTGGACCAGCGTGGCAGATTATGGTCCATTTCCCTCAGCATGAGTTGTTGAGGAAGCTTCCATTCTGCAGTGGGTTGATAATGGCTGCACTTTACTTTTTTTTTACTTTTTACTGATGAGAGTAGATTCAGTCTCAGCAGCGATTCTGGACGTCAGCTAATCTGGCGAGAGGTTGGCACACGGTATCGCAACGCAAACATCACTGAAATGTATCGACATGACGGTCGAGGAGTTCTCGTCTGGGAAGGCGTTATCTTGGATGGACGTACACAACTCCAGATACTGGAAGGCGGTACTGTAACCGGTACACGATACTGTACTGAGGTAATCCTTCCCCATGTGCGTCTGTTCCGAGGTGCCATTGGCTCCGAGTTCGTGTTTATGGATGATAACGCCACACCCCAGGCGCCTCCGTAGCCAGGTGGGCAGCAGCAGCAGTGCGTAGCACACGCTTCTTGATTAGACCGGGATTCGAGCCCGTGACCACCATTAACAAATACGGAGGATGCGGAAAGGTCAGGGAATGACCACCGCATATCCCCGGAGCAAAAAGGCCTTAGTTGCTAATACTCCTAAAAACCAAATAACAAACAACAAACAAACAAACAGCCACACCCCGTGGCACTGTAGCTGTTGATATGCTTTTGGAAAGTGAGGACATTATTTGTATTGATTGGCCTGCCCGTTCCACCGATGTAAATCCAATCGAACACATATGGGACGACTTGGGGAAACGCCTAGCGGCACGTTCACACCCACCAGAAAATGTTCACCAGCTGAAGATGGCGCTGACAGAGGAATGGACGATGTTACCGCAAAAACTTATCAACAACATTGTTCTAAGTATAGACAGGCGGTGCAAACCCCGCATCGACATTAGAGGTGGCCATATCTCCTACTGAGGACCACCTCTTCCCTTTGTTCCATCTTTAACAGTGACGCATCTGTATCATGGCAGACAATGCTATGTTGCCATTTTTCGATAAAGTCCCTCTGTACCGTTTTGTTTCCGATGTTGTGTCGGTGTTGTTTCCTTCATCATTTTTTTGTACCTCACGAGGTTCCTTTGGTATGCATTTTCCATATCCAGGCCACTCCTATGAAAAGCTAGAGGTGAAAACTTGACTGATCCTTAAGTTTTGCATACCAGTGTATAATAACATCAATTCTGATATGATTTCTCACATGGAAATTGAACTGATTTTTTTATAAATGGACGGCGTTCTTGTTTAATGCTCAACCAAAACATCTTGTTAAAAACTTAGTCGCGAACACAGTTTCCAAGGCATAACACAGATTCTTGTAGGAAATGTGTTGAAAATCTCAGATATGTGCTTAAAAAGTTCCTGTCACCCTCAATTTTCAAATATCGTAGGTTAATGACCGAAAACTAAGACCTGCCGTTAAAGCTTCGTTTCCTACATTCCCGTTCAGACCTTTTCCTGAAAACTTGGGAACAGTCTCCGATGAACAAGGTGAAAGGTTTCACAAGATATTTCTCAAACGGAAAAAAGATACCAGAGAAAATGGAGTCCAAATATATTAGCAGAATAATGTTGAACACCATACGGGAGACACCAATGGACGATTATAAACGGCAAAACTCGACGAAATAAGTATTTTGTTATCAGATAAACATTTTTGTAAATAGAATGAAGTTAATAGACCCCTTGTTCAATATTTAGTACTGCATGTACTATTTTCTATAAAGAATATGAAATCATTTTTACTAGAAATGTTTTGAGTTTAATACCTTCTCCCTAAAATTTTTGTTGGTGTTACAGCAATATGGTTGTCATATTTGAATTTAGCAACGTCAACTCTACAAGAATCATCCTGAATTTTAACAGGATGCGAAAAATATCTTTTGAAGTGATCCATTTAACAAACATTTTTACGAACTTGAAGTTTTGCGGACATGCTGATATAATTTTAATTCAGTTAAATCTTCAAATACTCGTCTCTTGTATGCTTGATTTAATGAAAAAAAAAAAAAAAGCGAAATTTAAAATCGAACCAATAACTTATTCCCCTTCACGAAGATACACCTTTGCATGGTGGATTGTCGTTGCACTGGAACCAAATGAAATGTTAAAATAAAATAAAAAGTAGAACCAAGACAGTGAAAAAGACATCATAAACAATTTTTTCTAGCGAACCCCTAGTCTAATACATACATACCCTTCATAAAAGTATTAGGACACACATCGGTTTCTCATTTTTGTCACTATTACTCGCTTTAATGACATATTTCATCTTCTTGGCTAATGCTTTCCATGAAAAAATGGGGACAGTGACCAGCTGAGCTGTCGATGTGGGATATGTTTGTCTGGCCCTCACTTTCTATCAACCACCCCTGGAGTTCCATTGAATTCAAATCGACACTTTGCGCCCCCCTTTTCAATTGTTGTACATTCATTCTATGAATTATTCTCGAACAGCACCAGCGGTGTGGTATAGGGTGTTATCGTGTTGAAACAAACATGGGTCTGTACCAAAGAATTGCCTTATCGTAGGGGTAATGGCATGGCATTGTTCAAAATGTAGACAATTAGATGATGACGTTCGTGGTTCCCTCTGGTTATTGTTATAGGGTTTTAGGAACGTTGGGCAGCTGAGGTCATATTGCTTTGTGTATACTGTCTGGAAATTGCTTGTGTTCTGAGGTCGATTTTCAGTTTGCTGGACGACAATATCGAGTTTCCGGGAATAAAAACCATGCTACCCTCGCCTGAGACCAACTAACTCAGCCACGCTGTGAAAAAGGCCATAAAAATTCCTCTTGCATTCGACGGAACTCGAACCTAGGTCTTTTCAACCAAGTGTGGAGAGAACGGCGATTCTACCAACTGTGCTACGTAAGAGTCGTAATTCCTTGCATAACCATAGAAGATCTTAAGTTACAACATAACCCCACCTCTTTCAAAGTTCATCGCTGGCACAATGACGCGAAGGACTTTTATGGGCTTATTTTCACTCCACGGCCGAGTTAGTCAGTCTCAGGCCAGGACAGCAAGGTTTTCATCTCTCAGAAACTCGGTTTTTTCTTTTTTCTTTTGTCCAACTTGCAAACAAGCCACAGAACACACACAATTTACAGCCATTATACACACGGCTAGATGAGGTAATTTTATGGTGGTGCTTATATGACAGTTTTCGTTTTTTTTTTGTTAATACATTTCAGTATTAGAAGTTCTTCGGGCATGCACCACACCCACCCCAGCCCAGAATCGATTTCTACTACTGCTCTTCTCAATGGATCAATTATAGCATTCTTTGCACTATGCAAGGCGAGACTGCTGGTTGCCACTAGTGATGTTTGGCTTATGTGCCGCCATGAAAACCAAGGTCATGGAGCTCCGTACATTGTGCGTTCCTACGGATCTGATCTCTCGTTGATGTTTTGTAGAAATACCTGACATAATTATACTACCCTTTCGAGTTCCTTCTGGTTTCGTGGTGTGAACTCTCCGTGGTGGACAGTGGTACAGGAAAGTAAGTACATAATTATTGTAACGGTCCCTAAAAACTACTTAACCATATCAGTACGTATTGGTTGTCTGCGAGTGTCCCACAGCGGCATCATCACCGCCCTCCCCACACCGGATGGAAAAGGCTCGGGTTCTAATTCCGTCAATGACGCAAAAACCTTTTATTGGCTTTTTTCACTCCAGTGGCTGAGTTAGTCGCTATCAGGCGTAGACAGCAAGGTTTTTCATCCAGCAAAACAAGCAAATCGACCAGAGAACGCATGCGATCGTAATACACTTGAGTAGTCGAATTGACATTCCGAGTGACGTAGTGTGACATTTTTTAAGTATGTATCATGTGTTCAGGGACCGAGTTACCCGTGGAGTGCCTCGTAGTGTGACCTTATTCGAAAAAAAAAAAAAAATAAATAAAATATTTAATTAAACGTTAAACATTAGTTAAAATTTTAGTTAACAAAACATCAGTTCTTTTTTTTTATGGCTGATCTAAGATAAAAGTAGTCGCAGTAGCTTGTTAACATTATTTAATTAATATTTCTATAAAATTAACCAAATTTTTAAGTTTTAATAAATGTCAAAGCGAAAAAAGAAAAACTTTTGAAAGCGCCATCTCGTGTTGAATATTTCATCTGAGAAGTTATTATTATTATTATTATTATTATTATTATCAGCCACAGGATGCAAGGAAGCCTGAGGCTTATGCTGCACCAGCCAAAAAAAAAAAAAAAAAAAAAAAAAAAAAATTACCCGAGTTACCCTGAGTAAGAGAGAGTCAAAAGTAGAAGGGAATCACCAAGAGAAGAATGATGATATCCAGCTCAGGACCCTAGGTGTGCCAAGCCCATACTCACCAGATCGACTTGTACCCAAAATCTGGAGGTTTGCCCTATAATTATTCCAAAAAAGAAATAAGGAGGTTTAAATTCTATGTAAGACAAAGTGTTTCAATCCTATTAACTTGGTATCATGCCGCTAAAATAACTAACTTCAAAACATCGCCCTATTATTTCACTTAGTCATTTTAACTATATTAATCACAATGTACAATCAAGATAGGTGCAATCAAATTCCCCAAGTTTACTTTTATAAATGAATTTTACGATTGACAGTTGTTAGCAATTGATTACCTTCATACAGCATAAAAAACTTTTAACCTACCAACAAATTTTTAAAGACTGACATTGTCTACGTCTCTAGCGACCTCTCCTGTCCATTCATATGAATAATATAAATACATATGTATAATCTACAGACGAAAAAAAATAAAGCGATGAACAAATGACATCAAAAATTACAACAATTAGCATTTATTCACATTATTATTATTATTATATGATTTCTCCCTGATTGAGGGTCCCACCCCGCAACGGATATTGCGACCACGTACACAGGGTGGTTGTTGTTATGTCTGGTGTTACTGTTGGGCGAGAAACTCTGACTATACTACAGGTGTTTAGGATTGCGACTTTCTAGAATTCCTTTTAGGTGTTCGCTGGGAGACCTATTGCTGCTAGGCTGTTATGTAGGGTCATTGGCACCATACTTGTGGTTGACACGATGATCGGGATTGTCGTTACTTGTTGCATATACCATATCTCTTTGATCTCCTGTCTTAAGTACGTGTACTTAGCATTACCATTAGTATGAGTAGAGGCATAGCATAGGATGCAAGAAAGCAAGCTTATGCAGCATCACCCAAAAAAAAAAAAAAAAAAACCCACTCCCATTTCACCCTCCGTTCGGTCGAAATACCTGCCCAGTTAATATTTAAATTTACTTAGGCTATCAACTTTCACAACAAGGGATGGAAGTCTGTTCCACAAACGAACTACCCGTTGGCTAAAGGCAAATTTCCGCACATCTATCCTGCATCTGTCTTTCCTGAATTTGAATTTATGCCTTCTCATGTGATTATTCTGAGCAACAGGAATAATCCCATCAGCATTGACCATGCTTAAACCATTCAAGGTTTTAAAGCTCCAGCAGCTCTACAACCTTCTTGAAATGAGACCTCCAGACCTGTATACAGTATTCAAGATGTGGTCTCACGATTGCCTTATACAAGAGACTAATCATCTATTTATCCCTGCTAGAAAAATTCCTGTATATCATTGACAAGACACCATGAGCTACTCTTGCAGCCCGTCTGCACTGCTCAGACAATTTCATATCTGCCTGCACAATTATCACGAGGTCCTTTTCATTCTGTACCAGTCAGTGTAGTACCACAGAGTTGATACGTTACTTTCGGGTTACTGTTTCGCATATGTAGAACTTTACATTTGTCAATGTTAAATTCCATTTGCCACCTCTCAGCCCATCTGCTCAACCTTTCCAGATCCTGTTGCAGCAGCATAGCGTCAGTAGTGTCCTTAACAACCCTGCCAACCTTTGTATCATCTGCAAACTTGGACATTATGCTTGATATACCATTATCAATATCATTTATAAATACAAAAAAAAAACATTGGACACAACACTGAAACATGAGGAACTCCACTAATAACACCAGTCCATGTTGAACAGTGTCCATTGATTACCACTCTCTACCCTCTCCTGCTCAACCATCCCTTTATCGATAGTAGCAATTTGCCTCCAATGCCACACAGCTCCAATATGTGCAGCAGTCTTTCATGTGCAACAGTATCAAAAGCCTTTCTAAGCTCCAAATATATGATATCAGAGTTATTCCCTGCATCCAGTTCTTTTGTTACTGTACCATAGTATCCAATCAAATAGTTCAGGCAAGACTTTCCCTTAACAAAACCATGCTGTGTCCGAGCTATAACTGAAGTCTTGTCTAGATGATCCTGCAGTGCTACTTTAACTAGTGCCTCTATTAATTTTCCTGGAACAGAAATTAAACTCAGAGGTCCATAATTACTTCTGTCAGTCTTTGATCCTCCATTGTGAATAGGGTCACATCTGCACATCTTCAGTCCATGGGTACCTCCCCTGAGTCCAAAGAAGCTCTCATAATTATGGTTAAGGGGTTTGCTTACTTTCTTTGCTGCCTCCTTTAATATAACTGGAGAGATCCCATCCACTCCGGGTGCCTTTTTTATATTTATCTTCAGCAATTTCTCCTCCACTTTCCTCACAGTTATTACAAAATCATCTAGCTCATTGCCAGAGTTTAATACACCTCTGGCATTCCCCTTCCTGAAAAACTCCTGATTTCTGAATGTAGATGCAAAATACTCATTTCGTTTGTTAGCCATATGAGCAGGATCATCAACAGTAAACCATTAATATCCAGAGGACCAATCTGATTCATCCCTTTCATTCTAGAGTTTACATGGGTAAAGAACTCTTTTTTTTGTTTTTCTTTGCATACTTTGCCAAGGATTTCTCATAATCTTCCTTTGCTTTTCTTAATCTCCCTTGTGACTTGGTTACAGACCAGCTTATATCTGTCATAGGCTTCCATGACAGATATTAATATATTCCCATTAATATATATGTATCCCATGCATTTTTCTTCTCTGCCATATGTCTCATTAGTTGCTTTGGATAACATTGTAACCTACGATAATACAGTGGGGACTTGACAAATATGAAGATTTATTATTAATAGGGATAATTTGAGATGATGAAAATAATAGTGAACCACTTTTAAAGGAAGGGGGGAATCTGCATCCTCCAAACTGCACAACGCTATTTTTAGTTACTGAGAGAATCTTAGCGTATGTAAAATCATCTTAAATATTTATTATACCTGTCTTAATTACTGATTCCTGTCCATTCTTTCATTGAACGTAAGTTATGTGGTTAGGCCAGACGAGAGGGGAGTATTTAGGGGGGGGGGTTCTCTACAGTACCGGGCTTGCGATTTTTCAAGGGGATCCGGCCGAAACCTTAAAATTATATTTTTTTAAGTAATTAAATTCATTTTTAATAATTTATGGACACATTCCTGATAGACTTGTTTTCGAATTGCTGATAGTTTCTGTCGCATTCTGAATAATTTCTTCAGTCTTTGCAGCTCTGTAACCTTTCAAGGTGGGGAGGAGTTAAGCTCGGTGGTCCTTCGAGAAAGCTTTGTCTTACACTGAGAGGAGTGGGCCTATGCTTTCGGGTCATAGCCATACAATCACGATTCGTGACCACTAATGTTGGAAGAAAGGAAGTGTGGGTCAGCAGCAGCTTGTTGACCAAGATCCTGACATGTGAGAACTCACCACTTTCTGTTATCACAGTTAGGAGCGAAACAGAAACTTAGCTGAAACGCAACACATTCCATTATCTCGTTAAAATTGATCGCGATGTTCCATAAGAAATATCACTTTCAATAGAACTTCGCTGATACTTGAATATCGATCACATATGATTAGACAACCAACTAGAACGATTTAATCATAGATTTTTGAAGTTGAGTTGCGATCAGAGCGAGGATTATTCTTCGATGGACGAGCGATCCTCTTTAAACTCTCTGTATACTGAGTGATTAGTTAATTTGCTTATCAGTAAGATTCAAACCAATTTGCTACTCTAATGTTAACGATCTAATTAATATAATTAAAATTTTGTTCTGTCCATAGGCCAAGGATGGTGGATCCTCGAAATCTTCGCTTGATCGCATTAGCTGAAGAAATTCTGTCTGCCGAGGAGATATGTTTAAATTCTTTAAGAAGCAGTGATCAATCCGCATACGAAGATACAGCAGAGAACATCCGAACTCTTTTGAATTTATGTCGCAAATGGAAAGAGGAAGATGATACTCCGGATAAAACAATTTTGAGAATTAGAAAAGTTCGAAACAGATTTATAGTGAATTGTCGTTCATTTGTAAATGTTATTCGATCTCTTGCCAAGGTTTGTTTCCTGAAGAATGTCCATGATATGAAACTCGCGCGAGACGTTCTGCTACTGATAAGGGAATCGGACAATATGAACTTTTCTATTTTCCAATTTATCCTATATCCCGAAATGGGAAGTCATATATTTTCATGGTCTGGAAGTGTTGACCCTAATAATAGAACCGTTCAAGAATCGCCTCTATTCTATTTCCTGCAAGCGGCCAATATTACAAAGCTAACGTTTGACGGTACACGGTTTGCTGAGTTGTTATATATGCTAGACCAAATCTTCTGTCCAGGTCACGTATCTGAAAGGAGATTACAACTGTTTCGTTACGGAGCTGACCTCTTCCATTGGTCTGAAGATATTCCTGATGACACAACTTCCTTCATCGCTTTGAATATGTACTTATTCATCCACGCTGCACTGAATGAAGAGGAAGACATTGCCCGTCTCCAAGGCCTTGTGAAATCTGTTCACTATGTACTTCGAGTTTCTCCTCAACTGTCATTGAGCATTTTACAAGGAGCCATCCACAACGTCATAGGCGTAGACGCTGTTAAGTTACGTCAATCGGATTTCTCTGCAATGCGGTTCCTCGACCTGACATTTCCCATTGTGCCTTTGCTGAAAGAACGTTGTATGAAGCCATCGAGGCTTACCCACCTTTGTAGACATTTCATAAGACAGCGTCTTTATGATAACTGGCAACTTCCAGATGGTATTCAGACCTTGGAACTTCCTGAATCCCTGAAACCATATCTCGACCTTCAATCAGACTAAGAATTTATCGACGTGTTCAAGAATGAATGACTGATTTGGTTTTCAACTTTGTGTTAAAGATACATTTTTATATTTTAAATTATAATGTATAATATTTTATAAATATTACACAAAGAATATTATACATAAACATTATATAACATGTAAAATCAGAATTGTTAAGAGATGCTTGACAATTAGAACCATTGATATTCAAATGTAAAAATATACAACTGAACATTAACATTATTCATTTAAAATATACAAAATTGTCATATTAGGACCACCCAAGGACGCTCTCATTTGCCAGTTTGTATTATGTCTCTAAAAAGTGTGTGTTCTCTGGTCGATTTGCATGTTTTCCTGGAGGAAAACCTGTGTTTCCGGGACCAAACCTGTTCACGCCTGAGACCGACTATCTCAGCGACAGTGATTTAAAATATACAGTTGATGTTGTTAACCTGGAACATATATAACATGTAAAATATAAAAATATAAATATTTTATTTTTATTTTATCGTTAATCACATCACCCATGAATAGATTTATAAACAAAATAAGCGAAATGATTTCAATTTCTGCAGAGTTCCTCAGGGCTCATCCTTTGGCTTTTTTTCTTTATTATGAATGATTTTAGCTAAATGTTCGACAACTGTTGGATTGGCTGACAAATGTATGCTGATGACTTCAAAATATACAATATGAATAAACAAATCTGAAGATAGTTTCTGTTGAAGTTCGCAGAAGGTATAACTACAGCGTTTATCAACTTGTTATTGTTGAGTTTTATCTCCAGAAAGAAACTCCATCGATTTCATTTCCAGTTCAATAATTTTGATTTAAATTCTGTGCATATTTACACAAGCCCATTTGTAGGTACCAGAAGTTCATAATGTTTAATTGAAGATACAGAAGTCTGCTATTGAAATATAGTAGACATCTGCATGTCTACCTGATCAAAGGTAGACATGCAGGTAGATCCTACTGATCAAAGGAACTTGTATTGGTTCTAAAAAGTAATTCTAAGAAAATAAATAGTTTTATCATGGAGTTTTTGAGTAGTTATTTTATAGAGCTCTGGATGAAATAGAATTTACACAATGCATGTTCACCACGGGGGTGAAAATATAAACAAAACAATAAACAATTATAGAGGCGGGTCGTGAACATCGGTTTGTACTAGAACCAAAAAATTTGTACTGGGGCTCCTAAATTCTTAATTTGGGTCTTGACATTTTGTCTCGAGTTGTTAATTAACTTGGTAAGTTGTGGTTTACGATTTTCAATGCTTTATTAAAAATGCTAAACTTCAACTGTGCTATTAAATAAATGTATTATTAAAAATAATAAAATTTATTTAATTTTTTAAATCATGATTCGAAGAACTGCATATCGACATGAATCTAACTATAAACTCAAATCTAAAACTTATAACTGATCTTATCATAGTTCTGAAACCAGGATTTGTCTGTACTTCGTTATGCTCCTAAAAACCAAATAACAACCCTATGCTCCTATCTAGTACTGTACACTCCATGCGTTACGTGACCTAAGGAGTTTACAGTACTAGATAAAACGTTTCGGTCTGAAATGGAAGATAATTACTTCAGAAGGAAACGAGAAGCAGTTTAACCGCACCTTAAAATATATCTTTTTGATAAAAACTCATAACAAACTTCAGTGGGCGAAGTCCGCATTGTGCAATAGGTGGAGATATTGCTGTTGACAGACACTTATCAAATCGAAACCAAAACCGAAAAACCACAGTAAAATTTAATTGCCTGTAAAGCTCCGGTTATATTCCTGTTATGAAGTCGAATAGCTAAGTGGGCGTTGCCATTTCTCGCCTACTACACTGGTGTGCAAAACTTAAGGACCAGTCAGGTTTACACCTGTAGCTTCTCATAGGAGTGGCCGGGATATGAGAAAAGCATACCAAAGGAACCCGTGAGGTACAGAAATGATGAAGGAAACAAACCGACACAACTGAAACAAAACGGTAGAGGGGACTTTATCAAAAATGGCAACATAGCACTGTCTGCCATGATACAGATGCATTACTGCCAAAGATGGAACAAAGGGAAGAGGTGGTCCTCAGTAAGAGATATGGCTACCCCTAATGTCGATGCAGGCTTTGCGCCGCCTGTCCATACTTAGAACAATGTTGTTGATAAATTCTTGCGGTAACATCGTCCATTCCTCTGTCAGCGTCATCTTCGGCTGGCGAACAATTTCTGGTGTGTGTGTGTGGATGTGCCGCTAGGCGTTTCCACAGAGCGTCCCATATGTGTTCGATGGGATTTAAATCGGTGGAACGCGCAGGCCAATTCATACGAACAATGTCCTCACTTTCCAAAAGCATATCAACAGCTACAATGCGATAGGGTGTGGCGTTATCATCCATAAATACGAATTCGGGGCCAATGGCACCTCGGAACAGAAGCATATGGAGAAGGATTACCTCAGTACAGTAGAGTGCATCGGTTACAGTACCGCCTTCCAGTATCTGGAGTTGTGTACGTCCATCCAAGATAACGTCTCTCCAGACGAGAACACCTAAACCGCGATCCCTTTCAGTGATGTTTGCGGGGTGATATCGTATGGCAGCCTCTCGCCAGATTAGCTGACGTACAAAATCGCTGCTGAGACCGAATCAACTCTCATCAGTAAAGAGTACCTTACCTCATTGCGCTGCTGTCCATCCTTCTGTTCGATGCAGCACTGTAAATGATGTCTCCGATGGGCAGGTGTTAAAGGGACACTGCGTACTGGCTGTCGGGCAAACAGTCTACCTTTGTGGAGTCGTCTGGCTACAGTAAACCGCGATATCCTGCGTCCTGTGCTCCTGTGGAGCTAGTTTGCAATGGATCCCGCTGTCTGGTGTCGGTCAGTCTTGGCCTATAGGAGTATATAGCGGTCATCATTGGGCGAACACTTCTCCTTCGAACAGCTGTACCTGTGGTTCTGAAGGCCGACCACGCACGTCAGACGATGCTATGGGCGATACCGAACTCTGCAGCCACACTCCTCGCACTTCGACCTTGTGCTTTTGTACGGATTTAATTCCACATTCTTGCACTTCTTCTATTGGAATGAACAGCAGCCTGGAAAACAAGATGCAGGAGATATCAGAGACTGCTGGGAGCCATTGCAGTACAAGTTAATGTACTGCATTAACTTAGGGTGGCTAAGAATAGGAACAGATGCATGTATACTGGCGTGTACACCAAGTCTAGGAATTTGGTAAATAAATTTGATGAATTTGAGGTGTTGGCAAAACATTAAAGATAGATATTATTGGGATATCAGAGACGTGGTGTCACATAGAAATAAGGAATGCAGAAATGGAATTTGGGGAGTACAATATGTACAGAAAGGATAGAAACACATAAAATCCAAGGAGTACAGCCAGTCGACATGGTAGGACAGTGCAGTTTCGAGTCAGTTTAGAATGACATAAGCACTGGGAAAGCAAATTTGACAGTAGGAGTGTATTATGGGACTAATGACTCTGATGAGTATAATAAATAACTGTACAGGGAAATAGAGAGGGCCAGTAAACCAAAGTGTCTTATAATGGGGGATTTTAATTTCCCAGATATTGACTGGAATTTACGGTTGGTCACTTACACACTAGTAAGGCTTTTGTGGATTTATTGGATAATTGTTTTCTACAGCAGCATGTTCGGAATGCAACCAGAGGGAGTAATACTCTTGATCTGATTATCAGTAGTGATTTTCATGCATTAAGAATCTCTAGATAAAGGAACCATTAGGTGGCAGTGATCGCAGTGTGCTGAAGTGAGATTTACTCAAAGAGGTAACTACCATCAGGGGTAAAGGGAAGGGTTTTTGTTTTCGTAAAGGCGACTACGAAGGTCTGAGACAGTATTTAAATTCTGTACGGTGGGACCAACTGAAGATTTTACGAACAGCAAATTCAAAATGGGTGGCATTCAAAGAAATAATCTTGGAAGCTACTAGGCTCTTCATACCAACTAAGAAATATTACTCAAAGTTTAGGCCTAAATTGATGTCAGATGAACTAATGAGACATATGGCAGAGAAGAAAAATGCATGGGATACATATTAACTAAGAGGTGACACAGAAGCCTATGATAGATATAAGCTGTCTGTAACAAAGTCACCAAGGAAGATAGGTAGGCATAGGCAGATTATCAGAAATCTTTGGCAAAGGAAGCAAAGAAAAACAGCAGAGTTCTTTACCTATGTAAACTCTAGAAGGAACGTGATGAATCTGATTGGACCACTTGATATCGATGGTTCAACTATTAATGATCCTGATAAGGTAGCTGACAAACCAAATGAGTATTTTGCATCTATATTCACACATGAGGAGTTATTCAGGGAGGGCAGGGGAATGCCAGAGGTGGATTAAACTCCGGCAGTGAGTAAGATGATTTTGTAATAACTGAGAGCAAAGTGGAGGAGAAATTGTTGAAGATAATCATAAGAAATGCCCCTGGGTGGTGTGTCCAGTTATATTAACCGGCAGTAAAGGAAGTTAGAAAACCGTTAGCCATAATTATGAGCGATTTCTTAGGCTCAGGGGAAGTACCCATGGACTGGAGATGTGCAAGTTAAACTTGAACATCTCTGTTAGTTTAACTTCTGGTACATTGAAATTAATGGAGGCACTGGTTAAAAAAGTACTGCATGATCACGTAGACGAGACGTCAGTTATAACTCGGACACAGCATGGGTTTGTTAAGGGGAAGTCTTGTCTGACCAGTTTGATTGGATACTATGATGCTGTCACAAAGGAACTGGATGCAGGGAATAATTTTCATATCCTATATTTTCACCTTAGAAAGGCTTTTGATACTGTTCACATGGAAGACTGCTGCACAAATTTGAGCAGTGTGACATTGGAGGCAAATTGCTGCTATGAATAAAGGGATGGTTCAGTGGGAGAAGACAGAGAGAGCTAATCAATGGACACTGTTCTTCGTAGACTAATGTTATTAGTGGATTCCCACAGGGGTCAGTGTTGGGTCCATTGTTGTTTTCTGTATTTATTAATGATATTGATGATGGTATATCAGACTTAACGTCCACGTTTGCAGACGATACAAAGGTCGGCAGGGTTGTTAATGATACTAATGACAGTACGCTGCTGCAACAGGATCTAGAAATGTTGAGCAGATGGGCTGAGAGGTGGCAACTGAAGTTTAACATTGGCAAATGAAAGATAGTGCATATGGGAAGCAATAACCCCAGAGTAATGTATCATGTCTGTGGCACTACGTTGACAGTGGTAGAGAATGAAAAGGACCTGGGGGTAATTGTGCAGGCAGATATGAAATTTTCTGAGCAGTGCAGACGGGCTGCAAGAGTAGCTCATGGTGTCTTGTCAATGATATACAAGAATTTTTCTAGCAGGGACAAGGAGGTGATTATCCACTTGTATCAGGCAATGGTCAGGCCACACCTTGAGTACCGTATACAGGCTGGAGGCCTCATTTTAAGAAGGATGTTGATATGCTGGAACGAGTACAGAGAAGGGCAACATGATTAGTGAATGGAACAAAGGGTTGCTCTTAAGAAGAACGGCTTAAGTTTTGTAGATTACAGTGTCTGGAGACTAGGCACTTGCGAGGTGATCTGATTGAGATGTATAAAATCTTGAATGGTTTGAGCATGCTCAATGGCGATGGGATTCTTCCTCTTGCTGAGAACAATCGCCTGAGAGGGCATATATTCAAATTGCTGAAAGGCAGTTGTAGGATTGATGTGCGAAGTTTGCTTTTATGCAGCGGATGGTTGATTTCTGGAACAAACTTCCATCTGTCTTTGTAGAAGTAGATAGCTTAAATAGATTCGAGGCAGAACTAGACAAACATTTAGAGCGAGTGAATGGGTGAAATGAGTAGGGTTTTTTTTTTTTTTTTTTTGGTTGATGTCATATAAGCTTGCTTTGTTGCATCATGTGCCTTTTCTAATGCTAATAATATACAGTACAATGTTAGATGGAGTAATTGTCTCTTGCCCTGTTACAGTTTTTTTTTTCATCCACGGTTTTGTCGTTTTCATGGCATGATGTTACCATTATATTACTCGAGTAATGTTCTACCTTTAAGGGAATATTGAAGAGTTCACATCGCGTTAGTTCTCTTGCACAGATCGGTACCTAAAATCCATCTAACGAACTTCAAATCTTCCGGAAATTTTCACTTGCTAACCGCATCACCACTTCTGTATAGCATTATATTCATCCGCCGTGTTCTCCGTCCAGGAACTATAGCTATCACAAAATTTTGCGATACTTTCCTGCGTATTTAAAAATGTATATAATTTAATTTAATAACTAACATTTAACATTTTTGTGGTACCGTTCTCTGTATTTAAAATGTAAATATTTGAATTCACTGACATAAGGCAGTGCTTATAGCAATCTTCCAATCAAGAACTTTTCTTGTAACTTTAATTTTAAAATAAAATATCGATTATTTAATAGGTTTTTCTTTGAAACAATTTTCTAAATTTCAATATACGTAATTTTGACTCTAGTGCTGTTTTTCATTCCACAATTCCAGTCGTAATGTAGAACTACTTTCTACAGAAGGAACGTCACTTCTGGAAGTACCTGGTAACTTCCGGAAATCTCTAGAAACTTCTGGAGACTTCCAGACTACCAGAAGTGACGTTCTGGACTTAAAACTTCCGGAAGGTACCGGTAGAGTTACGAGAAGTGCTCTCTACCGGTAGTAACAGGTAATAACTACTTGGGACATCTCAAAAAGCGCGCGCAAGAAATTGGGGTAAAATAGTAAACGTGCGATTAGTAGTAAGAAATATATTCATATAATTGTGCACAATATTAAGTAAAACAAAGGTAAGTACTTCTTTAATTGAAATTAATTTCATTAGTTTAAAAAAAGCATCTATTCTTAGCTTATAACATGTAACATTACAAAAAATAACTTCCTCAGATGATAAATATAGCCGATGGCTAAAAAAAGAAAAACCAATACAGAAAATATCCAAATAGATGTAGATATAGAAAGTTTAAAATGATCAGTCCTGTCAGAAAGTAAAAGAGAATATACAGTTCCCCCCCAACTTGGAATTACCTTCATGCACATAGAATGTAAACTCTATTTTCTATAAGGCGAAACGCTAAGATAAATATTTTTTAAGTAAATGTAAAAAATTTTTCTCGTTAATTATTTTTTAAAGGTTGTTTATTTACTTATTCATTTGGAGCTACAAACCTCGCACCTGGACAGCGGTATATGTATGCTAGGATTTTTTTGTTTATTTAACCTTTTGTTTTTTATCTTTATTAGCAAGATGTAAGTAATTTTACTTCATATAAAAATCTTGTTCTCTGAACTACTAATATATGCAAAGAATTTTATTTTTTGGAAAGCAGAAACGTTATTTCAAAAAAAAAAAAATTCAATTTGAAACTGAAATGCAGCACACAGGACGATATCCACATTATCCAATAGATGGCGCCAGATTATGCTTATCAGTAACGAAACCAAAACCAAATCGTGGATTAAAATTAAGCTGTCTAATGTTTCCTTCTTTGTTGTTTCTTTGCTTGATCAAAACAAATTTTTTTTTTTTGATCCAGCAAGGTGCTAATTGAGATCCTATCTTATTATCGCTGAATACCAGCGTATGCTTATCAGAAACGAAACTGACGCTCAACACCAGTAGGAAATTTAACTATATAACGTAAGTTATAAATCTTATAACCTAACATTTCCCATTTCACCCATATTAACACACCATACTTTTATGGTGTAATACTAAAATAAATAGTAATACCAAAACGTTACGCTAGATAATACAGTTATTACTGTACATACAGTTCAAATAACTGGAGAATTAGCATTAGTAGAGGCATATGATGCAAGTAAGCAAGCTTACCATCAGCCAAAAAAAAACCTTCCCATTTAATCCATCCATCCACTCCAAATGCTTGTCTAGTTCTGATAATGTTGTTATCGTCCACAAACTTGGATATAACCCTGATATACCTTCATCAATTTCATTGATAAATACAGAAAACACAATGGGCCCAACACCGTATCCTGGGGGATTACACAAATAACAATAGTCTGAAGAGCAGTGTCCATTGATTACCACTCGCTCTTCTCCCACTCAAACATCCTTTTATCCATAGCAGCAACTTGCCCTTAATGCCATACTGCTCCAACTTGTACAGTAGTCTTCCATGCGCAACAGTGTCAAAAGCTTTCTTGAAATCGAAGTATGTGATATCAAAATTATTTTTTGCATCCAGTTTCTTTGTGACCACATTATAGTATCCAATCATATTGGCTAGATAAGACCTTCCCATAAGAAACTTATGCTGTGTCTGAACTATAAATGCAGTTGTGTCTTGATGATCCTGCAGTGTTTCTTTAATCAGTCACTTCGTTGTTTTTCAACGGAACAGAAGTTACAGTCAATATACTGTTTGTATTGGCAATATAGTGCAACAAAGCAAAGCTTATGTGGCACTAGCAAGAAAAAAATATTTCTCCTAGAAATTTGATGAAACCTCCCTTGAATTAATTAAACTTATTCAAATTATTCACTTATGCAATATTAGGTGATAGTTAATTCAAAAAAATGCACGTCCATTCTGCAACCATGCCCCCATGCATGTTTCATCTGAGAAAGGGGAAGGATGCCATCACCATTTAGTTACTTAATGCATTTTAAAGCCTTGTACACTTCAGTTAAGTCACCACGTAGATGCACAGATTCTGTAGACTGCTCTTTACAAAATCCCAGTCTTGGTAACAATTTCCTTTTGGGCCCAAACTAGTATTGGTATTAGTAGTGACAATTGATGCAAGAAAAGAAGCTTATACAGCATCACCTCCCACCCAACCAAAAAAAAAAAAAACCCTTTCCCATTTCACCTATCCTTCTCCTCCAACAGTTTGTCTAGTTCTTTGAATTTAATTAAGTTCTCAACTACCACCACTTCAGATAGAAGTTTGTTCCAGCAATCGACCACCTGTTGGCTAAAGGCAAACTTCCGCATTTCTATTCTGCAACTGTTCTCCCTCAGTTTGAATTTATGTCTCCTCCTGCGCATAGCCTGATCTACAGGAAGAATCCCATCAGTATTGAGCTTGCTCCATTCATTAAAAGACTTAAATACATCAATTTGATTGCCCCACAAGTGCCTACTCTCCAGGCACTGCAATTTACAGAACTGAAGCCTTTCTTGGTAAGAGCAACTCTTTGTTCACCAATCTTATTTCCCTACTCTGTACCCACTCCAGCAGCCCTACATCCTTCCAAAAATGAGGCATACTGACCTGTGTGCATTACTCAATGTGGCCTGACCATTGCCTTATACAATGAACTAGTCACCTCCTTGTCTCTGCATATATTTGTATGTACTGTATTGACAAAACTGCATGTGCTGTCCTGGATGCCTGTGTGCAGTGCTCAGAGAATTTTGTGTCTGGGTGCACAATCGCTCGCAGGTCTTCATTTCCCGTTACACTGAGTGTAGCGCCTCCGTAGCCAGGTGGGAAGGAGCAGCAGTGCGTAGTACACGCTTCTTGATTAGACCGGGGTTCGAGCCCGTCACCACTAAATACGGAGGATGCGGAAAGGTCACGAAATGACCACCACATATCCCGGAGCAATATGGCCTTAGTTGCTAAAGCTCCTAAAAACCAAATAACAAACAAACAAACACTGAGTGTAGTGGAAATCCCAGATTAACATATCACACAGTTGGGTAGCAGTACTTTTGCATTTGTCAATGTTAAACTCATTTGCCATTTCTCAGCCCAACTGCTTAGTTTTCCTAGATCCTGTTGCAGCAGCATACCATCATTACTGTCATTAACCATCCTGCAAACCTTTGTGTCATCTGCAAACTTGCATATTAAGCCTAATATACCTTCATCAATATCATTAATAAATGCACAAAATGACAATCGGCCCAACACTGAACCCCGGGATGCTCTATGGATAACATTAGTCCATGAAGAGCAGTCTATTTTTAACAACTGTCTTTTTCCACAAAACCATCCATTTATCCACAATTGATGACAAGACATCATAGGATTCTGTCTTGCTGTTAGAGCCTAAGTGTGATTAGGTCTGGTTGATGTAGCCTTCATGCGACTTTCGCCAGCTCTTCTTGTAATGTTCCTATCTCCTGAAATTGCTTCCATAGTGCTGAGACTACACTGCATGACACATTAAGCCAGTGTGGCACCTGCACCTGCCTGGCTTAAAGTCATCCAATGGTCTGCCATCTAAAAGAATCACCTAAACGACAATGATTTGCCATCTTGATACAGATCTAGCTGTTCCACAGAGAAAACCAAAAATCGGGAATGAAGTGATGTAGTTGTAAACTTTTTATAGTTATGAATACTTTGCATAATGTGCAGCTCTGAAAGGTGGTAGATCGATTTCTATTGGATACTTTGAATTTGTATGCCAGGATGCCTATTATATCAAATATTTGTTTTCGCTGTTACTTTTCACAATAAAATATTCGTGAAAAATATTTAGTTCTGTTAAATTTGTTAAGCTGTAAATAATGGTATAATTACATCTTTGCATTCATTGGAAAAGTTTCTGTATATCATTGACAGAAGTTTAGCAGTTTATTCTCACCATTCAAAGAATTTTTTGTCTGTCTGTACTATTACTCCCTACATTTTTTTTCATGCTCTTATTACTTTGAGTTTGATACCACCCAGTTGGTGTTATTTTGGGAATAGTGCTAGCCCTATTCAGTATCTTGCATTCATCACCATTAAAACTCACTTGCCATTTTGTAGCCTATCTTCTGAGTTTTTCTAGATCCTTTTGAGGTACCATACCCTGATTACTATTATTAACCACTGTGCTCATGTTTGTATTCTCAGAAAACTTGTATATCACACTTGAAACACGTTTCTTCCATAATCTTGACCACCTGTTCTTTTTCTCTTCACTGTAGTTATAATGGTGGAAAAAACAAAACATAACAATCTTTGCTATTATGTGCAAAAATCGATTGAATTTCTGCACAATACATTATTAAAAGCAAAATGTCATGTTAAAGATTGGTTTGTTATAATAATTATTCCTTAAGAAGAATTTAACATAGTTAATTATTTTTTTATTCTCCATTGTGAAAGTATTTTTTTATCTGAAGCACACTCATTGATATTCTGATAGCATTTACTGTGATCAGTTGTTAGTATTAATATTCATTGAAATGTGCTACATCAAAGCTGCTCCACCACTTGGTATGCCTTGCTAAATCCTGAAAATATTAAAATCTGGCATATCTCAATCTCCAAGAGTTCTGGGTTTTAAAGAATTTACTGTACTCAGATTTCAGTAAAGCCTTTGATACTGTATCGCCTATGACTGTGGGTATAAATTAGAATATTGTGGCATTAGTGTCAAGTTATTACTTTGGATAAAGGGATGATTGTGTGGCTAGTAATAACCACAAAGTGGTTATTACTAGCACTTCTCTTCATAGACTGTGATCAGTGGGATTTCACAAGGGGTCGGTGTTGGGCCCTTGTTTTTAATTTTTATTAATAACATTGATATTGAGGTTTGCTGATGATACATTACATCAAGAGGATCTAGACAGTCTAAGCAGCTGATCTAGAAAAAGGCACTTAAGGATTAACGTTGGTGAATGCTGTCATTACTGTACTCACAGTATGCGATACTGTAGTAGTAGTGGCATGTGATGCAAGAAAGCAAGTGTAGAAGCTTATGCAGCATCAGCCAAAAAAAAAAAAAAAAAATTACAAAACAATTCTCACTAAATGTTTGTCCAGTTCCTCCTTAAATTTATTTAACCTATCAACTTCCACAAGACAGATGGAAGTTTGTTCCAGCAATTAACTGCCCGCTGGCTAAAGGCAAATTTCCGCACATCTATTTTACATCTGTCTTTCCTCAATTTGAATTTATGCCCTCTTAGGGTCGTCTGAACAAGTGGAAGAATCCCATCAGAATTCAGCATGCTCAACTCATTCAAGGCCTTATACGCCTCAATCAGATCACCTCACAGGTGCCTAGTCTCCAGACGCTGCAGTTTGCAGAACTTAAGCCTCTCTTCGTAAGAGAATCCCTTCATCCCCTCACCAATCTTGTTGCCCTTCTCTGTATACACTCAAGCAAATCTACATCCTTCCTAAAATGAGACCTCCAGACCTGTACTCAGTACTCAAGGTTTGGCCTGACCATTGCCTTATACAGAGGGACAATCACCTCATTTTCCCTCCTAGCAAAATTCCTGTATATCATTGACAAAACCCCATGACCTGCCCTGGCAGCTTGTCTGCATTGCTCAGAAAACTTCATATGTGACTGCACAATTACTCCCAGGTCTTTTTCATTTCCTACCATCTTAAGTGTAGTACCACACAGTTGGTATGTTTCTTTGGGGTTACTTCTACCCATATGCAGTACTTTGCATTTGTCAATGTTAAACTTCAGTTGCCACTTCTCAGGCCATCTACCCTAGATCCTGTTGCAGTAGCACACTGACATTACTCTCATTAACAACCCTTCCAACCTTTGTATCATCTGTAAACTTCGACATTAAGCCTGATATACCTTCATCAATATCATTGATAAATATACAAAACAACGGTGGACCCAACACTGAATCCTGTGGGAATCCACTAATAACATTAGTCCACGAAGAGCAGCACCCATTGATTACCACCCTCTGTCTTCTCCCACTCAACCATCCTTTTATCTATTGTAGCAACTTACCCTTAATACCATTCTGCTCCAATTTGTACAGTAGTCTTCCATGCACAACAGTGTCAAAAGCTTTCCTGAAATCCAAGTATATGATATCAAAATAATTTTTTCCATCCAGTTCCTTTGTAACCACATCATAATATCCTATCAAATTTGTCAGACAAGACTTTCCCTTAACAAACCCATGCTGTGTCTGAATTATTGCTGCAGTCTTGTCTAGATGATCCTACAATGCATTTTTAACCAGTGACTGCATTAGTTTACCCGGAACAGAAGTTAAACTAACTGGTCTGTAATTACTCGTGTCAGTAATGACATTATGCTACTGCAACAGGATCTAGATAAGTTGAGAATATGAGCTGAGTGGTGGCAAATGAAGTTTAACACTGACAAATGTAAAGTACTACATATGGGAAGCAGTAACCCCAGAGTAACGTATCAACTCTGTGGTACTACACTGACAGTGGTAGAGAATGAAAAGAACCTGGGGGTAATTGTGCAGGCAGATATGAAGTTTTCTGAGCAGTGCAGATGGTCTGAAAGAGTAGCTCATGGTGTCTTGTCTAAGATATACAGGAATTTTTCTAGCAGAGATAAGGTGGTGATTATCCCCTTGTATAAAGCGATGGTCAGGCCACACCTTGAGTACTGTATACAGGTCTGAAGGCCTCATTTTAAGAAGGATGTAGAGCTGTTGGAACGAGTACACAGAAGGGCAACAAGATTAGTGAATGGAAGAAAGGGTTGCTCTTACGAAGAAAGGCTTAAGTTTTGCAGATTACAGTGATTGGAGACTAGGCACCTGCAAGGTGATCTGATTGAGGTGTATAAAGCCTTGAATGGTTTGAGCATGCTCAATGCTGATGGGATTCTTACTCTTGCTCAGAATAATCACCTGAGAGGGCATAAATTGAAATTGAGGAAAGACAGTTGTAGGATAGATGTGTGGAAATATGCCTTTAGCCAGCGGGTAGTTGATTGGTGGAACAGACTTCCATCTTTTGTTGTGGAAGTTGATAGCCTAAATAAATTTAAGGCTGAGCTGGACAGGTATTTTGAATGAATGGAGGGGTGAAGTGGGAGCGGGTTTTTTTTTTTTTTTTTTTTTGGTTGATGCTATGTGGGCTTGCTTTCTTGTACCATATGCCTCTGCTAATACTAATATCTGGTAAAATTTTAATGCCAGTTCAAAAAAAAATCAATCTTCAGAAAATGTTTGTGCTTATGGATTTTTGGGCTCCTTTTGGAGGATGGACTCTTATTAGGTGTAAGTTTAGGAAAATTGGATTATAAATATTACACTTCCGTATTAAATGATAAACTTAACTAATGCTACCTCCAAGCCTTTCTGATGCTTTCTCTTACTCTCCCTCCCTACTGTTTGTAATGAACGTCTGCATCATTAGCACTAGCATTAATAGAGGTGTATGATGCAGGAGAGCGGGCTTGTGCATCATTAGCCAGAAAAAGAAGGAAGAAACTTCCCATTTCACTCATCTATTTGTTTTGGGGGTTTGTCCAGTTCTTCCTCCAAGTTGTTTAAGCTATCAACTTCCACAATATGGAGGTTGATAGCTTAAATATTTGGAAGTGGTTTGTTCCAGCGGTCAGCCGCCTGCTGGCTGGAGGCACATATCTATTCAACAACTGTATTTCCTCAATTTATTTTTGAGTACCTTTATTCTGCTAAGACTTTACTTTCTCTCTCTCTCTCTCTCTCTCTCTCTCTCTCTCTCTCTCTCTCTCTCTCTCTTGCTTACTTGCTTGCTTTCTCTTGTAATTTATCCATACAGATTGAATATTACAGGCTGATGCAAGAATTTTGAGTTTTTCTATGTACTATGGTTCTTGTTTTTCTCATTTTATTGATGTACAGATTAAATATATAAAGAATCAAATCTTGAAACAATTACCTTAGGAAAAAATCAATAGCACATTATTTGCATGTCCCTTATTCTATTCAATGCAATTTTTATCAGTTCATCACAATATTGCTGGTTGGAGGAGTGAATTTATCATAAGATACATTTTACATAATAACGTTGCCTACAGTTTAAGAAACTTTAGTAATAAATAGGGTGATCTGATTGAGGTGTATAAAACCTTGAATGGTTTGATCATGCTCAATGCTGATGGGATTCTTCCTCTTGCTCAGAATAATTGCCTGAGAGGGCATAAATTCAAATTGAGGAAAGAAAGTTGTAGGATGGAAGTTTGCCTTTGACCAGCGGGTGGTTGATTGCTGAAACAAGCTTCCATCTGTCGTTGTGGCGGTTGATAGCTTGAATAGATTCAGGGCAGAGCTCGACAGACATTTGGAGCGAGTGAATGGGTAGGGTGAGGGTTTTTTTTTTTTTTTTTTCTGGCCGATGCTATATAAGGTTGCTTTCTCGCATCATATGCCTTTGCTAATGCTAATAGTTGTGTAGAGAAATAGAATGGGCCGATAAATCAGAATGTCTTGTAATGGAGGATTTTAACTTTCCAGATATTGACTGGAACTTGTGGTTGGTCACTCGCATGTGCTAGCAAGGCTTTTGTCAATTTATTGGAGGATTGTTTTCTACAGCAACATGTTCGAGGTGCAAATAGAGAGAGTAATATACTTGATCTGATTATCAGGCGTGATTATTCATGCATTAAGAATTTTACAGAAAAAGGAACCACTGGGTGACAGTTATCACAGTGATGTGGGATTTACTTAAAGATGTGTCACCTCTGTAGCCAGGAGCAGCAGTGCATAGTGCCCGCTTCTTGATTAGACTGGAGTTCGAGCCCATGACCACCAAATACGGAGGATATGGAAAAGTCAGAGAATGACCACCCCGGCATATCCCCGGAGCAATATGTCCTTAGTTGCTAATGCTCCTAAAAACCAAATAATCACCACTTAAAGATGTAACTACCATCAAGGGTAAAGGGAAGGGTTTTTGCTTTCGTAAAAGTGACTACAGAGATCTCAGACAGTTTTTAAATTCTCTACAATGGGATCAACTGATTATGTTACCAATTATGATGGGAAGCCTTCAGGGATGTAATCTTGGAGGCTACTAGGCTTTTTAGAACCCTGGGGGCTCACATCTGGTGAGTATTGGCTTGGCACACCCAGGGTCCTGACCTTGGTGATTCCCTTCTACTTTTGACTCTCTCTGGCTGTCTCTTCAGGGTAACTCGGGAATTTTTTTTTTTTCCCTGGAGCAGCATAAGCCTCAGGCTTCCTTGCACCATATGGCTATTAATAATAATAATACCAACTAAGAAATGCTGTTCAAGGTTCGGGCCTAAATGGATGTCAGATTATTATTATTATTATTAGCAGCTATATGGTGCAAGGAAGCCTGAGGCTTATTCTCCATCAGCCAAAAAAAAAAAATTTCTGAACTGCACACACACACACACAGAGACAAGAGAGAGAGAGAGAGTCAGTCAGTCAGTCACCAAGGAAGAGAAGAATGATGATATCCAGCTCAGGACTCTGGGTGTGCCAAGCTCATACTCCCCAGATGAATTAATGAGGCTCATGGCAGAAAAGAAAAATGCACGGGATGCATATAAATTATCAGGCGACACTGAAGCCTATGGCAGATATAAGCTAGTGTGTAATCAAGTTACAAAGGAGGTTAGGCAGGCAAAGTCAGATTACGAGAAATATTTGGCAAAGGATGCAAAGAAAAACAGCAAAGAGTTCTTTACTTATGTAAACCCTAGAAGGAAGGAGATGAATCAGATTTGTCCACTTAACATAGATGGTTTGACTATTGATGATACTGCTCAAGTAGCTGATAAAGTGAATAAGTATTTTGCACTACATTCACACATGAGGAGTTATTCAAGGAGGGGAATGCCAGAAGTTTATCAAACTCTGATAGGGAGCTATGTTATTTTGTAATAATTGAGAGCAAAGTGGAGGAGAAGTTGCTGAAGTTAAACATAAAAATTGTACCTGGGGCAGATGGAATCTATCCAGTTACTGCTGTGGATAAAGGGATGGTTGAGTGGGAGAAGACACGAGAGTGGTTTTCAATGGGCATTGCTTTTTGTGGACTAATGGTATTATTGTATTCCTCCAAGATTCAGTGCTGGGCACATTGTTGCTTTCAATATTTGTTAATGATGTTAGTGAAGGTATATCAGACTTAATATGTAAGTTTTCAGGTGATGCAAAGGTTGGCAGAGTAATCATGATAAGCTACTGCATGAATATCTAAAAAAATTATTCTAGTCGGTGGAGAAGACTTGGCAGCTGAACTTTAACGTTGATATATGCAAGGGACTGTATCCGAGTAGCAGTAATCTCAGATTAAATTAACTACTACACTCAGCACAGCAGAAAATGAAAACACCCTGGGGTAATTGTGCAGTCAGAATACAAGTTCTAAATTCTCTGAGTAGTTCAGGTAGGTGTGGACTGCTCATGTGGTTTTTGTTAGTGATATGTAGGAACTTTGCTACCAGAGATAAGGAGCTGATTAGCCCTTTGTACAAAGCTGTTCTTAGGTTGCATCTTGAGTACTGTATACAGATTTGGAAGCTTAGTTTTAGGAATGATGTAAGTCTGTTGGAATGGGTGCAGAGAATGGCAACAAGATTAGTGAATGGAACAAAAGGCTACACTTATGAAGAAAGACTTCAGTTCTGTAAATTGCAGAGTCTGGAGACTTAAAGGATATCTGATTAAGGTGTTCAAGGCCTTAAGTGGATTGAGTAAGCTCAGTGTTAATGGTATTCTTCCTCTTACTGAGACCACACGAGGGCACATACTTTCAAATTGAAGACATTGGAGGATAAATGTGATAGGTTACCTTCAACCATCAGATAGTTGAATGTTTGAATAAACTTCCATCTGTTGTTGTGAATGTGGGTAGTTTGACTAAATTCAAGGCTAGTAGTTTTTTTGTTTCTTTTTTTTTGCTGATGCTCTATAAGCTTCCTTTCTTGCACACCTAATGTTCAGTGCTGAGCCCATCGTTGTTTTCTGTATTTATTAATGATAATTAGCATTAGCATTGCTTTCTTGCATATGATGCAAGAAAGCAAGCTTATGCAACATCAGCCAAAAAAAAAATAAAAAACTACTTCCATTTCACCCCACCATTCGTTCGAAATACCTGTCCAGCTGAGCCTTAAATTTATTTAGGCTATCAACTTCTTTCCACAACAAGGGAAGGAAGTCTGTTCCACCAACCAACTACCCGCTGGCTAAAGGCAAATTTCCGCACATCTATCCTACATCTGTCTTTCCTAAATTTGAATTTATGCCCTCTCAGGTGATTATTCTGAGCAAGAGGAAGAATCCCATCGGCATTGAGCATGCTCAAACTATTCAAGGCCTTATACACCTCTGTCAGATCACCTCGCTGGTGCCTAGTCTCCAGACTCTGTAATTTGCAAAACTTAAGCCTTTCTTCATAAGAGCAACCCTTTGTTCCATTCACTAATCTTGTTGCCCTTCTCTGTACTCGTTCCAGCAGCTCTACATCCTTCTTGAAATGAGGCCTCCAGACCTGTATACAGTACTCAAGGTGTGGCCTGACCATTGCCTTATACAAGGGAATAATCACCTCCCTATCCCTGCTAGAAAACTTCCTCTATATCATTAACAAGACACCATGAGCTACTCTTGCAGCTCGTCTGTACTGCTCAGAGAACTTCATATCTCCCTGCACAATTACCCCCAGGTCCTTTTCATTCTCTACCACTGTCGGTGCAGTACCGCAGAGTTCATATGTTGCTCTGGGGTTACTGTTTCCCATATGTAGTACTTTACATTTGTCAATGTTAAACTTCATTTGCCACCTCTCAGCCCATCTGGGGTTGGTGGGGGGAGCAGGGGGTGCTCTTGTCAAGAAAGGCTTAAGTTCTGCAAATTTCAGTGCCTGGAGAGTAGGCACCTGCAAGGTGATCTGATTGAGGTGTATAAGGCCTTGAATGGGTTGAGCACGCTGAATGCTGATGGGATTCTTCCTCTTACTCAGATTAAGAACCTGAGGGGGCACAGTTTCAAATTGAGGAAAGACAGTTGTAGAATAGATGTGTGGAAATTTGCCTTTAGCCAGTGGGTAGTTGATTGGTGCAACAGACTTCCATCTTTTGTTGTGTAAGTTGATAGCCTAAATAAATTTAAGGCTGAGCCGGACAGGCATTTGGTGGAATGAATGGAGGGGTGAAATGGGAGAGGTTTTTTTTTTTTTTTTTTTTGGCTGTTGCTGCATAAGCTTGCTTTCTTGCATCGTATGCCTCTACTAATGCTAATGATTGCTTATTTATTTTTACTAATGTATGAACCATGGATTTGAGGAACTTATATTGGTTCTTGTCACATTATGGCTCAGTCAGCCTTGGGTTGCATGGTTTCCACCTCCTGTAAAGTTGGGTTTTTTGTCTAGCAGAACAGGCAAAAGGACAACAAAATTCATTCACAATACTGATGCCTCATAGTCTTAAAAAAAAACAGCACTCCTGCACACAGTCCCCAAAATTCTTAAGACGTCACTGAACTTTATACTTTTCTCACTTTGAAGTTTGCAACGTATCCATTTGTTTGCTGTAATTCAGTATGGCATGATGTACAAATACATTACATTATGGTTCGAAATGCAGGGATTTTTTTTTTTTTTAAAGGTTTCCTGAAATTGCTTAATGTTGCCAATATTCTGGTTTTCAAAAACTAATGTCTGGTGTTCGTTTTATACTTTTGACTGGTGCACTTTATTCAGTTTTTATAACTTATGTTTTAACTCACTGCCAGCAACTGGCATCTTGTGCAGACCATGAAATTGCCACCTCACCAAATTCCAAGGGTAGATGTAGGCTGAGTTTTTTTTTTTTTTTTGAGATCCTAGGAAACCACCTAGGGTCTCAAAAAAAGGCAGCCTACATCTACCTAAAAAAACTGCCTAGTCTACCTATATGGATGGGCTGTCCACTAGTAGTCTGTGCATTATATCCAGTGAGATTCCCAGAAGATAGAATAATGTTTTAAAACTGTGGTTTTTAAGATTGCCTCCAGTAGTTGCAGATGAAAACATAACTGGTGTTAATTATTTCTTCATTTCAAGTAGATCACTATTTGTTCTCCACGATATATTATGGCATAAGTATAAAAAATAACTGTGAATGTAAATCATATGAATATATTAATAAACTACTAGAGGGTCATATCAGCTTTTATTTATATTTTATTTTGTTGAAAATGAAGAAGTGTATTATTATTATTATTATTAATGAAATCTCATTGTGCAAAAATTAATTTATTAAAAGTTTTCAGATAAACATTTTTATTTGTTATGTTTTTGTGTGTGTGTGTGTCTTTTTTATTTTTTTTTATTTTACCCTATATTGCTTTATACTTTCTCCTAAAATTTTAAAAGAGAAAAAAAAAATTTCTCCTCAAAATAATTTTTGATGGGGAAAAAAAAAAAAAACAATAAAAATAAGTGGGTTGACTTCAAAAAAGTTTTAATTTCTTAACCTGTAAAGTTAGCAAGTAATGTATATGTTGCATATAACTACTGTAATCACATGGTGAGGTTAAGTTTACAAAATTACCAGTGTTGTAGGCAAAATTACCATTCCAAAAGTCAGGAGCCCATGATTAGTTTGATGTGGTTATTAATGATGATGTATCACTATTGTTGGCAAATAATGCAATAAAGCAAGTTTATGCAGCATCAGCAAAAAAAGTAATAAAATAAATAAATAAAAATAATAAAATAAATAAAAAAACAAACAAAAAAAAAACCTTCCCACGTCATTTGTGGAATGCAAGAGTGGTCCAGAACTTTAATTTCCCTTATGGTTGCAGGCCTAAACTACAATGCCTTATTTATGTAGTCTGGGTCCCTGGTATGCATATTTTAAGGAGCTCTAAAAATAAGATTTCAAGGTTGCATGGCTTGCCCTACCCTACTATGCAAATTAGGTAAGTGTCCAGGAAGATCAGCTTTTATGAGTGGCACAAAATGTAAATACTAAAATAGCTAATGTAAATAAAAATAAGAAAACTTACTAGGACTGTACATCTTAAGGCCTCACCTAGGGTTCAGAATACCCTCACACTGACCTTGTGTGTGGTGCCTCCGTAGCCAGGTGTGCAGGAGCAGCAGTGCGTAGCACACGCTTCTTGATTAGACCAGGGTTTGAGCCCGTGACCACCAAAATATGGAGGATGCAGAAAGGTCAGGGAATGACCACCACATATCCCCGGAGCAATTATGGCCTTAGTTGCTAATGCTCCTAAAAAAAAAAACAAAATAACAAACTGACCTTGTATGAAGACCCTTGACTAACAGTAATTGCATTTATTTGGAAACCCCCCCACTCACCCTGGTGCCTCTGTAGCCAGGTGGGCAGGAGCAGCAGTGGCTAGCACACGCTTCTTGATTAGACCGAGGTTCGAGCCCGTGACCACTAACTACGGAGGATGCGGAAAGATCAGGAAATGACCACCGCATATTCCTGGAGCAATATGGCCTTAGTTGCTAATACTCCTAAAAACCAAATAACAAACAAACAAACAAACCCCCCCACCCTTTTAGCCTCAGAGAAATTATGCCATACATCCTGGTTAAACCAGCTTTTCTAAAATATTTAGTACTAGGGTATGCTCAAAGTGAAGTGGGGATACAAATTTACAGCCATGATTTACTAGTTAATAATTACATGTTTAATGCAACCCTAGGGGCTCATATCTGATGAGTATGGGCTTGACACACCCAGGGTCCTGAGTTGGATATCATCTTTTTTAGTGATATTTTTTCTCTCTCTCTCTCTCTCTCTCTCTCTCAGGGGTAGCTCGGAAATTTTTTTTGGCTGGTGCAGCATAAGCCTCAGACTTCCTTGCACTATATGGCAGTAATAATAATAATAATAATCTGCTCAACCTTTCGAGATCCTGTTGCAGCAGCATAGCATCAGTAGTGTCCTTAACAACCCTGCCAACCTTTGTATCGTCTGCAAACTTGGACATTAAGCTTGATATACTATCAATATCATTTATAAATACAGAAAACAACAACGGACCCAACACTGAACCCTGAGGGTTCGGTGTTGGGTCCGTTATTGTTTTCTGTATTTATATATATTATGTATAATATATTCTGTATATATTATGCAGCAAACTCAAGTAAAGGACATTCTTATCAAAACTATAGAACTAAAATGGTCTTGGGCAGGACACATAGCTCGAAGACATGATGACAGATGGACTAAGAAAAACCACTGAATGGTACCGAAGAGGAGCTGGAAGACATCGATGGAGAAGGAGAGATGAAATTCACGAGTTTGTGGGTAGTAAATGGATGGCCATTGCACAAAACAGAAAACTGGAAAGTTACTGGAGAGGCCTTCATCCTGTAGTGGATTGAAAATGGCTGATCATGCTACTACTAATAATAATAATAAATTAAATTACTGTTATTTTAAATTACCTATGTACATATTAGTTTGTATTTGATTCTCGTATTCTTACGTATTAAGAATACGTAAGAATACGAGAATTACGTTTGAATTCTCGTATTAAAGTATTCTTATATTTACAGGTCAGGTGATGGATCCAGTTGAATCTCACTTAACTCAGCTTGCTAATGAAATTTCAGCTGCAGAGTTGAATTTAAGGAATTCGCTACAAATTAATGATCAACTTAAAGTCAACATCACAACGTTATTCAGTATATGTCATAAATGGATACGAGAGACAGCAAATGTAAGATACAGTTACATTAGTTATGTGGAAGGTAGATCCATTCTGAAGGAGTTAGATGTTAAAAAGGCAATTTATTTAATAGCAAAGGTATGTTTCCTTAAAAACCTTGATGATATGACTTTCGTAGGTCATGTGCTCTTACTTGTGAAGGAAGTAGAAGACTTAGACAATGATAACTCTTTTTTCCAGTCAATCCTGTTCCCTGAAAGATTTAGCAATATTTTTTCTTGGGAGGAAAATAATGTCGGTGCTGCAGTTGGGCAGAATTCTCCTGTGTCCTATTTCTTAGAGGTAGCAAATGCTACCCGGTTGACATTTGGTAACGAACGGTTTGTTGATTATTTGTTTGGTGTAGCTTACATGCATTTACCTGTAAACTCTAAAATAATATTACAATTGTTGCAACATGGAGCTGTATATGAAAATGGTGCTTGGGAGTTCATCTATAATATGATGCATTCATTCATTGATAGTAGACTTAGAAATGAAAATAATTTTAATGAAGAGAATACGAAATGTGTAGAGTATTTTGTTCGTGCTGTGCCCCAGTTATCAGCCACATGTTTGGATGATTTTATCAAAAATTTGCCCATAAATACATTTGGTGAACATTTTTTGAACTTCTCTGCAGAGAAGTTCCACGATATAACACGTTCAGTCCTTCCCTTAATTAAAGATCAATGTTCTTCTCCAAATAGGCTTGTCCATATATGTAAGTGTGCCATTAGGCAGTATCTACGTGACAACTGGGCACTTCCCAATGGCATCCAGAAACTTGAACTGCCTAAGCCACTCGAGTCTTATCACAATCTTCTGGACGATTAAATGCAAATATTTTCTCATTTATATTTAAAAATTATTATATTATTATAATGAGATAAATTATATATTATTATAATATTATATTATTATTATATTTTATAATGAGAACTATTATGATGAGTTCAATTATATATTATAATATATTACTATATTTAATAATTATTATTATATTTTAAAGTATATTTAATAGTAAAATTATGTATTGAATTGAAACCTTTGAGAAATGTTCTGTTGAACATTTCTCATTTTTTATTTTATCAAATGTGTCATGAGAAGTAGTCAGCACTACTAAAGGAAAGTTTTTACTCTGCAGTTTTGATGACAATGTATTTGTGTTTTTTTTTTTAATTAAAGATACAAAAAGTAGAGGCAAGTTATTTTAACTTCCATTATATTTCATGCATATGCTCTTGAGCAGATACACCATTTAAACAAACACTGAAAACAAATAAAATTATTAGATCTTTTGTTGTGTAACAGACTACTTGTGTCTTCAACTTAGTTATCTCATTAGCTGTAACCCTGTTGTGTTCTGGACAACAAAAAAGAAAAATTTAAATATTTATGGTAGTGTTAATTTTAGTTTTTAATTGGCATAGTATTTGCTTCCAGGTTGCATCAATTTTAACTTTTATCTGTTAACATGGTGTCTGATAAACTTTTTTTTTTTTAATTTTTCTGTTATTTAACTCTGAAAATAAAATCAAATTCTCCTGTGTACCTTTACCCACCAATATTCTCTAACTGGTCACTATATTTTCAGTGTTCATTTCAATATACTCTGAATTACGAGACATTAAATTTGTTTGACATTTAACAGGCACCAGGAAGCAAAAGCATGATTCTTGCCATAATGCTTTGATTTTGCTGGCTCAATGCAAATAGATTACAAAAATACAGATATGAATGTTCCATCTGCCAGATACCACATGAGCTTCAATCTGGAAGTGGGGTTGGTGACCTTAAATTCCAAAAAAAATGCAATAAAGCTTCATTGCAATTATTATTGGTTTTTCTCATTTATTTTCATTCAATATATTTTTAATTGGGTTTAGCAAATCATAATTAACAGATTATAGTTTTAAATTCAGTAAAAATGATAAAAATTAATTTTTTATAATTAAAACAAAACAGGGGGAAAAATATTTCAGTTAAGCATTAGTAGAGGCATATGATGTAAGAAAAAAAGCTAATACGGCATCAGCCAAAAAAAAAAAAAAAAAAAACCCTTTCCATTTCATCCATCAGTTCCAAATGTTTGTTTAGTTCTGCCTTGAATTTATTTAAGCTGTTAACCTCCACAGTGACAGGTGGAACCTTGTTCCCGCAATCAACTACCAGCTGGCTAAAGACAAATTTTTGCACATCTGTTCAAAAAATATCTTTCCTCAATTTCAGTTTGTCTCCTCAGGTTGCTAATCTGAGCAGGAGGAAGGCTCCCATCTGCATTGAGCCTGCCTAATCCATTCAAGGCCTTATACACCTCAATCAAGATCACGTTGCAGGTGTCTACTCTACAGATGCTGCAATTTGCAGAACTTAAGCCTTTCTTCATAAGAGCAACCCTTTGTTCCCCCTAACCAGTCTTGTTGCCTTTCTCTGTATTCATTCTAACAACTCTACATCCTTCCTAAATTGAGGCTTCCAGACCTGTATGCAGTACTCAAGGTGTGGCCTGACCATTGCCTTATACAAGGGGATAATCATCTCCTTATCCCTGCTTGCAAAATTCCTGTATATCATTGACAAGACCTCTGGCAGCCAGTCTGCACTGCTCAGAAAACTTCATCATCATCATCAGCCATTTTCAATCCACTGCAGGATGAAGGCCTCTCCAGCAACTTTCCAGTTCCTTCTGTTTTGAGCACTGGCCATCCATTTACTACCCAAAAACTCATGAATTTCATCTATCTATCTCCGCCTTTGTCTTCCAGGTTTTCTTCTAGCTCCTCTTGTGTACCATTCTGTTATTTTCTTAGTCCATCTGTCATCATGTCTTCGAGCTATGTGTCCTGCCCAAGACCATTTTAGTTCTTTAGTTTTGATAAGAATGTCCTTTACTTGAGTTTGCTGCCTAATCCATGTGTTTCTCTTCTTATCTAATAGTCTGATTCCCAGTATAATTCGTTCCATTCTTCGCTGTGTAGTTCTCAGCTTCTCTTCCATTCTTTTGGTGAGTGCCCAAGTTTCATTTCCATAAGTCATGGTGGGGAGTATACATTGATTCATTATTTTACGATTCAGACAAACTGGGATATTGCTCTTCAGTATTGCTCTTCAGAAAACTTCATATCTGACTGCCAAATTACCCCCATGTCTCTTTCATTCTCAACTACTCTGAGTATTACAACTATTACACAGTTAGCATTAGCATTAGTAGAGGCATGTGATGCAAGAAAGCAAGCTTATGCAGCATCAGCCAAAAACAAAAAAAAAAAAAACTTCCACTTCACCCCTCCATTCATTCGAAATACTGGTCCAGCTGAGCCTTAAATTTATTTAGGCTATCAACTTCCACATCAAGGGATGGAAGTCTGTTCCATCAACCAACTACCCGCTGGCTAAAGGCAAATTTCCGCACATCTATCCTACATCTGTCTTTCCCAAATTTGAATTTATGCCCCTCTCAGGTGATTATTCTGAGCAAGAAGGAGAATCCCATCAGCATTGAGCATGCCCAAACCATTCAAGGCTTTATACACCTCTATCAGATCACCTCGCCGGTGCCTAGTCTGCAGACACTGTAATTTGCAAGACTTAAGCCATTCTTCTTAAGAGCAACCCTTTGTTCCATTCACTAATCTTGTTGCCCTTCTCTGTACTCATTCCAGCAGCTCTACATCCTTCTTGAAATGAAACCTCCAGACCTGTATACAGTACTCAAGGTGTGACCTGACCATTGCCTTATACAAGAGATTAATCACCTCCTTATCCATGCTGGAAAAATTCCTGTATATCATTGACAAGACACCATGAGCTACTCTTGCAGCCTGTCTGCACTGCTCAGAGAAATTCATATCTGCCTGCACAATTACTCCCAGGTTCTTTTCATTCTCTACCACTGTCAGTGTAGTACACCAGAGTTGATACATTGCTCTGGGGCTGCTGGTTCCCATATGTAGGACTTTACATTTGCCAATGTTAAACTTCATTTGCCACCTCTCAGCCCATCTGCTCAACCTTTCCAGATGCTGTTGCAGCAGCATATCGTCAGTAGTGTCCTTAACAGCCCTGCACACTTGGACATTAAGCTTGATATACCATCATCAGTATTATTTATAAATACAGAAAACAATAATGGACCCAACACTGAACCGTGAGGGACTCCACTAATAACATTAGTCCACGATGAGCAGTGTCCATTGATTACCACTCTCTGTCTTCTCCCGCTCAACCACCCCTTTATCCATAGCAGCAATTTCTCTCCAATGCCACAGTACTCCAATTTGTGCAGCAGTCTTCCATGTGCAACAGTATCAAAAGCCTTTCTAAGATCTAAGTATATAATGCCAAAGTTATCCCCTGCATCCAGTTCTTTTGTGACTGCATCATAGTATCCAATCAAATTGGTCAGGCAAGACTTTCTCTTAACAAAACCATGCTGTGTCCGAGCTATAATTGAAGTCTTGTCTAGATGATCCTGCAGTGCTTCTTTAACCAGTGCCTCCATTAATTTTTCTGGAACAGAAGTTAAACTCACAGGTCTATAATTACTTGTGTCAGCCTTTGATCTTCTTTTGTGAATTAGGGTCACATTTGCACATCTCCAGTCTATGGGTACCTCCCCTGAGTCCAAGGAAGCTCTCATAATTATGGCTAAGGGTTTGCTTACTTCATTTGCTGTCTCCTTTAATATAACTGTATAAATCCCATCCACCCCAGGTGACTTTCTTGTGTTTATCTTCAACAATTTCTCCTCCACTTTACTCTTAGTTATTACAAGATTATCTAGCTTAATGCCAGAGTTGAATACACCTCTGGCATTCCCCTCGCTGAATAACTCCTCATGTGTGAATGTTGATGCAAAATATTCATTTAGTTTGTTAGCTACCTGAGCAGGATCATCAACAGTTGAACCATCGATATCAAGTGGACCAATCTGATTCATCCCCTTCCTTCTAGAGTTTACATAAGTAAAGAACTCTTTGCTGTTTTTCTTTGCTTCCTTTGCCAAAGATTTCTCATAATCTGCGTTTGCCTGCCTTACTTCCTTTGTGACTTGGTTACAGACCATCTTATATCTATCATAGGCTTCTGTGTCACGTGTTAATTTATATGTATCCTATGCATTTTTCTTCTCTGCCATGTGTCTCATTAGTTCATCTGACATCCATTTAGGCCTAAACCTTGAACAATATTTCTTAGTTGGTATGTAAAGCCTAGTAGCTTACAAGATGAGTTCTTTGAATGCTTCCCATTTTGAATTTGCTGTTGGTAACATCATCAGTTGGTCCCATTGTATAGAATTTAAATACTGTCTCAGTCCATCGTAGTCGCCTTTACGGAAGCAATAACCCTTCCCTTTACCCCTAATGGTAGTTACCTCTTTGAGTAAATCCCACTTCAGCACACTGTGATCACTGCCACCTAGTAGTTCGTCTACGTGCAGATTATTAATGCATGAAGAATCACTACTGATAATTAAATCAAGAGTATTTTCCCTCTAGTTGCCTCCCGAACATGCTGATGTAGTAAACAATCATCCAATAAATCCACAAATGCCTTGCTAGTGTGTGAGTGACCAACCCACAAATTCCAATCAATATCTGGGAAATTAAAATCCCCCATTATAAGACTCTCTGATTTACTAACCCACTCTATTTCCTTGTACAGTTTCTTATTATACTTATCAGAGTCATTAGGCCTATAGCACACTCATACTCTAATTTTGATCTCCCGATGCTTATGTCACACCAAACTGACTCGACACTGATTGTCCAGTAATGTCGACTGGCTTCACTTCCTTGGATTTTAGATCAGATGCAGTTTCTTCGATTTGCATAACGACTCATTGGTCATGATGTTTTGGCTCAACGGTGTATATCTTCCGTACATTTATGAATCACATGATAGTTTATATGCATCTCCTGCACTTTTCTTCCCTGCCACTTGTCTCAATAGTTCATCTGACATTAATTTAGGTCAAAACCTTGAAGAATATTTCTTAGTTGGTATGAAAAGCCTCGTAGCTTCTTTGATTATTTCCCTAAATGCTTCCTATTTAGAATTTGCTTTTGGTAACATCATCAGTTGGTCCTATTACATAGAATTGAAATACTACATGAGAAGTACACTGCCATTGCTGCTACCACGCAAGCGGGTATTCCAGTGAACATCTGGAAAGTTAAAATCCCCAATTATAAAACATTATGATTTACTGACCCACACTGTTTTTTTCTGTAACTTTGAAGTCTCTAGCTGTTTGTTGCTAAATATAGTAATATTGCAAAAAATTTAATAAGCTTTGTGATACTTCAGGTCTCAAACCAAAGAAAGTTACATATTTTCTAATCAGCTTTGAGAGCTGCCAAATTGTTCTATTTATTTGGTTCTCCTGTGAAAGCCTCACTATAACTAATCAGCATAAACCACCCTTGTGAGTGTAATCATCATCCTCTCCATACCGGGTGGTGAAGACCTGAATTTGAATCGTGTCAATAATGCAGTAATTTCTATATGTCTTTTTCAAGATGTGGCTCAGTTAGTTGGTCTCTGGTGTGGGTAGGATGGTTTTTCTCCCAGAAACTAACAAATTGCAAATCGACCACACAACACACAATTTTCAGACATATGTGGCACAATATGGCCGAAGTAGGAGGGAGTATATGATGAGAGCCTTGTCGATCAATTTGGCCCTGGAAGGATTGTGCAAGGCTCAAGGGTAGAATTTTTTTCAGCCTGGACTGTACTTGTTAACAGGAGAGATTGCTTCTACAGGGATGGGATACACTTAAATAGAAAGAGTGCAAGAATATTTGCTGATGCTATTGAGACAGTGTTAGGTGGGTCAGAAAACTGCTAGCTTGGGGGGAGACAAAGACTAATAGACTAACAATAGCCACTGGCAGGGGTGAAAGAGATTCTTGCACTGCTTCTATTGGAATGAGCAGCATCCTGGAAAACAACATGCAGGTTATTTCAGAGACTGCTGGGAGTCATTGCGGTACAAGTAAACACATGGGTTGTGTTAGGGTAGCTAAGAATAGAAACAGGTGCATGTATACTTGCGTGTACACCAATGCTAAGAGTTTAGTAAGTAAATTTGATGAAGTTGAGGTATTGCTCAAAACATCAAAGGCAGATATTGTTGGGATATCAGAGACATCGTGTCACAGATATAAGGAATGCAGAACTGGAATTTGGGGAGTACAACTTCTACAGAAAGGATAGACAGGATAGGAAGGGAGGAGGGGTTATGCTATTAGTTAAGAAACACATAAAATCCAAGGAAGTGAAGCCAGTCGACATCGCTGTCCAGTGCAGTGTCGAGTCAGTTTGGTGTGACATAAGCATTGGGAGAACAAAATTGAGAGTAGGAGTGTGCTATAGGCCTAATGACTCTGATGAGTATAATAAGAAACTGTACAGGGAAATAGAGTGGGCTTGTAAATCAGAGAGTCTTATAATGGGGTATTTTAATTTCTGAGATACTGACTGGAATTTGGGGGCTGGTCACACACATTAGCAAGGCTTTTGTGGATTTATTGGATGATTGTTTTCTACATCAGCATGTTCGGGAGGCAACTAGAGGGAGTAATACTCTTGATTTGATTATCAGTAGTGATTCTTCATGCATTAAGAATCTGCAGATAAATGAACCACTAGGTGGCAGTGATCACAGTGTGCTGAAGTGGGATTTACTCAAGGAGGTAACTACAATCAGGGGTAAAGGGAATGGTTATTGCTTTCGTAAAGGCGACTACGATGGTCTGAGACAGTATTTAAATTCTATACAGTGGGACCAACTGATGATGTTACCAACAGCAAATTCAAAATGGGAAGCATTCAAAGAACTTATCTTGGAAGCTACTAGGCTTTACTACCAACTAAGAAATATTGTTCAAGGTTTAGGCCTAAATGGATGTTAGATTAACTAATGAGACATATGGCAGAGAAGAAAAATGCATGGGATACATACAAATTAACACATGACACAGAAGCCTATGATAGATACAAGTTGATCTTTAACCAAGTTACAAAGTAGGTTAGGCAGGCGAAGGCAGATTACGAGAAATCTTTGGCAAGGGATGCAGAGAAAAACAGCAAGGAGTTCTTTACTTATGTAAACTCTAGAAGGAAAGGGATAAATCAGATTGGTCCATTTGATATCAATGGGTCAACTGTTGATGATCCTGCTCAGGTAGCTAACAAACTAAATGAATATTTTGCATCGACATTCACACATGAGGAGTTATTCAGCGAGGGGAATGCCAGAGGTGTATTCAACTCTGGCAGTAAGCTAGAGAATCTTGTAATAACTGGGAGTAAAGTGGAGGAGAAATTGTTGAAGATAAACACAAGAAAGGCACCTGGGGTGGATGGGATCTATCCAGTTACATTAAAGGAGGCAGCAAAGGAAGTAAGCAAACCCTTAGCCATAATTACGAGAGCTTCCTTGGACTCAGGGGAGGGAGGTACCAACAGATTGGAGATATGCAAATGTGACTCCAATTCACAAAGCAGGATCAAAGGCTGACACAAGTAATTATAGACCTGTGAGTTTAACTTCTGTTCCAGGAAAATTAATGGAGGCACTGGTTAAAGAAGCACTGCAGGATCATCTAGACAAGACTTCAGTTATAGCTCGGACACAGCATGGTTTTGTTCGAGTGCCAAGCGATATTAGTGACCACAGCGCCTTTCCAGAGTGATTATCTAGTACGCTTAATTGTAAATACGTTTCTCCTGAGTTTCGGAAGTCCGATAACTCCTGAATATTATAATTAAATAGATATATTCAAATACTATAACCTAGAAAGGAAAGCCACCTTTCTTTAATCCCTCTTTTTATTTTTAGTTATTACTAACCCTTTTCTTCGCTTGGGTCACTAGGCGGCACCGCTCTTGCTTCCACGTGGCGGGGCTGGTAACCTGTGAGAAAAAGGCAATCTCCTGGGGCCAAAAAAGAGCATATCATGAGTAAATCAAACTCAGATTTATCTGGGCTGCTAGACGCAACCCAGATCTCAAAAAAGGAAGACAGTTCCACAGCAGGAACGGCAAAGCGCCAAAAAACTGAGCCAGAGACATATCCAATTCCAACCTATCTGATCATCCATTCAACTGGTAAGAATGCAGTTGGCAAACTTTCTCCCTTTAGAATTCAAAAGGAATTGGAAAGTAAAGCAGGATCTCGGAAATCAGTAAAAAGACTCAGATCAGGAGATATTCTCATTGAGACATCTAATACCAAACATTCTGAGCGACTTCTGAAAACAAATTTCTTTGCAGGTCTCCCAGTAACTGTAATGCCCCACAGATCACTAAACACCTCTAAAGGAGTGATCTCAAACTGGGACTTACTAGATGTAACTGAAGAAGAAATGCTAGAAGAACTGAAAGAACAAGGAGTTATTCATGTCAAGAGAATCTCCACGAGAAAAGATGGTAATCTGATCCCTACCCGCAATCTGATCTTGACCTTTAACACACCGAATCGTCCATCATCCATTGAGGCCGGATATCTGGTATGTAATGTCAGACCATATGTCCCAAACCCGCTATGGTGTTTCCGATGGCAGAAGTATGGACATTCCCAAACAGCTTGCCGGGGAACCCCTACTTGCGCAAAGTGTGGTTCAATCGAACACGATTGCGAAAACTGTAATGCTCCTCAATCAGTATGTTCAAATTGCAAAAAAGATCATCCCGCTTATGCCAGAATATGCGATCGCTGGAAAAGTGAGAAACTTATCCAGAAATATAAAACTGAGCATAATGTTTCTTACCAAAAAGCAAAAAGAATCATCTCACCACCAACTCATGCAGACAGACCTACGTATGCCCAAGCCACCAAAAAATTCCAATCAACGGGATCGCAAACTGAACTAACAGTATCCCCAAAAGTCTTTCTCAAATTACGTAAAATCTTTGTACAGTGCAACTCAAACCCAAGCAGTAAATACACCAATTACCATACCACAAGAAAACGTCCAGACTCCGGATCAAGGACCCAAAGAAAAACATCCTAACTTCTAGTCACCAACAACAAATGGACACTAAAGAAAAATCAGCAGATGACCCTGTTCTTCAAATTTTTGTTGAAGATGACATGGACACCGAAAGGCCTTCCTTCCCAAAAAAAGATAAAAACAAAAGTGAAAAACAGAAAACTTCAGCAACCCGAAAACGCTCAGAAAGTCTAATAAGAGATAAATAATGAACAGAATAATACAGTGGAATTGTCGTGGATTCCGTGCCAATATCGATGACCTATACGATCTTTCTTGTAAGTACTCACCAATATGTCTCTGCCTTCAAGAGACGTATTTAAAACCCCAAAATACACCAAAACTGTCTCGTTATAACATTATTAGAAAAGACAGAACCAATCAGAATATTGCACATGGTGGTGTAGCTGTTTTAACAAACCCACATATTCCTGCCAAACAGGTCTTACTGAACTCTCCCCTCGAGGCAATAGCAGTCCGTGTGGCAGCTGACATCCATATGACAATCTGCTCCTTATACATCCCACCAAGCTATACCTTCCAACAAAATGATCTCAACAATCTTATAGCTCAACTCCCAACACCTTTCCTCATTCTGGGAGACTTAAATGGTCATCACACTCTATGGGGTAACAACAACATCGACCAAAGAGGAAAACTAATTGAACAGTGTCTAGACAATAACAACCTCCTTCTTCTAAATGACGGTTCACCTACATACGTTCACCTTCCTTCAGGAACAAGCACTGCAATAGATTTGTCTATCTGTTCAGCAACCTTATATCCTATTCTAAAGTGGACGGTAAACAACGATCCGCTACGTAGCGATCATTTCCCCATAATAATTGAATTACTTAATAAGCCCCCTCATCATCCTACTAAAATTCCGCATTGGCTTACTGATAAAGCAGACTGGCAGTCCTATAAAAAATTAACCAAGCTTGATCCCGAAATAATCCAAAATTCCACAACTGATGAAGCAGTTGACTATGTCACCAAAACGATATTACATGCAGCAGAACAAACCGTACCGAAATCCTCATCAAAATTACCGATTCATCCAAAAACCTGGTGGAGTGATGAATGCCTTGTGGCTAAAAAAGTGCAAAGTAAAGCTTGGAATTCTTTTCGCCGGAGTCCAACTACAACCAATCTCATTCAATATAAGCGTGCTAGAGCAAGAGCGAGATATGTTAGACGCTGCAATAAAAAGGCTGCTTGGATCCGCTTCGACTATTAATCAAGCAACGCCTACACATAAAATTTGGAAAGCAATCAGAAAAATGAGTGGCAAATATAAACCGATACCCCTACCCATCATGGAATGGAGAGGGCAGAATGTAAATGATCCTGCTGGAATTGCCAATATACTAGGTGAAACCTTTGCAAAAACATCAGCAATAGAAAGTTATACACCGACTTTCAGAAGATTAAAAACAAGTTTAGAAAAACAAAAGTTAAACTTCTCTTCAAAAGGAGATGAACAATACAACTTACCTTTTACCATTCACGAATTACATAGAGCTTTGTCAACATCTAGACGCAGTGCTGTAGGACCAGATAACATTCACTATTCCATGATTGAGAAACTAAGTACCGAATCATTACAGTTACTACTTCATCTATTCAACAGACTCTTCCTGGAAGATAAATTCCCTAATCAATGGCATCACGTTACGGTCCTTGCCTTCCCTAAACCAGGTAAAGACCCTACAAATCCCACTCATTATAGACCAATCGCCTTGACCAGTTGCATTTGCAAAATTCTCGAAAAGATGGTGAACCGCCGACTGATCTGGTACCTTGAAAATCTCAATCTGCTACATTCTGCACAATACGGTGTCCGACAAAACAGATCTACACTAGATATACTGGTCAGACTAGAGAATTCCATCCATAATGCATTCCTCAGATCGGAACACCATGTATTAGTCTGCTTTGATATCAGTAAGGCCTATGATTCCACGTGGAAGTATGGAATACTCCGTGAATTACATCGCCATGGACTTCGGGGTCACCTCCCGATTTTCATACAGAATTTCCTATGCAAGCGTACATTCCAGGTTCGATTCAAAACCTCACTGTCCCAAGTTTTTTCACAAGAAGAAGGAGTTCCTCAAAGCTCGGTACTCAGTGCTTCACTTTTTATAATTGCAATAAACACCATTCCCGGACAAATCCAAACACTATTGATAAAGCACTGTTTGTAGACGACCTGAGTATTCGGTGTCATGCAAAAAACATGAATACTATTGAGAGACAGTTGCAAGGGGCAATAAATAAGATCTGTTCATGGGCTCAGACTAATGGTTTTCAACTTTGTCCGGAAAAAACCTTTTGCATCCATTTTTGCCGCCAACGCAAACTCCATCCAAATCCGGAGCTACAACTGAATCGCCAACCAATAGCAGTTCATCCCAGCATACGGTTCTTAGGAATCACTTTAGACAATAAACTCACTTTCGTTGAGCATATCAAAAGACTAAGAAAATCATGTCAACAAAAACTAAATATCATCCGGGTTCTCTCTGCAACTAATTGGGGAGCAGATCGCCTTACTTTATTACGGTTATATAGAGCATTAATAAGATCGAAACTTGATTACGGAGCACCAGTGTATAGTTCAGCAAGACCTAGTGCCCTTCGCTGGCTTGACTCTATCCATCATAGTGGAATACGCATTGCATTAGGAGCATATCGCACATCTCCAATACATAGCTTATATGCTGAAGCACACGAACCTCCTCTCTCGATCAGACGACAACAACTGATACTACGATACGCCTATAAAATTAGGTCTATGCCAGAACATCCAAACTGGCAGATACTTTTCTCATCACAGCACACCAGGTTATACCAAAACCACCCAAATGCTAATCGTCCTTTGGGTATGAGAATAAAACTCCTCTTAGAAGAACTAAATTTAACCTTAGACAATGTGGCACATAACCTCTCATCCTCTCTTGCTCCTTGGAATATCATTCCACCCTCATGTGACTTACATCTGCATGAATGGAATAAATCTACATTGCATAGAGAAAACTTCTTGCAGCTATACCATGCAGTAATGGACCAGTTTCCCAGCTTTTCCATAGTACATACGGATGGATCAAAGAATGATCTCCACGTTGGAATCGCCGTAGTTTTTCAAAACATCACATTAGCTTATCAGTTATCACGTGATTTCAGTATATTTTCCGCCGAACTAATAGCAATTCAGGTTGCACTGAATCATATTGAGTCTTCTGATATTAGCAACAGCATAATTTTCACTGATTCTTTAAGTGCACTTCAAGCACTAAAAAACACCATGAACATCACCCACCCAGTTGTGAAAAGAATAGTCAGCTATCTACATTCCTTATCAGAACTTGGGAAAAACATACACTTCTGCTGGGTCCCTGGACATATGGGAATTCCTGGTAATGAACTAGCGTACAATGCTGCCAAATTAGCCCACCTACCACCCGAGAAAGAGTGGAAAGTGCCTCATCAAGACTATCGACCAATAATCCAGGAAAAATGCATGTGCCAATGGCAGTTATCATGGGAAAATCAACCTAACAATAAGCTTCGAAGTATCAAGCCAAACCTTGAGCGATGGCCTTCCAGTTTCAGTTCAATCCGACATCAGGAGGTAATTTTTGCTCGCCTGCCAATAGGACACACAAATATTACACATGGTTATCTTTTAAGAGGAGAGATACCCCCTCAATGTCATCATTGTAACACAATGCTCTCAGTGAAACACATTCTGGTTGAATGCACAAAATATACAAGTGAACGCCAGAAACTTTGCACTTCAGCCACAACAAAAGATCCTACACTTACCTCACTTTTAAACAATGAAACAAATGTCTCAAGCATTTATAACTTTCTCAAGATGATTAAAGTATATCACCTCCTTTAGGGAAAAAAAAAAAAATTACTTTCCTGTTCCTTTTTTCCATTTTCTCTATTTGAGAAGAAATGGCATGCATAATTACCATATGAATGGCGCACTATGGCCATAGTTGCCGATGCGCCCAATAAATCCCGAAACAAACAAACAAACAAACTATGATGCAGTCACAAAAGAACTGGATGCAGGGAATAACTTTGATATTATATACTTGGATCTTAGAAAGGCTTTTGATATTGTTGCGCATGGAAGACTGCTGCACAAATTGGAGCAGTGTGGCATTGGAGGCAAATTGGTGCTATGGATAAAGTGGTAGTTGAGGGGGAGAAGACAGAGAGTGGTAATCAATGGACACTGCTCGTCGTGGACTAATGTTATTAGTGGAGTCCCTCAGGGCTCAGTGTTGGGTCCATTATTGTTTTCTGTACTTATAAATGATACTGATGATGGTATATCAAGCTTAATGTCCAAGTTTGCAGACGGTACGAAGGTTGGCAGGGTTGTCAAGGACACTACTGACACTATGCTGCTGCAACAGGATCTGGAAAGGTTGAGCAGATGGGCTGAGAGGTTGCAAATGAAGTTTAACATTGACAAATGTAAAGTACAGCATATGAGAAACAGCAATCCCAGAGCAACGTATCAACTCTGTGGTAGTTCACTGATAGTGGTAGAGAATGAAAGGGACATGTGGGTGGTTGTGCAGGCAGATATGAATTTCTCTGAGCAGTGCAGACGGGCTGCAAGAGTAGCTCATGGTGTATTGTCAATGATATACAGGAATTTTTCTAGCATGGATAAGGAGGTGATTATTCTCTTGTATAAGGCAATGGTCAGGTCACACCTAGAGTACTGTATACAGGTCTGGAGGCCTCATTTCAAGAAGGATGTAGAACTGCTGGAACGAGTACAGAGAAGGGCAATAAGATTAGTGAATGGAACAAAGGAGTGCTCTTACGAAGAAAGGCTTAAGTTTTGCAAATTACAGTGTCTGGGGACTAGGCACCAGCAGGTGATCTGATAGAGGTGTATAAAGCCTTGAATGGTTTGAGCATGCTCAATGCTGATGAGATTCTTCCTCTTGCTCAGAATAATCATCTGAGAGGGCATAAATTCAAATTTAGGAAAGACAGATGTAGGATAGACGTGCGGAAATTTGCCTTTAGCCAGCGGGTGGTTGGTTGGTGGAACAGACTTCCATCCCTTGTCGTGGAAGTTGATAGCCTAAATAAGTTTAACGCTCAGCTGGACAGGTATTTCGAACGAACAGAGGGGTGAAGTGGAAGTGGGTTTTTTTTTTTTTTGGCTGATGCTGCATAAGCTTGCTTTCTTGCATCAAATGCCTCTACTAATGCTTATGCTAAAGTTGCTGATGTGCCTAAAACTCCAGAACACAAACCTGTGTAAACGTTTATCATCCCGTGTGCTTTTCTCGTATTTTCACAGAAATGCTTTTGGATGCTATGCCTGTTCAGATGCTTCTGGTTTATTAGTAGGGAAAATCGATAATTCATTGGTTTTTCCTGCTAGATAAGTTGAACTTACAGGTCTGTATTTTGTCTTTTGAACTACTTTAACTAACTGAAGAGAGATTTGCACTTCTCCAATAGGCTAACACTTCACCTGAGTATAGAAGCGTGTACGTTGTATGAAGCACCAAATATTAGAACTATGCTGCGACGCTCAATAACTCTAAGATTTGGTGCCCCACACAACCTCTTCCCTGCCGCATCAGAGCCGTGCAAGTCGGAGGTGAATTGTATGCCCAGAACTAGTGAGCCCCATCGAAGGAGACATGAAAGTCTCAACATTAAAAACGAGGCTCCTTAACTCCGTTTGCAAAGCCCTGGGCCCAGTCATCATATTGTGTCTGTAATTGTGTGTATTTTTTGGTCTCTTTGCTGGACAAAAAACCTGGCGTTCCTCGAGATAAAACTGTTCAACCCTCGCTAACTTTTTCCCATTGTGAAAAGAAGCCCAAAGTTCCTTGCATGACATTCCTTGCACGTTCATAATTACACAATGATATAGCAACCTAGCTACCCTTTCTTTGTTATCACTGGGTAAATCTTATTAATTCCTGTGCCTTTTTCACACTCCTTATTGTTAAAAGAAATAAGATAACAGATGTGACAGGACTTTCCAAAATCTTCACAGGTAATCTCGTACCTTAAATGTTTGTTACTTAATCGGAATGGTTCAAAACTAGTCGAGAAGGGAACATAAATTGAAACAGCATTCTGGTTGATGGATGTCTACTACAAATGTAGCCATTCTGAAACAGTTTGGTTCAGTTATTGAGTTTTTTAATAGATTGTTACTATGTACACCTATCTTGATTGATTCGCGTTACTAGTTTTATTTTTGAAATCAGATCCTGGTTTCTAAAGCCCCTTTTGTAGTTTTATCTCTTATATTCGAACCGTTGATCTTAGCATGGCTTCTTATCTGCACAAAAACAAAAACGTTTTAGCTTTGGGTCTGTTCATTCTGTCAGATGTAAAACACCATTTCTGATTGTCAGAGCTCTGTACAGACCTGAGGTAAGAACATTTCTAACTAGTAACTGCAATGTGAGCATCATAATTTTGAATCCGTATTGAATTATATTAATAAAAAGCGTATTAAGTTAAAAGAACTTGGTCTATCTTCTTTTAAATACTCAGTTGATATTAGTATTAGTAATGGCCGCATGGTGCAAGAAAACCTATGGCAGTTCTTTGTTATCACTGGGTAAATCTTATTAATTCCTGTGCCTTTTTCATACTCCACCACCCATGTAGGCAATTTATTCCAATAATTTATAACTCGCTGGCTAAAATAAAACTTCCTGCAGTCCAATCTAAACATTTCCCCCCTTAACATGAATTTATGTTCCCTAGTTCTAGCATCATTTATAATCTTGAAAATTTCGTCGTCATTTATTTTACTGATGATTCTCATAGCCTTAAACACCTCAATCAAATCTCCTCTAAGGTGTCTAGTTTCCAAACTCTGCAACCCACATATTCGAAGTCTTTCTTCATAAGATACTCTCTTGACGATCTCACCAGGCGAGTTACCCATCTTTGCACCCTTTCAAGAAGCTCGATGTCTTTCTTTAGGTGCGGTCTCCATACTTGAACACAGTATTCCAAGTGTGGTCTAACAAAAGCGTTATATAATGGGATTATCACGTCCCTATCTCTACTTGCAAAAGTTCGATAGATATCGATAGGACACCATGGGCCTTCCTTGCAACCTGTCTACAATGCTCAGAGAATTTCATGTCTGACCATATCGTAACCCCCAAGTCCCTTTCCTCCAGTTTAGTTGAATTCCACCAAATGAATAAGTTATTTTGGGATTACTGTTTCCCAAGTGTAATACCTTACACTTTGTTGGATTAAAGCATAGCTGCCATTTTTCTGACCATTCCTGAAGTCTATCTAGGTCTCTCTGAAGAAGCTCAGCTTGACAGTGATCATTAACTACTCTACCAATTTTAATATCATCTGCAAATTTTTAGACATCACGCCCTCTATCCCTTCATCAATGTCGTTTATGAAAATTAAAAACAACAGTGGTCCTAATACTGATCCTTGGGGAACCCCACTTCTTACATCAACCCAATCTGATGAATAGCCATTTATCACAACCCTCTGCCTCCTGCCCTGAAGCCATCCTTCTATCCATCTAAGGATTTTCCCAGTGATTCCAACCTGTTCCAGCTTATAAAGCAACTGCTCATGTGGGATTGAGTCAAAAGCTTTGCTGAAATCTAAATAAAAAATGTCGAAATTATTCCCTAAATCCAGCTCGTGAGTGACCCTTTCGAAATAGCGAACCAGATTTGTTAAACATGATTTTCCCTTTACAAAACCATGCTGAGTATCCTTGAGAATTTCAATTCGATCCAAATGATCCTGAATTCCACCCTTGATCATTGCCTCTGTGATTTTCCCTACCACTGTATGGGAGATACATTGGCACTTTTCTAATCCAAGGGAATCTCCCCAGAGTCTAGTGATGCTCGCATAATTAGCCTCAACGGTTCAATGCACTCACTTGCCACCTCCCTTAAGATTGTAGGGTATATTCCAACAAGTCCAGGAGCCTTACTGGCCTGTAGGCTCGAAAGCTTTTTCATTAAATAATCTTGCGAAATTTCAATATCATTAATTACATATTTTTCAACTTCGCTCCCACAATTTCCCATTGCCACAAAAGGTTTTTCATTTGTAAATATCGATGCAAAATAACTGTTGAGTTCATCTGCAACGGCAGCTGCTGTATTTAATAATATCCCCTTTCCCTTACATAAAGGTCCGATCTGGTTTGTCCCGCTCTTCTTGGCAATTATATATGTGAAGAATTTCTTATCCCCTCCCCCTTTGCTCTGTTTGCTAGTGATTTTTCATAAACTGCCTTTGCCTGTCGAACCTTTTCTATGGCTCTATTACACATCACATCACATTGTAGCTGTTATAGGCTTCAGTACTTTTTATTGCTCTGTAACCTTTCCATGCCACCTTTTTCTGCTCAAGTAATGTGGCAACTTCACTATTCATCCAACTTGGAACCCTCCTCGTGGAGTATTTTTTTAAAGGTATATACTCATTCAAGGCATCTGTGATTAATGTTTTAAAAGCATACCACAGTTCAAATGTATTCATTATCTGCGCGATATCTACCCAGTTAATAGAGGCCATGTAGTACCTTAAGGCATCGTAATTTCCTTTTTTGAAATTAAAACCCATTCCTTTGCCTTTTACTGCTGCTACCTCTCTCATCATCTTCCACCGTAGAAGTCTTTCGTCATAATTCTTCCAGGCCAGGTAAACAGCACGGAAAAGAGTATATTCATAGATAAAATATGTACAACTGAGCATTATGCTAACGGACACTTAAATTTGGTACATCATGCTATCAGAAAGGTGTCTTCAACAAACGATTCTGTTCTGATATTATGCCTAAGTTAATTTTCGAGAATATTAAAAAATAAAGTATCCGTTCGTTCCTTTTAAACTTGCATTATAAATGATTCATGTGCAATGCGCTTTCAATGATATACTGTATGACTGGAATCTTGTAATAAGATTTCTAATTATTTCTAAGAATCAAATAAAGCTAACGTAACCAAAGTATTTTTTTTTATCCACAGGGCAGACATGGAAGATCAACTCAATTCACACTTACCTTCATCCACTAAAGAAATTGTGTTGGCTAAAGAAGCATGTTTAAACTCTCTGCAGAACAGCAATCAGTTTACAATAGATGATATAGAACGCAACATCAAAACTGCGTTGGATTTATGTTCTAAGTGGATACAGGATTACGAAATAATGCTTGCATTTGGTAGGAACTGTACCTCTCTGGAGTTACTAGAAGTTAAGGAAGCGATTTATTCGCTAGCTAAGGTGTACTTCTGGAAAAACATACAAGATATGATCCTCGTTCGCGAGGTTCTCTTACTTATGAATAAGGTGGGCGACATAGAAATTGATTGCTTCTCCATGTTTCAATGCATCCTACTACCTGAAAGAGTGAGCAAGGTTTTTTCGTGGCCAGGAAACGATGACTCAAATAGAGTTATGCGAGAAGAATCTCCTCTGTCCTATTTCCTTCGGGTTGCGAATTTTAATAGGTTGGTATTTGATGGTGAACTGTTTGTTGATCAGTTGTTTACTGTGGGCCATTTTTTCTACCGTGGAAATAACAAACCCGAAATAATGCTAAAATTGTTGCGATACGGAGCTGGAAAATCCCTTTCGCGTGGATTCACAGATTTTGATTTTTGTTCTCTCGTGTTTTATGTTCTGCGGAAATTCATTGACAGTAAGCTTAAGGAGGAAGATATCTCGCAATTCGAGGGCGATATCAAGTATGTTCAATATATGCTTCGTGTTGCACCGCAGCTCTCACTAGGATGTTTAAATAGAGCTGTCGGTGATTATATCATCATGCCCAATTTTGGAGATCATAATTTAATGTCCAAGTCATATAAATTCCTTCAATTGACATACCCGGAGTTGCCCCTGCTGACGAAACGATGTCTGAACCCATCGGAACTCGCCCATCTTTGTAGATATGTCATCAGGCAGCATCTACGTGATAACTGGCAGCTTCCAGATGGTATTAGGAAATTTGAACTTTCTGAGTCTCTTCAGATGTATCTTGATCTTCAGTCCGATTGATAAGTGATCAGGTATCGGGAAGATTAAATGCCCGAGTTCCTTTCAACTATGTTTAAGAACTTTTTTTATTTTAAAACAGCTGTTCATATATTCTTTACTGTATTGCTATGATTATGACTTACTGCTGCATTGTGTAATTACAATTATATACAATGAAGTAATTCAAGTTATCATATATTGTATTTAAAAAACACTTTCAGCTATTTGTTTATTGATGTATTTCGTAGATGTTCCAGGGTCCCTAATAAAATTATATGAAGGTTACTTGAGAAAAAACCTTATCCTTTCTGTCTTCTTCTGAGGCTGAATAAGTCACCGTGAAAAATGCCTATAAAATTCCTCCAGTCATTGATGAGAATCGAATCCGTGCCTTTTTCCACCCGATGTGGGCAGGATGGTGATTATAACCAGTCGCTACCCGTGAGGACTTCAGACTCCCCTAATGTCGCAGGGAATCCAAGAACAATGAAATTTACTTTTGGTAGAAGACTCTCGCGGTCTTAGTGCAATTAGACTGGAAAGACTTTTGACTCTTTTTAGGTACTGGCTGGATATGAACAAATTTCCAGGAGGGGAGAGATAGAGAGAGAGGAATACAAAAGTATAAAAAGGTGGCACGAAATAAGCGTCAAGTTAGAAATTGAATAACATTTTAATAGCATCTTTTATAAGGGTAGAAATATCGCAGATACTTTTGGTATTAGTATTAATTATTACTGAATTAACCTGTTGAATGATGCAGTTTCTTTTTACCTTGTAGAGAGAATTTCTAAAACCACTGTAAGGTATCTTATGATGGTATTGTATTGCAATATCTAAATAAAATATAAAATATACAATCTAAGTTCCTTAGGATTATCACTTCTATTTACGAAAATCTAGACTCCAGAGTATGACCAAAATTCTCTGAAACAGCAAAATGAAATTATAAGGTGAACTGATTTTGATATCCTCTGAACTTCCCCAAAATAAATCAATATAGAGCCAGTGATCACTAAATTATGACCACCCCATCCGTAATGGACTATATACCGCTTATACCGCATAGCTCGCAGTATAAAAAGCCAAAGAGCTTCATAAGTCAGAGCAGTGGTAACTCATATTTAGTCGTGCAAGGCAAAAGTAGCAGTTACGGGATGCAGTAAACATATCAAGGAGTTTTAAAAGGGCATGATTGTGGGTGCTCGTGCGTCTGGTGCTTCCATATCGGAAACAGCACGTCTTGTCGGTTGCTCACGGCCCACTGTGATTAAGGTTGTTCGGGTGGGTGAAAGGTGCAGCGTGTTGTACGGGTTGAAAGGCAGGTTACTGCGCGACAGTTGACTTCGCGGTACAACATGGGGAATGCACGAACAGTATCCCACGATTGTCATTTTGGATATTGACTTAGATTCCTGGGGAGGGAATAATCTGAAATCAGAATTGAAGTAGGACCCAAAAGAATATATGTGGAAAATTTGGTAGCCATCCGCATTTTTCTTGTCGATTAATTTAAAAACATACTTTTATTTATGTTGAATTTTTTCAAGAGGAGGGGGAGCGAGGGCCGTGAAATCGTAACTGGGCGTGAAATTTTACCAAGGACAAATCAAGGCGAAACATACGCTGAAAATATGATTGAGCATATTCTTATTAAGTAATTCAGGGTGGTGCAAATGGGGGATGCATTGGTTGCACCCCACAAGGATCCCCAATCTGGCGGCCCTAATCGGGAGGCCATCCAAGTCTCAACATAAATAAACGATGCCTCTGGACCCATTTTGCATCCAGATCCCCAAGCACGGTCCTGGTAATGTATCTGAACATCTGATAATTTCCTCTGGGAGTTATGTGCGTTACATTTCAGTGGTATTCTATTTTTTTTTACATTTTTCTTAAAATTAATTGAATATTTTTTATTCGAATAACGGAAGTAAAGTAAATATAATTATGTTATCAATTCAATACTAAGATTATATAACTTTATAGAATATTTAATAAAACTCTATAGTTTTACGTTCTCGAATCTTAGGCTCTCATTTTATTTTTTCATTTTTATTAATAACATACACAACAGGTAACCATTAAGAGTGTATCTGAGAGCAGAACAATGAACAGAGTCGATAACAATAATAAGCAATTGAATAGGAAGATAAACATTGATATAGATTCAAACATCAAACTCATGTGTATGAAAGATGGAATTCATCAGTTATTGGGAGTTGTCAAAAAAATCAATGAGAGAGTCATTTGCTGATTCTGTTTATTCGATTGAACGTCATCAAGTCAGTGGTAGCAGAGTCAAGGCAAAACAGTGTAAGATTCCTAACTTGTCTACAAAGAGCATTGAAGTTGATTTTACTAAGGATATCAAATGCTTCATAAGTTCTAATGATTACTTTGGCTAGAAGGGTGATGTCAGCAATAACTCTTCTAGTACTAAGAGGCCTCAGATGAAAGTAATCACACAGCGATTTATAGTACACTGAGTGATAAAATAGAGAATTACGGAACGTAAGATAATGGACAACATCTTTGTAAATTAGTCTCTGTGTGAAAATTCCAGATGAGTTAGCTGAATTCAAGGATTGGTAGAACAATAATTTTATAAAGGATAACAGCATATCTGCAGTTTTTGAACCTGTAAGTGTTCCATTTGATAAATTCCAGTGTTTTGAATGCTTTGCTGGTGATTTTAAGGACATGAGCATCAAATTTAGCACTGCTGGGGAAGAGAGTCCCAAGTCGTTAACCTGGTCACACCTTTCGCTGATCACAGAGTTAATAGTGTACTCCGTATTTATTAGATGTGGAGCTCTGCAGGATGAAAAAGAGATTATTTTTCTCAGTAGATCTTAGGATCATCTGCATAGAGCAACTTGAGCTTTGGAAGTGCAGATGACAGAAGGAAGATCATTTATGAAAACAATGAAAGTAGAGGACTTAAGGGGGAGCCTTGAGGTACTCCACTTAGTGGTATAAAACGGTCCGAGTTCATTTAATTGATGATAACGCTCAAGGAACGATGCGTAATATAGCTCCGTAGCCACGAGAGCAAAGGGTGACGGATACCATACAGCTTAAGTTTTTCCGGAAGTTGTTCGTGTGGGACTTTATTGAATGTCTTAGATGTATCTGTGTTAACTTCATCAACTTGAAGGTGATTATCAAGAACGTCAGAGGTATATTGCCAGAAAGGAAGCTAAATTTGGCTCTACTGACTTGCCCCTGCCAGAAACTACGTTGATTTGCTGATAAATGAAAGGCCTGCAGAATTCTAAGAGATGTTTGTGTAGTGCTGTGTCGAAGAGTTTAGCCAGGCTGTTTTTTAAGGATATGGGTCTGTAATCAGTTACATCATTTTTATCACCTTTTTTGAAAATTTGGAACTATATTGATCTGCTTAAAGTGCTTAGGATACTTCCACAGAGAGAAACAGGTTGAAGATCCGAAGTATGAGGGGTTTTAAGATAGTGACAGTCATTTTCCAAAATAAGCCAGGAATGTCATCTGGACCTCTAGTACAGTCATTTTTAATGCTGACTTTAAATCTTTATTTGTGATTAAGGTTAATGAAGATATCGTCTTTAACAGGCGTGAAGTCAGGAAATGAGGCTGGTCTCAATGTGTCATTGGTTTGAATTCTAGAAAAATGTTTGGCAAACTCTTGAGTAATACTGAATTCGTCCGATAATAGCGTTCCATCTGCGTTATGGGGTCGTAACTTTCTACTGGTTTAATCGTATAATATTTATTACTCTTCTTCCGTATACTTTCTTCTAAATCTCTTTGTATATATGTATCTCTTCATAAGAATTTCTTTTTTCCATTCAATTTGTATGAAATTGCATGGAAAAAAGAGCTTCTCTTCCATAACGTCAGTAAGGAAGGGAAAGCCGAGTGAGTCACCTTCAATTCCCTGTTGTTTTCCTGCCTACTTTAGCTGATCGGGTGCCTCTTAGAGAGTTGATGTGATGTGACGAAGTTGGGAACAGCCATGAGAGTGGAAAAGCAATTAAGGTTTTGAGGCATCGGTGTATTGTATCTGTAATTGAGTGTCTTTCTTCGGTCGATTTTCTGGATAAAAAACTATAAAGACAATATCTGCTAAAAATTACATTATTGAATATGAAAGGGCACAAGTAAAATAGCTTTTTCACGTGATAACTACTGGTACCATGGAATCTTTACAGAAAAAAATGTTACAGTTTAAGGTATTGTATCTGATGTATATAACGAATTATTTTATCACATGGGCTACGAGAAAATCAGTCACGTGCTATTGTTGAATTAGGGTTTTAGGAGCGTCGGCGACTAAGACTATATTGTTCCTTATATACTGTATGCAAATTGCGAGTGTTCTGTAGTTGATATTCTATTTCTGGACGAAAATCCCGAGTTTCCGAGAGAAAAGCCATGCTACTCTCGCCTGACTAACTAACTCAGCCACGTTCTGAAAAGGACCCATTAAAATTTTTCACATCATCGACTGGACTGGGAACTGAGATCTTTTCTTTTTCTTTTTTTTTTTTTTTTTTTATGAAAACCCCCAAACACGAGAGGAATTAGAACCTGTAGTACTTAATACCGTGCTTGGGTTGGAGGTTGAGAAGATGAAAGAAGATATTTGTTGACATTACACTTGAACTTCTGTAGACTGTAATTTTCTGGAAATAGGTATGAAGGAAAGTTGTTCCAGAAAGCGGCAGTTGAATGAATAAACGAGGAAGATGAAAAGTTGGTTCTGTGAGTTTAAAGTTGGACAGTAAAATGGGTGTTGGTTGCGGTACGTGTTCTGACTGTTTTGAAAGAGAGTGCGGGAATTATAGAAGACAATTCAGAGGAACAGTGCCCATGGAAGTATCTGTAGAAGAGGCATGCAGCAGAAACATGAGACAGCGAGTGGGGAAATTCTGCTAGAGATGAGTCATTAATTAACCTAACTGCCCTCTTCTGAATGGAACCTAGAAGTCTGAGAGAAGTTTGGGGGGTACTGCCCGAGATGTGGGAACAAAATTCTATGGTAGGGCGGATTTGCGATTTATACAGAGTGAACAGCTGTTTGAAAGAAAAGTAACGCTGAGAGCAAAAGAGAAAACCAAGTTTTTTTAGATGCAGAGGAAGCAATATTTGTAATGTGCTTGTGCCAAGAGAGATTAGAAGTCAGATTATCCCCAAAAGAGATATATCATTTTGCCTAGAAATCGGAGTGTCACCAAAGATAAGCATACGAGCACAAGAATCCTTTTTGAGTGATATAAGACAAGATTGAGTTTTAGAAGGATTTAAATCAACTAAATTGTCTTTGCTGCACTGGAAAATTACCTGGAGATCGGTGTTTAAGGTATTAGTAGCGGATATTCGAAAAGTTGACGCTGATTGAGCAGAGCAAGGTTTCTCAAAATGGAAAGTGGAATGCAATGTGCTATCATCGGCAAAACTATGGATAGGATTTCCAGTCAATGGAAGAAGGTCATTGATATACAAGAGGAAAAGAGTGGGGGAAAGAACTGAACCTTGGGGAACAACAGCATTAGTGAAGAAGTTAGAAGACAGACAGCCATCTACCATCACCCCCAGTGAGAGATCAGAGAGAAAACTGGAAAACCAATTACAAAAAACAGTTGGCAAACCATAAGATGGAAGCTTGTTTAGAAGACCTTAATGCCAAACACGATCGAAAGCCTTTCAGATGTCAAGCGCAACTGCTTGTGTTTCACCAAATCTTTCCATTGAATTAGTCCATAAATGGGAAACAGAAGCCAGAATATCACCAGTGGATCGACACTGACGGAATCCATACTGGCGATCGTTGATCAGACAGAAGGTTTCTAGGTAGTTTAAGAGTTGGCAGCAAATTGATTACTCCATTACTTTGAAAGAGTAGAAGTAATTGCAATGGGATGATAATTGGATCGGAGGGATTTGTCACCCTTTTTAGGAACTGGCTGGATACAGGCAAATTTCCAAGAAGGAAAAACGCTTTTGGAAAAAGAAAGTAAAAAGTCGGCAAAGAACAGGAGTAAGTTCAGGAGCACAGGTTTTGAGATCAAGTGGAGAAATACCATCAGGACCTGGAGCTTTCTTAGCATCAAGATTCGTCAAAATTCTTCTGACATCCTTTTAACGGAAGACCACAGGAGGCATTGAATGGAACATGTTGGGAATACTGGGGGTGTTTACCAAGATCGTTATACATGAGTTGGAAGAAAAATGGGATGCTAGCAGGTCAGCGTTATCCTTGGCTGAAGTGAAAAGAGTACCATCTGGTTTTGACAGAGGTGGGAGCAGAGATGGGCAAAAGTTGCAGCCAATAGCTCTGGCAAGAGACCAGAATGCTCTGCTACCATTAAACATAAGAAAGGCATTTGGGGTGAATGGGATCTGTCCAGTTATATTAAAGGAGGCGGCAAAGGAAGGAAGCAAACCTTTAGCCATAATTATGAGAGCATCCTTGGACTCAGGGAAGGTTCCCACGGACTGGAGATATGGAAATGTATCCCCAATTCACAAAGGGGGATCGAAGGGCGGCACAAGTAATTACAGACCAGTTTAACTTCTGTTCCTGGTAAAATAATACAGTCACTGGTTAAAGATGCATTGCAGGATCATCTAGACAAGACTGCAGCAATAATTCAGACACAGCATGGGTTTGTTAAGGGAAAGTCTTGTCTGACAAATTTGATAGGATATTATGATGTGGTTACAAAGTAACTAGATGCAAAAAATAATTTTGATATCATATATCTGGATTTCAGGAAAGCTTTTGACACTGTTGTGCATGAAAAACTACTGAACAAATTTGAGCAGAATGGTATTAAGGGTAAGTTGCTACAATGGATTAAAGGATAGTTGAGTGGGAGAAGACAGAGGGTGGTAATCAATGGGTGCTGCTCTTCGTGGACTAATGTTATTAGTGGAGTCCCACAGGGTTCGGTGTTAGGTCCACTGTTGTTTTGTATATTTATCAGTGATATTGATGAAGGTATATCAGGCTTAATGTCGAAGTTTGCAGATGATACAAAGGTTGGCAGGGTTGTTAATGACAATAATGGCAGCGTGCTACTGCAACGGGATATAGAAAATTTGTGCAGATGGGCTGATAAGTGGCAACTGAAGTTTAACCTGGACAAATGCAAAGTACTGCATATGGGTAGAAGTAACTCCAGAGAAAAGTACCAGCTGTGTGGTACTACACTTAAGGTAGTATAAAATGAAAAAGACCTGGGAGTAATTGTGCAGTCAGATATGAAGTTTTCTGAACAATGCAGAGAGGCTGCCAGGGCAGGTCATGGGGTTTTGTCAGCGATATACAGGAATTTCGCTAACGGAGAAAAGGAGGTGATTGTCCCTCTGTATAAGGCAATGGTCAGGCCACGCCTTGAGTACTGCATACGGGTCTGAAGGCCTCATATTAGGAAGGATGTAAATTTTCTTGTGCGTGTATAGAGAAGGGCAACAAGATTAGTAAGAGGAATGAAAAGATCCTCTTACACAGGGAGGCTTAAGTTCTGCAAATTTCAGCGGCTGGACACTTGGCCCCTGACCTGCAAGGTGATCTGATTGAGGTCTATAACGCTTTAAATGGGTTGAGCAACTTGAATTCTGATGTGATTCTTCCAATTGTTCAGATTACGAACCTAAGGGGGCATAAATTCAAATTGAGGAAAGACAGATGTAGAAAAGATGTGCGTAAATTTGCCGTTAGCCACCGGGTGGTTAATTGCTGGAACAAACTTCCATCTGTCGTTGTGGAAGTTGATAAGTTAAATTTATTTGAGGAGGAACTGGACAAACATTTAGAGGGAATTGTTTTGTAATTGTTTTATTTTTTTTATTTTTTGGCTGATGCTGCATAAGCTCATAAACTTGCTTTCTTGCATCACATGCCACTACTACTAGTACCATTAGGGCAAGAAACAAGTTTTCTACTCTTAGCCTGTTCAAAATCTAGTTTGGACCGATTAATAACTGCTTTACAACTGTTGCGAGCTTTGGTGTAGGCAAAAAATGAAACTGAAGAATTAGAAACAAGCCAATTACGATATGCAAAGTTCTTCTCTTGAACAGCCTTAGCACATTTATTAGAAAACCAAGATTTAAATAAAGGACGAGATTTTAAAGTGGAGTGGGGAATAAACGATTCCATTACAATAAGAATATTATTATTTTTAAAATTTTTATTTTAGGGTTATCCGTAATTGAATACATTAACCCGAATTTGTGTCTGTAAATTACATGTGTTTTCTGGTCGATTTGCCTGTTTTGCTGGACGAAAAAAACCCCAGTTTCTGGGGAGAAAAAAAATTGTTATCTACGCCTGAGACTGATTAACTCAGCAACGAAGCGAAAAAAAGCCCATTAAAGTTCCTCCCGTCATGAACGGGATTCGAACCTGGGTCTCTTCCACCGGGTATATGGAGGAGGGTGACACTACCACTGTGCTACTTGCGCAAATCTTCAAGAATAATTTCACTAACACGATCTTCGCAAACGTTGACATCAGAAGTTTTGAAACAGTAGTAGTAGTAGTAGTAGTAGTGGCATGTGATGCAAGAAAGCAAGTGTATGAGCTTATGCAGCATCAGCCAATAAAAAAAAAAAAAATCACACCATTCCCTCCAAATGCCTGTCCAGTTCCTCCTTAAATTTATTTAACCTATCAACTTCCACAATGACACATGGAAGTTTGTTCCAGCAATTAACCACCCGCTGGCTAAAGGCAAATTTCCGCACATCTATTCTACATCTGTCTTTTCTTAATTTGAATTTATACCCATTTAGGTTCGTAATCTGAACAAGTGGAAGAATCACATCAGAATTCAGCGTTCTCAACCCATTCAAGGCCTTATACAACCGCGCAGGTGCCTAGTCTTCAGCCACTGCAATTTGCAGAACTTAAGCCTCTCTTGGTAAGAGGATCCCTTTATTCCCCTCACCAATCTTGTTGCCCTTCTCTATACATGCTCAAGCAAATCTACATCTTTTCTAAATTGAGGCCTCCAGACCTGTACGCAGTACTCAAGGGGTAGATAGCAAGTAATCCGACCAAGGTAAAGAAGAAAAGAAATCTCGCAGGTCATCCCATTTTGCATTCTTGTAATGCCAAATAATACGAAGTTGGGAACAGCCATGAGATAAGGGCTCCATTGGAGAAGAAACAATCACCAAGTTTTGATCTGAGGTGCCTAACGGATCACATACTTCGACCGCGTACTCAGAATGGTCGTTTGTGAGAAAAGGATCAAGCGTGTTGGTTGTATGGTTAGGACTGTCCGGTATTCTTGAAAGTAAATGTAAGAGGTTTTCTTTAACGAGTAAGTCGCACTCAGTTTTAACTTTAATTTTGAATCCTTGAGTGCATTATATCATTAGAATCACGAAGAACTTTGATTTTACAGGATGATAATACTAGGAAATACGTGTAATTACCCAAGAACGTATTCCGTTCTCTTTTATAGCATTAGCATTAGTAGAGGCATATGATGCAAGAAAGCAAGCTCATGAAGCATCAGCCAAAAAAAAAAAAAAAAAAAAACACCACTTCCACTTCACCCCTCCGTTCGTTCGAAATACCTATCCAGCTGAGCCTTAAATTTATTTAGGCTATCAACTTCCACGACAAGGGATGGAAATCTATTCCACCAACCAACTACCCGCTGGCTAAAGGCAAACTCCCGCTCGTCTATCTTACATCTGTCTTTCCTCAATTTGAATTTATGCCCTCTCAGGTGATTATTCTGAGCAAGAGACAGTATCCCATCAGCATTGAGCATGCTCAAACCATTCAAGGCTTTATACACCTCTATTAGATCACTTCGCCGGTGCCTAGTCTCCAGACACTGTAATTTGCAAAACTTAAGCCTTTCTTCGTAAGAGCAACCCTTTGTTCCATTCACTAATCTTGTTGCCCTTCTCTGTTCTCGTTCCAGCAGCTCTACATCCTTCTTGAAATGAGGCCTCCAGAGCTGTATGCAGTACTCAAGGTGTGGCCTGACCATTGCCTTCTACAAGGGAAGAATCATCTCCTTATCCCTGCTAGAAAAATTCCTGTATATCATTGACAAGACACGATGAGCTACTCTTGCAGCCCGTCTGCACTGCTCAGAGAACTTCATATCTGCCTGCACAATTATCCCCAGGTCGTTTTTATTCTCTACCACTGTCAGTGTAGTACCACAGAGTTGATACGTTGCTCTGAGGTTGTTGGTTTCCCATATGTAGTACTTTACATTTGTCAATGTTAAACTTCATTTGCCACCTCTCAGCCCATCTACTCAACCTTTCCAGATCCTGTTGCAGCAGCATATCATCAGTAGTGTCCTTAACAACCCTGCCAACCTTTGCATCGTCTGCCAACTTGGACATTAAGCTTGATATACCATCATCAATATTATTTATAAATACAGAAAACAATAATGGACCCAACACTGAACCCTGAGGGACTCCACTAATAACATTAGTCCACGATGAGCAGTGTCCCTTGATTACCACTCTCTCTCTTCTCCCCCTCAACCACCATTTTATCCATAGCAGCAATTTGCCTCCAATGCCACACTGCTCCAATTTGTGCAGCAGTCTTCCATGTGCAATAGTATTTATAAGATCCAAATATATAATATCAAAGTTATTCCCTGCATCCAGTTCTTTTGTGACTGCATCATAGTATCCAATCAAATTGGTCAGGCAAGACTTCCCCTTAACAAAACCGTGCTGTGTCCAAGCTATAACTGAAGTCTTGTCTAGATGATCCTGTAGTGCTTCTTTAACCAGTGCCTCCATTAATTTTCCAGGAACAGAAGTTAAACTAACAGGTCTATAATTACTTGTAGTAGTAGTAGTAGAAGTAGTAGTAGTAGAAGTAGTAGTGGCACATAATGCAAGAAAGCAAGTGTAGGAGCTTATGCAGCATCAGCCAAAAAAAAAAAAAAAAAAAAATCACACCATTCCCTCCAAATGCCTGTCCAGTTCCTCCTTAAATTTATTTAATCTATCAACTTCCACAACGACAGATGGAAGTTTGTTCCAGCAATTAACCACCCGCTGGCTAAAGGCAAATTTCCGCACATCTATTCTACATCTGTCCTTTCTTAATTTGAAATTATGTCCCCGTAGGTTGGTAATCTGAACAAGTGGAAGGATCCCATCAGAATTCAGCGTGCTCAACCCATTCAAGGCCTTAAAGACCTCAATCAGATCACCGCGCAGGTGCCTAGTCTCCAGCCACTGCAATTTGCAGAACTTAAGCCTCTCTTGGTAAGAGAATCCCTTCATTCCCCTCACCAATCGTGTTGCTCTTCTCTGTACACGCTCAAGCAAATCTACATCCTTCCTAAAATGAGGCCTCCAGACCTGTACGCAGTACTCAAGGCGTGGCCTGACCATTGCCTTATACAGAGGGACATCACCTCCTTTTCCCTGCTAGCAAAATTCCTATATATCATTGACAAAACCCCATGACCCGCCCTAGCAGCCTGTCTGCACTGCTCAGAAATCTTCATATCTGACTGCACAATTACTCCCAGGTCTTTTTCATTTTCTACCACCTTAAGTGTAGTACCACACAGTTGGTACGTTTCTCTGGGGTTACTTCTACCCATATGCAGTACTTTGCATTTGTCAAGGTTGAACTTCAGGTGCCACTTCTTAGCCCATCTGCCCAAATTATCTAGATCCTGTTGCAGTAGCACACTGCCATTACTGTCATTAACAACCCTGCCAACCTTTGTGTCATCTGCAAACTTCGACATTAAGCCTGATATACCTTCATCAATATCATTGATAAATACACAAAACAACAGTGGACCCAACACCGAACCCTGTGGGACTCCACTAATAACATTAGTCCACGAAGCTCAGCACCCATTGATTACCACTCTCTGTCTTCTCCCACTTAACCATCCTTTTATCCATTGTAGCAACTTACCCTTAATACCATTCTGCTCCAATTTGTACAGTAGTCTTCCATGCGCAACAGTGTCAAAAGCTTTCCTGAAATCCAAGTATATGATATCAAAATTATTTTTTGCATCCAGTTCCTTTGTGTCAGCCTTTGATCCTCCTTTGTGAATTGGGGTCACATTTGCACATCTCCAGTCTATGGGTACCTCCCCTGAGTCCAAGGAAGCTCTCATAATTATGGCTAAGGGTTTGCTTATTTCCTTTGCTGCCTCCTTTAATATAACTGGATAGATCCCATCCATCCCAGGTGCCTTTCTTGTGTTTATCTTCGACAATTTCTCCTCCATTTTACTCTCAGTTATTACAATATTATCTAGCTTACTGCCAGAACTGAATACACCTCTGGCATTCCCCTCGCTGAATAACTCCTCATGTGTGAATGTCGATGTAAAATACTCATTTAGTTTGTTAGCTACCTGAACAGGATCATCAACCATCGATATCAAATGGACCAATCTGATTGATCCCCTTTCTTCTAGAGTTTACATAAATAGAGAACTCTTTGCTGTTTTTCTCTGCATCTCTTGCCAAAGATTTCTCGGAATCTGCCTTCGCCTGCCTAACCTCCTTTGTAACTTGGTTACAGATCAACTTATATCTGTCATAGGCTTCTGTGTCACGTGTTAATTTATATGTATCCCATGCATTTTTCTTCTCTGCCATATGTCTCATTAGTTCATCTGACATCCATTTAGGCCTAAATCTTGAACAATATTTCTTAGTTGGTACGTAAAGCCTAGTAGCTTCCAAGATAAGTTCTTTGAATGCTTCCCATTTTGAATTTGCTGTTGGTAACATCATCAGTTGGTCCCACTGTATAGAATTTAAATACTGTCTCAGACCATTAAATAATAATATGAAACTGAAAGAATTTTATGTTTTCGATAGCAAAAACGTTATATCAAAAAAAAAAAAAAAATTCAATTTGAAACTGAAATGTAACTAGACAATATGCACATTATACAATAGATGGCGCCAGGTTATGCTTATTAGAAACGAAACTAAAATTAAAGATTCAGTTTGAAAGCTGTCTGTCGTTTCACTTTCCTTGGTTTGATCCAACTAGGTGATAATTGTGATCCTATTTTATTATTGAATAATCTCTGCTAATAATTTAAGCAGAATAATTATTTCATTTTAGTGATTTACAAGCGAAATGTCCAAAGGAGTTACATTTGGCCACATGCATTAGAACGCCAATATGGTTATCATTAACACTAAAACACCAGGTGGAAATTTAGCTCTGTAATGTAAGTTATAAATTTTATACCCTAAGAAACAATTTTTAGTGTAATATTAAAATAAATAGTAATAACAAAATAATAAAAAAATAGTTATAGCAAGACGCATGTACACTAATGCTATAAGTATATTAAATAAATTTGATTAATTTGTGCTGATCAAGGCATAAAACGCAGATATTGTTGGGATATCAGAGACATGGTGTAACACAGATAGAAGCAGTGCAGAATTGGAATTTGGGGAGTACAATGTGTACAGAAAGGAAGGCTGGTAGGAAGAGTTATGCTTTTAGTTAAGAAACACAAAATCTGAGGAAGTGCATCCAGTTGACATGGGTGAACAGTGCAATGTTGAGTCTGTTTGGTGTGACATAAACAAGAGAAAATTAGAGTAGCAGAGTGTTATAGGCCTAATGACTGTGATGAGTACAATGAACAGTTGTGCAGAGAAATAGAGTGGGACAGTAAATCAGATTGTCTTGTAGTAGTAGTAGCGGCGTGTGATGCAAGAAAGCAAGTGTATGAGCTTATGCAGCATCGGCCAAAAAAAAAAAAAAAAATCGCACCATTGCCTCCAAATGCCTGTCCAGTTCCTCCTTAAATTTATTCAACCTATCAACTTCCACAACGACAGATGGAAGTTTGTTCCAGCAATTAACCATCTGCTGGCTAAAGGCAAATTTCCGCACATCTATTCTACATCTGTCTTTTCTTAATTTGAATTTATGCCCCCTTAGGTTCGTAATCTGAACAAGTGGAAGGATCCCATCAGAATTCAGCGTGCTCAACCCATTCAAGGCTTTATATACCTCAATCAGATCACCGCGGAGGTGCCTAGTCTCCAGCCACTGTAATTTGCAGAACTTAAGCCTCTCTTGGTAAGAGGATCCCTTCATTCCCCTCACCAATCTTGTTGCCCTTCTCTGTACACGCTCAAGTAAATCTACGTCCTTCCTAAAATGAGGCCTCCAGACCTGTACGCAGTACTCAAGGCGTGGCCTGACCATTGCCTTATACAGAGGGATAATCACCTCCTTTTCCCTGCTAGCAAAATTCCTATATATCATTGACAAAACCCCATGACCTGCCCTGACAGCCTGTCTGCATTGCTCAGAAAACTTCATATCTGACTGCACAATTACTCACAGGTCTTTTTCATTTTCTACCACCTTAAGTGTAGTACCACACAGTTGGTACGTTTCTCTGGGGTTACTTCTACCCATATGCAGTACTTTGCATTTGTCAAGGTTAAACTTCAGTTTCCACTTCTTAGCCCATCTTCCCAAATTATCTAGATCCTATTGCAGTAGCACACTGCCATTACTGTCATTAACAACCCTGCCAACCTTTGTATCATATGCAAATTTCGACATTAAGCCTGATATACCTTCATCGATATCATTGATAAATATACAAAACAACAGTGGACCTAACACCGAACCCTGTGGGACTCCACTTATAACATTAGTCCACGAAGAGCAGCACCCATTGATTACCACCCTCTGTCTTCTCCCATTTAACCATCCTTTTATCCATTGTAGCAACTCACCCTTAATACCATTTTGCTCAAATTTGTACAATAGTCTTCCATGCGCAACAGTGTCAAAAGCTTTCCTGAAAACCAAATGTATGATATCAAAATAATTTTTTGCATCCAGTTCCTTTGTAACCACATCCTAATATCCTATCAAATTTGTCAGACAAGACTTTCCCTTAACAAACCCATGCTGTGTCTGAATTATTGCTGCAGTCTTGTCTAGATGATCCTGCAATGCATCTTTAACCAGTGACTCCATTATTTTACCCGGAACAGAAGTTAAATTAACTGGTCTGTAATTACTTGTGTCACCCTTCGATCCCCCATTGTGAATTGGGGCATACATTTGCACATCTCCAGTCCGTGGTAACCTCCCGAGTCCAAGGACGCTCTCATAATCATGGTTAAGGGTTTGCTTAGTTGCTTTGCTGCCTCCTTTAATATAACTGAATAGATCCCATCCACCCCAGGTGCTTTTCTTATGTTTAACTTCAACAATTTCTCCTCCACTTTGCTTTCAGTTATTTCAAAATCATTAAGTATCCTGCTACAATTTGATAACCTTCTGCCATTTTCAAACCTTAATAATTCCTCGTGTGTGAATGTAGGTGCAAAATACTCATTCAGTTTGTTTGCTATCTGAGCAGGATCATCAACAGTCGAACCATCGATGTCAAGTGGACCAATCAGAATCATCCCCTTCCTTTTAGAGTTTGTATAAGTAAAGAAATCCTTGCTGTTTTTGTTAGCATCTTTTGCCAAGGATTTCTCGTAATCTGCCTTCGCCTACCTAACCTCCTTTGTCACCTGATTACAGACTAGCTTATATCTGCCATAGGCTTCTGAGTCGCTTGATAATTTATATGCATCCCATGCATTTTTCTTCTCTATTACGAGTCTCATTGGTTCACTAGATAACCATTTAGACCTAAACCTTGAACAATATTTCTTAATAGGTATGAAACTTGTAGTAGCTTCCACGATTAATTCCTTGAATGCTTCCCACTTAGAATTTACTGTTGGTAACATCGTCAGTTGATCCCACTATACAGAATTTAAAAACTGTCGGAGGGCACTGTACTCACCTTTACGGAAGCAAAAACCCTTTCCTTTACCCCTGATGGTAATTAAATCTTTAAGTAAATCCCACATCAGTACACTGTGATCACTGCCACCTAGTGGTTCCTTTATCTGCAAATTCTTAATACACGAATGATCACTGCTGATAACCAGATCAAGAGTATTACTTTCTCTGGTTGCCTCTCGAACATGCTGCTGCAGAAAACAATCATCCAATAAATCCACAAAAGTCTGACTAGTGTGTGAGTGACCAACCCACTAGTTCCAGTCAATATCTGGGAAGTTAAAATCCCCTAATAGAAGACATTCCAAAGGTTGAGCAGATGGGCTGAGAGGTGGCAAATGAAGTTTAACATTGACAAATGTAAAGTACTACACATGGGAAACAGCAACCCCAGAGCAACGTATCAACTCTGTGGTACTACACTGACAGTGGTAGAGAATGAAAGGGACTTGGGGGTGGTTGTGCAGGCAGATATGAAGTTCTCTGAGCAGTGCAGACGGGCTGCAAGAGTATTGTCAATGATATACAGGAATTTTTCCATCAGGGATAAGGAGGTGATTATTCCATTGTATAAGGCGATGGTCAGGCCACACCTAGAGTACTGTATACAGGTCTGGAGGCCTCATTTCAAGAAGGATATAGAGCTGCTGGAACGAGTACAGAGAAGGGCAACAAGATTAGTGAATGGAACAAAGGGGTGCTCTTACGAAGAAAGGCTTAAGTTTTGCAAATTACAGTGTCTGGAGACTAGGCACCAGCGAGGTGATCTGATAGAGGTGTATAAAGCCTTGAATGGTTTAAGCATGCTCAATGCTGATGGGATTCTCCCTCTAGCTCAGAAAAATCACCTGAGAGGGCATAAATTCAAGTTGAGGAAAGACAGATGTAGGATAGACGTGCGGAAATTTGCCTTTAGCCAGCGGGTGGTTGGTTGGTGGAACAGACTTCCATCCCTTGTGGTGGAGGTTGATAGCCTAAATAAGTTTAAGGCTCAGCTGGACAGGTATTTTGAATGAACAGAGGGGTGAAGTGGAAGTGGATTTTTTTTTTTTTTTGGCTGATGCTGCATAAGCTTGCTTTCTTGCATCAAATGCCTATGCTAATGCTAATACTAGCCCACTCTATTTCTCTGTAGAATTGTTCATTGTACTCATTCGAGTCATTAGGCCTATAACACACTCCTACTCTTATTTTTGCCTTCGCAGTGCTTATGTCACACCAAACTGATTCAACAGTGCACTGTTCATCTATATCAACTGGATGCACTTCTTTTGATTTTATGTTTTTCTTAATTAACAGCATAACACCACCTCCCTGTCTATCCTTTCTATACACATTGTACTTCCCAAATTCCAGTTCAGCATTCCTTATATCTGTGTGACACCACGTCTCTGCTATCCAAACAATATCCGCCTTTCATGTCTTGACCAACACTTCAAATTCATCAAATTTATTTACTATACTTCTAGCATTGGTATACATGCAAGCATACATGCTCCTACTCCTATTCTTCGTTACCCTAACACATCCCATAAATCCACCTATTGTAATGGGGGATTTTAACTTTCCAGATATTGACTGGAACTGGTAATTTACACGCTAGCAAGACTTTTGTGGATTTATTGGAGGATTGTTTTCTACAGCAGCATGTTCGGGAGGCAACTAGAGGGAGTAATACTCTTGCTCTGATTATCAGCAGTGATTATTCATGCATTAAGAATTTGCACATAAAGGAACCACTAGGTGACAATGATCACAGTGTACTGATGTGAGATTTACTTAAAGATGTAACTACTATCAGGTGTAAATGGAGAGAGTTTTTGCTTTTGTAAAGGTGACTACACAGTCTCAGACAGTTTTTAAGTACAATACAGTGGGATCAACTGATGATGTGACCAACGATGAATTCTAAACGGGAAGCCTTCGGGGACAATCTTGGAGGCTACTAGACCTCATACCAACCAAAAAATGCTGTTCAAAGTTCAGGCCTAAATGGATGTTAGATGAATCAATGAGGCTTGTGGCAGAGAAGAAAGATGCATATAAATTATCAGGTGACAAAGAAGCCTATTGCACATATAAGCTAGTCTGTAATCAAGTCACAAAGGAGGTTAGGCAGATTACGAGAAATATTTGGCAAAGGATGCAAAGAAAAACAGCAAAGAGTTCTTTACTTATGTAGACTCTAGAAGGAAGAGGATGAATCAGATTGGTCCACTTAACATAGATGGGTTCGACTATTGATGATCCTTCTCAAGTAGCTGATAAACTGAATGAGTATTTTGCATCTACGTTCACACATGAGGAGTTATTCAAGGAGGGGAATGCCAGAAGTTTATAAAACTCCAACAGGTAGCTAAGTGATTTTTTAATAACTGAGAGCAAACTGGAGGAGAAATTGTTCAAGTTGTGAACATAAAAAGGGCACCTGGGGTGGATGGAATCTATCCAGTTATGTTGGAAGAGGCAGCAAGAGAAGTTAGCAAACCCTTAGCCATAATTATGAGAGCATCCTTAAATTCAAGGAAAGTCCCGATGGACTGGAGATGTGAAATGTATCCTCAATTCACAAAGAGTGTTTAAAGGGTGACACAAATAATTATAGATTTGTTAGTTTAACTTCTGTTTCTTGGGAAAATAATGGAGTCACTGGTTAAAGAGGTGATACAGTGTCACCCAGACAAGACTACAGTAATAGTTCAGACACAGCATATGTGTTTTAAGGGGAAGTCTTCACTGACCAATTTGATTGGATATTACAATGTGGTCACAAAGGAACTGGATGCAAAAAATAATTTTGATAACATATACTTAGATTTCAGGAAAGCTTTTGATACTGTTGCACATGGAAGACTACTGTACAAATTGGAGTGGTATGGCATTAAGGGCAGGTTGCTGCAATGGATAAAGGGATGGTTAAGTGGGAGACCACAGAGAGTAGTAATAAATGGACACTGCTCTACATAGACTAATGTTATTAGTGGAGTCCCGCAGGGTTCGGCGGTGCCTGGCCCATTGTTGTTTTGTGTATTTATGAATGATATCGATGGAGGTTTATCAGGCGTAATGTCCAAGTTTCCAGATGATACAAAGGCTGGCAGAGTTGTTATTGACACTAAAGACAGTATGCTGCTGCAACAGGATCTAGAAAAGTTAGGCAGATGTGTTGAGAAGTGGCAACTGAATTTTAACATTGACCAATGCAAAGTACTGCATATGGGTAGCAGTAACCCAAGGGAGGTAGAGAATGAAAAAGACCTGGGGGTAATTGTGCAGTCAGATATATATGAATTTCTCTGAGTATGCAGACAGGCTGCCAGAGCAGGGCATGGTGTTTTGTGAATGATATATAGGAATTTTGCTAGCAGAGACAAGAAGGTGATTATCCCTTTGTATAAGGCAATGGTCAGGCCACACCTTGAGCACTTCATACAGGTCTGTAGGCCTCATTTTAGAAAGAATGTAGAGTTGCTAGAATGAGTACAGAGAAGGGCAGCAAGATCGGTGAGAGGAACAAAGGGGTGCGCCTATGAAGAAAAGCTTAAGTTCTGCAAATTGCAACATCTGGAGACTAGGCACCTGCGAGGTGTTCTGATTGAGGTTATAAGGCCTTGAATAGTTTGAGCAGGCTGAATGCTGACGGAATACGTCTGCTGGCTCAGACTAAGAACTTGAGAGGGCATAGATTCAAATGAGGAAAGACAGTTGAAGAACAGATGTGCGGAAGTTTGCCTTTAGCCACAGGTAGTTGATTGCTGGAACAGACTTCCATCTGTTGTTGTGAAAGTTGATAATTTAAATAAATTTAAGGCTGAACTAGGCAAACATTTGGAGTGACTGGATGGGCAAAATGGGAAGGTTTTTTTTTTTTGGCTGATGCTGTGTAAGCTTGCTTTCTTGCATCATATGCCTCAACTAATGCTAATTTGAAGTGCTTCTATACAATATACAGTTATTACAGTACATACTGTTTGATTAACTGTGGAGTAGCGTACTATTTGCAGTATAATCGTGTTTACTGTATCGATATAAATATCTTTGTCTAATTAATTTTTCAGGTAATTCTGTTATATTGTATGTCTGTTTTGGTAGTATTGTGCAAGGAAGCATAGCTTATGTGGTACTAGCAAATAAACAAAAAAAATTCCTATTCCTCGTAGTAATTTGATCAAACCTTCCTTAAATTAATTAAATTTAATCAGACTATCCACCTACACAACATAGGTGGAAGGTTGATTCCAAAAATTTTTGCACATCCATTCTGTAACCATGCCCCCTTGCATGGTTCATCTGAGAAAGGGAGAAACCACCACCATTTAGTTACTTAATGCATTTTAAAGCCTTGTACACTTCAGTTAAGTCACCACGTAGATGCACAGATTCTGTAGACTGCTCTTTACAAAATCCCGGTCTTGGTAAGAAAATCCTTTTGTGCCCCAAACTAGTATTGGCATTAGCAGTGACAAATCATGCAAGAAAACAAGCTTATACAGCATCACCCCACCCAAAAAAACTCATTCCCATTTCACCTATTTTTCCCCCTCCAACAGTTTGTCTAGTTCTTCCTTGAATCTATTCGAGCTCACCACTGCCACAACAGACAGAAGTTTGTTCCAGCAATCAACCACCTGTTGGCTAAAGGCAAACTTCCACACATCTATTCTGCAACCGTTCTCCCATAGTTTTAATTTATGCCCCCTCATGTGCATAACCTGAGCAAGAGAAAGAATCCTATCAGTATTGAGCTTACTCAGTCCATTAAAAGACTTAAATACATCAATTAGATTGTGCCACAAGTCCCTAGTCTCCAGACACTGCAATTTGCAGAACTGAAGCTTTTCTTGGTAAGAGCAACCCTTTGTTCACCAATCTTGTTGCCCTACTCTTTACCCACTCCAGCAGCTCCACCTCCTTCCTAAAATGAGGCATCCAGACCTGTATGCATTATTCAATGTGGCCTGACCATTGCTTTATATAATGGAATAATCACCTTCTTATCTCTGCTAGCAATATTTGTATATCATCAACCGGTGAAATACCACCACTTTGCTTATTGGAGGCTTGAAGTGGTGAAACCCATGTTTAGTCTCTAGAGCAAAGTTTCCGGCATCTCCCTCCCCCCATACTTCTCCTCCAACCCATGCATGGTACTAAGTGCTATAGGTTTTGATACCTTTCGTGTTTGGGTTTTCATAAAAAAAAAAAATATATATATATATATTGACAAAATGCCATTTGCTGCCCTTGGAAGCCTGTCTACACTACTCAGAGAATTTCATATATGACTGTGCAGTCACCAACAGGTCTTCATTTCTTGCTACTTTAAGTTTGTTTGTTTGGTTTTTTTTTTTAGGAGCATTAGCAACTAAGTCCATATTGCTCCGGGATATGCGGTGGTCATTCCTGACCTTTCCGCATCCTCCGTATTTGGTGGTGACGGGCTCGAACCCCGGTCTAATCAAGAAGCGTGTGCTATGCTCTGCTGCTCCTTCCCACCTGGCTACGGAGTCGCCACTCTACTTTAAGTGAAGTGGAAATCCCAGATTACCATACTACACAGTAATCAGGCCTAAATGGATGTCAGATACCTCAATTGCCATTTCTCAGCCCATCTGCGTAATTTTCCCAAATCTTTTTTGGAGTAGCATACAGTTAACATCATGCAAACTTTTGTATCATTTGCAAACTTAGACATTTAGCCTGATATGCCTTCATTAATACAGCCTCCGTAGCCGAGTGGTCAGGAGCGAGAGTGCAGTAGCACACACTCTTTGAGTAGACCGGGGTTCAAGCCCCTGACTGCTAAATACGGTCTATCTGCCAACCCACACTGGACCAATGTGGCAGATTATGGTCCATTTCCCTCAGCATGAATTGTTGAGGAGGCTTCCATTCTGCAGTGGGTTGATAATGGCTGCAGTTTACCTTTTTACCTTCATTAATAAATATACAAATCAACAATGGGCCCAACACCCAACCCTGGGGCACTCTAGTGATAACATTAGTCCACAAAGAGCAGTGTCCATTGATAACTCTGTCTTTTCCCATGAAACCATCTCTTTAGCCATAATTGGTGATAGGACATTGCAGGATTCTATCTTACTGTTAGAACCAGATAGTGCTCTGTTCTGGTTGACGTAGCCCTTGTGACCTTGGCCAGCTCTTGTAATGGTTCCTGTCTTCTGAAACTGCTTCCATAGTGCTGAGACTATGCTGCGTGATACATTAAGCCAATGTGCCACCTGCGACTGACCGGCTTGAAGTTGTCCAGCAGTCCGCCATTTTAAAGAATCACCTAAATGATGATTTGCCATCCTGAGTAAGTACAGATCTAGCTATCTCGGGAATGTACTGATGTGGTCGTAACCTTTTTATAAGTATGATAATTTGCATAATGTATGGCTCTGTAAGGTGGCTGATCGATTTCTATTGGATACTTGGAATTTTTAATGCCAAGTTGCCTATTATATCAAATATTCGCCTTCACAGACACTGTTTGCAATAAAACATTTATAAAAAAAACATTTTATTCTGTTAATTTTGTTGAGCAGTATGTAATGGTGTAATTACCTCTTTGCCCTTGCTGGTAAAGTATCTGTATATCATTGACAGAAACCCATGGGCTATTCTAGCAGTTGATTCTCACCGCTCAAAGAATTTCTTGTTGACCTGTACTATTACCCCTACATTTTTTCATACTCTACTACCTTGAGTCTGGTACCACCAAGTTGATGTTATTTTGGGATTACTGCTAGCCCTATTCAGTATCTTGCATTCATTACCATTAAACCTCACTTGCCATTTTCCAGCCTGTCTTCTGAGTTTTTCTAGATCCTTTTGAAGTATCATACCCTGATTACTGTTATTAACCACTGTGCCCATTTGTACATAAAACTTGGAATATCTACAGTATGTTTTGAAAGCTGTGTTGTACCTATGTAAATTCTACACCAGTGTTGTAATTAAGAGGCTTTATTGAAATCTAAGTGATGTCAAAATTAATTTTTTGCCTCCAGTTCCTGTATAACAAACTTGGGGTAGCTAATCAGATTGGTTAGGCTCAATTTCCCATCAATAAAACAATGCCCTGATTGGCTGATCAGCCCACTTCTATCAAGATGAGCTTGCATTATTTTATTAACTATTGATTCCATTATTTTCCCTGACACAAAGGTTGATCTTTTAGGCCTGTAGTTACCCACTTCATGTTCTGAACCCCTTTGTGAATAGGAGCTACATTTGCACATCTCCAATTTGCAGGTAATACTCCTGAATAAAGAATGCTCTCATTATGAGGGCTAAAGGTTTAACTACCTGTTTTTCAGCTTCATTTAGTATAGTTGGATAGATTCCATCAGCAAATTTCTGTTATTATAAAATCATTTAAAATCCCAGTCAGTATTTAAATACTTCTAACTCCTGCTAACCCTAAAATATTTAGGGTTAGCAGGAGTTAAACATTGGGAGATCAAAATAGAGAGTAGGAGTGTGCTATAGGCCTAATGACTCTGATGAGTATAATAAGGAACTGTACAGGGAAATAGAGTGGGCCAGTAAATCAGAGTGTCTTATAATGGGAGATTTTAATTTCCCAGATATTGACTGGATTTTGGGGGCTGGTTACTCACACACTAGCAGGGCTTTTGTCGATTTATTGGATGATTGTTTTCTACATCAGCATGTTCGGTAGGCAACTAGAGGGAGTAATACTCTTGATTTGATTAATTATCAGCAGTGATTCTTCATGCATTAAGAATCTGCAGATAAATGAACCACTAGGTGGCAGTGATCACAGTGTGCTGAAGTGGGATTTACTCAAAGAGGTAACTACCATTAGGGGTAAAGGGAAGGGTTATTGCTTCCGTAAAGGCGACTACGATGGACTGAGACAGTATTTAAATTCTATACAATGGGACCAACTGATGATGTTACCAACAGCAAATTCAAAATGGGAAGCATTCAAAGAACTTATCTTGGAAGCTACTAGGCTTTACATACCAACTAAGAAATATTGTTCAAGGTTTAGGCCAAAATGGATGTCAGATGAACTAATGAGGCATATGGCAGAGAAGAAAAATGCATGGGATACATACAAATTAACACATGACACAGAAGCCTATGATAGATACAAGTTGATATGCAACCAAGTTACAAAGGAGGTTAGGCAGGCGAAGGCAGATTACGAGAAATCCTTGGCAAGGGATGCAAAGAAAAACAGCAAAGAGTTCTTTACTTATGTAAACTCTAGAAGGAAGGGGATGAATCAGATTGGTCCACTTGATATTGATGGGTCAAGTGTTGATGATCCTGCTCAGGTAGCTAACAAACTAAATGAATATTTTGCATCGACATTCACACATGAGGAGTTATTCAGCGAGGGGAATGCCAGAGGTGTATTCAACTCTAGCAGTAAGCTACAGAATCTTGAAATAACTGGGAGTAAAGTGCAGGAGAAATTGTTGAAGATAAACACAAGAAAGGCACCCGGGGTGGATGGGATCTATCCAGTTATATTAAAGGAGGCAGCAAAGGAAGTAAGCAAACCCTTAGCCATAATTATGAGAGCTTCCTTGGACTCAGGGGAGGTACCCATAGACTGGAAATGTGCAAATGTGACCCCAATTCACAAAGGAGGATCAAAGGCTGACACAAGTAATTATAGACCTGTGAGCTTAACTTCTGTTCCAGGAAAATTAATGGAGGCACTGGTTAAAGAAGCACTGCAGGATCATTTAGACAAGACTTCAGTTATAGCTCAGACACAGCATGGTTTTGTTAAGGGGAAGTCTTGCCTGACCAACTTGATTGGATACTATGATGCAGTCACAAAAGAACTGGATGCAGGGAATAACTTTGATATTATATACTTGGATCTTAGAAAGGCTTTTGATACTGTTGCACATGGAAGACTGCTACACAAATTGGAGCAGTGTGACATTGGAGGCAAATTGCTGCTATGGATAAAGGGGTGGTTGAGGGGGAGAAGACAGAGAGTGGTAATCAATGCACACTGCTCATCGTGGACTGATGTTATTAGTGGAGTCCCTCAGGGCTCAGTGTTGGGTCCATTATTGTTTTCTGTATTTATAAATGATATTGATGATGGTATATCGGGCTTAATGTCCAAGTTTGCAGACGATACAAAGGTTGGCAGGGTTGTCAAGGACACTACTGACACTATGCTGCTGCAACAGGATCTGGAAAGGTTGAGCAGATGGGCTGAGAGGTGGCAAATTTAAAGTACTACACATGGGAAACAGCAACCCCAGAGCAACGTATCAACTCTGTGGTACAACACTGACAGTGGTAGAGAATGAAAGGGACTTGGGGGTGGTTGTGCAGGCAGATATGAAGTTCTCTGAGCAGTGCAGACGGGCTGCAAGAGTAGCTCATGGAGTATTGTCAATGATATACAGGAATTTTTCCAGCAGGGATAAGGAGGTGATTATTCCATTGTATAAGGCGATGGTCAGGCCACACCTAGAGTACTGTATACAGGTCTGGAGGCCTCATTTCAAGAAGGATATAGAGCTGCTGGAACAAGTACAGAGAAGGGCAACAAGATTAGTGAATGGAACAAAGGGGTGCTCTTACGAAGAAAGGCTTAAGTTTTGCAAATTACAGTGTCTAGAGACTAGGCACCAGCGAGGTGATCTGATAGAGGTGTATAAAGCCTTGAATGGTTTAAGCATGCTCAATGCTGATGGGATTCTTCCTCTAGCTCAGAAAAATCACCTGAGAGGGCATAAATTCAAATTGAGGAAAGACAGATGTAGGATAGACGTGCGGAAATTTGCCTTTAGCCAGCGGGTGGTTGGTTGGTGGAACAGACTTCCATCCCTTGTGGTGGAGGTTGATAGCCTAAATAAGTTTAAGGCTCAGCTGGACAGGTATTTTGAACGAACAGAGGGGTGAAGTGGTTTTTTTTTTTTTTTTTTTTTGCTGATGCTGCATAAGCTTGCTTTCTTGCATCAAATGCCTCTACTAATGCTAATGCTAATATACATTTGTGAATGTAAACGAAAAATATTTATTGTGTCAGCAGTATGTACAGGATCATTAATAGTTACATTCATATCCAGTGGATGAATGTGATCCTTCCCTCTTCTTCTATTGTTAACAGACACACAGTAGTCCTGCAAACATCTTATAATAATTTTTGAAGTCATAACTTTAGCTATATCATAATGTTTGATTTCTCCCATTTATCTGTATTCAGTAGTCTTGTATTCAGTAAACTTTGAAATTTAACAGCAGACTGCCCTTACAAATTGCAGTTATGTGAATGGTTGTACAGTGCTTTTAATTTTTATTAATAACATTGATATTGAAGTTTGATGATGATAAAAAGGTAGATACAGCGGTTAATGACAGGAATGAGGGTACATTTACATCAAGTGGATCTAGGTAGCCTAAGTAGATGAGTTAGAAAAAGGCACTTAAGGTTTTAACATTGGTAAATGCATTTGGGCAGAAGTGACCCCAGAATAACATACCATTTGGGTGATACTGATAAGGGTAAAAACTCTGGGTAATTGTGCAGTCTGACATAATTCTCTGAGTAATGCAAACAGGATGCAAGAATAGCCTGTTTGTGCTGCTGCCCATTGCATTCTGTTTATGATATATAGCAACTTGTCCAATAGGAAAAAAGAGGTAATTATTCCATTGTATAACGTAATGGCTAGAACACGTCTGGGATACTGCTTACAGGTTTGGAAATACATTTTAGGAAGGAAACAGATTTGTTGGGAAGGGTGCAGAGAAGAATAACAGATTAGTTTGGGCACAAAAGGATATTCTTACTAAGAAAAACTCGGTTTCTGTAAATTGAGCCCTTGGAAACTAGGAATCTGCAGGGTAACGTAAGTGAAGTATATAAGGCTTTAAAAGGTAAAGTAAACTAAATGCTGATGTCATCTTTAGTCCATTTCAGATGACATATACAAGGGACATAAATTTAATTCGGAACAGAGTTGCAAAATCGATGTGCAAAAATTTGCATTCAACCAAGGAGTAATCTATAGTCAGAATAAACTTTCACCTAGTGTTTTTGAGGTCTTAGTTTGAACAAATTTAAGGAAGGTTTGTATGAATGAATGGATTTCTCCTGTACAGTATAAGTTTTGCTTTCTTGCACTTGCATCATGTTGCCAATACTAAACTAATCTCATTACTTTCTTGTCTGAAAAGAAGTGAATAAAAAGTATTATTTTTTAATTTTTTAAAAAAAATTCTGATTTGATTTTTTTGTAGTTTTACCACTTGTTAAACAATAAATTGAAAATAAGAACATATTTTGTAAAGAGTGGGAGATCTGAAAATTTAATTTAAAACTATAGAGCAGTGTTGAGAAATAGTCATGAATTAGGATTAGAATTGAAATTGAAAGTGTCTGCAATCCTGCCGAGGCACGACAAGAGGGAATATATGATGACAGCCTTGTAAATTAGTTTGGCCCTGGAGAAACTGTGTAAGGTTCATGGGTCAGGATGGTCTGTACTTGTTAACAGGAGAGACTGTTTCTACAAGTATGGGTTACACTTAAATATAAATATAAGAGGTGCAAGAATATTTGCTGATACGCTTGATGCAGCATTAGGTGTGCTGAAAAATTGCTAGCTTTGGGGGGTTACACAGTCTAATAGATTAACAGCAGCTGTAGGCAGAGGTGAAAATGATTCTCACACTGCTTCTATTAGAACATGCAGCAGCCTAGGAAGCAAGGTGTGAGAATTTCAAGCCCTGCTCTAGGTCATCTCGGAACAGTTAAATATATGGGCTGTATTTAGGGTAACTAGGAGTAAGAACATCTACATGTATACTTGAATGTCACTAATGTGAGTAGCATCATTGAATCAATTTGAATTTAAAGTACCGATTAAGTCAAGTTTCTACAAGTATGGGTTACACTTAAATATAAATATAAGAGGTGCAAGAATATTTGCTGATACGCTTGATGCAGCATTAGGTGTGCTGAAAAATTGCTAGCTTTGGGGGGTTACACAGTCTAATAGATTAACAGCAGCTGTAGGCAGAGGTGAAAATGATTCTCACACTGCTTCTATTAGAACATGCAGCAGCCTAGGAAGCAAGGTGTGAGAATTTCAAGCCCTGCTCTAGGTCATCTCGGAACAGTTAAATATATGGGCTGTATTTAGGGTAACTAGGAGTAAGAACATCTACATGTATACTTGAATGTCACTAATGTGAGTAGCATCATTGAATCAATTTGAATTTAAAGTACCGATTAAGTCAACGAATGTGGACATTGTAGGGATATTTGAAAAATGGTGTCATTCAGATATAATTTTAATATGAGAGTAAAATGTATGTAGGAAGGACAGACAGGACAAGAAAGAGGGGGGGAGGGAGGGGTTATGTTCTTAGTTAAGAAACATTAAATCAAAGGCAATATATCTGCTGAAATGGGTGGCCAGTGCAATATTGAATGATTTTGGTGTGACATAAGCACTGGAAAAGTAAAATTAAAGTAGGAGGGTGCTGTAGGCCTAATGATTTTGATGAGTATACCAAACAGCTATACAGAGAAATAAGAGTGAGCCAGTAAATCAGAATGACTTATAATGGGGGATTTTAACTTTTCACTTTCCAGATGTTGATTGGAATTTATGGGTTGGCAAGACTTTTGTGGATTTATTGGATGACGTTTTCTACAGCATCATGTTAGAGGCAACAAGAGGAAGCATTACTCTTAATCTGATTATCTGTAGCGATTCTTCATGCATTAATGATAGTGTACTGATGTGGAATTTATTTAAAGGAATAGCTACTGTCTTGGTAAAGCGAAATGTTTTTGCTCTTGTATGACAAAAATGGCCTTAGGCAGTTCCTAAATTCTGTACATTGGTACTGATGATTTTACCAACAGCCAGTTCTAAATGGGAAGTATTCAGGGAACTAATCATAGAAGCTACTAGACTTCTCATTACAACTAAGAAATACTGTTTGAGACTTAGACCTAAATGGATGTCAGATGAACTGATGGGACTTGTCGAATAGAAGAAAAATGTGTGGGATGTGTATGAATTATCGGGTGCTACAGCAGCATATGGAAGATGTAAACTAGTTTGCAATCAACTCACAAAAGACGTTAGGCAAGTCAAGGTAATTATGAGAAGTCTTTGGAAAAGAAAGCCAAGAAAAGCAGCAATGGCTTCTTTACTTATATTAACAATAGAAGGAGGGGTTGAATATCATTGGTTCACTTGATGTTGATGGTTTAACTATTTATGATCCTGCTCAGGTAGCTGATAAACTGAATATTTTGCATCTACATTCACACACGAGGGAAATGGAGGCCGAAGCTTATCAAACTCTAACAGGGAGCTAAATGATTTTGTAATAACTGAGAGCAAAGTGGAGGAGAAATTGTTGAAGTAAAACATAAGAAAGGCACTTGATGTGGATGAGATCTATCCAGTTATATTAAATGAAGCAGCAAAGGAAGCAAGCGAATCCCTAGCCATAATTATTATAGCATCTTTGGATTCATGGGAAGTCCCCTGTGGATTGAAGATATGTGAATGTATCCCCACTTCACAAAGGGGGATCAAAGAGTGATATGAGTGATTACAGACCTGTTAGCTTAACTTCTGTTCACAGAAAATAATCAAGTCACTGATTAAAGAAGTAATTCAGGACCATCTAGACAGGAGTGTAGTTGTACTTAAGACACAGCGTGGGTTTTTTAATGGAAAATTTTGTGTGACCAATTTGATTGAATACTATGATGCAGTAACAGAGGACCTGTATATAAATCCACAAAAGTCTTGCTAGTGTGCGAGTGACCAATCCAAAAGTTCCAGTCAATATTTGGAAATTTAAAATCCCTCATTATAACACAGTCTGATTTACTGGTCCATTCTATTTCTCTGTACAATTGTTCATTGTACTCATTAGAGTCATTAGACCTAATTGCAGTAGTTGGAGACTACGCACCTGCAAGGTGATCTGATTGAGGTGTATAAGGCCTTGAATGGGTTGAGCACGCTGAGTTCTGATGTGATTCTTCCACTTGTTCAGATTATGAACCTAAGGGGGCATAAATTCAAATCGAGGAAAGCCAGATATAGAATAGATGTGCAGAAATTTGCCTTTAGCCAGCGGGTGGTTAATTGCTCGAACAAACTTCCATCTGTCATTGTGGAAGTTGATAGGATAAATAAACTTAAATAGGAACTGGACAAACATTTAAAGGGAATTGTTTTGTAAATTTTTTTTTTTTTGTCTGATGCTGCATAAGCTCAAGAAAGCATAAGCTTACTTGCTTGCTTTTTTGCATCACATGCCACCCCTAATACTACTACCTATTACACACTCCTACTCTCATTTTTGCTTTCCCAGTGCTTATATCACACCAAACTGACTCAACATTGCACTGTCCATCTATGTCAACTGGATGCACTTCTTTAGATTTTGTAACCCCTCCTCCCTTCCTATCCCGTGTATCCTTTCATGTACTCTTTGTACTCCCCAAATTCCAATTCTGCACTGCTTATATCTCTGTGACATCCCAACAGTATCTGGCATTGATGTCTTGACCAGCACTTTAAATTCATCAAATTTATTTACTATACTTCTAGCATTGGTGTACATGCAAGTAAAAATGCACCTGTTCTTACTCTTAGTTACTCTAACACAGCTCATGTATTTATTTGTTTAGTGATGACTTCTACCAGTTCCTGAAACCCCAGCACCCCGCTGTCCAGGCCGCTGCTCGTTCTAATAGAAGCAAGAATCACTTTCACCTCTGTGTGCGGCTACTATTAACCTTTTAGTCTGTGAATCCCCCCAAGCTAGCAGTTTTCTGACCCACCTAACACTGCCTTGATAGCATCAGCAAATATTCTTGTACCCCTTCTTTTTAAGTGTATCCCATCCCTGTAGAAGCAGTCTCTCCTGTTAACAAGCACAGACCACGCTGAGAAAAATTCTACCCCACGAGCCTTGCACAATCCCTCCTGGGCTGAATTGATTCACAAAGATCTCATCATGCACCCCCTCCTATTGTGTCAGAGCAGAATTGCAGATACTTTTAAATTTAACCCTAACTCATGGCTTTTTTTCAGCTGTGACTTCTCTTGTTAAGTAAATCTGCAGATCTCCTACTCTTAATATCATTAGTGCCAACATGTACAACAGTATCATCCTTTGTGTCCTTAAAAGATGATATCTGTTCTACAACATCATCAACTTTTACCTCTGGCATACATATCCTGGTCCTATTCCACCTATCCTTTTTCCACAATATATTACCCTTCTCCCTGACAATAACTAACTCCTGTGGGATCATTCTGCCCTGGAGATTGCTGCTGTGTTGCCTGATGAGCTCTGACATTGAATTGAGCAGCTGAGAGCTTGATGGGTCCCCCATTTTAATACCTTCAAGGGCATCTACCCGACTCTTCAAACTCTCATACGCTCCCATCAGAATGCGGAGTTGGCACCTAATTTCTTGACACTCTCTGCACATAGCACACATCTCGCTTGGCTAGATCATGTCCTGTTCCAGAGAGTTCTGCAACATTTCACAAGTTGCACATTTTTTTAGGCTGTAATGCATTGGAGAATCACCCCCTTCGGCCCCCACCCCCCGAGTCACAGCACTCCTGCCACTTTGTGCCCGTTGCTTTGCTGCTCTAGTCTGGGGCATGATATTGAAATTAATGAAAATTAATAAGATTAATAAATTTAATTAATTATCAATACTACACTATCTAATAGATCCTAAATGCTGCGATTCGTATTATGCTATCTAGTTTTACATTAGAGCTGCCTATTTACCACAATTTAAAATTTGAGTTCCTCACCACTCACTCTGTACGAAAACATTGGCTGCAAGGTTCCAACAAAACAATGGTTTTACAAATATTAAGTAGTAACCTAAAAAACTCTTATCTAAATTAAAAATAACAAGCATAACTAGAAATATAAAATAAAATAATAATACAATTGTTGTGACAAATATTGGCTGCAGCTTGGTTACACCCTCAGTTGAAGCATTATTTAGTAGCATTAGTAGAAGCATATAATGCAAGAAAGCAAGCTTATACAACATCAGCCAGAAAAAAAGAAAACCCTTCCCGTTTCACCCATCCGTTCATTTCAAATGCTTGTCTAGATCTGCTTTGAATTTATTTAAGTTATCAACTTCCACAATGACAGATGGAAGTTTGTTCCAGCAATCAACTACCCGCTAGCTAAAGGCAAATTTTCACACATCTGTTTGACAACTGTCTTTCCTCAATTTCAGTTTATGTCCCTTTAGGTTTGTAATATGAGCGAGAGGAAGAATCCTATCAGCATTGAGCCTGCTCAATCCATTCAGGACTTTATACAACTCAATCAGATCGCCTTGCAGATGCCTACTCTCCAGACGCTGCAATTTGCAGAAATTAAGAATTTCTTCGTAAGAGCACCCCATTGTTCCCTCACCAGTCTTGTTGCCCTTCTCTGTACTCATTCTAGAGACTCTACATCCTTCCTAAAATTAGGCTTCCAGACCTATATGTAGTACTCAAGGTGTGGCCTGACCATTTCCTTATACAAGGTAATAATCACCTTCTTATCCCTGCTCGCAGAATTCCTTTATATCATTGACAAAACCCCATGACCTACTCTGACAGCCTGTCTGCACTGTTCAGGAAACCTCATATCTGATTGCACAATTACCCCCAGATCTCTTTCATTCTCCACAACCCTGAGTGTAACACCACCCAATTGGTATGTTACTCTGAGGTTGCTGCTACCCAGTGGCGGATTCAGGGTAGGGACACCAGAGCACGTGCCCCCTCTGTCATTTTTCAGAGAATATTCACCAATCATTTAAATTCCCTTTAGCTACAAAATTTTTTTATTATTTTTTTTTTATTGTTAACATAGGATTTTATCAATTTTTGCATTGTGTGGCTCAGAAATTTTCAACTGACTACACTTGGCAACACTGGCTGATTGATCAGTTGGCTGATGTGATCACCATTCTGGTTCGAGGTATCAAGCAGTTTGCTATTGCATAATGTTTATTTCAAAGAAATTCAGACTTTAGCTGTGTGCCTGTGTCTGCCAGTCACATTATGTTTGGGTGTCATATTTCTTTTGTTCTATACATTATTTTGTACCTTGCATGCGCACAAACAAGGCACAAAATGGTGCCTGCCCCATCACAAATGGTGCCCCTCCCATAATTTTTTTTCTGGATCCACTACTGCTGCTACCCATATGCAGTACTTTGCATTTGTCAATGTTAAACTTTAGTTGCCACTTCTCAGCCCATCTGCCCAAGTTTTCCAGATCCTGTTGCAGCAGCATGCTATCATTACTGTTATTAACAACCCTGACAACCTTTATATCACTACATTTGTTGTTAATTTCCACTTAGGGTTATTAACAATAAATATTAAAGAAATAAGTAAATGAATATTAAGCTTGATATACCTTCATCAATATCATTGATAAATATACAAAACTACAATCACCTAACACTGAACCCTGGAGGACATGACTAATAACATTATTCCACAAAGAGTAGTATCCATTGATTGCCACTCTCTCTCTTCTCCCACTCACCCATCCTTTTATCCATTGCAGCAATTTGCCCTTAATGCCATACTGCTCAAATTCGTACAGTAGTCTTCCATGTGCAACAGTATCAAAAGCTTTCCCAAAACCCAAGTATAAAATTATTTTTTGCATCGAGTTCCTTTGTGACCACATTATAGTATCCAATCAGATTTGTCACACAAGTCTTCCTCTTGATGCACCAATGCTGTGTCGAATTATTACTGCAGTTTTGTCTATGTGATCCTGCAGTGCTTCTTTAACCAGTGACTCCATTATTTTCCCTGGAACAGAGAAGTCAAACTAACAGGTCTGTAATTACTTGTCTCCCTTTGATTTCCATTTGTGAATTGGAGATACATTTGCACATCTCCTAAGTCCAAGAATGCTCTCATAATTATGGCTAGGGGTTTGCTTACTTCCTTTGCCACCTCCTTTAATATAAAAGGCACCTGGGGTGGATCCCATCCACCCCAGGTGCCTTTCTTATGTTTAACTTCAACAACTTCTCCTCTACTTTGCTCTCAGTTATTACAAAATCATTTAACTCCCTGTTAGTTTGATAAACATCTGGCCCTCTCCTCCTTGAATATCTCCTCATATGTGAATGTAGATGCAAAATACTCATTTAGTTTGGCAGCTATCTGAGTATGATCATCTACAGTCAAAACCATTGATATCAAGTGGATCAATCTGATTCATCCCCTTCCTTTTATAGTTTATAGTAAAGAAATCTTTGCTGTTTTTCTTTTCATTCTTTGCCAAAGATTTCTCATAATCTGCCTTCGCTTGCTTAACCTCCTTTGTGACTTGATTACAGACTAGCTTATATCTACCACAGGCTTCTGTGTCACCTGATAATTTTTATGCATCCCATGTATTTTTATTTTCCGCGACGAGTCTCATTAGTTCATCTGACATCCATTTGGGCTTAAACTTAGAACAGTATTTCTTAGTTGGAACAAAAAGCATAGTAGCTTCCAAGATTACTTCCTTGAATGCTTCCCATTTAGCATTTGCTGTTGGTAACAATTGTGAACAATATTTGGTTACAGTTGAGAGTGCGAGTTAAATCGAAAAAATATAGCTGGAAAAAAATTTGGCATTCATCATAAAACATCCATTTCTATGTTAATTTTTCATATAGTTTTGGGTTCCTTCCTTTTTTCCTCCCACTTTGCTGTCCCAAAATTTAGCTGTAAGATAGTCAGGAATTTTTTTTTTTTGAGGTTAATAGTACTATGGTTTCTAATGATATAATTTTATCTTATTATCTAATATAATATCACAGTTGGGAATATAAAGTTTTACATTTTAAAATATTTCTTTTCTTTTTCTTCCAAAAAACTGATTGGCATATCCACCAGCACCTGTTGATGAATGTGAATTTGGCACACCAGCTAGTGAATTATGGAAATATAAGAACATAATCATAAAGAACAATTTTAATGAGCCAAATAGCAATCAAAAATCTCTAATATGTGGATATGCAAAAAACAGGTTAAAGTGATTATTACAGAACTGATGACAAGCATATAATACAAGAAGTGTTTTCCAAAATCTGATTTTATAATAACCTTCAATAGCTTTGGATATGCTATATTGTTTGTATGGGGTTGGAATTAAGTGCCAATATATTTCCATTTCATGGAGCCGGTTGTTATTATTATTATTATAATCAGCCATGTGGTGCAAAGAAGCCTGAGGCTTTTGCTGCACCAGCCAAAAAAAAAAATTTCTGAGTTAGCCTGAGAGAGAGAGCAGGAGAGAGAGGGGAGGAGAACAGGAGTTAGAAGTAGAAGGGAAACACCAAGAACGATGATTTCCAGCTCAGGACCCTGGGTGTGTGTGCCATGCCAGTCTCACTCATCAGATGTGAGCCCTCTCATCACGATTCAAATTTTTGCATGTGCACCAGCTTTCTCTTGAATGGCCACAGTTATGCAAATCGCCACAGGCTGTTTCATTTGATTTTGTGGTTGTAACCTTTAGAAATAGTGTTGGTCCTTAAGATTTGCACACCAGTGTAGTATTATCATTCTGTCAGAAAACTCTATTCAACACATAATTTTGTTCTGATTTAGGCTTAAATGAATTTTCTAGAATATTTAAAAATTAAAGCCTCCATTCGTTCTTTTATAAATGAGTTTTTTAAACTTTTATTATAAATGATTTATCTGCATTGCTCTGTCAATAATATGCTGTACGACAGAAGTCATGTAATAAATTGCAATTATTTTATGATTACTTTTCTAAGAAAACCAAAATGTTTTTTTATCCACAGGACAAACATGGAAGAACAACTCAATTCTCACTTACCTTCATCCACTGAAGAAATTTGGTTGGCTAAAGAGGCATGTTTAAAATCTCTGCAGAACAGAAATCAGTTTACAATAGATGATATAGAGCAGAACATCAAAACTGCTTTGGATTTATGTTCTAAGTGGATACAGGAGTACGAAAATGAAGAAGAAATAAAATGTGCGTTTTCTGGTAACTCCAGTACGAAATTACTAGAAGTTAAAGAAGCGATTTATTCGCTAGCTGTGGTGTGCTTCTGGAAAAATATACAAGACATGATCCTCGTTCGCGAGGTTCTGTTGCTCATGAATAAGATGGGTGACTTAGAACCTAATTGCTTGTTCATGTTTGAATCTATCCTATTACCTGAAAAAGTGAGCAATGTTTTTTTTTGGCCAGGAAACGTTCTTAATATAACTATGCGAGAAGAATCTCCTCTGTCCTATTTCCTTCGGGTTGCAAACTTTAATAGGTTGGTATTTGATGATAAACTGTTTGTTGATCAGTTGTTCACTGTGGGCCATAATTCCTACGGTGAGAAAAACAAACCTGAAATAATGCTAAAATTGTTGCAATATGGAGCTGGAAAGTCACTTGGATACACGGTTTTTGATTTTTGTTCTCTCATCTTTTATGTGCTGCGGAAATTCATTAACAGTAAACTTAAGGAGAAAGATATCTCGCAATTCGATGGGGATATCAAGTATGTTCAGTATATGCTTCGTGTTGCACCGCAGTTATCACTCGGATGTTTAAATAGTATTATTGATCGTTATACCATTGTGCCCAATTTTGAAAATAATTTTTTAAGGTCCCAGCCACATATGTTCCTTCAACTGACATATTCGGAGTTGCCTCTGCTGACAAAACGATTTCTGAACCCATCAGAACTCGCCCATCTTTGTAGATATGTCATCAGGCAGCGTCTACGTGATAATTGGCAGCTTCCAGATGGTATTAGGAAACTTGAACTCTCCGAGTCTCTTCAGATGTATCTCGATCTTCAGTCCGATTGATAAGTGATCAGAATCGTGAAGATTAAATGTTTGAGTTCCTTTCAACTATGTTTAAGAACTTTTTTCTTTTAAATTGTATGTCATGACACTAAACAGCTGTTCATATTTTCTTTACTGTATTGACTGTATTGCCATGATTATGACGATACTGCTGTATCGTGTAATTACAATTATATACAATAAAGTAATTTAAGTTATAAATTAGATTAAAAAAAAAAAACTCCAGCAATTTGTTTATGTGCAATTTCAAAGTTTTAATTTGTAGATAGTTTTAAGCGAGGCCAAATTTATTGAGGTTACTACTCCATTAAAATTGTATAAAGATTGCCGGAAAAAAAACCTTGTTCGTTTATGTATTATGTCGATAATTTTTTTGTGTTCTCTGGTCAGGTTACTTATTTTGCTAAACGAAAAACCCGACATTAGGGGAGAAGAAACTTTCCTATCCTTGTTTGAGACTGATTAAGTCAGCTGTGAAAAATAATTATAAAGTCCCTCCTGTCATTGATGGGATTCAGATCTTTTTTCCACCTGGTGTGGGGAGGATGGTGATTATAACTACTTCATACCCACGAGGACTTCAGACTCCCTTAATGTCGCAGGGAGTCCAAGAACAATGCAATTTACTGTTGGTGCAGGACTCCCGATATTAGTGCAATTGGACAGGAAAGACTTTTCATCCTTTAGGTACTGGCTGGATATGAACAAGTTTTCCAGGCAGAATTAAAAAAAAAAAAAAAAAAAATGGAATACAAAAAGTATAAAAAGGCAGCACAAAATAAGAGTGAGTTCGTTGTCAAGTTACAACTTGAATAATATTTTAATAGAATCTTTCATACAGGTAGAAATATTGCAAATACTAATGTATTAATATTGATTATGATTGAAATAACTCGTTAAATGATGGAGTTGGTTGTGATTTGATTACTGCACTGAATGCAGAAAATTCTCTTAATTTTGTCTTGTTTTCTTATGTGGATAGAAACAAGCCATGTCATTTATTCAGTTACGTATTATACGTCATGTTTGAGCAATTGTTAGACAGAACTGTTTAGAAACAGAATTTTTCTAAAACCACTGTAAGATATCTTAGAATGGTACTGTATTGCAATTGCAATATCCAAATAAAATACAAAATTGTAGGAGCTCGTTCGTCGGGTGTTTCCATATCGGAAACAGCACATCTTGTCGGTTGTTCACTGCCCACTGTTAAGGTGTGCAAAGAACGGTGTCAAACAACCTCCCGCTGAGAGAAATGCAAAGGACTACACAAGGTGAACGAAGGGTGCAGCGTATTGTACGGGCTAAATGGCAGGTTATTGCGCTACGATTGACATCACAATACAATGTGGTGCATCGTCATTTGGAATATTGACATAGGTTCGACAGCAGAAGACCCAAGAGACCCCTTCTCCTCCCCGCTGATAACGGCGCATGCTGTGGTTTCAATACCATGCTAGTTGGACACTGTACGCCTGGAAATGAATGCTGGTGATGAGCCCATATACGTGGTGCAATATGGTGACTGACGCCTTCGTGTGTGGCGCAAGTAACACGAGTCCATGGCCCCATCGTGTATGGTGCCGAACGCGATCCAGTTGGTGGTGGTGATTGCTTAATATAGGACACGTTTCGCTGGCATGAACTAGAAACCCTGGTGTGTATGGACTGACGTTTCACTAGTGAGTCTATATGACTTCGGGAGCTCTTAGGAGACCATGTGCACCCTGCCATACTGTGTGTTTTCCCGGGCAGAAAGAAGTCTTCCAAAGTGACAATGTGCCGTTGTAATCTGACCAGCAATGTGAACCAGTGGCCCGAAGAACACAGTGAATATACTAGTAATAGCATTTTTCATATAGTGCAAGGAAGTCGCAGACTTTGGCTGCACTGGCAAAAAAAAAACAAAAAAAAAAAAAAAAAAAAAAAACCCAAGTAGATAAGAAATACAAATATGCTTCCCTCCTCATTTGAATTTAATCAGTCTGCCTGAAATACCTGCGAGGGGAACTTGTTCCAGCAATCAACGACTCGCTGGCTGAAAGAAAATTTCCTACAATCTTGCCCTCACGGTAGCACAGTTAGTAGAATTTCCATTCTCCCCACACCGGATGGAAAAGACCCAAGTTTGGTTCCGTCGATGACGGGAGGAATTTTTATGGGTCTTTTTCACAACGTGGCTGAGTTAGTTGATCTCAGGAGGGTAGGATGGTTTTTCCTCCAACAGACAGAAAATATACCCAAGAACACGCAATTTACAGACAATATACATGGAGCATTATGGTCTTAGTCGCTGATTCTTCTAAAACCTTACAACAACAAATAAAATTTTCATTACTTTGTTATGTAACTTTATTCTCATGAACTGTGTTATTTTCCTTGTACTATTCTTACTGGCATGTTGTTTTAATTATTCGTTTTTGTTTTAATGCAAAATAATACAAATAAATTATTTGGAGATTATAAATTCCATTTTCTCATTAAATTCTCTTAAAAGAATATATTTGCGATATATACTGTATATATGTACTGTTTTGTAAATACACTTCTTTGCAATATTGTATATTTTTGTAATATATTGCCTTTTTAGAGAGTGTATTGTTTCTGGCAATAAACAATAATAATAATAAAAAAGTAGTAGCTCTTATTCATTGTGACACAAGCCACCGAGTGCTATGGTTTCTTCTTTGTTTAAAATGGCATTCTTCCTCTTGTTCAGAATAATCGCCTGAGAGGGTATAAATTCACATTGAGGAAAGACAGATGTGCGGAAGTTTGCCTTTGGCCAGCGGGTGGTTGATTGCTGGAACAAACTTCCATCTGTTGTTGTAGAAGTTGATAGCTTAAATAGATTCAAGGCAGAACTTGACAAACATTTGGAGCGAGTGGATGGGTAAAATAAGGTTTTTTTTTTTTTTTAGGCTAATGCTATATAAGCTTGATTTCTTGCATCATGTGCCCTTGCTAATGCTAAATGCCACAAAGTAATTGATTGCTGTACAAACACTCTTTTGTTGTTGTGGGAATGGGTAGTTTGAATAAATTTAGAGAAGAATTATACATTATACAAATAAGAAGAGATGGGCAAATGTAGTACAAATGGGCAGAATTAAAAACTTTTTTTATGCTCTGGTACTGTCCAAGCTTGCTTTTTTTGTAAAAAAAAATAGGTGCCGGTACTCATTCTTTGCTATCAGGAAAAATTGAAAATTAAAAGGATATGTTTTTTATTTGGTAGTTGTTGGCGCATCGGCTTCTGTGGCCATAATGCACCTTCCAAGGGTTTTTTTTGCAGTACTTTGATTCAAGCCCGAGGCGGGATTCGAACTCGCGACCTTTGGGTTGCTTGGCAGCACTTTACCCACCCGGCTAGCCCGATCGGCTTGAAAGGATATGAAAAGCAGTGTAAAAAAAAAATTTTTTTTTCTTCATATTGTTACTTTAGTAGTAATGATTTTGGAATAAGAACAACAAATTTAGTATATTAACACAGTTTATTAAGCATAAATTTATTCAAGTATATAAAAAATATAAGTAAAATGTGAGTAAAATAATAAATAAATCGGTCAACTACTGAGTGCCGGGCACTCAGGATGAATGGTGGTTAGTGTAGTATCTCAAATAGAGAGCTTTATGGTAACTGAAAAAAAAGTTTCTAGTACCCCGGCTTGGCCAACAACCGAGGAACTGACAAAAACATCTATTTGTCTTTCCAGTTGTTGTGAATGGCAAAGGTGGGGAAAGCGATTAAAGTCTTGGTGTGGGGGAGAGGCAACTGGCAGGTGAGGGCCATGAAAGACTACAAGCAGGTTCCTCCCCACTACCGCCGCCTCAACACTGGCTCTCCGAGTACCTCCTTGTCGGGACAACTCCAACTTTGAAAACTGTTAAAAAATAGGTCCCCCTCGCAAAATTTATAAATGACCTTTATGGAATTATTAAATAACTATTTAGCAATCTTTTCGTCACCAAAAGGAGAATTACTTCGTAAAAAGAAGTGCACTATTGAAGTGCGATAAATTTTTTTTTTTAACTCAAAAAGTAAATTAAAAAGCATCGAATAACGCATAGCTAATGTGATTTTTAAATTTTTAGCTCCATTAGCGACGGAAATAGAGGGGGGGGGGACACGAAAATTACATTTTCCTGTCTAGCGCCGCCATTTTTAATTTTAAAAATATTTAAAATTATATTTTAAACTTACTCGTTGAACTCTTTCCAACGGTGTATAATAAGCTATAGGTTGTCAAAAAGATTTTACCCCCTCCCCCATTTCTTAAACAAATTTTTGTCAACAACGATCAATATGGCGTATGTTGGCTCACATTATGTACAAACCCATCTAAATTTCAAGTCAATAGATTGAGTGGTTCGGGAGATACACTGCTGTGACAGACGGACAACTGAGTGACATTTATTTTTACTTATTATTTTTAGGATCCTTCGTTAGACTACGGACCCAAAAAATAATAAGTAAAAGTAATTACATAATAAAGCTTTTGTAGAATATTCCAAATTTTTATTAAGTTCCCATCATAAATCAGGATGAAAAATCAGCTCTCTTAATTCTCGAATGGGGCGCTTACAGTTGATTCATAGCGTGTCCAAGACCGCCCGGAAAGTGAACTAAAACAGCACTTTAATTTTGGTTAATTATCAAAAAAATTATCTCATTAAATGTTTTGTTCAGTAAATGTAATTGTGTATTGTACTTAATAAATTTTTCGAATATTTTCAATATTACTTTTACATGCAACAAGATATGAAAAATGTAACACACTAAAGAAATCTAACTTTGAATTTTTTTGAATATGGCCCCTGTATGGGAAAAGGTTGGACACCACTGCAGTAGAAGGTGGGACAGAGCCCATTGGGAATACACTTAAACTGCTCACTGTTGACCAGCGCAACTTCACCGTATGTGGGACAGGTAGTCCAATATGTTTTACCAGGTACCACTAAGTTGTACAATGGTAATCCCTTTAGATCTCTTAATTCGCGCAGCAGCACTAATTGCCTGAAGGCCAGAAATGGGAACAGTGTGTACTGAGTTAACTCTCTCCTAATCTGTTCGCTATACGAAAATTTTCTTCCCTCAAAGGAAAGTATTTTAAATGAATTACTTGCAAAGGGAATTCAGAATGATTCGCTATAAAGGACTTCGTTAAACAGAGGTCCGACTGAGTAATTTAGAATTATAAAAATGGTTATACAGTTTTATATAGAAAATATCTTAACAATAGACAGTGAAAAATGTAAATTTAGTTAAATAATTTTAAGCTTATTTGAATAACGTGAAAAAAATTCATGGAATATTATAAATTTCGAAGTGCACTGCATCCAAATGTCACTATTAATAAAGGTTCCGGTACGCCGCACTGCCCCAAAAAAAGCACTGTCCACTGCTAATACTAAAACTAGTATGCCACAACTTCTAGAGCCATAGAATCATGAATTCAACTTTACTTTTCAGATCGTCATTTCAAAATTCCATTTAAAAGATTTATTATACCTGTATTCAGGGGTGCTCCTGTGTAAGGGGCTATAACCCCCCCCCCCTTATAATCAAAATAATCTGGAGTTTTTTATACTGCTATATGATGATTGAAGCTTAATGATTTCCTGGAACACTGCCTTTAACACCCCCCCCCCCCCGCCTTTAGAAAAATTATGTGTTCGCCCATGACTATATTTAACACTAATGAATAAAGTAGCATATCGTGAAATTTCCATTGTATAACCCCTCTTAAAATAACAGAATATACTGCTAAAAGGCCTCTGTAGCCGAGTGGTCAGCAGCGGGGTTGCAATAGCACATGCTCTTTGAGTAAACTGGTGTTCAAGCTCCTGACTGTTCAATATAGTCGAATTGCCAACCCGCACAACACCAGGACGCTCCCATGAACATTAATTGCTGAGGAGGTCTCCATCATGCAGTCGATTGGCAATGGCTGTAGATTTTATACTGCTAAAAACTAGAATTTTTGTGGTCGTTAAGGGCTGTCTAAAAAATAGGTTAGCAGACACATCGGGAGTAGCCGAGTGGTCTGAGCAGGAGTGCAGTAGCGCATGCTCTTTGAGTAGACCGGGGTTCAAGCCCCTGACTGCTTGCTAAATACGATCGATCTGCCAACCGCACTAGACCATTGTGGCAGATTATGGTCCGTTTCCATCAACATGAATCGTTGAGGAGGCTTTCATCCTGCAGTGGATTGATAAAGGCTGTAGTTTTGGGGAGGAAAGCATGCCTTTCCCAACAGTAAACCATCGCATGAATAAAAGCACTAATTGTTTCTGGATATTTTGTGGCCTTGTCTTCTGACAAAACATAACTGCTGTTTCTGCGAATTCAAGTGAAGAAGAGTGCGCGAGTGTCCTGAAAAATGCTAACTTGCATTAAAATGGTTAGATATTCAGGGGGGGGGGTGTATTTTAATTTTTTTAAAAACTGTTTCTGTTTTAAAAGTATTATCTTTAGTAATGAATTTTTTCCAGTCCATCTTTCTCTGAGATCTGCAGTTCAAATATCAAATAATCAAGATATTGTTGTCCTTGCTTAGGGCCCTTCAACTACTTCTACCTCTGCTATGAGGTACTCTGTCTAAAAAATACCTTAAAACCCTTTGTGCATAAAGAATAAGAAGGCCATAAACTTTTTGGACCTTTCCTTTATATTCCTAAGTCTTTTTACTGTTAAAAGAAAATCAAGTGTGACAACTGTTCAAAGTTTTCAGACGCCAGTTAGTGCAACTAAGTCCTGATATTTCCAAAATATCGTGGAGCAACTCAATCACGAGTTTCCTTGGTATTGTATTATGACTTTACACAAAAAAGCGCTGTTTTATTGGCGAAGCCTTGATACTCAGATAAATCTGGATGGTTCTAACCGGTTAGGACGTTGGGACTATATTTTGTTAGAGGGCATTTTTTTGTTCTCAAAATAGGCTTATATGGAATTTAAAGCGACTTAACACCAAAATTATCCATACAGTTCTAATTCGATCAGTAAACCTTCTTACTTTGTCTTATTATTTAGACATGGAAATGCATAGTTTCAGGAGTAATCTTTTACCCAGATATCTGAATAACCAGACAAGCTTATGTTTTGTTATATGGGGAAAAACAAGTCATCCAGCATTTGACTTTTGTTAATATTGTCACATGTTAAACGTCATTTTGGTCTGAAGGTCAAAGTTCTGCGAATTGCAGTGTCTGGAGACTAGCCACCTGCGAGGTGATCTCATTGAGGTGGCCTTGAATGGTTTGAGCAAGCTCAATGCTGATGGATTCCGCCTCTTGGGATTAATCGTCTGAGGGGATGAGAGGAAATGTAGTTGTAGAACAGATGTGCGGAAATTTGCCTTTAGCCAGCGGGTGGTTGATTCCCATTTCCATCTATGCTTCCGCTAATGACAAATAGGAACATAAGGGAAGAGATTTTCCTATGATTGCAAAGCCACATCCAGTTTGCACTTTTTTGAATTCTTTACTAGATAAAATCATTGAATACAAAATAAACAAGCAAAAACTTGTTACTGTAAACTCTTTAAAATTGAATTTAATATTTAAAAATTGAACTTACATCTGTAAAAATTTATAATGATTGTATTGTCTTTTCATCTGTTTTTGCGGACAGCAAGATTTAAAAGCACGGTAGAACGAAGTTGCCCTTGTGATGAGTTTCCCTGGTATTGCACTACTTTCAATTAATAGCTTTAGCTATATTACCTCTATGAAAACTGATTTCGTAGAATCGAGAAGTGATGTCAACAGAAAGCTTTATCTTCTTTTGAAACTTTAAGAACTTGTTTTGAAGCTCACACCGAGTAACTCTATTAAATATATTTGTTACAACTCTATTAATATATATTTTTAAAATAACTGGTCCAATGAGAGACCAGTTAACAGGATGTTTTCGGGAGGTCAGCTGTTTGAAAGTAGTGCAATACCAGGACAGCTCTTTGCAAAGGCAAATTTGTTCTGCTGTGAGATTTACGACTGTTGCATCATGTAGCAGTTTTAAGTCCTGCTGACTACCTTTTAGGGAGGTCAGCTGTTTGATAGTAGCGCAATACCAGGACAACTCTTTGCAAAGGCAAATTTGTTCTACTGTGAGATTTACGACTGTTGCGTCATGTTATGCAGTTTTAAGTCCTGCTGACTACAAAAACAAATTAAAGGACAAGATAGTTCTGCAAACGTCTTGTAAAGAAGGAAATGTCACTTTTCCAAGAGGTTCTCATAGTTTGTCTCTTTTTGCAACTGATAGGTGAAGAAGTGATTATTTACTATGCGAAATATTTAATAATAGTTATTTGGTAGTAATTGTTTTAAAATTAGTGTTTTGGTTTCTTCAGACTTAGATAAAAACATTTTTCCAACGAGAAAAATGCATTTTTTAGAAATCAATGTAAATGTTTAAGTCTTAAGAAAAATACAAATGTATTTGTTTGTCCAAATGCCTGACAACAACAAATGTGAGTGTTGACATCTCGTCGAACTTTGTTACAAAGCTAGAAGAACAAAGTCTTGCGCTAATTTTAGCGTACCAATTACAGGGGTCGAAGTGTGGAAACTCTGAACCTATAGTGTTCGTGTGGGGGGTAGAGGGTTGACACGCCCGTGATTGTGAACAGTTGCTACGCGAAGCAAGGTGGAAGTATACTCGTAAGATGGCAGAGAGTAGAATGGAGAAAATGGTAGAGAAAGAAGAGACATTCTGGTTTGGCGGTTGCAGGTAAGTTCAAGATAAGGTTTTTGTGCGAAAATGTAGTGTTTGTTTTGTTCTGAATACTAGTTTGCAGTATAGTATATAAGTCAAAATGTTAACCCGGGCTAGTCCAATGGATAACGCACCTGCCTAAGAAATGATGGTCGCAGATTCAAATGCTACCTCCGGTAAGGGTGTTGCGATTGTCCAATATGAGGTTATACTTGAAGTCTGATAACTATCGTTCTGTGGAGATAATAAGGATCACAGCTACTGTATTCTCTAATAAAAATAACGAATTACCCACTCTCTGAATACGTAGGTTGTATGTGTAATCATCAAAAAACCAGGAAGTGTAAAAAATCCTAAATGTGCTGAGTCCAGAAGTTACTGACTGTATTTATGAAGTTCTGTATTTCCAAAAGTCCCTGTACTGTTGTATACATGCAGGGTGTATCCTAGGTTCCAATGATAAATGTGGTTATCAGCAGCGAAGTTGTAATTCAAGAAAATGAGGGTATATAAAAATGTTTATAGTTGTTAATACATTGTTAAATTTTGAGTAAAAAAATCGATTATATCCCAAATATTGACATTCTCCTTTTAACGAATAATACTTAATTTTATAATTCTGTATTATTATGAAAAGCAAACTAGAAATAAGAACTTGACGCGTCTTCGCTGATGTCAGAATCTTCGTTAACCCGCTGCTGCTGAACCAGTAGCAGGTTAACGAAGATTCTGACATCAGCGAAGACGCGTCCCAGTAGCGGGTTAGTGGTTCCCGGGACCATTACTGGGACAGAATTGTGGATGTGCATGGCTATTACCGGAAACAAAAATATAGTCCTATTGGTGGAGCACTTCGATTTTTTTCCATAGCCCAAAAACCAAAACAGTCTCAAAATATACTAAGGTTGTGTTACCTCAATCCAGTTAACACAATTTTAAAATTGCCTCATCAACAGTGCTTCTCTGCGTTATATTTTTCAATGGACCATCTGGGGACGGTTTTAGGTCTTTATAAACAGGGGCGGGCGGCTCCGAGGATAAAAGTGTTGCACTGCACCAAAGCGCCGACGTTCAAGGGCCACCTGAAACCTGTATACACATTAAGAAAATTTTAAATATATCATCTTTTTCTGAATATGAACATGTTACTGAACTTTTGTTGATGTGTGCATAATGCTTGTCTACTCTGAAATTTACTATATAAATTAACCCTTCAATACTCGCGCGTGGTGCACTCCAGCTTTTTTTTTTTTACATGGCTGCACTTTCTTGGCCAAAAACACTGTTCACAGTATGGCTCTGCGAAATTGTGCAGGACTCATTCGTTTATTCTATTTATGAATGGAATTTCGTACAGAAGATTATCCGTTTAGGAAGATTGTGAATCTCGTTCTTGCCCTGGGTCAATATGACAAGCTAAGTTTTCAGAGTTCCCACTTCATTGTGGTTATACTGGTTGAATTGAAGTGACATGTCACTAAGATCTGTGTATGCATTAGTTTTTATTCGATAATGAATATCGAAGCTGAATCGTTGGTTGGTGCATAAATTTTTATTAATATTAGTGGTTTTGAATAGCGTTGTAGTTGTACAGGGGTAACCAATTTGAAAACTATTATTATTATTACGTTTATTGATGTCACACTTTAATCGAAAAAAAAATATATAGAGCCAACATTATTTTCTATGGGTAAAAATTCAGAATAGGGGCACCCTCCAGACTGTCCCCAATGAGAAGGCAGTGATTGACCGGTGAAGACTCAGCCCACTTACTGCTTACCCCCTCTTCTCGCCCGCACGTTACTAGGGATGTCACGTGATATCATCACAATGTCTTAGCTGAAATGAAGAAAAAGAAACTGAATTTTTTTTTTTTTAAACAACTAACAAAAATTAACACCACTTACAATCAATGATTCTTCTCACCCGTACAATACTATTTGTTCATGTACGTCAACAAAAATGACAATTTTTTCCTGGTTACCCCCCCGCTACTATTAAGAGAACCTGATATGGTCAGGCCACGCCTTGAGTGCAGGTACAGGTCTGGAGGTCTCATTTAGGAAGGATGTAGAGTTGCTTGAGCGAGTACAGAGAAGGGCAACAAAATTGGTGAGGAGGAGGAAGGCGTGCTCTTACCAAGAAAGGCTTAAGTTCTGCAAATTGTAGCGCCTGGAGACCTGCGAGGTGATCTGATTGCGGTATATAAGGTCTTAAATGGGTTAAGCAGGATCAATTCTGATGGGATTCTTCTGCTTGCTCAGATTACGAACCTGTGGGGGCATAAATTCAAATTGAGGAAAGCCAGTTGTAGAATTGTTGTGCGGAAATTTGCCTTTTGCCAACGAATGATTGATTGCTGGAACAAACTTTCATCTGGCAACTCATCTCATCAGTCTTCGCATTCCGGCTGGTGACACTTCATCAAACATCCTCACTGGAAACTCTTGTATTTCGAAGCTATCAAATTCATACTTATATACCATTCAATTACAATCTTACATCCATCCTTTTGCAAACCATAAACAAGGAATGACAATAACCGAGGGCAGCAGAGCAGCACAAAAACTGAACAACAGCACGATAATTTCGCGTTTGCCAGGAAAATCAGAAGAGCATGTGCAACCAATCAAACAATTAGTGGGCAGTCTCCACTGCCTTCTCGCCGACAGTCTGAAGGGTGCACCATAAACTGAATTTTAGCCAGTTTCTGTAAATGTTGCTGAAAGGCAATGTGCCATTCATTATTTCTGTATCATTTAGTCGCCCTAAATTATTTTTCACCATTCATAGAGTGACGTTAAGTTACAGTACTGTTATCTTTAATTTTTTTTTTACTTTAATCTAATGCAGTTATTGTAAAAATGATTTTTTAATGTATATCTATTGAATTTTTTTTCAGCTTAAAAATCAGATTAAATTTAATGTTTTAAAAGAAAATAATGTATTATTGAACTCATTTTCTTGATTAGTGAGGCTCAAGGATTCTCTTTCAATGCACATTTATTTATTTTGATTGTCAGTATAAAAGTATTAATATTAAATTTATTAAATATAAAAATATATTATAATTTTTAATGATATAATAAAATTTATATGTATAAACATAACACTTTTGTATGTGTAACCTTTACTTCGTTGTTTCTTTTCTAATTAATTTTTAATTTATACTTTTTATTAATTGTGATTATGTGAAATTTCATTTTCAGTGATTATAATAATTGTATTACTTTTGTTATTGAGGTAAAACTCCAGAACACGGTGCCCCTTTGAAAATCACGTGCCTAACCTGCTATGGTTAGCGTTAGTTAGGGTGTTTATCCCACCCTTGCCGCTGTTTTAAAATCGGGAACTCGTTTTCCTATTTTAAAACAGCTGGAAGAGTGGGGAATAAACACCCCAAGACCATGGCAGGCTGAAGGTGCACCATGTTCTGGAGTATAGCGGTTATTGATTATACTAAGGCTATATACATTATTCATTTTTTTTCATGATTTGTAAAATTTGTCCCCCGGGCAAGGGCCCTGCTAGCCGGTGATTTAATCCGGCAAAGGGCCTTGTGTCGGGTGGTGAACGAAGGTATTCAGTGGTGGGGTTCAAATATTTTAACACCTGGTTCCCGCGATTCTTAACCCCCAAGGAAAAAAATAAACACTAAATATATTTTATTTACTTTAAATATTTCCAAATTGCTACTTGTTATCATCATAATTTTTTTTTCTTCCTTTTTTTTTTTTTTTTGGCCATATTGTCATCTGTGTGGTTATTTCTCAGCCACGTTTGGGTTCAGGAATTTAATGGAAGGCCAATCAATTCAATGGTAAAAATTTGCGAAGTTTCCAACTGTAAGGCAACTTTGTCAAAGACTACGCTCTGCCTCAGCAGGACTTAGGATATTTTTAGCCTTTTGTACAGATTTTGGTATCACATAATTCCGATTTTTTGGAACATTTACCAATTAGTTGTGGAAATCATTGATTGAGCAATCAATTCTTCTCCGGGGGATCTTCCAAGGAACAGCAACTTCATCAATATTCCAAGAATCTGGCTGAAGTTTGTTTACTTTTTCATCAATTCTATTATCAGTATTTTCTTCATCGTTTTATTTTTATTTAAATCGTTGCAATCCACCAACCACAGTTTCCATTTGAAGAACAGCATTTTCTACAGCAGAACGTAACATGTCAACTGAAATAGCCAGTACGTCACGTCTAATATTGTCATTCAGATCTGCCAGTTTGACATCCTTCCCGATACACCTGGTTCTTCAAAAACCCCACAACCAGAAGTCGCATGGGGTGAGGTCCGGTGATCGGGGTGGCCAAGATGTCTGGAAACAACGGCTGCTGACCCGTTAGTCTGTAAAGTGTTGTCTTAGCAATCTTTGGACACAACGGTGGATGTGGGGTGGTACACCATCTTGCATGAATGTGGTATCCTGAAGGCACCCACGTTGTTGCAGCTCTATGGATATACCCCTCAGTTCCTTATTGTTTTCAAACTTGGAAAAAAAAAAAAGTGAAAATTAACCATGGCCTAAAAGAAGACAGTAACTTCTAATGTGGGATGAAACAGAAAAACTACGTTCGAACAGGAATGGTAAAAATTTTTATAACGAAAACTCACAATTACAATTCAAAATAAAAAAAAAAAACATCACAATATATAATTCTATAACTATTTATAGATTTATGTACGCAGTAACCAGCTGCTTAAATTTTTTGTCTTTTATTATTATGATGTTTGCTTTTTCGATTTGTGGCTATGCTTGCGCAACCACATGGAGATTGACTCGATAAATCCTCGACAGCCATAGCCACATCTTCAAAACGAGAGGAGTCCACTCGTTTTCGACCTCTACCTGGTTGAACACCAAGATGTCTTCAAATTTCGCAACGATTTTGTGGACGTCACAAACAGTCGTAGGTCCACGCCGTTTGACGCCGGAATTGTCTGATAGCCGCAGCTGCATCGTTGCTGTTCTGATAGTACAGCTTCACTAATAGCGCATTTTCCTGCAACGTTGTTGGCATTGCTGCTGTAGTGCAGGCAAACATCTACTGTATGATTTTGAAGAGACTGCTTTGCTTTTATACAGTACAGTAGAGCTGAGCAATGGCGCTGTGGCAATAACTTACGATTATGCAAATAACGTAAGTTATTACCACAGCAATTACCATTGCACCTGTTGCCCAAATTTCTCTTCAGTACGAGCCGTAGAACTCGCTCCAGAGCCCTCTACATAGGGATACTTCAATTTTATCAACCCTGTATTTTATTATTATTAGTTATTGGTAGTAATGGTTTATGAAGCATCCAACAAAAAAAATCTCACATCATCTGCCCTTCCCTCCAATGATTTGTCTAGTTTTTTCTTGAATTTATTCAAACTGCTAACTTATACGACACCGTTTGGAATGGTTCGAATAATCAACCACCCACTGGCTGAAGGCAAACCTTCGCACATGTATACTGCAATCATCCTTCAATTCGAATTTATGCCCCCCCCCCCATCGTGTGTAGTCTTAACCAAAGGAAGAATGCCATCAGCATTGATCTTGCTCGCTCCATTCAGAGCCTTAAACACCTCAGTCGGATTACCTCGCAGATGCCTAGTCTCCAGATGCTGCAATTGCCGAATTGAAACCCGTCTTGGTAAGATCCCCTTTCATTCCCTTCACCAATCTTGCTGCCCTTCTCTGCACCTTTCCCAGCAGATCTACATCCTTCCTAAAATGAGGTTCCAGACCTGTTATGCAATTCTCAAGATTTTGGCCTTATAATCACTTCCTTATTCCTGCTAGTAAAGTTCCTGTATATAATGAGCTGTCGTGGTTCATGTCTGCACTGCTCAGAGAACTTCATATCTGACTGCACAATTAATTCCAGGTCTTTTTCATTTTCCACTACCCTGAGTATAGTACTATACAGTGGTGCATTAATCTGAGATTACTGCTGCCCGTATGCGCAGTACCTTCCATTTGTCAATGTTAAATTTAAACTGCCATTTCTCAGCCCATCCGTAATTTTTTTTAGATCTTGTTGCAGCAACATAACCTGTTAGTGTCGTTGGTCAACCTGTGTATCACTGCAAACTTAGACATTTAGTCTGATATACCTTTTCTAAATACCGTTAATAAATATTGAAAACAACAATGGCCAAGTACTGAACCCTGTGGGGACTCAACTAATAACATTAGGCCACAAAAAAAAAGCAGTGCTCATTGATAACCACACTTTGCTGCACTCAACTATCATTTTATTGATAGCAGTAACTTGTGCTTAATGCCACATTGCTCCAGTTTGTACAGCAGTCTTTTATGTATAATAGTATTAAAAGACTTCCTGAAATCCAAGTATAAATCAGAATTATTTTTTGCATCCAGTACCTTTGCATCGGATTGGTCAGACAACTGCCCCTTAACAAATTCAAGCCGTGGTTGCTGCAGTATAATTGAATTCCTGTCTAGATAATTCTGCATTACTTTTTTTAATTAGACACTCCATCATTTTATCTGTAACAAAAGTGAAGCTACCATATATGTAATTACTCATGTCACCTATTAGCTTTAGTATTAGTAGTGGCATATGAAACAAGAAAGCAAGCTTGCACAGCATCAGCACAAAAAACAAAAAAAAAAAAAAAACGAAAACAAACAAACCTCATTTCACCTATCCATTAACCTCAATTAATTTAAGCTATCAACTACCACAACAACAGATGGAAGTTTGTTCCAGCAATTAACCACTCGGCAACCCACATTTATTCTGCAACTGCCTTTCCTCAATTTGAATTTGAATGCTGATGGGAAGAATCCCATCAGCATTGAATTTGCTCAAACCATTCAAAGCCTTATCACCTCGCAGATGCCTAGTCTCTAAACGCTGCAATTTGCAGAACTTGAGCCATTCTTAGTAAAAGCAAACCTTACTCCCCTCACCAATCTCGTTGCACTTCTCTGTATTCCTTTCAGCAGCTCTACATCCTTCCTAAAATGATGCCTCCAGACCTGTATGTCGTACTCAAGGTGTGGCCTGACCATTGCCATATACAAAAGGATAATCATCTCCTTACCTTTGCTAGCAAAGTTCCTGTATATCGCCCTCGTGCGTAGCATAGTTGGTAGAATCGCCTTCCTCCACACATCGGGTGGGAAAAACCTCAAGTCCAGTCCATGACGTGAGGAATTTTTATGATCCTTTTTCACAACCTGGTTGAGTTAGTCGGTCTCAAGCTAGGGTAGTGGTTTTTTCGTCCAGCAAAACAGAAAATCGACCACATAACACGCAGTTTACAGACACTATACAAGGAGAAATATGGCCTTAGTCGCCGATGCTCCTAAAACTCTACTACAACAACAACGTCCTGCATATATCATCGACAACATCTCGTGAGCTGCTCTTGCTGCCTGTTTGCACTGTCTTAAACTTTGTCTGACTGTACAATTACCCCCAAGTATTTTTCATTCTCCCCTAACCTGAGCGTAGTACCGCATATTTGGTACGTTATTCTGGGATTACTGCTACCCATATGCAGTACTTTGTATTTGTCACCGTTAAACTTCAAGTGCGACCTGTTAGCCTGTCTGCCGAACTTTTCTAAATCTTGTTGCAGCAGCGTACCTTCGTTACTGTCATTAACAAGTCTGCCATCCTTTTCATCATCTGCAAATTTGGCCATTAAGCCTGCTATACCTTTATCAATATTATTGATAAATATAGAAAACAAGAATGATCTCAACATCAAACCCTGCAGGAATCCACTAATAACATTAGTCTACAATGTGGCGTGTCCACCGTTCACCACTCTGTCTTCTCCCACTCAACCATCCTTTTATCCATAGCAGCAACTTGCCCTTAATTCCACACTGCTCCAATTTGTATAGCATACGTTTATGTGCAACAGTATCAAACGCTTTCCTGAAATCCAAGTACATGATATCTTTTTACATCCAGTTCCTTTGTGATCATATCGTAGTATCCAATCAAGTTGGTCAAGCAAAGTTTTTCTCTTAACCCATGCTGTGTCTGAACTATAATTGCAGTCTTTTGTAGATGAACTTGCATTGCTTCTTTAACCAGTGACTCCATTATTTTCCTCGTAATAGAAGTTAAACTAACAGGTCTGTGTTTACTCGTGTAAACCTTTGATCACCCTTTGTGAATTGGGGATACATTTGCATATCTCCAGTTCGTGGGGACCTCCTCTGAATCTAATAATGCTCTCATAATTATGGCTAAAACTTTGCTTGCATGTGCGAACGTAGATGCAAAATACTCATTCAGTTTGTTAGCGATCCGAGCAGGATCATCAACAGTCGAACCATCGATATCAAGTGGACCAATCTGATTCATCCCCTTCCTTCTAGAGTTTATTTAAGTAAAGAAGTCTTTGCTGTTTTTCTTAGCAATTTTTGCCAAGGATTTCTCTTAATCTGTCTTTGCTTACCTAACCTCCTCTGTGACTTGATTATGGGCTAGCTTGTATCTACCATAGGCTTCTGTGTCGCCGGATAGTTGGCATGCATCCCATGCATTTTTCTTCTCTGCTACAAGCCTCATTAATTCATCTGAGATCCATTTAAGCCTAAACCTTCAACATTATTTCTTAGTTGGTATGAAAAGCTAGATTCCATAATTCCTTGAATGCTTCCCATTTAGAATTTGCTCTTGGTAACATCATCAGTTGATCCCACTGTAAGGATTTAATAACTGTCTGAGACCACGTTGTCACTTTTACGTAAGCAAAAGCTACCTCTGATGGTAGTTACATCTTTAAGTAATTTTCATATCAGTACAGTCATCAGTGTACTAATGTGAGAATTATTTAAAGATTTAACTGCACCATAAGCTGTAAAGTTAAGGGTTTTTGATTACGTAAAATCAGTAAAATGATTTTCGGCAAAATCAAAATATTTAATGGCATCAGTATTTATGGTTTCATTAACTTTTTTTCAAAGGTTCCTCAACTTTCTTTGAGCATTCCACGAGCTAAGATGGACCTTTTATTAGTTTTTCAGCTCTTTTGACATTTCTGGCTTGAAGGGCGTTAAAAATAAGCGAAATTTCTTGCAATATGTCTAATTATTGCTAAATCATCTAAGGAAAATTTGTTGCGAAGATGGGTGGCCATTCCTGAATATTTTGTGGTTTTTGAAACATTTGTGTAAAGCTGGATAAGCACGCTATACAGCAAGTGTTGGTCCTAAACTGTAAGCAGCCCATCTTAGACCTAAATTGTTCCAATCTCTGTTATTTCTAGTCCAAGTGTTTCCGAATTTTTTAATTCTGTTTGAGTTTTTTTTTTTTTTGATTGGTTAGAAATTGTGTAGATTTTATCTATGAACATTTTGATGTGATTCACTTGTTTTGTGTCAGCAATGGAATCATCAAAAACAAGTTGCAGGCGATGATTCAAACAATTTCAAATGACGTTAGAAAAATCTTTTGACAGTCTGACGTCATCCCTAATGTTACAACAAAGCATCATCAGAACTACCAATTTTTTCAAATAGCCAGTATCAAATCCAACTTCGTATAAACTCTTTAACAAACTTGTATACTGTTTCACTATTCTGTTCTTCTAAACTACTCGGCCAAATCAAAGAAAATTGGCTAAAAATCAGAATTTTCGACTTTTATAAAAATTATGAGCACTGATTTGCTAGATATGGTTAAAGTTTCATCAACGGTTACTAAACTTTGAATCTTTTTTGATTATTTCAATAAATATTTCTTTTTCAATTCCCAGTTTTGCGAGAATGGAGTCCCACTCCAATGTCCAACCCGTTTTTTACTTGTAATTACCTTAGGAACCATGATTTTTGTTCACCAAAAAGTACAACCATAGTTTTGTTCCTTCCATGATACGGTTACCAACAACAGATTTTTTTCAAATTTGTTTTGATCCCAACTTTCAATATGGCTACAAAATGTTTACTTATTAAAATAAAATTTTCTAATAAATTAATTACTTTTAGTTTTGTTGATTGCCTTTTGTGAGAATCAAATATAAGCTAATATATATATTTTTTATATCCACAGGCCAAAGATACTGAATCGCCACAGGCCAAAAATGTTGGATTTCCGCTTGACTTCATTAGCTGATGAAATCGTATTGAATGAACACGCATGTTTATTCGCGATTCAAGTTGATGGTAAACTTACACCCGAAAATATACACTACTTCACGGTCTCCTTGGAGCTATGTCAGAAGTGGGTAGAAGAATACGAGTATGGAGAAGAAAATAAATGTGGTATGGAAGGAGAGTATGATTACTTCAACTCCAGCAATATAGACGTTCTAAAAGTAAAGGATGCGATTTGTTGGCTAAGTAAGGTGTGCTTCTGGAATGACATTTTCGATGTGCGTCTTATGCAGAAAGTTCTATTACTCATGAAGAGGATATGCGACATAGCAGATGATAAACAATATATTTTCCAATCTATCCTGTTTCCTAAAGAAGTGCCGATGATTTTTTCGTGGCCACGATATGCCAACCCAAATAGAACTGCGTGGGAATATCCACTGTCCTATTTCCTTCAGGTAGCGAATATTACAAGGGTAAAATATGATGATGATTCAAGGTTTGTGGATCATTTGCTCTTTGTAGACCACAGGCATTACCCAGCAAATAAATCTGAAATGATAATGCAACTATTGCGACACGGTGCTAAAAAGCTCTATCCATATGGATATACAAATTTCGGAATTTGTTGTTACGTCTTTTGTGTTTTGCAGGAATTTATGGACAGAAAACTGCAAGGTGAAAATACCTCTCGGTTGGAAGAGGACATCAAGTGTGCCCAATATGCACTTCGAGTTGCTCCTCAGCTATCAGTCCCTTCTTTAAAGAATGCTATCGATGATTTTATGCCTAGTTTTAGACAACCTCTGACTTTATCTGTAGAAGAATTCTTTGGATTAACATTTCCGGTGCTGCCACTTATGAAACGTAGATGTTTCAATCCATCTGAGCTTACCCATCTTTGTAGATGTGTTATCAGAGACCGCCTACATAATAATTGGCAACTTCCTTATGGTATTCAAAAACTTCGACTTCCCCAATCTCTTAAGATGTATCTCGATCTTCAATTTGACTGATAATTGAACGGTAGCTTGAAGATTGAACAACCGATTGTGCGAAGGATCGGATGCTTATGTTTTGCTTACTGTGTTATGGCACACTGCTATTTCATTCCATTTTTTATTAGCTTGTGTCTTTTCCATTTCACTTTTTTTTTAATGAATGTTCTTCCTGAATTGTATTGATGATACTTGCTATATATGAATAAAAATACCATGTTACAACATGTGCATACCTGAGTCAAAATATGTCTTGGTGATTTATTTTCATAATAAACTAAACAAATCCTACACTTCAACAGTTTCCATTAGGGCAGATCAGCGAGTTAATTAGAAATTAGCCTGCTCAAACTTCGAGTCTCAATATATTTAACTTTGATCAAGTGACCACATTTTTCACCATCACAGTGAGCACCGCAAAATCCATGCAAATGCTGAAATGCACTTTGAAGGTTAATGATGCATATTCTTGAATTATTGAGGTAGGAAGAATTATACATATGCCTAATTTCATTATAGTTCGAATCATAGGATTCTACATGATCCTGGATTTAAGAAAAATACGAATCAGAAAATGTTAAACTCATCTGAATTGTGTTCTTTTACCTCTGGCAGACAGATTTCTTGATAAAATATGCAGGCATCATGGTGGAACTTTTATGATTTCATGTATCTGAATGCGGGAATTTTTTTCACCTGTTTGTAGCACCTATACGCCAGTATGCTGGAAATTGTTCATCTCCATTTTCATCTTTTTTCTCCAGGTATGGAGAATTCATCTCCATTCCTGTGACATCTTCTAAGTATGCATATTGGTCTCCTAGGTATGCATACTTAGAAGACTGGAATAGTACTCATTGAGAGCTGTCCAAATACTCATGCATAGTTCAGTGTGAACCTATGCACGAGTATCACCTATGATGCAGAAGCAACTGGGGAAGATTAATTGAGATGAATGCTTTACCAAGGAAACAGGTCATTATCAAAATGGGAACCTTGGAGAGGCAGGCTGATATTCTTGGGATGCTGAAATGAGTTAGAGAAAGGGGGGAAAGGTGAGTACAAGGCTGTTTTTTAAATGACCCATTCTGACTTTCAAGTTAGCAGAAATGGATTTTAAAAATTTTGAGATATGGATTTTGAGATATTGTTTATGGGAGATTTAGTTCTTTCACATTAAGAACATCTTACTTTGGTAATTCAAGATTCAGTGTCATAGAGTTGTTATCACATTAAATTAATCTGTAAGTCAGTACATGGAAGGGCATGTAGTGTACACAGGTGGACAAGAAAGCATGTAGTATCCTGTTCATGATTTTTAGGACCTTTGTCAACAGGAATGATATCATTTTCCCTGTATACAAGACGTTTTGAACTCATTTGGAATATTGTATTCGGTTCTCCTCTCATAGGGGATACAGAAACCAGGAGGCACAAATATAGACACTATTTGGCCTACTAAGGTATGTTCATCTCTTAACAAAATGGACTTTGGCAGCGTCCTCGCATGTACTAATCGATACATTTGCAGCCATCAGCGTACAGGTAAAAGATGGACTGACTGATTGGGATGCTTTTTAGCTTGTTACCAAAGAATGTTCATTCTGTGAACTATCTGGAGGTTGCTCTGCAAGAATTGTTTAATAATGTGTTTTTCGCTGCCTCGTGGGTTGCAGAAATGTTCGAAATGCACTTGTTAGATGGGATATACCTAATTGCCATAAATATCTTGCCAAAGGGTGAAATGCGTAATTAATGTAAATATAAGAAATCATGCAAATGGAAATCATGACAACCAAACATACATTTTATTGCATTTATGTGTACAAACTGAAATGACAACTTATACAATAGTATTATATATTGTAAATAAGTCCTCAATATTTTGTTCTTCCTCATCGAGCTGCAATTACAGCCTTGCAATGATCAGGCATAGAGTTAATCAGAGTTCTAAATATACGGTTGCCCAATTTCGTGGTACCACACCCTTACAGTGCTCTCCTACAGGTGAATCTTATTTGTTGAATTCTGAGCAATTTTAGACATTATGTACCAACGATTTTCAATGGGGTTCAAATCTTCACTGTTGCCTGGCCAATCCAACACTAATCCCAGCATTTCTGAGGTATGACCGCACCTTAAGGAAGAAACACGAGGGAAAACATTGGTGTAAGTATTTTTAAGCCTTGTGAGACAAGGCAGACTCAACATTAAATCAAAATAGCATAAAACTTACCAATTCTTCTCCCCCTCAACCATCCCTTTATCCATACCAGCAATTTGCCTCCAATGCCACACTGCTCCAATTTGTGCAGCAGTCTTCCATGTGCATCAGTATCAAAAGCCTTTCTAAGATCCAAATATATGATATCAAAGTTATACCAAGATAGTAGTGTAGGTTTCTGCATTTACCGTTCCGTTAATAAACTTAATTCGCCCCACCCCTTTGCTTGTTATGCATCTCCGGCGGGGAACTGTACAGTCGGTGTTATGCAGTCAAGATGGTATGCCTCCGATATTCGTCTTCTGACATATCGCTTCCCATCCGAGCTATGCAGATTAAATGTCGATTCGTCAGAAAAGATGACGATGTCCCATTGCTCTTTTGTCCACGACACATGTGTTTCAGCCCTAGAAAGTTGCTTCTTCTTGGGCCAATAGGCATGCAGACCACATTCCGAAAGACGTCTTTGGATAGTTCGTTCTTCGGATGTCTGTTCCACAAACCAACTACCCGCTGGCTAAAGGCAAACTTCCGCACATCTGTCTTTCCTCATTTTGAATTTATGCCTAGATGATTATTCTGAGCAAGAGGAAGAATTCCATCAGCATTGAGCATGCTCAAACCATTCAAGGCTTTATAAACCTCAATCGGATCATCTCGCAGGCGCCTAGTCTCCAGACCCTGTAATTTCCAAGCTTTAAGCCTTTCTTCCTAAGAGCAACCCTTTGTTCCATTCACTAATCTTGTTGCCCTTCTCTGTACTCGTTCCAGCAGCCCTACATCCTTCTTAAAGTGAGGCCTCCAGACCTGTATACAGTACTCAAGGTGTGGCCTGACCATTGCCTTATACAAGAGGATAAATAACCTTATCCCTGCAAGAAACATTCCTGTATATCATTGACAAGACATTATGTGCTACTCTTGCAGACCGTCTGCACTGCTCAGAAAACTTCATATCTGCATGCACAATTACCCACAGGTCCTTTTCGTTCTCTACCACTGTCAGTGTAGTACCACAGAGTTGATACGTCACTCTGGGGTTACTGCTTACCATATGTAGTACTTTTCATTTGTCAATGTTAAACTTCATTTGCCACCTCTCAGCCCATCTGCTCAACTTTTCTAGATCCTGTTGCAGCAGCGTACTATCATTAGTATCCTTAACAACCCTGCCAACCTTCGTATCGTCTGCAAACTTGGATATTAAGCTTGATATATTATCACCAATATTATTTATAAATACAGAAAACAGCAATGGACCCAATATTGAACCCTGAGGAAGTCCACTAATAACATTAGTCCACGATGAACAGTGTCCATTGATTACCACTCTCTGTCTTCTCCCCCTCAACCATCCCTTTATCCATACCAGCAATTTGCCTCCAATGCCACACTGCTCCAATTTGTGCAGCAGTCTTCCATGTGCATCAGTATCAAAAGCCTTTCTAAGATCCAAATATATGATATCAAAGTTATTCTCTGCATCCGGTTCCTTTGTGACCACATAATAGTATCCAAAGTAGCTCTTATAATTATGGCTAAGGGTTTGCTGCCTCATTTAATATAACTGGATGGATCCCATCCACTCCAGGTGCCTTTTTTAATGTTTATCTTCAACAATATCTCCTCCACTTTCCTGTCAATTATTGAAAAATCATCTAGATCACTGCTAGAGTTTAACTCACCTCTGGCATTACCCTCCCTGAATAACTACTCATGTGTGAATGTAGATGCAAAATACTCATTTAGTTTGTTAGTCACCTGAGCAGGATCATCAACAGTTGAACCATCATTATCCAGTGGACCGATCTGATTCATCCCTTTCCTTCTAGAGTTCACATAGGTAAAGAACTCTTCTGTTTTCGAACATCGGTGACCATAACAACAAGGTTCAATTGGTTTTCGCTAAGCTGGCGTTCCACTGTATAGAATTTAAATACTGTCTCAGACCACTGTAATCACCTTTACAAAAGCAAAAACCCTTCCCTTTACCCCTGATGGTATTAACCTCTTTGAGTAAATCCCGCTTCAGCACACTGTGATCACTGCTACCTAGTGGTTCCTTTATCTGCAGATTCTTAATGCATGAAGAATCACTACTGATAATCAGATCAAGAGTATTACTTCATCTAGTTGCCTCCAGAACAATTAAAGTCCCCCATTATAAGACTCTCTGATTTACTGGACCCTCTATTTCCCTGTACAGTTTCTTATTATACTTATCGGAGTCATTAGGCCTATAGCACACTCCTACACTCAATTTTTATCTCCCGATACTAATGTCACACCAAACTGACTCAACACTGCACTGTCCAGCGATGTCGACTGGCTTCACTTCCTTGGATTTTATGTGTTTCTTAACTAATAGCATAACCCCTCCTCCCTTCCTATCCTGTCTAACTTCCTGTACACATTTTACTCCCCAAATTCCAGTTCTGCATCCCTTATATCTGTGTGACACCACGTCTCTGATATCCCAACAATATCTGCCTTTGATGTTTTGACCAACAACGCAATTTCATCAAATGTTTTTTTTACCAAACTCCTAGCATTGGTGTAAACGCAAGTATATATGGATCTGTTCCTATTCTTAGCTATCTTAACACAACCCATGTGTTTATTTGTACCGCAATGAGTCTCAGCAGTCTCTGAAATATCCTGCATCTTAGTTTCCAGGCTGCTGCTCATTCCAATAGAAGCAGTGCAAGAATCACTTTCACCTCTGCCAGTGGCTACTGTTAATCTATTAGTCCTTGTATCCCCCCACAAGCTAGCATTTTTCTGACCCACCTAACTCTGCCTCGATAGCATCAGCAAATATTCTTGCACCCTTTCTATTTAAGTGTATCCCATCCCTGTAGAAGCAGTCTCTCCTGTTAACAAGTACAGACCAGGCTGAAAAAAATTCTACCGTTTGGGCCTTGCACAATCTTTCCAGGGCCGAATCAAGCGACAAGGCTCTCATCATATACTCCCTCCTATCGTGTCTGGGCAGAATTGCAGACACTTTCAAATTCAACCCTAATTCACGGCTTTTTTTTTTTCATCAGTGACCTGTACTTGTTAAGTAGTTCCGCCGATCTCCTACTCTTGATATCATTAGTGCCAACGTGTACAACAATATCACCTTTTGTGCCCTTAAAAGATGATATCCGCTCTACAACGTCATCAACCTTTGCCCCTGGCAAACATACCCTGGTCCTGTTCCACCTATCCTTTTTACAAAGCATGTTTCCCTGACAATAGAGTCACCAACAACTACTAGTTACTGTGGGACCAGCGCATTCTTCCTTGGGGGTTGCCGCTGTGTTGCGTGACGCCCAAGTGCAAGCTCTGGCATTGATGTGGACAGCCGAGAGCTTGATGGGCCCCTCAATTTAGATCCTTCGAGGAACTGAGTATCGTAACTAGGAATATAGAGCTACTCTAGAAAATAAGTTAATATGCCAATTTAAGTTAATAAAACAGAAAAAAGTTCTCTATTTTCCTGAGCCGTAAAAACTTCGCCTGCTGAAGGTTACTGTCGTTCCCAAGAATCTTGCACCACAATGATTCCACTTTCGAATTTGGAAAGATCTCAACGCAAACTGATTCTTCTCAGACACTCAAAAAGTGACTGTCACGCATAGAATTACAATCTTATATCAACTGTTCCTGACTCTGAGTCTTCATCGGCGTCACAGACCAATCCACAAGTGGTGGGTTGCTAATGCAAAATCAACTCAGTGTAGACATCTAAATGGAGACCGAAGTTTTGCATTTTAACCTGTAGATGAGAATGAATCCCTTTTTAAAGTTTAAAAATAAATATTTTAGTTTTTGCTAACGTATTCAGCGAAGTATAATTGTTTGTTTTTAATGTCCACAGCAGAATTTAATGCATCATTTGGTCTTAATTCAGATTTGGCTTGTTGCTTCATATGAATCTATCCTATCATGGGATCGGTCCTTTCGGTTAATGAACCATCAAACGAACATGCTTTGGAATCTTGATATAATCACTTGTATTGAATAAGATTGTCTCTTCTTCAAACCACGACTCGGCAGCATAAATCACCTGGTCATCAGCAGCACCAGCGTTTTTCAAGGAGAAAGGACTTCAGGGGAGGAAATAGGAAGAAACCAGAGGGTACAACGTCGTTGGAATAAGCAAGATGCGACAATTAAATTTTTCCTGGCATATCAACAACATTTCATGTGCACATTGTGCCATTTACTTCTTCTGGTAAGGGGTCAGAAGTCTGGGAACCCATCTTGATGATATTTTATTCATATGCAACTGTTGGTTGGTGATGTTCTCCACAAACCCAACACTAATTTAGAGCTCACGTTCTTTGACGACGGCAATTTTCCTGGATTACTGATCAATTTCTGCTACACGCTTTTGTTTGAGCACTTGTTGGGCGTTACTGCATATCCTCGGAGCAATATGGCCTTAGTTGCTAATGTTCCTAAAAACCAAATAAGAACAACAACAACAACAACAAATCAGCTGATTAAATGCAAATATGTGGAAAAGAAATGTGCTGAAGTTTCGGAACCTCTTAACTGAAACTGCACAATTTCTTCATAGATATTTGGGTTTATCTTTCTTCAGAATGGCAACACCCCTTGCTGGTGATATCATACCATTTATTTGCCTCGAATGTCCCTGAGATAAAAATCGGCTTGAGGTAGGGGGAGAACTCAGTGTCACTCATGATTTTCTGCAGATAAAATCGCTAATACTGATTCGCGTTTTAATTCTAAATTTTGTGGTAAATCAGAGTGTATTTTTAGAAGCGTATTAAGCAAAATACTTGTGTTGTTTCATACCATAGCATCTATTACAAGCAGAGATTTGCCAAACTGTAGACCAGGTATGTAATTTCAAGTGTTATTATTGTAGTTGTTATTGAAGGTTTACTTCCATGCATCTTATTATTAGGTCATTCATCGTCTTTGCGGTTAGCGCAATTATTCGCAGTCCTTCCGCAATGGGGAGAAGAAATGAATTCCAATCATGTCAAGGATGATTCTTGCACTGCTTCTATTGGAATGAGCAGCAGCCTGAAAAACAAGATGCAGGGTATTTCAGAGACTGCTGGGAGTCATTGTGGTACAAGGAAACACATGAGTTGTGTATAGGTAGCTAAGAATAGGAACAGGTGCATGTATACTTGCGTGTACATCAATGCTAGGAGTTTGGTAAATAAATTTGATGAATTTGAGGTATTGCTCAAAACATCAAAGGCAGATATTGTTGGGATATCAGAGACGTGGTGTCACACAGATATAAGGAATGCAGAACTGCAATTTGGGGAGTACAATATGTACAGAAAGGATAGACAGGACATTAAGGGAGGAGGAGTTATGCTATTAGTTAAGAAACACAAAAAATCCAAGGAATTGAAGCCAGTGGACATCTCAGGACAGTGCAGCGTCGAGTCAGTTTGGTGTGACATAAGCATTGGGAGATCAAAATTGAGAGTAGGAGTGTATTATAGGCCTATTGACTCTAATAATAAGAAACTGCACATGGAAATAGAGTGGGCCAGTAAATCAGAATGTCTTATAATGGGAGATTTTAATTTCCCAGATATTGACTGGAATTTCTGGGTTGGTCACTCACACACTAGCAAGGCTTTTGTGGATTTATTGGATAATTGTTTTCTACATCAGCATGTTTAGGAGGTAACTAGAGGGAGTAATACTCTTGATCTGATTATCAGTAGTGATTCTTCATGCAATAAGAATCTGCAGATAGAGGAACCACTAGGTGGCAGTGATCACAGCGTGCTGAAGTGGGATTTACTCAAAGAGGTAACTACCGTCAGGGGTAAAGGAAAGGGTTTTTGCTTTCGTAAAGGCGACTACCATGGGCTGAGACAGTATTAAAATTCTATACAGTGGGACCAACTGATGATGTTACCAACAGCAAACTCAAAATGGGAAGTATTCAAAGAATTAATCTTGGAAGCATACCAACTGACATATATTGTTCAAGTTTTAGGCCTAAATATATATCAGATGAACTAATGAGACATTTGGCAGAGAAGAAAAATGCATGGGATACATATAAATTAATGGGTGACACGGAAGCCTATGATATATATAAGCTGGTCAGTAACCAAATCACAAACCAGATTAGGCAGGCAAAAGCAGATTATGAGAAATCATTGGCAAAGGATGCAAAGAAAAACAGCAAAGAATTCTTTACCTATGTAAACTCTAGAAGAAAAAGGATGAATCAGATTGGTCCACTGGATATTGATGGTTCAACAGTTGAGGATCCTGTTCATGTGGCTAACAAACTAAATGAGTATTTTGGATCCACATTCACACATGAGGCGTTATTCAGGAAGGGGAATGCCAGGTGAGTTAAACTCTGGCAGGGAGCTAGATGATTTTACAATAATTGAGAGGAAAGTGGAGGAGATATTGTTGAAGATAAGCATAAAAAAGATACCCGGGGTGAATGCGAACTATCCAATTATATTAAAGGAGGCAGCAAAGGAAGTAAGCAAACCCTTAGCCATAATTATGAGAGCTTCCTTGGACTCAGGGGAGGTACCCATGGACTGGAGATGTATAAATGTGATCCCAATTCACAAAGGAGGATCAAAGGGCGACACAAGTAATTACAGACCTGTTAGTTTAACTTCTGTTCCAGGAAAATTAATGGAGGCACTGCAGGATCATCTAGACAAGTCTTCAGTTATAGCTTGGACACAGCATGGGTTTGTTACGGAGAAGTCTTGCCGGACCAATTTGATTGGATGCTATGATGTGGTCACAAAGGAACTGGATGCAGGGAATAACTTTGATATTATATATTCGGATATTAGAAAGGCTTTTGATACAGTTGCACATGGAAGACTACTGCTCAAGTTTGAGGAGTGTGGCATTGGAGGCAAATTGCTGCTATGGATAAAGGGATTGTTGTGTGGGAGAAGACAGAGTGGTACTCAATGGACACTGCTCATCGTGGACTAATGTTATTAGTGGAGTCCCTCAGGGTTGAGTATTGGGTCCATTATTGTTTTCTGTATTTATAAATGATATTGATGATGGTAAATCAAACTTAATCTCCAGGTTTGCAGACGATAAGAAGGTAGGAAGGGTTGTTAAGGACACTAATGACAGTACGCTGCTACAACAGGATATAGAAAAGTTGAGCAGATGGGCTGAGATGTGGCAAATGAAGTTTAACATTGATAAATGAAAAGTACTACATATGGTAAGCAGTAACCCCAAAGTGACGTATCAACTCTGTGGTACTACACTGACAGTGGTAGAGCGAAAAGGACCTGGGGGTAATTGCTCATAGGTGTCTTGTGAATGATATATAGGAATTTTTTAACAGGGATAAGGAGGTGATTATCCCCTTATATAAGGCAATGGTCAGGCCACACCTTGAGTACTGTATACAGGTCTGGATGCCTCATTTCAAGAAGGATGTAGAGCTGTTTAAACGATTACAGGGAAGGGCAACAAGATTATTGAATGGAACAAAGGGGTGCTCTTACGAAGAAAGGCTTAAGTTTTGCAAATTACAGTGTCTGGAGACTAGGCACCAGCGAGGTGATCTGATAGAGGCGTATAAAGCCTTGAATGGGTTGAGCAAGCTGAATGCTGATGGGATTCTTCCTCTTGCTCAGAATAATCACCTGAGTGGGCATAAATTCAAATTGAGGAAAGTTTTCGGAAGTTTGTCTTTGGCCAGCGGGTAGTTGGTTGGTGGAATAGACTTCCATCCTTTGTTAGTATTAGTATTAGTAATGGCCGCATGGGGCAAGAAAGCCTATGGCTTATGCTGCACCAGCCAAAAAAAAAAAAAAAAAAATCATTCTATGCGCTTCACTCACCCGAAGGTACTATCTAGATGACCGTTGAAATTTCCCAAATTGTTAGCCTCTACCACCCATGTAGGCAACTTATTCCAGTAATTTATAACTCGCTGCCTAAAATAAAACTTCCTGCAGTCCAATCTAAACATTTCCCCCCGTAACTTGAATTTATGTCCCCTAGTTCTAGCATCATTTATAATCTTGAAAATTTCGTCCTCATTCATTTTACTGATGCCTCTCAGAGCCTTAAACACCTCAATCAAATCTCCTCTAAGGTGTCTAGTTTCCAAACTCTGCAACCCACATATTCGAAGTCTTTCTTCATAAGGACGCCCTTTTGCCGATCTCACCAGGCGAGTTACCCGTCTTTGCACCCTTTCAAGAAGCTCGATGTCTTTCTTTAGGTGCGGTCTCTATACTTGAATTCGTTGTGGAAGTTGATTGCCTAAATAAATTTAAGGCTGAGCTGGACAGGTATTTGGAATGAACGGAGGGGTGAAATGGGAGGGTTTTTTTTTGGCTGATGCTGCATTAGCTTGTTTTCTTGCATCATATGCCTCTACTAATGCCAAGGAGGAAGGAATTTGATGTATTTTATCACACGTGGCTGAGTTATGACAAAACCCTGATGAGGTTTTGTCAAATACGCACTGGCGACAGTGCGTATTTGACAAAATTTTTGGCGACATCATTGTACTACATACAAGTTTGAAAGGTCCATTATAGGAAGCACGTGAATTTTGGAATGGATGTAGAGAAGAGCAACGAGATTGGTGAAGGGAACAAAATAAATGATCTTAACAAGATAGGCTTCATTTCTGCAAGCTGTAGCATCTTGAGACTACAGTGAGGAAATCCGACTGGAGTCGATCCATTTAAAGCCTATAAAGGCTTTAAATGGATCGGGTAAGCTCAATGCCGATGGAATCCTTCCTCTTGCTCAGACATTAGAGGACGCATGAATTGGAACTGAGGAATAATGGTTGTTGGATACACACTGTGTTGTCACTTTATTAAGTACACCTACCTAGTTGCGCGTTGAGCCTCGTTAGTCTAAAAAACAGCCTGAATTCGTCTAGGCATGGATTGAACAAGATATTGAAAACATTGTGCAGGAACGGAATACCATGCAGACATGAGTGTTTCACGGAGTTCCTTGAGATTCGGCGGAGATGTAAGCCTGCAGCGGACAACCCTTTCTAGCTCATCCAAAAGATGTTCCCTAAGATTGAGATCCGAGAAAATGAGCGCCACACTACAGCAAAGAAAAGCCATTGTCATGTACCTGAAACCATTCCATAGTGATTCAAGCTTTGTGCACCAGCGCATTATTCTGCTGGAAGTAACCATCTGACTGAGTATAAACTGTCAACATAAACGGAAGCACTTGGTCAGCAACGATGTTTAGGTACGATGTGGCATTCAGAAGTGAATCTATGGGTATCAATTGACCCAACGTGTGCCAAGAAAACATTCCCCACACCATAACACTGCCCCCACCATCTTTCACAGTAGTCGCCAGACATGACGGGCCCATGGATTCATGTTGTTTTCGCGAAATTCTGAGCCTTCCATCAACATGATGCACTAGGAACTTCCACTGATCAGACGAAACAACTGTTTTCCAATCCTCGATAGTCCAGTGATGGTCTTGCTGTGTCCACAGGAGGCATGCTCTCTTGTTTTTCATTAATAACAAATGTACGCGGTGTAGCCGTCGGCTGTTGTAGCGCATTCGCGACTAGTGGTCCGTTGCGATATTTTGTTCTGCGCACCAAGGTTATATTCTGACGTGATGTGCGAAATTGTGGCCGGTCCGTTTGCTTGCACAATTCTAACCATCCTCCTCTGACCTCTCTCATCAACAAGCGATTTTCTTCCACAGGAGAGCATGTTTTTTATTCGTTGCACCATTCTCGATACACCCTTGAAACTGTGGTTCGTGAAAAATTCAGGAGAACTGTCGTTTCAGAGATGCTTTGTCCAGCACGTCTTGCACCTACTACCATTCCACGCTCGAAGTCCGTTAGATCACTTATTTTCCCCATTCTTGCTACCGTTACGCTTAACTGATAGTAGAAAGGTTGTTCTGTTGCATTTATATCCACAACTGTGATCGCGTGACTCGCAACGTTGTGGGACTAACCATTTGCGTGCAGTGCAACGGTGTAGCTAATAAAGTGGCAGCACAGTCAATAGGTCATGTGCTTGATTTTCTTCAGCGGGTGGTTGATTATTGGAACAAACATACATTGTGTATTGTGGAAGTGGACAGTTTGAATAAATTCAATGAAGAGCTAGACAAACTGTTAGAGGTAATGGTCAGGTGATATAGGAAGTGTTGTTGTCATTGATTTTTGTGTTTTGGATGATGTTGTATAAGCTTGCTCTCTTGCACACCATTTGCCAATGTTAATACCAATACTTTTCTGTTTGCTGGGTGAAAGACTTGAGTTTTCACGGGAAAAAAAACATGCTACGCTCTCATGGGATCGAATAACTCAGGCACGTTGTGAAAAAAAAAAAAAAAAAGACTAAGAATTCCTCTCCTCATCGACGGGACTCGAACTCTAGTATTTCTACCCCCTGGGAGCGCAATGTAAACAATATATATAGCTCGTATTTAGTTGATCAAAACACAAAGTAATGTTTATCTATAAATAGGTCATTTAATATTAATTAATTATTCTTTGGATTAAAGTATTAATGGCAAATTTACATCCATTGTCCACAGAGGCTAACCTATATTATTTTTCCCACTAAGCTGCATTATTATATATTTTTCGCATATTCTTTATGCGAAATTATTTATTCTTTCGCACTAAGCTGCATTATTCTATATTGAAAGCAATCGAATACAAACTGAGTAATAAAACTATTGTTTTATTCGCAGGTAAACATGGAACACCCTCACTTAACCGCATTGGCTGACGAGATGATCTCTGCTGCGAATGAACTTTTAAGGATTTCAGGAAACAGGGATCAATTTGTGTTATAGATGGAAACAGGAGGGTAGACCGGCAGAAGAGATGATCTCGTCCTTTAGAGAAGTTAACAGAAGGCTCGATTTGTATAGACGAGTAGTTTGGAATTTCATTCATTCTCTAGTTACATTAATTTTACAGATTTCAAAAACATTTCTTCCTCATGATACTGATTAATTTTTGTTTTTTTTTTTGTTTTACAAGATTTGAAAACCACCTGGGTTCTAGTGAGAGCACCCTAAGGCGAGTCATGCGTCCCAAGTGGACCCAAAACATTGGACTAGGAGTGCATACAATAACAGCGTGTGGACAGTGGCATTGCTTCTTATGCTAATCCCCCAACCTACCTCAACAAATTGAGCTTACTGATTCCCAGGGAAGTACAGGTATCACTCAACTGGGTACGCTTTGCTGGCACCTCTGGCCCTCAGGCAATTATTAGAACTACTGTTGCTGTAAAACGCAAGAAAACCTGTAATTCAGTGGTTTTAAGCATGGATACTGAAATTTTGATTCCAGACATTTATAGATTTATGTAAAATGCGCAATATGGAACAAAAGTGTCAACTGGGTACGCGTTCTATATAAAAAGGAGAAATGTTAGCAAGAAATAATATTAGTACCATTTATTATTCGGATTTGAAAGAACGTTTTTTGATTCATTCTGATATATTTAAATGGAAAACCATTGCTTCAATTTGATCCGGATCGTTACGTCAAATCATTCCTCTCTAATCATCGCTCAGCTTTTGAACAAAGCTCGACAACAAATATTAATAAAGAAATAAATTAGCAATTTTTAGAATAAAATTTTCTTGTATATTTGGGAAATAATTTTTTTTTCACGTAATCTCTGATTTTTTGTGTACTTTTTCTAGAAAGTTCGTTTTTCTCATGTATTTGTTTTTATATTGTGGAATGTTTTGTGATATGGGAAATGTTTCTAATTTATTTTATCATGAAAAAAAATGTATCCATTATATTTTCCCAGTTGTTAAAAAAAAAAAAGAAAAAAAGACGAATAAAAAAAAAAGTTGCGCGTGTGCCGAGCACTCTCAGTAGATGGTTTATGCGAAAAATCCTTCGTGTTTCTTTTAGGTATTTTGATTTGTATATATCGATTACGAAATAAAAGAGCTTTTTTTATTGTAAATATTTTATTGATCATTCACAGATTTTCATAATTTCTGGAAGACAAGACACAATGGATTTATGATAACTAAAGTAAGAGATGTATTCTTGCGAGTGCAACGTATCCATATATCTATAAAATAGCACCGATTGATGTACTGGTCTTGTAGTTGAAGCGACATAAGCATCTGTTAGGAGCACCTAACAATGGAATGTAACGAAAACGCGAGACGAAAAAAAAAATTGTTGACGGATGTTTGTATTGTTGCAATCATACTTACTGAAGTAGTAACTTCAGGAAGCATGGAAGATTGCACAAAAAAAACGATATTATGTTTTTTTTTTAAATTCTGGTGGTTGACACTGGAAGAGATGCCAGGTTTGTTCCTTATGGGACAATATATTTATGTATATTATATCTTACTTTCAAAATGTATTCTTTTTTGTCTTTTATTATTATGCTTTTTACTTTTTCGATTTGTAGCTATGCCTCCTCCTCTTTTCTAATTTATTTTCTTTTCCATTCTCCTCAAAAGTTTTTTTTTTTTTTTTCTTTGATAAAATTTAAATTCTTCGCCCGCAAAAATATTATTCCCTTCCTCTTTCAGTTATTTCAGTGCTCATTCCAGCGAATATTTTATCACCTGCGTTCTACGTGAGAGCCCTCTTAGGTACGTGGTCGGTCACAATTCAGTGATCACTCAGTGTATATTAAAAATGCCAAGCTAGAGCCACCCGGAATATACATTTATCTGCCTTTTTGTTCACATATTGCGTGTGTTCTCTTGTCTATTTGCGTGTTTTGCTGGACGAAAAACTCGAGTTTCCGGGAGAAAAAACCTTGCTAACGCAAGGTTTTTTCTCCCGGACCTATTAACTGAGACACGGAGGGAAAAATAAAAGTTCCTCGCATCATTGACGGGATTCGAACTCAGGCCAGCCAGATAGATTAATTTTTAAAGCACATGGATTAATAACGAAGGCAGCCTCAACGAAAGCGAACTTTCAATTTTCATAATCCATCCATCTGAAGTGTTTAATACTCGAGCGGGGGTATTAGAAACAGCAGTCCTGGTGACCTATAGACCAATCTGAAATAATATCTTAATGATTTAGATTGTCCAACGTTTAAGGATTCACAAAAACACTGCGTTATCCTTCCGCCCCTTTAGAAAATCTTGAGACCATCCCTGGACTGGACAATGAACTTTATACTCGCTGTTAATAATTATCTCCATTTCGGATATCTTCTTGCTGGCGAAACAAAGACGATGTTTATTTTAATAATGAGTTATTTCTGGTAGAAGGGAAGCTTATTAAATCTGGTATGCTTATTAAGCATTACCAACTCCTAGATACTTAATAAGCATCCCAGACGGATACAAACTTATTTTTTCTTCTTAAACTTTAATGTTTATTTTGTAATTTCTTCCATAAAAATGTATAGACTCAATTATGTGTAGACAGAGGGCACGTTGTGCACGAAATGAAGAAGAATTTGTGCCGTCAACTGTTTTTCTATCAAGTAATATTTTATATTACACAAATAAAATAAGTTTTCTTAGCCCTTTTGTGCAACATTAGTCAATGCAAGTTAATAGTTACGTAGGTTAATCAGTCCCGTTGTTCTTGAGGGTTCCAGGAATGACTAATTCATTGTTCAGTTGAGTAAACTAGGCACCTCCCTAGGGCCAAGGTGATTAGTTGATTAGGGGTCATGTGGTTGGTATTAGCCAAGAGATATAAAGGGGGTGGGATATGGGGGTGTCGGACAACGCACATAAAGGAGCTTAGTAACCTTCGACCCATACAAACCGGTGAGAACATCATTCGGTCTGATCAGTTGTCTGAACGAAAGTGGACGAATTGAACTTGAATTGAGACTTGTTTTGATCTTGTTGGTTGCAATTTTTTTGTTCCCAGGAGTAAAAACTTTGATGAACAGAACCATTTAGCAGCAGTCAGGATATCCGTTATCAAGGATTTAAACTATTTTCAAGAATTCTTTGGTGCATGGTAGCAAGCGCGTGAAACAGCTGCAGAAAGATGGCTTTAAGGTTAAGGTAAGCAAAAGCCATTATTAAAATTCTCTAATTATTTTATATTAATATAATCCTTTATATAAGATTTCGTATAATGCCATTATTGATTGGAGCTTGTTTTAAGTTAATTCTAGGAAGACAGATTGAAGATATCCTGATTGAGGACACCATGTTTTCAATCAGGATATTTCATTAGTTTAGTTTATTTTTAATTTAAAAATCTTTGTTTGTTATTGATTTTTTAGTGAATTTTATAAAACACAAAAATATATATTTTTGTTCTTTATGAAACAAAAAGATAATACGGAATTTAAAGATCTGATTAATAAAAATAAATATCCTCATTTTCTTAAGCTTCATTTCAATTTATTATTCTAACATAATTATAATCTTAATATTTATACCAAATATTAACCATTAATAATTTTTTGCCAACAATATAAATTCCAAATTCCTTTCCAATAAAAATTTATGCTGGTATAGATTCAGAAAATCTGAGTTTACTTATATTATATCATCAGGATACTCCTTAAATATCCCGATGATTTTCTGCACTTGATAATTAATATTCCTTTCCAAAAAATTTATACCACTAGTTTCAATATTCAGTATTAATCAGCAAATGATATTTGTTCGTTTTCTTGTGACCTCCAGAATTTCTTATTTTTTTATTTGGTAAATTAAAATAAATCTACGGTATTTAGCAGTCATGGGCTTGAACCCCGGTCTACTCAAAGATCCAAGACTACTCATACTCTGGTGGTAGTCTTAGATGTGTAATTTTCGAATTTCAATCGATTTATGTATCTAATTTAAAATATCTTTCACCTTGGTTGGTTTTACAGTTTCTGTTAGTGTTGCTCTGGAAATTTGTGTTAATGATTTTTAATTGCTTTATACTGAAATTTTTCGTTCGTACTTTTGTAAAAAAAAAAAAAAAAAAATTACCATTTTTAGTGTGTAGTGTTGGCAACCAATCTCATTTATCTCCGGTATTAGCTGATTAAGGTCGGTACATGGGAATATCAGTTGTTAACATTAAATAAAACTTAATGCATAGTAATAGAAATTATACATTCTATGGTTTAAAACGTACCACAGCCCACAGCTAATAATTTACCCGTGGACGGAAAATAATCTTCACCCCGTTGTCCCCTCCTAGCCCCAGGAAGTAAATCGTGTCCCGACCCCATATCAGTAAAAAGGATTATTGAGCGGAACGACATGTGCCCTTAAGGTATGTATGATGAACAGCGATTGTTATTCCCTTAACGAATTCTTAAAGTTAGGAAAGGACTTTAGAGTACTGTAATTGATTTTCTTAGAATCCTAAAACTCTTAGCTGGAGCTTCCAGCTTCAATATCTATATTGAGGTTTGCATTCATTTTTTCAAAATCTGTTACAATTCTAACCAGGTATTAATTGCACAATTTTTAAAACAGTTTTTATAAGTTTCTTATAATTTTTGTATAGTCCAGCAGTAAAAATACAAGTACAATCTCGCGGCTGTTGAAGTAGACGTTGTACTATAAAGAACTGCAGATTATGCAGTGAACTTTGGCCAAATTAAACACAGTTGTTAGGCGCTCTCGACATACTGTTACTGTCATCTGTTTTCCTCAATAAGTCCATGAGACGTAGTGATTAAGCTATATTGGGTTTAGGTACTTTATTTTGTTATTTTTTTTTAATTAAGCAAACGCTTTTAATGACTTTATAATTGGACTGCATTGAAATGTATGGGAGTTAGATGGTAGGTTACATTATATGTGAAACACGAATGTTGTTATGAAAAAAGAAAAAGCTTTGGGTAAAATGAAAAATTCAATGCTGAAATATATAAATGTTCCAAACCACTCCTGCAATAAGCCTACTCTTTCTCAATCTGAAGATTTCAGTGATGGCATTTATAGGCATACTTCTAGCTAGACCTACTGACGAAGGAACAAATAAAGGTCAAGTTGATATAGAATCAGACCAGGTAGATTCCGTGCTGTCGACATCGATAACTGATGTAATTGCAAATAAGGATGAATCAGAACCCGTGAAGAGTACCCAAAAAAAAACATCTGTACCGTTTCACTATCAGATTTCATTATACTGATCCAGCTAAATGGAAAATAAACGCCGATCTCATTCATCACGTTGCCCAAAATGTACCATCTCGGAATTTAGAGTGCAATTTGAAATCAACGTCTAAAATTTGGAAGAAAAGAATTGTATTATAGGAAAATGGGGAGGTCGTGATAAAATAGAGTAGCTAATATTCTCAGAATGTACTAGAAAAGTGTATTGTCATGTGTTTGTTATTTAAAGACGTACTTCATGAGATATGTCATCTATTTCAAACTGGATTCGACGACTGGAAAAATGCACATGAAAAATCAAACGAGCATTTCACTTCTGTATTTAATATGTTGCAGTTCCAAAGGTCTATCGGGATTGACACAAAATTGCAAATCGAGAAGGAAAAAGCAACTAAATACTGGACTGAAATTTTAACAAGAGTAGTTGAGGTAGTAAACTTTTTGGCAGAAAGAGGTATAGCTTTTCGTGGTGATAATGAGCAACTCTATAATCCTAAGAATGCCAACTTCCCTGGGTGTATTGATCTTCTATCTGAGTTCGATCCTTTTCTAAAAGAGCATATAAGAAAATCCGGGAAGTGGAAATGTTTGTACCTGTCTTCAACCACATATGAAGAATTCATCAATTTATTAGGCTCAAAACTGTTGCCACATATCACATCTGAAATTAAAGAAGCCAAATATTAAGGCATCAGCACAGATTCAACTCCTGATATAAGCCACACAGATCAGTTGTCGGTGATTATTCGTCATGCATCAAAAGATGGCGAAGTACCTGAGCGTTTCTTGTTTGTTCCCATTGAAAAGCATGATGCAAAATATCTTTTTGACACGGTAGCATCTATTCTTGATAAACATGGAATAGATGTCTTCTTCTTCTTCTTTGGTCCTTAGCTGGCAGCTGGGGGAGGCGGTTGGCCACGCAACCAGTATGCTGCTGTAGGTGCCGCAGGGTTTCGGACTTGCTCTGTGATGTTCTTCCATACCTTACGATCCATGGCGTCAGTCCTGGCCTGGTTAAGGTCGAGACGTCGGCTCTTCAAGTCATTTTCCACTTGCTTGGCCCACGTTTTCCTAGGCGCGGTCCGTTGGATGCTCCATTGGGTGGGTCGTTGTCTCCAAAGGAGTGTGGATGGTATTCTGTTCGTGCCCATTCTACATACGTGGCCAAACCATCTAAGCCTTCGCTTCTGGATTTGGTCGGCAATGGTTGGTTGCTGTTGGCATCTGGCGCGGATGGTATCATTAGTGATGCGGTCGCGAAGAGAGATGCCCAAGATCTGCCGCAGGCATCGCATTTGGAATACCTCAAGTTTGTTCAAATCTAACTTGAGACAAATCCATGTTTCCGATCCGTAAAGAAGAATGGGCAGGATCAAAGTCCGGAAGAGTCGGATTTTAGTCTTTGTGGAAATGTTGGTCCTCTTCCACAGACACCATTTGGGGGAGGCGAACGCAGTGGCCGCCTGTCCAATTCTGCTGTGGATTTCCATGGTGGATGCAACTTTCTTCTCCTGGACCAGCGACCCAAGGTATTTAAAGTCCTGCACTTGCTCGATCTGGACGCCTTCGAGATAGATGGTGGCTTGTGACCCATCTGTTGTCAGGGCCTTTGTCTTACCAGCATTGATCTTCAAACCGTATGGCCGGGCAATGCGGGCAATGTCGTAGAGGATTTCCGTGGCTTCAGCGTCGTTACCGGCAAGGATAGCACTATCATCAGCAAACATCAGGTCAGTCACATAGTGATCCTTGTCATATTGTATGCCCTGTCTGTTTCTGAATGCTTGCCTCATAATGGCGTCGACCACGATGTTGAATAGATGTAGCAAATTACAGATCTCAGTCATATGACAAGGCTGCTAATATGAGTGGGATGTATTGTGGAGTCCAAGCCAGATTCAAGGAAGTCATCAAACTAGCAGTATGAGTTCCATGTGCTTTATATATTGTCTTAATTTAATAGGGACCACATCCGCAGAAAGCTCTTTGGCTGCCGTTAATTTTTTCGGAATTTTACAGTCACTCCACACATTCATTGCAGCCTCACCACAAAGATGGTCTTAATCGAGTAAGATGGAGAATACAGTCAAAAATGTATCAGACACAAGATGGTTATCACATTACAATGCCCGCCCGCGAGATCATTCAAAAAAAAAAAAAAAAAAAAAATTAGTGTAAAATTCGTGCAGAACTCGTTGATATCTCAGAATGCGAAGAACAAAAACCGACAGTGGTTCATGAAGCAAAAGTTTTGATAAATAAACTGAACAGGTTATAAACAGCATTAATGGCTGTCATTTGGGAAGATCTAAAAAAAACGTAGAGTGAACAAAGCAATTAAAGAACCTGGAATTGAATTATACGTAATTAATTGTAAAATTATATGATGCTGTTCTGGATTATTTGATTGATGTTCGAGACGAAGACAAATTTGATGATTTTGAAAAAAATGTCAAAAGAATTCGTTACAAATTCTGATTACAGACAATATGAAGATCGAAAGCGGAGAAGGAAGAAATCGTTCGTTGAAACACCAGAGGAACTGGTACCAGCAGAACTAAATGCAAAATATATATTTCGAATTCTAGTTTTTTATCGTATTGCAGATGCACTAGTCACAGAAATGGTACAAGTAATCTAGATACTGACGCCAGTGTTGATTTTGTTTCTTTTTAATTCTGAAAACCTCTTCCTCCCTACTTTTTTACTTTTTTTTTTACTTCCTTCTTAGGCACAGTGCCTAATGGGAAATCCGGCCCAGGTTTCAGGTACCAATAGAAGATTCCATTCAAGACATAAAACTCCGCTACTTTATTTCTGTGTCAACCCCTGCATTTTCAATATAGGATGACTTAGAAAATAATTCATTGTCCTCAATTTTGTATTTCAAACGCGACTTACAAAAAGCACTGAACTACAATTTTAAATTAATTTTGAAAATTATTTATGTCGAAGAACTCGGGCATTTCTTTAAATAATTATTGCCGACAGGAAATTTAATGAGGATTCTAACTACTGAGTGTTATACTGAGCAGAGTTAACCGACTGACATCCTCTCCCTAGGCACATCAACTTCCTCTTCACTACAATCCTTTTGCTCATCGACCTACCAACGATGGTATGAAGCCACAGTTAGTTGGTCTCAGGCGAAGGTAGCAAAGATTTTTCATCTTTGTTTTGCTAAATAATTAGTTACATGTTTATCATAAAGTTACTACTGTTCTTAGCTTTACGTATCTATCCGTTCGCATTAACCATGGACTGACACTGTCCCAATTCATTCTGAGATTTTTTTCTCAGGCAGGGGAGGGGGGCTGCGTCATGTAATTTTAATCTCGGCTGCGTCATGTAATTTTAATCTCGGCTGCGTTAGCTCATATGAGATGCCCCTAGGTAAAGATTTGCTAGTCGTTCTTTACGTATGGAACAGTGATTGGAGACCGTTATTATTTAAGTGACATGTGAATTCAGTAAGAACATTAGCGAACAGTGTATGTCTTATTTAACAATTTACATTTTACTCTGTGAATTTTAAAAAAAAATAATTTACCATTTCCAAAAGAAAACGTTGATCACAGTATAATTTTTAATGATCAAACATCCTTCGTTTTGTGTTTACTTCAAATAATAATGATATCAGATCGATTAAGAGGATGGTGTTGATGTTAATTTAAAAGATTTTCTTGCGCCCTGTCCACGAGATGGATTTTGAGTGTAAATTTGCCATTTCTGTTACTATTTGTGACTTGTCGAAATATACTGTTATCAAAGTTAAACAGCGCAGCGTTGCTTTGGTGTATAGGGTTGCCACAGTTTGTTTTCCAGTTGATCTTGTCTCCAACTTTCGATATCTGAGCTATTGAATTCCAGTAGGGATTGCTGTTTCATTTGAGATTTGAGTAGTATCTCAGGAACTAGTAGTCCCACTATCAGCAATGGAATTCTGAGAGAACTAATGATACCAGAGATTCCTCTTTATGTTCTTATTCAACTAAGTTTACTTTTCAGTAATACAAACATGTGTGAACTTGCTCTTGTAAATGTTATGAGAAAAAAATATTGCTTTATATTAGAAACCAATTTTTGGACAAGAGTGTCCTATAATATTAATGATATGATGTAACAAATTTGAAACTGCTTTTGATATGGTGACAGACTAAGTACTGCATGGATGATTAATAAATAAAGAAAGATCCATGAATGTAGACATTGATGGACACTTCATTGTACTTATTTGTCTGACAGTTCTTTAAATCTTATGAATTGTTTAATATTTTGGTAAGAATCATATAGAAGAATATTTAATAGAATCCTTTTTATTGTTTATGTTCATAGGTTAAAGATGCCAGAACGAAAAAACTACCGTCTCATCTCATTCCTCGAACAATTTATTTTGGCCAACCATGCTCTTTTACATTATTCAAAAAACAGAGAATTCAAGATGAAAACTTTGATAGACTTATGCAACAGGTGGAAGAAAGAAATTGGAAGTGATAAAGACAATTATAGATACATCAGAATAATTCGAGGTCAGGTGTTTGAGGATTGGCTAAATGTCAAAGATGCAGTGTTTGGTCTCGCTATATTCGCTTATAAATATAACATTAGTAATACCAAACTGGTAGGAGAGGTTCTTCTGCTCTTGAAGGAGTTCGACTACGAAGATTCACTTTACAGAACTATTCTCGACCCTGCAACACAGTGGAAAGTTCAGTGGCCACCGCGTGATAGGAGTGTTTGTAAAAGTACATCTGGGCAGGAATCTCCTCTGTGCTATTTCCTTCGAGTGACGAATAGTGGAAGGGTGACCATTAACGGTAAACGGTTCATCGAACATTTGTGCAGCGTTGGAGAAGTATTCCATTGTACAGGACCCTCATCTCAAATAATGTCACAGTTGTTTCGATATGGAGCTTTAGTAGTGATTGAGAAGCCATTCTATCAGCCCACACACGCTGCATACCGTACTTGCCGCTTCATTGTGAAGATTTTGTTACCATTCGTTGATGGGGTACTCAGAGGAGTACAAAATGAGGCCGGCTTCTACGAGTGTTTTAAGATCATTAAACTTTTACTTCGCGTTGCTCCTCAGCTATCGCTAGGACCTTTGCAAAGGGCCATCAACGACTGCCTGATTTCTTTTGATCTTGCTGGACTTTTGAGGTTCCCTGCAGTGAGGTTCCTGGATATCACATCTACACGCCTGCCTCTTCTCACAGAACGATGCTCAAACCCGTCAAAGCTCACATACTTTTGTCGGCGTGTCATTAGACAGCGTCTATATGAGAACTGGAAACTTCCAAAAGGCATTGAAGAGCTTGAACTTCCTCCAAAACTTCGCGCATATCTTGCGCTCGAGTATGATAACTAAATACTTGCATGTGCTTTTTTTGTCCATAATATCTTTCGGTGTAACGGCTTTTTGTTAATAAAGATTTATGTTTTAAATGTGTAATAATGTGTTTTTCAATTATAATTTTTTTAATAATTGTCATAGTTTTACATCAGCAGCAATTAAAATGAAATTTTTTTTTTTAAATACAGATTTATTTAAATGCAGAATTATTTAAGACTTTTATGACCGAAATGGCACTCAAATTTTGCAATTTTTTATATCGAGGCCATCATGGTTTAATATACAGATATTTGCGAAATAAGGGATCAGTTTTCAGTAGCCAAATTATGTAAACTAGTATTAAAATGTTATTTTAAAAAATAAACAAAAAAAAAAAATTAAATGCACGCACTTCGTCAGATAATTTCAACCATCAAATATCAACTTTGAAATTGAAAAATATAATTTTTTAATAAAACATGAAATTCCGTTTTAAGTTTCTAAAGTCTAATTTTTAAAATTGAATTATTTATCATAAATTAAACATGATCTGGAAAGGTTTCTCATTTGTATTCTGATACTCATATTAAACCTGCCAGCATAGAATCTGTGGCGTGAGTTGGAACAAAGGGTATAATGAGAATGGGAGTAGTCTTCAGACCAGAGGATTGTGAAGATTATGATGATTGTCTCTACATGCAGATGTAATGGACAAGCAAGTGAGAATGTCTTATGGGAAACTTCAATCTTCTCCTAATTGACTGGAATCAGTGGCACGTAACCACTTTGTGATCATACTGTCCACAAGATTTAGAGCATTAATTAAGGGCATGCCTTTGAAATTTAGACAGTTAACTGACACTCGAGTCATTCTCGTACAAATTGCCCAGAATGAAATAAATGCTCCAAAAAATGTATCATACGTCATTCAGCAATCCGATAATAAAATCTGATAGCATCAGCAATACAAATAATTAAATACACTGAGTGATCACTGAATTATGACCACCTACCTAATAATAATAATTTATTTATCCCTATTTTATGTTACACTTTTTTGGGAGATCACATAAGCCAATGGCTTTTTTTGGGGGTGTTCCCTTAAAAATTTATGAATATACAATTGAAAAATGTACAGTTCTGAAATTGTACAGGTAATGTTCAACAGGAAAGACATAAATAAGTTTGTACATTTCTTTGCAGAAGACTTCAAAAAGCATCACTACTTATAACATCATTGAGAACATTTTTACAATTAAATGAGGAGAGAAAAGAAAAATGATGAGATACATGCCTAATACTTCGTAAGTCCTCCTTTTGCCCTAAGTACAGCAGTAAAATGAAGATACAACAAATGTATCAACATTTTACACATCTGTTACAGCAATATCATTTCCATCAAAACAGGTTTTATCCAAGTCCGTGAGAATTATAAGAGAAGGAAAAAATCTCCCATCTTCCAAACATTAACATCAAATTCTGTTTTGATTATCAATGTTTAATTTTCATTTGATGCGTTATGAATAGTATATTATAATTTATATTTTTATGAAAACATGTTTCTATTCATGTATAGAGAATTCCAAATTTTTAAGAAAAAATTCCTGGTTTCTAATGGTCCAGATGTAAGAAAACTAATGTTGTGGACATTGTGATATTATATATACATTACTGTGTTTCGCTCATAGATGTGATATTGCGTATCTAATATGCAAACAGTAAAAGAAAATTTTGTGATGAAAAGCCAGTTTGATTGAATAAAATTATTAGAAACAATCTCTCATGGAAGTATCAAATACAAACAATCATTCAAAATGTCCTCATGTTCGATCGGATTTAAACCTAGTAATTGTGTCGGCCACAGCAGTCGTTGAATATCTTCAGTTTCAAGATATTCCTCCACCACTTGAGCTCTTTGTGCAGTCGCGTTGTCGTGCATGAAAAGAAAATTGGGGCCAACCACACCCGTAAAAAGTCGTACATAGGGTTCGAGGATCTGTTCTCGAAACCTCAGCGCAGTTACGCCCCACACGAGAAATGCGCCCCATCATGTGTCCCTTTCTCCGATGTTGTAAGGACGGTAATGCATTCCTCATTGTCTCCTAATGAAACAACGTCTACAATCTGTTTGTAGGCTAAAACGGCACTCATCATAGAAGAGAACTGTACCCCATTTGTTTAAGTCACATGTTCATGGCACCAGTTTCTACGACCTCTGCGATGGTTTGTGGTTAATAGGAAACAAACCACTGGCTTCCTTCTTTCTTAATACAGTCTTGTTGGACACGTTTTTACCTGTGACCGCAGCAACCCCAAGAGACAGCTGAGGACAGGGCATCGTACGATTCCGTCTTACTGTCAGAGCCATATAGCAGTCTATTCTGGTTGAGGTAGCCCTTGGGCGAACGTGGACAGCTCTTCTTGTAATGGTTCCTGTCTCCTGAAACTGCTTCCATAGTGCTGAGAAGACACTGCGTGACATATTTAGCCAAGAGTGATTTTGTCACTGATTGCATAATATAAATAGTACCTTAAAGAAGTAGCCACAGTACAAGTGACCTAGAAAAAGGGGTATCAATGCGCCTATTGTCCTCGCCGTGTTCGTCAGTCCGCATGTAATAAGTGGGCTCCTAGTGGATGCATTTTTTTTCTCAATTTATAATGCAGCTGCCAATAGATAAAGTTTTTTGAAAATTTGTTAGTAGATGCAATATACATTGAAGAAAGAACATATAATTTATAATTTCTGTTCTTTATACAAAAAGAGAAGAATATAGAAAAAAATCTCTCTGAGCATTTTGTTATTACACTTACTGTGCCTTTTTGAATAATTACTATTTCTGGTAAAGCCAGATGGCTGTAACCCTTTCTTGGCGTGGTAGTGGAGAATGTTTCCTACTTCTATAGATTGCACGTAATTGCCAATATTCCCAAAGGGATCTGAGGACAATGCAGCTCAAAAGGGACTGAAATCGGAAGGAAAACATCCATTCTGCCAACCTTTGTATCATCAACAAACTTAGACGTTAAGCCTGTTATACCATTATCATTAATAAACATTGAAAACAAGAATGGGCATAGTGTGGGGGGGGTTTCCTTTTTATTATTATTTCCTTTTCTTTTATTTGTTGTCTTGTATATCTTACTATCTTTATAGCTTTAACATATTCTATTCTAGTATTCCCTTGGAACTCTCTAATTTACTCCCCCTTTTTAATCCCCATTTTGCATCTGACTTGTGTATCTCTCAGAAGAATCTGGCTCTAGGGAATTTTAGTATTTAATATATTCCCACTCCCCCCTTTTTGATTTGGCTGGTTATACAATTTGTTAATTATACATAATTACAAAGGAGAAATTTAGCAATGATAAAACACATAATACAACTTGATATCAATACATGGTATGGACTATGTTTCAGGTCATTTGGCATTCCAAAACACCACCTTTCCTCTTTCCAACAGGCTAATAACACTTCATGAATTTAATTTATACTAACTCTTCTAAGGTGGGTCACCCCTTTTATCTAATAATTCAAACTCAGTCTCCACATTCCAATCTTCTCTGTATGTAATTTAATACTAATAACAAACCTTTCCTATCTTAGATTTATCTTAATACAATTGAACCATCCTTTAAAATAACATTATCTTATTTATCAGGCTTGTGTTAACAGCAAAACTTCTGATTTCGTCACCATTATTACTTCTGGAACATCATATAAGTGTTAATCTTTAACTCTACCATTCCCGTTGATTAACCCGTCCAAAACTATTACTTCCCTCTATTAATTAAGAAATAATTGAACAGTAAATATGTGCTACACGTTCTTTATTCCATTCCTAAGACTTTTTCTTACTTATCTATAGGATATGCTTAACTTTAACTGCATGTCTCCCTTAAGATCCCCTTTACAAGTCAGAGAAAGCCAGAAGTTTCACTTCTAATTAATCTCTTATTTTTGGAACGGCAATCCCGCTGTTGTCATTTAATTTTTCTTTTAAGATTTTATATCTTACAATAGCACTGAACCCTGGGGAACTCCTCTATTAAAATTAGTCCATAGAGAGCAGTGCCGATTTAAGCACCTAGAGTTGAGTTTTGGCTATGGACCAATTATGGTCCATAGACCAGTGGACTACACCATGCAAGACGAGACCGCTGATTGCAGTTGGTGAAGCTTGTCCTATGCGCCGCCGTTCTCTCATGAAAACCGAGGCTATGGAGCTCCATACATAGTGTATTTGTACAGATCTTAATCCCTGTTGATGCTTTTAAATTCGTGGTAAATGTTTAGCAGGGTAGTAGGGCGAAATTCTCTTGCTACCCTTTCGAGTACCCTCAGGTCATGCGGAGTGAGCTTTCGCGGTCTTTCTCTGCATGGTTGGACAGTGGTAATATGTTTCTATCGACTGTTGTATAATTATGCGATTTCTGGACATACTAATGTACATAAATATATGCATACACGAAATGTAAGGCGATAACACAGAATTAAATGTTTTATATAAATGCAAAGTTAATAAAAAGTATTAATTTTTCTTCAAATTAAGTGTCTGCGATTTCTTTTACGAAATTACTGGGAGAATTGCTAATAATAAATGTAATCATAAACGTATATATTGATTTCTGTAATTTTTTGTTTTTTTTCTTACAATAAAGTTTGAAACGACTTTTAAAATGCCCCATAATTCCATCAAATTATCTTAAATCAGATGAACAGTTTAGGATTCTCGATTGAATGAAGAAAATAAGAGCCTCAACGTATTGTACATTATGGAAGGTTCCTATTAGTCTACTAGAATATTAAGCAAATAAATATAGGAATCTGAAGGAGATGGTTTATGCATGGGTAGTGCACATACGTCATTTTCACTACCCAGGTAGTATGAATGCATCGTTAAATCTTGTAACAGAAGTAGTCGTGGAGATGTCATGTCTAGAAACTTCTCTGCAAAGGACCTCGGGGAATCTCCATTTAAGATAACGTCGTTCTTGGGCTTGGCACCTAATGGCCTTCTGTAAAGTAACGAGTGATATCCGAGGAGCAACATGAAGTAAATATTGAGCAAATCTAAAAAGCAACTGAAAATCTGAGATGTCTTCTCCTTTGAGTTTAGCATCGATGAATGGTGACATGATCACATTGATGATGTGGCAAATGATATAAGCTGAGTTATCTGAACAATAGAGGAAACTATCAGCCCCATAACGGAGCAGTTCTAACATTGTTTTAAATACATCATTTTCAGGATCACTAACATATAAATGCTGAACAAACCGGACAACCCATTATGATCAACCTTCAACCTTTTAGAATTAGCCAACCGAAGGAACTTGCACAAAACTCGCACTGGAAATATTGGTCAGCCTCAGTTATCAATCCGACTGGAGATCAAGATAATCCTTAAGAGACAAAGGATGTTCAAGATTCTGAATGCCATCCGGGAGCTGCCAGTTGTCAAACGTAAAAGTTCGGCTTCAGCTGAAAACATTTGGTCAGTTAATGCATTCAAGCGAGAATTTGACAGATCCATCGTCTCCAACCTGGGAAATATAAAAATACGTTCACCATTAGGTCGCACTTGAGGTAGGATATAATTTTATTGAATAGCCTAATAAAGTTTTTTTTCATTATAGGTAAAATATTAACATTAAAGCTCCCCAGTAGATTCAAAATATCATAAAAGCATGATGGCATAACCATGTTATTCAATGGATATATCAAAATCTAAGAATAAACCAAACTTCGGACTGCTCCAATTATATTTTAGTTTTCCGAGATAGAATTACTGAATAATACACTGCCATATCATTAATATCCGGACACCCGCCTTTAGACAAAAAAAAAAAAAAAAAACAAAACAAAGATTTTATTGTATCATTTAATATTTTCTGTTGAAACCTTTTGCTTTTATGACGGCCTTCAATCTTCGCTGCATACTCTCAACCAGATTTTTATAAATGTCACGTGATATGTTTCTCCACTCGGCCTTTAACGCAGCCACCAGTACAGCCTTGCTCTTTGGGCGATCTCAACGTGCACGTACCCGACGATCCAATACATCCCAAAGATGCTCGATAGGGTTCAGATCAGATTTCCTGGGCTGGCCAATCCAACTTTTCCACACCCATGTCCTCAAACCGCTCTGTTACCACCCGAGCAGTATGAAATGGCACGTTGTCTTGCTGATACAGGTATGGGACTTCCCAGAAGTATTTGCATTATATTGGAAGTGGATAATTATCCAGGATGTCCTGGTATTACAAAGCATTCATGGTTTTTTCAATAACGACTAATGTGCCCAAGCCAAACCATGAAAGGAGCCCCACACCATGACACTGTCTCCACCAAACTTCATTGTTGGGATACAATCAGGAAGCAACTGTTCCCCTGGCATTTTCCAAACACAGGAACGGCCATCAGACTGGTAGAGTGTCCATAGGACTGTTTTCCACTGCTCTACAGTCCAGGATTCGCACTACTTACACCATGTTAATCGACGTCTAGCATTTGTCGAGGTGATCAAAGGCTTGTGAACAGCTGCACGACCATTGTAACCCATATCATGGAATGTCCTTCGTATTGTACTAGTGCTGGAATTAATCCCAGTACTCTCACAGAGGGTTGTGTGACTTGAGACAATGGAAAATTACGATTTGGGTGCACAGTTCTTCGCAAAATTCTCTTGTTCCGTTCTATTAGTGTTCTGGGTTTACCAGGTCGTTTGTCAGATTCAGTCCCATTCCTCAGCCATTTGCATATGACGTCACTAACCGTTGAGTTAGGGATCCCCGGAGTGACTGCTATGTCTCATACGGAACGCTTGCTTTTGTGGCATCCTACTATCATTTCACGTTGGAAGTCTGTTAATTCTGTTGAACGTGTCATCTTTCATGCTCACTTTTGCAATTGTCTATTCGAAGCCCAGTGTGCATATTCATAGCAGGTTCTGTGACGTGTTACATGCATAGGACCTGTTTCCCCATCTGTGGAGGGGTGCCCGGATATTAATGGTAGGGCAGTGTATATTTCACTAAATAGATATAAATAGTTACCTTCACATAAAATCTTTATAATGCAAAATGAGATTCTCGTTTTTCTCTATTCTTCAAAAATTCCACTATTCTTCAAACATGCTACTGAAAATTAGCAACTGAAAATTAACAATACATCAATTGAAAATGGCGCTCGCAGAAAATATCTTGGGACATTTACCATAAACGAAATCCCCGATTTTTATGTCGTATATATAATTAAATAATAACATAAATTGAAATTGAGACATTATTGTAATGGCAGAATTGAATAAGCATAGTGTTCTGAGCTGGAGGAAGTTGGAGCTTGTTGTTGATCTATTTTAACAGTCAGAACTCCTCGGAAAATATTAATTTTAATGTTTAATTCGGCAGCTGAGGCCCATATCTCTGTGGATATAGGACTGTTGGGTACAGATTGGATGCAATATATCTTTTAGCAAGTGTGAGCCATTGGTGTGGACCAATGGCACACTTGCTAAAAATCTGGATAATGTGTACGATGAAAAATTGCATACTCCAATTCCTCAAAGAGACCACAGGAACAAATAGAGGAACTTTTCATGTCGAAGCTTGCAAGTTTGGAGCTTGTTTAGCCGTGTCTAATTATAAGATAAAATGTGTTTTGTAGAAGCAGGCCAACGAACGCTACATAACGATATTCCAGCAAAGTTCCTTCTCAGATTTAACATCTTGATTGTGTTAACAGTAATTCCAACAAAAGGCAATGAATGTACTATGATGTATAAAGAAGCATAGACCTAGCTAGATAGCATGAGAGTCAAGGGGCAAGCGGCCTGTGATAATCTGTACAGCTGGAGACAATCAGGGTCCATACCCGTCATCAACTTGACAGATGGTAAGGGGTATGGACCGCTGAATGGAGATAATTTTTGTGTGGAATGTAATTCTTGACATTGCAAAATCAGGCGCCAGCCCCATACGTAAACATGGAGAATATAGATCTATAAAAAATTCTGAGAAACTTCTCTTGAAACTTTAATTAACAATGCTGTATAGCTTTTAATTTTTTCTTGAAAATGGATGAGATACTTATGATCAAAGATGAGGTCAGTTTGTTGCTTCAGCCAGAAATCAACGCGTTCCACACGCCCTTATCCATCCAGAAATGTGATCTGCTATAACCAGTTTAATAAGAAATTTTACGATATTCAGCAGAAAGGGATAACTGGGTAGTATACACTGGACAGTATTATACAGTATACACCAGATAATAGATAACTGAGTAGAGGTGAACACGAGTTGAAATACGAACTGGATAAAACATTTAAATCAGATATCGAAAAAACAAGTTTAGAATAAACAACATGAATAAAATTATCAGATATGCTGGATGCACAGTCACCTTTTGAGCATCTTATCGACTACTATGAGTTGGTTTCCGTTCGAAGTTTTCTATAAAAGTGATACGTTACCTTCTCCAACAAAACCTCTTATTGGTAGAACCGGCGTTTTTAGAAATGGAGTACACTTACTGAAGAGGTACAAGGATATTTCTTAATTCCACAATCAGAAATTAAGAGTCCAGAGAAAATATTAACTGGGCCGGGGATATTGATACTCCCAAAACAAAGAATTAGAAAAATTACACAAATTTTCTGGTAAAAAATACAATCAGAAGCATTGTAAATAAATTCAATGAATTTGAAATATTGGCCAGGTCAATGGATGCACAAATGATAGCGTTTATAGAAACTTAGTGACACTATAGTATAAAGAATGAGATATTTGAGATTAGCAAGTACGATGTGCAACGAATCATACATGAAAAGAAGGGAAGGGAAGGGGGTATGGTCATGATTCTGATAAAAATACATATGGATTCCAGAGGCGTTTTTATACCGAATGTTGAAGATCAGGGTGACATTGAATTAGCGTTGTCTCATATAAAAATGGATCGCAATATTCCTACCCTCGTGGGTAGTACGGTGCATACAAGCACTATCCTCCCCACTTTGTGGGAGGACAGTTGAGTGACTTTTCTCACAATGTGGCTGATTTAGGCTGTAGTAGACGAGAGTAGCATGGATTTTTCCTTTCAGAAACTGGGGTTCTTCGTTCAGCAGGCAGACAAATCTACCACAGACCGCCAGCAGTTACAGACAAATATATACAGAACAATGTAGTCTAATTCGCTGATGCCCTTAAAATAACAGCGATACTCGGGGTTGAGTTTGCTACAGATCTAATGAATGCAAAGGAAATGTTAATCCACTACTTGAACTGGAGTTGAGCAGTAAATTAGAATATCATATTATCGAAGATTGTTATTATCTAGACATTGAAGTCTGTGGATAGGTCACGCTCCTGAAAGTTGTCTCTTCTTGACCCACCTAGATGATGCTTTCTACTTTAAGAACCAATTCTTGAACTTTTTCATTACTAGAGACTGATCCATGATTTACAGTCTTCACGGTAAGGAGTCCCTACTCAGCAGTGATCCTAATGTTTTGGTGTGAGTGATATCCAATGAAATTACATTTGTGAAGGTTAAAGAAGAGAAGGAGATTTCATTTCTATGGGGAAGTATCATATTGATATTTGACTTTTTAGTTCAGTTCAGTTCAGTGGGAGAAACTGCAATATCTCCCACTGCAGTTGGCATCAAAGAAGAGAGAAAGACCTTGGAGTTGACTGCAGATTATCAAGAACCCCATGCTGAATGAGAAAGATGAAAATTTGCTTTAAATGGAGTCATTCAGGAGGTAAGGTTAAGGCGCAATTCTGGAGGACTTCGATGAAGAGGTTCAAGAAAGATAGTAAGATATTCTTTGCTTATGATAACACTAAATAGTTGGCTGGTTTCGTTTTAGGGTTTTAGGCCATATTTGGGTCGTATATAATATGTCTATAAATTGCGTCTGTTCTGGTGTCGATTTGCTGTTTGCTGGACCAAAAACAAAGTATCCCGAAGAAAAGCCATTCTACCCCCTCCTCAGACCGAGGCAAGGGTCGAATATCAACGGGGGAACATTATACGTAACAGAACTGAAGATGAAAATGATCTAGGGGCGGAATGCAGTCAGACAAAGTTCTGTCAGCAGTGAAATATAGCTACTGAAACTGCGTGGGGTTCTAAACATGATATAGCAGAATATTTCCAGAGATAAAAATGCAATTACACCACTGTAAAAAGTCTATGGTCAGCCCACATCTTGAATACAGAATTGTGGTAAAGAAACCAAAATTTAAGAAAAGATATTGACTTCTCGAAAGAGCATAAAATTCAGAATCAAGGAAGTTTTGTTTTTAAGGGACTGTTGCAGATGAAAACTCCTGTTGTGTGGCTACAGAAACTGAAACAAAACACCTGGCTAGAATGTGATGATATATTTAAGGCTTTAAAAGCTTTGCCAAACTTAATTGGAAACATATTTTCACTTTCTATGATAATGCAAACGAAGTGGACATAGATTCAAATTAAGATAATTATAAACTGGATATAGAAGATTTGCGTTTAGTCTTATCAGAATTTGGAGAAATATATTTCTTGTAGCATCAGAGATCTTAAATAGTTTTAAGCTTGGCTTTTATGCATCTGAAAAGAAAGTCAGATAAGAAATTAGGGGATAGGGTAGATAGAAGGGGTGGTGGGGTAATGCTTCTTATCAGAAGCAGCCTGAGTGCGACGATAGCTTTCCCGGTTTCAGACATTTCACATGCTAGTATAGAGTCTGTATGGTGTGAGATAGTTGGAAACAAAGGTATAATGCGAGTAGGAGTAATCTACAGACCAGGTGATTGTGAAGATTATAACAAAAGCCTATACTTGCAAATGGAATGGGCAAGTAAGCGTCAATGCCTTATTATGGGTGATTTCAATTTGCCTCTAATTGATTGGAGTAAATGGGAAGGAAACTCGACATGGGGAACAAAATTTTTAAATCAACTAGATGACTGTTAATTGTATCAACATGTCAGGGAAAGTACTAGAGAAAAGAATATCCTAGACCTCATCATCACACATGAATCAGATGACATAACAGGGCTGACAGTAGAGGAACCAGTAGCAGGAAGTGATCACGGAGTTCTACAGTGGATGATGATGAGAGAGATAGCAGTAGTAAAAGGCAGAGGAATGGGTTTTAATTTCAGAAAAGGAAATTACGATGCCTTAAGGTATTTTAATTTCAGAAAAGGAAATTACGATGCCTTAAGGTGCTACATGGCCTCTATTAACTGGGTAGATATCGCACAGAGAATGAATACAATTGAACTGTGGTACGCTTTTAAAACATTAATCACAGATGCCTTGAATGCGTATATACCATTAAAAAAATACTCCACGAGAAGGGTTCCAAGTTGGATGAATAGTGAAGTTGCCACATTACTTGAGCAGAAAAAGGTGGCATGGAAAGGTTACAGAGCAATATAAAGTACTGAAGCCTATAACAGCTACAAGGTGATCTGTAATAGAGCCACAGAAAAGGTTCGACAGGCGAAGGCAATTTATGAGAAATCACTAGCAAACAGAGCAAAGAGGGGGGATAAAGAATTCTTCACATATATAAATGCCAAGAAGAGCAGGACAAACCAGATCGGACCTTTACGTAAGGGAAAGGGGATAGTAATAAATACACCAGCTGCCGTTGCAGATGAACTCAACAGTTATTTTGCATCGATATTTACAAATGAAAAACCTTTTGTGGCAATGGGAAATTGTGGGAGCGAAGTTAAAAAATATGTAATTAATGATATTGAAATTTCGCAAGATTATTTAATGAAAAAACTTTCGAGCCTACAGACCAGTAAGGCTCCTGGAGTTGATGGAATATACCCTATAATCTTAAGGAAGGCGGCAAGTGAGTGCATTGAACCATTGAGGCTAATTATGCGAGCATCACTAGACTCTGGAGAGATTCCCTTGGATTGGAAAAGTGCAAATGTATCTCCCATACATAAGGGTGACTGTAAGAGTGAAGTGGGAAATTATCGACCTGTCAGTCTGACTTCAGTAGTAGGGAAAATCATGGAGGCAATGATCAAGGGTGGAATTCAGGATCATTTGGATCGAATTGAAATTCTCAAGGATACTCAGCATGGTTTTGTAAAGGGAAAATCATGTTTAACAAATGTGGTTCGCTATTTTGAAAGGGTCACTCACGAGCTGGATTTAGGGAATAATTTCGACATTGTTTATTTAGATTTCAGCAAAGTTTTTGACTCAGTCTCACATGAGCGGTTGCTTTATAAGCTGGAACAAGTTGGAATCACTGGGAAAATCCTTAGATCGAGAGCAGGATGGCTTCAGGGCAGGAGGCAGAGGGTTGTGATAAGTAGTGGTGCAGCATAAGCCATAGGCTTTCTTGCACCATGCGGCCAGTACTAATACTAATACTAATTCTATTGGTACAAACGTTTAGGGGAGGTAGGTAACATCTAAAGGAATGTGAATCCCATAGGAACCCCTAACCGGAACCGTCACGTGAACGTAGCAGCAGAGGCACAAGAAGCAGAAATGACACAAGACAGTAATTAGTGACAAACATTTATTTGACATAATATTAACAATGGAGTACGAGATGGATGCATCTCATGATGTTACAACAGATGCTCGAAGGTTCCACCACGAGACGCGATGCATGCGTGACACCGATTGGCGGACACGGTCGAACACGCCTGGAGTTTCTTTGACAATAGCAGCAGCGCAGACGAGTCTCGCCACGAGATCCATTTCCGTCTCCACAGGCGATTCATACACGATAGATTTGAGGGCCCCCCCCACAGAAAGAAATCAAGGCTCGATAAATCAGGTGAGCGTGGGAGCCAGGCAACGGGTCCACCACGGCCAATTCATCGACGCTCAAAACACCTGTTCAAATGGTCACGAACACACCTTCCATAATGGGCAGGCGCCCCGTTATGTTGAAACGAAATGTTGCGTCTCACATTTGCTGAACATCGTCAAGTAACCCTGGTAGAACTTGTTCAAGGAAGATCCGATATTTAGCGGAGTTCATGCGGGATGGTAACAGGTATGGGCCGACTAAACAGTCACCGATCATACCTGCCCACACATTTATTACAAAGCGATGTTGTGCCGCATGGGGGCGCACACCGTGTGGGTTGTCGTGAGCCCACACATGACCATTGTGCTGGTTGAATAAGCCTTATCCGTGAACAAAACATAGGCTTGAAAATGTAAGTCTTGTTTAACACTTTCTTGGAGAAACCACTGCACAAAAGCCACAGATGATCTTGGAGGAGCAGTAACTGAACCCTTTGGAGATGAAAGAGGTGTAAGGAATCGTCGTGGCAGACGCGCTGTACACTGTAACGAGACACTCCTAAGGCAGAGGCAACGACACGTGTGCTGGTAGTAAGATTTTTCTGGACGGCATTCAACTCACTTTCTTCTATTTTCAGACAGTTCCTGTCGAACGTGGTCTGCCCGCACTACTCATATTACCTCTAAATGACCCATAATTGCAAAAATTTTGATGAACACGCGCAAACAAACGGTGGTCCGGTACATGTCTGTTTGGGAAGCGGTCTCCATAAATTCCTTGAGCGGCTCGTCCATTGCCCTCTGCTAATACATACACTAGGTGCATGTCTGCCAGCTCACAGTTCCTATATTGATGCATGCTCTTCGTGCGGCGACTACTGCTTGAATGAGTAAACCAGAAATTTTCCCTCTCGTGAACTGATGAACAGCGCCGTCTACCGACTTATGGTGACGTTTCCGGTTATGGGTTCCTATGCGATTCACATTCCTTTAGATGTTATCTACCTCCCCTAAACGTTTGTCCCAATATTTTTGAGAGACCCTCTATATTCATAACGCATCGAATGAAAATAATCAAAATTAAACATTGATAATCAAACAGAATATGATGTTAATGTTTGGAAGATGGGAGATTTTTTCCTTCTCTTATAATTCTCACGGACTTGGATAAAACCTGTTTTGATGGAAATGATATTGCTGTAACAGATGTGAAAAATTTTGATACATTTGTTGTATCTTCTCTGTAAGGAAGGTACACTGGGAATAAAATAAATGATACTACTCATAGTTACTCGTTGTTGTAGTAGGATTTTAGGAGCATCAGCGATTAAGGCCATATTGCATTGTGTATACTGTCTGTAAATTGCACATGTTCTGTGGTGGATTTTTCTGTTTACTGGACGAAAAACCAAAGTTTTCGGGAGAAAAACCAGGCTGTCCTCTCCTGAGCCCGACTACCTCAGCAAGTTGTGAAGTAAATCCATAAAAATTCCTCTCGTCACCGACGGGATTCGTGCTCAGGTCTTTTCCACGGGGTGTGAGGGAGACGGCAATCCTACCAACTGTGCTACCACGAGGGCAAGATCTTGTTCTAAAATGGTGTATAGGTAGACGTCAATATCCGTTCTAGATATTAGAACGAATATTGAAGGAGGGACCCCTCTGGCCAGGACCATTTTATGTTATGATATTCTTAGGTGTTTTCCATGCAGTCTCAGTTTCTGTTGGAGCTTTCACGGTTTGTAAGACCGATTTACACTGAGTGATCACTGAATTATGACCACCTCTATGAAAACTGAATGCGACTTGTTGACTACGTGAAGTACGACAGTGCGGATTTGGTCGATCAACGTAGCATCGATAATGTGTCAGTGGTTCAGTAGGTAGGAAATTTCGAGGGTGATGGGTAAAAGGAAGGATTTATCGGATTTGTTGGACGTTAGAAGACTGGAAGAAGGTGTGCTGGTCCGACGAGTCACGTTATTTACTCCACACCGTGGATGGTCGTGTACGGATGTGGCGTCACCAACATGAGGCTCTTCACCCACCATGCATGGTATCAAAAGTGCAGACCGGTGGAGGCGGTTGTATGGCGTGGGGCATGTTTCACTGGCAGGAACTTGGACTCCTGGTGCATGTGGAACAACGTATCAGTGGTTTCCGCTATCGCAATCTGCTTGCTGACTGTGTACACCCCGCAATGTTACACTTTTTTCCGAATGGCGATGGTGTCTTCCAAGATGACAATGAGTTGAGCCATCGGGCACTTGTGCAGGAATGGTTTGAGGGACACAGTTCTGACTTTCAGCATTCGTGCACTTTGGCAGGCCTGGGGACAGGCACCAGGCAGCAGCTGCCCAGGTGTTGGCTGCTCCTCTGCAGAGGTCCTACATTCAATACAGATCCACTAGGTGGAGATGGGCTATGCCTAGGGGCCACCCTTTATACCAGGACACACACGTGTTTTGTACAGTGTTTTCTCAACTGTCTTCTGAACAAAAGATATAATATATGACAGGATAATTATATATGAGAATGAAAATGTACATATATAAATTATTGTATATGTTTCTTGAGATTGTACATAATATTTGAGTGTGTAAATAAATGTTCAAAAAATATATATATATCGATTGGCCTCCGAACTCCATCGATATCAATCCCTAGAGCACTTGTGGGGCTCTATGGAAAGGCATATCAGACATCTGGATACACCAATCACTTGCATACCTGCATTGATGACTACATTACACACACCTTGGTTGGCCATACCTCCCGACATCTTGTGGAATCAATGCCACGTTGGATAGCTGCTGTACTGAGAGCAAAAGGAGGACCTACGAAGTATTAGGTAGGTGGTCATAATTCAGTGATCACTCAATGTATTTAATTATGAATTGCTGAATGACGCATGATAGTTTTTTTTTTTTCTGGGAGCATTTATTTCATTATGGCAATTTGTATGAAAACGACTCGAGTGTCAGTTAACTGTTTAAACTGCAAAGGCATGTCCTTAATTAATGCTCTTAATTAAATCTTGTGGACAGTATGATCACAAAGTGATTACGTGCTACTGATTCCAGTCAATTAGAGGAAGATTGAAGTTTCCCATAAGACATTCTCACTTGCTTGTCCATTCCATCTGCGTGTAGAGACAATCATCATAATCTTCACAATCCTTAAGCTCATCATCCTCGGAGACTTTAACCTTCCACTGTCAGCCACAAAGAAGCTCCTAGATACTCTGTCATTGAACATGCCGGAAATGGGCATTGGTCTTATTCATGTTCCTGCCTCACACGGCGATGCCACCCTGCAGCGCATCTTCTCAAACTGTTTAGTAAAGGAAACCCTGACCATAACTGAGAACTTCCTTCCGTCCAATCATGTTCCGATTGCTGCGATGATATCTCTGCAGGCACCTAAGGATGAACGTACACAAATACAAACTACAAACACTGTCAGGACAGTATACAATCCAAAATAGATCAACATTGGAAAAGTTACTACCCTTTTCCAACTTTACCCATGGAACATACTGGCTGAGCTTAACATAAATGAGGCTGCCTACTGGCTTTCGAGATGGATGGAATTCATTGCAAGGTCTGCAATGTCCAAAACTTATATCCTTTGTCTCCACTCAAAGCCATGGTGGAATGACCTCCTGACCAAGGCCTTTAGGGAAAAACAAGCATCCCATGCCTCTTACAAGAAGTCGCCTTCACAAGAGTCATACGCCAAATTTTCCCAAGCAAGGATGGATTTCCAGAAGAGGAAACAATTTTCTCTTGACAATTTCATGAACGGCCGGCTATCCAGGGAAAAACGTGTGTGGTCCACTAGTCATACTTGTACCCCTCTATCTTTAGATGTCCGGTAATGGTGTGAGCATGTGCTGCGTTTTAAGCGAGATCACCGTGTGTCCGAAGCATATCCTTGGAATGAAGCGTTTAACGTTTCTTCACCTTCTAGTAATACAGAAATTTCCGGAGAACAACTAATAAAAATAATAAATTCACTACCTGACAAGTCCACCATAGGAATTGACGCAATACCTCTTTTTAGTCTAAAAATTGCTTCCTATTTCATCAGCAAAGAGCTCACTCAACTCTACAACAAAGTACTCAAATTTGCACAGGTGCCTTCAAGCTGGTTATCATACAGAGTCGTGGCAGTTCCGAAAAAGCCTCTTGCGAAAAGACCGGCTGACTTCAGGCCAATATCAATTGCCTCTCCCTTCCTGAAATGCCTCGAGAAGTGCATCTATAATGATGTAGCACTCGCAATCTTTGCGCATAGGCCAAAACATACCCATTATGCCATGCCTAATAGATCTACCGTAACCTGCCTACAGTCATTATCACAGAAAATACTCGAAGACCTTCACACCATTTTTCTGGATATGAAATCTGCTTTCGACTCAGTCCAAATACCACCCCTTCTTGCCTTACTCGAGAGATTCTACGGGATATCCGGAAATATGCTCGAGATCCTCAATAATTTGCTATCTAGGAGAATGCTCCACTTCAAAGGCGATGGTATTACAGTCACTAAAAGCGTCGAAGTAGGGATCTCACAAGGTGGTTCTCTCTCAGCCTTGTTATTTGCAGCAATATTTAATACTAGTTTACATAATTTGGCTACTGAAAACTGATCCCTTATTTCGTCAATATCTGTATATTTGACCATGATGGCTTCGATACAAAACATTGCAAAATTTGAGTGTCATTTCGGCCATAGAAGTTCTTAAATAATTCTGCATTTAAATAAATCTGTATTTAAAAAAAAAAGTTTTCATTTTAATTGCTGCTGATGTAAAACTATGACAATTATTAAAAAAATTATAATTGAAAAACACATTATTACACATTTAAAACATATAAATCTTTATTAACAAAAAGCCGTTACACCGAAAGATATTATGGACAAAAAAGCACATGCATGTAATTAGTTATCATACTCGAGCGCAAGATATGCGCGAAGTTTTGGAGGAAGTTCAAGCTCTTCGATGCCTTTTGGAAGTTCCCAGTTGTCATATAGACGCTGTCTAATGACACGCCGACAAAAGTATGTGAGCTTTGACGGGTTCAAGCATCGTTCTGCGAGCTGAGGCAGACGTGTAGATGTGATATCCAGGAACCTCACTGCAGGGAACCTCAAAAGTCCTGCAAGATCAAAAGAAATCAGGCAGTCGTTGATGGCCCTTTGCAAAGGTCCTAGCGATAGCTGAGGAGCAACGCGAAGTAAAAATTTAATGATCCTAAAACACTCGTAGAAGCCGACCTCATTTTGTACTCCTCTGAGTACCCCATCAATGAATGGGAACAAAATCTTCACAATGAAGCGGCAAGTACGGTATGCAGCGTGTGTGGGCTGATAGAATGGCTTCTCAATCACTACTAAAGCTCCATATCGAAACAACTGTGACATTATTTGAGATGAGGGTCCTGTACAATGGAATACTTCTCCAACGCTGCACAAATGTTCGATGAACCGTTTACCGTCAATGGTCACCTTTTCACTATTCGTCACTCGAAGGAAATAGCACAGAGGAGATTCCTGCCCTGATGTACTTTTACGAACATTCCTATCACGCGGTGGCCCCTGACCTTTCCGCTGATGCCCTGATGTACTTTTACGAACATTCCTACCACGCGGTGGCCCCTGACCTTTCCGCTGATGCCCTGATGTACTTTTACGAACATTCCTACCACGCGGTGGCCCCTGACCTTTCCGCTGATGCCCTGATGTACTTTTACGAACATTCCTATCACGCGGTGGCCCCTGAACTTTCCACTGGATTGAAGGATCGAGAATAGTTCTGTAAAGTGGATCTTCGAAATCGAACTCCTTGAAGAGCAGAAGAAACTCTCCTGCCAGTTTGGTATTACTAATGTTATATTTATAAGCGAATATAGCGAGACCAAACATTGCATATTTGACATCCAGCCAATCCTCAAACAGCTCACCTCGAATTATTCTGATGTTGGACGACTTGAAGCGGTGGTGGCACATTCGCTTAATGTATGCAATTTCGTTCTTCCACTTGTTGCATAAGTCTGTCAAAAATTGCATCTTGAATTCTCTGTTCTTTGAACAATGTAAAAGAGCATGGTTGGCCAAAATAAATTGTTTGAGGAATGAGATCAGACGGTAGTTTTTTCGTTCTGGCATCTTTAACCTATGAACATAAACAATAAAAAGGATTTTATTAAATACTCTTCTATATGATTCTTACCAAAATATTAAACAATTCATAAGATTTAAAGAACTGTCAGACAAATAAGTACAATTAAGTGTCCATCAATGTCTACATTGATGGATCTTTCTTTATTTATTAATCATCCATGCAATACTTAGTCTGCCACCATATCAAACGTAGTTTCGAATTTGTTACATCATATCACAAATATTATTGGACACTCTTGTCCAAACATTGGTTTCTATTATATAAAACAATATGTTTTTCCTCACAACATTTACAAGAGACAAGGGTCTCTGATGTCAATGATTCTCTTGAACTGTATTGCTGACAGTTGGACTACTATTACCTGAGATACTACCGAAATCTCAAATCAAACTGCAATCCCTACTGGAATTCAATAGCTCAGATATCAAAAGTTGAAGATAAGATCAACTGGAAAACAAACTGTGGCAGCCTTATACACCAAAGCAAAGCTTCCCTACTTAACTTTGATAACAGTATATTTCGGCAAGTCACAAACAGTAACAGCAATGGCAAATTTACACTCAAAATCCATTTCGTGGATAGGGCGCAAGAAAATATTTTAAATTGACATCAACACCATCCTCTTAATCGATCTGATATCATTATTCTTTGAAGTAAACACAAAACAAAGGATGTTTGATCATTAAAAATTATACTGTGATCAACTTTTTCTTTTGGAAATGGTAAATTAATTTTTTTTAAATTCACAGAGTATAGGTAAAATATAAATTGTTAAATCAGATGTACACTGTTCGCCAATGTTCTTCTTATTTAATTCACATGTCACTTAAATAATAATGGTCTCCAATCGCGCCTCCATACTTAAAAGAACGACTAGGAAATCTTTATGCAGGGGTATCTCATATGAGCAAATGCAGCCGGAATTAAAATTACGTGACGCCCCCCCCTGCCTGAGAAAGAATCTCAGGATGAATTGGGACAGTGTCAGTCCAAGGTTGATGCGAACGGATCCATACGTAAAGCTACCTTTAAAGCTAAGAATAGTAGTAACTTTATTTAGCAAAATTCTAAAATACTTCCTGGATGAAAAATCTTTGCAACCCTCGCCTGAGACAGACTAACTGTCGCTTCATACCATCGTTGGAAGGTCGAGAGAAAACAGACATTCCAGCTGGTAGAACCTATTGGGATAAGTTTCAGGTAACTCAGATGAAATATCCGAATTCCATGCTTGATTTGCCACTGTAAGTAAAAGGACTGTAGTGAAGAGGAAGTTGATGTCAGTGGATGTTGGTGTGCCTACGGAGAGGATGTCAGTCGGTTAACTCTGCTCTGTATAACACTCAGCAGTTAGAATCCTCATTAAATTTCCTGTCGTGAATAATTATTTAAAGAAATGTCCGAGTTCGTCCAGATAAATAATTTTCAAAATTAAATTAAAATTGTAGTTCAGTGCTTTTTGTAAGTCGCGTTTGAAATACAAAATTGAGGACAATGAATTATTTTCTAAGTCATCCTATATAGAAAATGCAGGGGTTGACACAGAAATAAAGTAGCGGAGTTTTATATCTTGAATGGAATCTTCTATTGGTACCTGAAACCTGGGCCGGATTTCCCATTAGGCACTGTACCTACGAACGAAGTAAAAAAAAAGTAAAAAGGTAGGGAGGAAAAGGTTTTCAGAATTAAAAAGAAACAAAATAAACACTGTCGTCAGTATCCAGATTACTTGTACCATTTCTGTGACTAGTGCATCTGCAATACGATAAAAAACTAGAATTCGAAATGTATCTTTTGCACTTAGTTCTGCAGGTACCAGTTCCTCTGGTGTTTCAACGAACGATTTCTTCCTTTTCCGCTTTCGATCTTCATATTGTCTGTAATCAGAATTTGGAACGAATTCTTTTGACATTTTTTTCAAAATCATCAAATTTGTCTTCGTCTCGAACATCAATCAAATAATCCAGAACAGCATCATATAATTTTACAATTAATTACGTATAATTCAATTCCGGGTTCTTTAATTGCTTTGTTCACTCTTTGTTTTTTAGAACATATTCCTAAATGACAATCATTAATGCTGTTTCGAACCTGTTCAGTACTTCCTTGAATCTGGCTTGGGCTCCAAAATACATCCCTCTCATATTAGCAGCCTCGTCATATGGCTGAGATCTGTAATTTGCTACATCTATTCCATGTTTATCAAGAATAGATGCTACCGTGTCAAACAGATATTTTGCGTCATGCTTTTCAATGGGAACAAACAAGAAACGCTCAGGTACTTCGCCATCTTTTGATACATGACGAATAGTCACTATAAAATCGTGATTATCACTATAAAATAATCACTATAAGATATTTTAAATTAGTTACACAAATCGATTGATATTCGAAAATTTCACATCTAAGACTATCACCAGAGTATGAGTAGTCTTAGATCTTTGAGTAGACTGGGGTTCAAGCCCATCACTGCTAAATACCGTCGATTTATTTTATTTTATCCAATAAAAAAATAAGAAATTCTGGAGGTCACAAGAAAACGAACAAATATAATTTGTTGATTAATACTGAATATTGAAACTAGTGGTATAAATTTTGTTTTATAAAAAACAAAAATACATATTTTTGTGTTTTATAAAATTCACTAAAAAATCAATAACAAACAAAAAGATTTTTAAATTAAAAATAAAATAAACTAATGAAATATCTTGATTGAAAACATGGTGTCCTCAATCAGGATATCTTCAATCTGTATTCCTAGAATTAAAGGACTTAAAAATCAAGGACATATGGATAGCAAGACTAAAATGCCTTAAATGTGAAATTGAGGATTTGGAGAGTCAACAGGCTGGCCCGTGGTTCCAACATGATCTGGGGTTGTTTCTGTTTTTCTAGAGTGACTAACATCGTCAGAATTGAAGGAAGTTTAAGAAAAGAAGGCTATAAAAACATTCAACCACAGGGGTATTGCAAATTATGGTGTAGCTACCCCAATCACCTGACTTGAACCCAATAGAGCTTTATGGAATCATCTGGACTGTGAAGTCTACCCATCCTCACACTTTTTAGGCAGGAATTTACACTTACTGAGAAAGAAATTTATAAACTTTTTTGTAATTAGGATCAAGTGATAATTAAACCTAGTGTGATTTGCTAAGTAGACCAAATTATATTTTTTTAATTATTATTATCTGTTTATTTCCATAAGGAACCACCCCGGGACGGCAAAGTGCCAGGAGGGTGCTAAATACATATCAGGGTACGAGAAACTACGTGCAATTGGTTACATATACTGTACACGTAGTCTCGTCCCGAAATATTTTGTACACATTTTATGTTTAATACATACAGTATTTACACATTTATGATTGTGTACAAACATTATACAGCTCATATATTTAGAATTCACTAATAATTCCACATATAACTTACCTATTTACATAACTGTTACAGAAGGTGTATTTTTCCGGTCAACAATTATTATTGTTCTTAAAGTAGAAAGTTTCTCTTTTACTCTCAATTCTTTGGTACTTTGCAGCCGATTCATATTTCGGTAAGTCTGTACGAATTCTGGAAGATCTCTTTCCGGTATGTTGCATCCTCACACAGTTTTTCAGCATCTATGTGTAGTGAGTTAAATATTTTCGCTGTATTTGATGGGAAGAATCTTTGCAGGCTACTAAGATTGTTGAGGACTGGACGCAGTGGATTATTTACTTCTCCGCAACGTCTAGCAGTGGCACGCGGTTTGACTAGAATATTATCCAGGACTGGAGCATCTACTCTGCCTGTGAGCATTTGTGCAAGAGTGTTTATGTTCCTGTTAATTGTCCGCTGCATCCAGGGTGCGATGTTAAGGTTTGAGTAGAGAATGGCCCTTGAGATAGTAAAAGGGTGGCCAGCAACTCTGTTAAGCCATCGCAAGAACCAGTACTCGATCCCAAGGACGGACTTATAATGTGAATCTGGAGCTGATGACCAGATTTGCGAGGCATACATTGCAATTGGCAGGACACACATTAAAATGTACTTGGTCGCTAGCTGATGATCACTAATTCCTACCAGTTCCTGTCTAGTAGCCCATAAAGCGGCGAATATTTTTGTCTTCATATGGACGAAGTGTTGAGCAAAGGTGAGTCTGTCATCCCACATAAGACCTAAGTCCAGGTGAGAGTGCACTTTTTCAACACTAGACCCGTTCACAGAGATCGAGATGTCATTTTTATTCTGCTTGTAAGTTATAGTCATTTGGGCAGACTTCTGTGCATTAATACGGAGCCCGATGCAATCCAGGTAGCTCTCAAATTCTCGGATTGTGCTATTTGCCATCTGGCAAATACCTTCTGCTGATTCATGGTCTTTGGAAGTGATGAAGAATTTTACATCGTCAGCATATGTTATAAAGTCGTGGTACTGTGCAAGAAACGGCTCCAGGGCGGCCGCGAAGAGGGTAGCCGAAAGAACTCCCCCTTGTGGCACTCCTCGCGAGATGGTAAAGTATGATTGTAGCTTCTGGTGCTTAACAGTAAGTTTTCTATGTTCTAGCAGGCTGGTTATTACAGCTAACAAATTTCCTCTTAAATTAAAATAATTCCTTAAAATCGCAATGAGCGCTGGAGTTGAGACGTTGTCGTAGGCTGCGGAGATATCCAAAAAAATAATATCAATTTGTTTTTTCTCATTTAGTGCTCTCTGCACGCGAAAAGGGGTTTCCAGTAAGTTTGTTATTGTTGATCTCCCCGAAATGACTGAGTGCAAATGTGGTGGTCTATTCCTAAAGCAGTGTTGATTGATGGCGGGAAGCATTGCTTTTTCGAATACCTTCTGTAGGGTGCAACTAACAGAAATTGGTCTGTAATCCTTAGCCGATTTTGGGTGTTTAATCTTTGGTATTGGGGTTACAATGTAATTTTTCCAAGCTTGCGGGAAAGCTCCTGACCTGATGATTTCCTGATAGATGTGCAGTAATAGATCTATTATAAATGGGCTACTTATTTTAAGGATGAACATTGGAAATTTGTCTGGTCCAACAGTGGCCTTATTGGGCAGATCGTTGATTGCTTTCATTACGCTCTCTTTGGTGATTTGTATTTCAATCAATGGAGGTCTTGTTGGTTCCTCTCTTGCCGAATAGTTTCGCTTGTTTATATCTTTCAGGAATTCCAAAATTTTGTTACCATTATCAGTGTTTTCAATTTGATTCAGTCCGTGCGGGTTACCAAAAGTGTTATTAGCCCATTCCTTGAAAATGCAGTCGGTCATATTTTCGGTGCTATTTCTATTGCTAGTAATTCTTTTTGCTCGTTTTAGTTTGTTACGAACAACACTGCAGTGTGCCTGTCGTTTTGCTTTGATGAAATGTGCTCTTTCCTTCTTATAACGCACGTGATCGGCAGGATGACCCGTTCTTTGCCATTTTCTATACAGTTTTTGCTTCCTGAGGAAACTTGTTTTCATTTGTGGGTTGAACCATTCTTTTGTTCTCTCAGATATTTTGATTTCTTTTGCTGCTCCTTCCAATGCTATTTGGTATAGCTTTTTAGTGATAATTTCTAAAGCTTCGTCTACTGGCTCTTCTCGCAGGTCGTTCCAGTTGTAACTAGTCAGGTGACTGAGAATGACTTCTGCATTAATATACTTCACGGAGAAAAGATACTTACTTTGTTTTATCCAGTTCGTGTGCTTACCCTGCATGTTTTTATGAATCTTCAGTGCTGCTTCTATTTCAATGGGATTGTGGTCCGACTTAAATTTTATGCAGTTTTGCGCTAGTCTTATGTCTAAGGAACTATGATACAACAGGTCAAGTTGCTGCATTCCCCTTGTCACTGGTGTCGGAAGTTCAGTTAAGTGCAAAGCACCCAATGTAGCATCCAGCTCTTTCTTGGCCTCCCTGTGTTTCGGAAGAGGCAGATTAAAATCCCCCGCTATTATTGTGTCGACTGATGGCTTTAGATTTGCAGCAAGCCAAGCATAGAGTTCGTTTCTTGTCTCCTTTGTGTGCTCAGGTGGGAGGTATATGATGCATAACTGTATTTTCATGTGCTCTTTTGAAAAGGTAACGCAAATCCCTTCAAAGTTGTTTGAATTGGTTTTTCTTTCTCTTATAGGCTGGTATTTATTTTGATAGCAAATTATAACTCCTCCTCCTCGCCTATCTGTTCTTCCGGTTCCCACACATTTGCAGTTTGCTGCCGCAGTTAGCCGATCTAACTGTTTTCCATTTCCCAACCAGGTTTCTATTAGGCAAATGAAATCCAGGTCCTCGTACATCATCATCGTTTGTAAGGTGTGGAGCTTATTTGAGATGCTCCTCACGTTTTGTGCAAACAAGTGGATGTGATGTTCTGCATCCCCAGCTGGGGTTAGTTTTTTTGATTGCTATTGAGCCCGATTCCTTGAATCATTTTTAACCAGTGGTCTGGCCCATCTGTCTCTGTAGGGCTTGACTAAGGTACCTACTGGCCAGGCGTTTACGTCTTGTAGGCAAGTTGCTTTATGTGGTGGACAAGAGATTATAAAGGAGGAGTAAGCTGGGTGTCGTGTTTTCACTTGCTTTACTTCTACAATTATCCCATGTTCGCCCTCACACATGGCTTTAATGTTTCTGGGCTGTGTTGTGGGCCCCAGCCTTGATACAAAAATTTTCTCTCTGGTTGCAACGGAAGTAATGTTGTAGATTTCAGAAAACCGTTTGTTTGTTTCAGGTGTGCTACTGGAAGATACGTTAATACTTTCTCTGCGAACTGGATTACGTCGTCGGCCGTCCTCGGCCAGAGTAGGCATGAAATTTTGAGATGGGCGGGTATTTCCACCCTCAAAAGTGTTATGCTTTTTAGGTAGCTTAGCGATGTGCGCATAGGTGAGTGGGTTTGCAGGAACATGATCTGAGGGGGCAGATGTAACTCTGGCGTTCGTACTCTTGGAATACATGCATGCCCCAATCATTTCAGTGGATTCCTGTTGTCCTAATTTTTCTGAGACTTCTTTATTTTGGTTTCGACTTTTCCTAGTGGAATGTGTGGAGCCATTTCCTTGTGCTGCCCCTAAAGTTTCACTGGGTTTGGTACTATTGCTTGCGAGGTCCTGCTGCAAACAGACAGTTCTCGGCTGGGCTTGAAGTTCATATATTATTTGGCTGTCTTGTAGTTTTGCAATTCGTTCTGATATGTTTTCCCCCGAATGCAATTCGTTTCTTGCCGTCTGTTTGTGATTTTCAATGCTTTCAATCCTCTTGTGCAGTCCCTGCATATCACCACTTTTCTTCGGGTAGCTCTGCCTCGCATAGCAAGTTTCGTCGGTTACGGGGGCCGCTGAGCCACCTTGTGCAACGAGGAATGATTCAAAGCAATCTAGCTTTTCCTCTAGTCGTTTAAATGTGTGCAATATTCTACTGTTTTGTTCTTTGAGAAGAAAATTCTCTTCCTGCAATTCCTGTAGCATTTTATGTACAGGGATTAAATTGCTCGCGAGGTTTTCAGCGTATTCCACAGCCTGCATCGAAAAGGGTCTGATGCAGTCTGCAAGGATATCCTTTAATTCCGTACGCGAGACGTATTCTTTACGGTTCTCTTCTTGCCTTTCATTCAGGCTATGATTGCTCCTCTGTCTAGCGGAAGTCCCTTCAGAGTGCTCGCAGTCTTCCGGGCAAATATCGCATCCCAAGATTTCCAAAATTGATCCTTCAGGATGGCCCAAGATGTCATTTCCAAGGTCAGTCTGCGAGAGGATTACTCTTGTTGCTTGTTCAAGGTCGTTAATCTGTTCTTCGCAAGAATTTTCACAAATGACTTCATTAGGTAATTCTTTATTATTTTTCCCTGTTTGTTGCCTACAAGCGTCACATTCAAACTTGCGTTTTCTAGTTTTGTTTAATCTCTTAATATTTACCGAAGTACAATCAGGCTTATTGCAATAGTTTTTGTGACAATTAACGCATTTAATTATGAGGTCATCATTGGTCAGACAAATGCAGCAAGTAAGCGGCACGGCTGATGCGTTGAAATCTGTCATTTTGAAATGTAAACGGGAGCCGGAATTTCAGTAATTTCGAGGCAGGTAGTCTTTAGTACAACAAGATAGGGCACTTCTATCCTTCGATGACTAGTGCTGACGTATGCAGGTGGGAGTGGGGGAGGTTTAATCCCTAACTTTGTCTCTGCTTGACCTTGTTCAAAGCTTAAGTGCTGTATTGCCTCAAGCAGAATATTGCTATGTTCCTCTGCACTGAATCACTATAAACCAACAGCTCGTTTCAACTATTACGTGAAGTATGAATGCTTAAAATCAAGATTAGACATATTACCTGTTTAGGATTCCATTAGTAGACAGTTATTTGGATAGTTATTTTTATTTTTATTTTTTTTTTTTTTTATGAGAACCCCAAACACGAGAGGTATTAGAACCTATAGTACATAGTACCGTGCTTGGGTTGGAGGTTGAGAAGACGAAAGAAGATATTTGTTGACATTGGACTTGAACTTATGCAGACTGTAATTTTCAGGAAATGCGTATGAAGGAAGGTTGTTCCAGAAAACGGCAGTTGAATGAATAAATGAGGAAGATGAAAAGTTGGTTCTGTGGGTTTGAAGATGGACAGTAAATGGATGTTGGCTGGTGGCGACACGTGTTCGGACTGTTTTGAAAGAGAGAGCGGGAATTATAGAAGCCAATTCAGAAGATCAGTGCCTATGGAAGTATCTGTAGAAGAGGCATGCAGCAGAAACAGTACGTCTATGAGAAAGCGAGTGGAGAGACTCTGTTAGAGATGAATCATTAATTAACCTAACTGCCCTCTTCTGAATGGAATCAAGAAGCCTGAGAGAGGTTTTGGGGGCACCACCCCAGATGTGGGAACAATATTCCATGGCAGGGCGGATTTGCGATTTATACAGAGTGAGCAGCTGTTTGGAAGAAAAGTAACGCCGAGAGCGAAAGAGAAAACCAAGTTTTTTAGATGCAGAGGAAGCAATATTTGTAATGTGCTTGTGCCAACAGAGATTAGAAGTCAGGGTAATCCCCAAAAGAGATATATCAATTTGCCTAGAAATCGGAGTGTCACTAAAGATAAGCATAGGAGCAGAAGAATCCTTTTTGCGAGATATAAGACAAGACTGAGTTTTAGAAGGGTTGAAATCAACTAAGTTGTCTTTGCCCCACTGGAGAATTAGCTGAAGATCGGCATTTAAGGAATTGTCAGCAGATTTTCGAGAACTTGAAGCTGATTGAGCAGGACAAGGTTTCTCAAAATGGAAAGTTGAATGCAATGTGCTATCATCGGCAAAACTATGGATAGGATTTCCAGTCAATGGAAGAAGGTCATTGATATACAAGAGGAAAAGAGTGGGGGAAAGAACTGAACCTTGGGGGACACCGGCATTAGTGGAGAAGTTAGAAGACAGAGAGCCATCTACCATCACCCTCAGTGAGCGATCAGAGAGAAAACTGGATAACCAATTACTAAAAACAGTTGGCAAACCATAAGATGGAAGCTTGTTTAGAAGACCTTTATGCCAAACACGATCAAAAGCCTTTGAGATGTCAAGAGCAACTACTTGTGTTTCACCGAACCTTTCCATTGAATTAGTCCATAAATGTTCTCAAAACCTGTGCTCCTGAACTTACTCCTATTCTTTGCCGTCTTTTTTCACTCTCTTATTCCAACTCTCTTATGAGAACATAAGCCAGAATATCACCAGAGGATCGACACTGACGGAATCCATACTGGTGATCGTTGATCAGACGGAAGGTTTCTAGGTAGTTTAAGAGTTGGCGGTTAATTGATTTCTCCATTACTTTAGAAAGAGTAGAAGTAATTGCAATGGGACGATAATTGGATGGGAGGGATTTGTCACCCTTTTTAGGAACTGGCTGGATATGAGCAAATTTCCAAGCAGAAGGAAAAACACCTTTGGAATAAGAGAGTGAAAAAAGACGGCAAAGAATAGGGGTAAATTCAGGAGCACAGGTTTTGAGAACAAGTGGAGAAATACCATCAGGACCTGGAGCTTTCTTAGCATCAAGATTCATCAAAATCCTTCTGATATCCTTTTGACGGAAGACCACAGGAGGCATTGAATGGAGCGTGTTAGGAATGGTGGGGTGTGTTACCAAGATCATTAATAGATGAGCTGGAAGAAAAATGGGATGCTAGCAGGTCAGCTTTATCCTTGGCTGAAGTGACAACAGAACCATCTGGTTTGGACAGAGGTGGGAGCAGAGATGGGCAAAAGTTGTGGCCAATAGCTTTGGCAAGAGACCAGAATGCTCGGCTACCATTAGGGCAAGAAGCAAGTTTTCTACTCTTAGCCTGTTCAAACTCTAGTTTGGACTGATTAATAACTGCTTTACAATTGTTGCGAGCTTTGGTGTAGGCAGAAAATGAAACTGAAGAATTAGAAACAAGCCAATTACGATATGCAACATTCTTCTCTTGGACAGCCTTAGCACATTTATTGGAAAACCAAGGTTTAGATAAAGGACGAGATTTTAAAGTGGAGTGTGGGATAAAGGATTCCATTCCTGCAAGAATAATTTCATTGACACGATCTGAGCAAACGTTGACATCAGAAGTTTTGAAACAGTAATCCGACCAAGGAAAAGAAGAAAAGAAGTCTCGCAGGTCATCCCATTTTGCATTCTTGTAATGCCAAACAATACGAGGTTGGGAATAGCCATGAGATAAAGGTTCCATTGGAGAAGAGACAATCACCAAGTTGTGATCTGAAGTGCCTAAAGGACCTCTCACTTCGACCTTGTACTTAGAAGGGTTATTTGTGAGAAAAAGATCAAGCGTATTGGCTGTATGATTAGGATTGTCTGGTATTCTTGTAGGTAAATGAACAATCTGTGCTAGGTCATTAGTAATTGCAAAAGCCTCAGCATCTCGACCTGCTGGGTCGGTGTGACTAGAAAATGGAAGCCAGCTGGAGTTGTGAACGTTAAAATTACCTCACTGTTAGGAAAGTTGGACTGGAGAAAGTCAAGTTGCAAAGAGAGGAAGTCAAAGAGCTCCAAGTGATTAGTGGAGTTGGGAGAACGGTAGAGACAACAGATGAATTTGACACAATGAGGTAGAGAGATTTTAAGCCAGAGAAGATCAAAGAGAGAAGATTCCAAATTGCCAAGTCTCTGACAGGGAATATCAGAACAGACATATGCACAAGTACCACCTTTGAGGCGAAAGGAATCATACAGCAAATATTTTGGACATCTGAGATGAGAAGTAGTTGAATCAACTGATAACTGAGATTCAGTCAGAAAAAGTACATGGGGTTTGGAAGACTGCAAGTGGAAATGGACATCGTTGAGATTGGAATTAAGACCACGTATATTTGTGAAATGAATTAGGAAGTCCTTGGGAGGTTTAGATCTTTTCGCAGATAAGCTTGCTCTATTATTTTGACAATTCATGGTGTATTCAATAGTAAGAAAAAGTGGGTGGGACATGCTGTATGAAGTAATGAAATTTTTGGATATGGCGTACATGTGGTAAGAATATACCCAGATCCTTGACATAACGTGGCCTCGACAATGCTCCCCGCATACACACTACTCGGACTCCCTCCAGTCACTATCTGGCAGAGTAGAGGTAGCAAGATTATACACTAGCTGATCCGGAAGCCTCCTAGAGAGTTACCAATAGGTTTGGTCCGGTGTACTATCTAGCGGCCGGCCTGCGAACACCGTTTTAGAGCTGTACCCTCGAAATGTAAGGAATATTGGATCTCGCCACGACATTCATCATAACCTCAAAAATCATCAATCATACTGCATGATGGAAGAGATAGGGAAGGGTTGGCCGGAACTTAGCTCTAGAGACTAAACATGGGTTCCACCACTTCAAGCCTCCAATAAGCAAAGTGGTGGTATTTCACCGGTTGATGAGAGTCATCTACCACCTAGTACTGCCTGGTGACATAGAGGGGCGGCGTTCCTCCATGTGGTGTGGGCGCCACACCTAGACCCCTGCTTACGTTGGTTCACACCTGGGTGGTCACCCACCATGTACTTGTGCATGGAGGTTATACCCAGGATTACTAACAGTCCCACCATCGTGAAGGTGCAAGCAGAGGATTTGGCTGTCATAGACCGCCCGGACTTCGCCGAAATTGGGTCCACTTGACTTAAGTGTCACCCGAATATCAGTTCCATCAGCGTTTTAGACTCCCAGGTAGCAAGAACAGCTTGTCTGGCATATCTGAGAGAATGTCTGTGACAACCTCAAGGACCAAAACTAAGAAGCATATTCTATTGGGAACAAGCCAATATCATTCAAACCCCAGATTCTTATTTTTAAATTGAAATAGTGAAACCGCTAAGCCTAATTATCAACAATGCGTATGTGATTACAGCAAAACGCGTTAGCATGCGGTCAGCAGAATGCTAAGCCTAATGAGATTAAATAGATAATGAGAGGGTTCTCACAAGATAACTCTGGTAATGACAAAATTTTCTCACCCACATAATCCGCTTACTTAGTTCTTTCAGCTGGCACACTTTTCCAGTGGAAGAAAACACTTTAAACACATTAAATAATTCAAAATTCAGGAGCTCGAGAAATCGTGGCTATACTAAATGACGGCCATGTAAAATTACATTTACATAAAATACATTTACCTGAAATCTACGTCGCTCTCACTGTCAATCAAAGCAAATATAAGTGTGCTGCTACTGATACGATGAACAAAACATATAATCAGGAAAGGTTTTTCCCTGTGTCGATAGAAGTTACATAATATTCCTTTGAACCAATAAAAAATAGCTATATTTGATAAAGAGAATCTTTATAGTAACGAACGCATGTCCCTTTATCAACTGACAAGTTAATATAAACTTTTTGAATGCAATACAACGAGCAAAGTGTGGCACGTTAATCATGCGTCATTGTTGTAGCACGGACGTGTGCTGCTTTACGCCAGTGATCATCCAGCAATAAAACGGTTGTCTCCAGGATGGGATGTAGACGCATGCCTTTCTGGCGGTTTAATGCCTTAGGATTGTTTATTATGTTGAGTGACTCCAGCCATAGGCGGTGGCGAAAGCGTCGTAAGTGGTCCACTATCTCAAAGTCGCGTTTGGGGTCAAGATCGTGGTTGGTGGCCCAAAAATGTTCTGCGACCGCGGACTGGTCAGTTTCGGCAAGCCGGATTGCTCTGTCGTGTTCCGTGAGGCGATCCTGGAGACGTCTCGATGTCTCACCTACGTAGCAACTGTTACAGGCCCTACAGGTGATACGGTACACTACATTGCTGCGTAAGACAGGTGTGACAGGGGTCCTCACGCTGGAGACAAGTGAACGTAGGTTCCTGCAGGGTAATTGCACACATTTGATGTTGTAACTTCTAAGGACCTTCGAGATACGTCCTGACACTCCTGGATAATACGGAATGTAGGCGGACGATATGCCGACTTGCTTCGGAGGTCTTGGGTTAGATGTGAGTTCTTCTGCCTGTAACAAGCATCTGTTTAGTACATGGGATGGATACCCGCATCTGGTTAGGTCCGCCTTCACACGGGAGATCTCGTTACGCCTAATTGTGTCGGTGCTGGAATGGCTCCAGGCCCTGGAGAATAGGGTGCGGGCAGTGCTATTGAGATGGCTTGGAGCGTGGCCGGACCCGTAGTTGGTGAATTGACCGCACCACATGGGTTTGCGGTATACTGAGGTCTCTAGATGTGTGCCTACGCGATGCACTAGGACGTCCAGGAACGGGAGCGAACCGTTCACCTCTGATTCTACGGTAAACTTGATGAAATCGGACAGGGAGTTGAGGTATTCCAGCAGTGCAGTTTCAGAACCACGTGGTATTACGGTAAAAATATCGTCAACGTATCTACACCACGTTGTAATAGGTGTAGGTGGGTTCTGGTGTATCTGCTCCTCCAGATCTTCCATGGCGATGTTAGCTACTACGGAACTGACAGGGGCACCCATAGCAGTGCCATGTACTTGTTTGTAGAGTGAGTCTTCAAAGGTGAAGATGCTGCTTGATAGGCATAGGTTGAGGGCGGTACAGATGTCATCAGTGGATAGTGATGTCCTGGATTGGAGGCTTAAGTCGCTCTCGAGGAGCCTTCTGGCGCAGTGCACGGCCTGTTGGACGGGAATCGAGGTGAATAAAGAAACCACGTCAAATGATGCCATGACAGAGTTGTCAGGGATTGAAAGGTCCTTAATGAGGTGGATGAATTCACTGCTGTTTTTAACGGTGTGAGATGTATTACCTATAAGAGGCGAGAGGAGGCGCGCGATATGTTTGGACAGTTCATACGTTGGGGCACTGCAGCAAGACACTATAGGTCTGAGAGGAATACCCGGTTTGTGGATCTTTGGTAATCCATAGAATTGCGGTAGTTGGCAGCCAGTAGCACGTAGAAGATGCTGAGTCGTGGTCGAGATCTTCTTATCTTTAAGCCATGCGTGGACGAGTTTATTAACATTTGCCTCCAGACGTTTCAAGACTTTAATGGATAGATCAGGTAGAGGTTCATATACGTTTGGATCGAGTAATAGGGTCAAGGCTTTCTCTCGGTAGGCTGATCGGTCGAACACAACAGTCCGGCGCCCTTTATCCGCAGGAAGTACAACGATGGAGTTGTCTTTTCTTATAGATGATAGGGCGGCACGCTGACGATGGTTAAGGTTTGAGTACGTTTTCCGAGTGTTGCGGAGGATTGCGGCGGTCTTGAAACGGATCTCGTTGGCAGTTTCTTCGGGAAGGTTGGTAATACTGGCTTCTATACCCATAGCGAGCTGTGTGATAGGAGGTTTGGATGGTATAACGGCGAATTTCATACCGTTTGATAAAACATTCAGCTGCTCGCTGGACAGTTCTTTGCTACTTAGATTCAAGACGAAAGAAGTCGTGTCGTTTGAACGAGTGTTCGCCTTTAAGGAGTTAGCTTCTATGCTTAAGTTTATGAACTTGCGCTGTTGGCGTAAACGGCAGATATCAGAGGTCTGATTAGCCCGATGGCAGATGGTATGTGCCATCGGGCTAATCTTTATCAAATATGCGCTCAGCATTTAAAAAACACATATCAAAGTCGGGGATGATTATAGTCAAATTAGTAGACTCCCTCATGTGAACTTTTTTTTTTTTTGGCTCATTTCACACAGTATGTATTATAAAGAACAGCGATACTAAGTTGAGTTGGACAACAGTCTAAGAGCCACCAAAGACGATACATACAAACCATTGGGATAAAAGTGCAAAACTGCACGGCGTACTAGATCTGATGCAAAATTCAGGTATTCCCTGATGATATTCGATTTTCCACCAGTACTAACGGACCTAGTACTGGTGGAACGTCGTGCCAACAAAACATTCTCCATACCATGATACAACTTTCAGATGATGCTTGGGTCGTGTCAACAAGGCTAGCAGAGTCCATCGGTTTGTGAGGTTCTCGCTAATCGATGGAATTTCTCTCTCTGCTTACCAGGGCGCCTCCATAGCCAGGTGGTAAGGAGCAGCAGTGCGTAGCACACGCTTCTTGATTAGACCGGGGTTCGAGCCCGTTGCCACCAAACACGGAGGATGCGGAAAGGTCAGGGAATGACCACCGCATATTCCCGGAGCAATATGGCCTTAGTTGCTAATGCTCCTAAGAACCAAATAACAACAACATCTCTGCTTACCATCGGTGCAAAACAAAGTGTATCGTGATTCATCTGACCGTATGACTCTCTTCCATTGTAAGGGTAGGAACACCGGTGGCACCGTTCTGGTGCTGGATTGCTGGCACTGAGAGTGCGTGATACTACTGTAAACCCTTTATAGAGTAGAATCAGCTGGCACCGTTCTGATGAGGGTCTGCTGGCACTCTGGAGAATCCTGAGTGCGGGAAATATACTTGGATACTACTGACACTGTACAAGTGCGGGATTTCTGGCACTCCCTGAGTGCGAGATACAGAGCCCACTGGGCTCTGGTGATTGTGCAGGGGCACCTGTTCCCTGAAACTTTTACTCTCACTCCCAGATCCCTATTTTCGCCTCACAAATGGCGGACTTCTCAACTTTCAGTCCGCCCTCTGGCGGACTTCTCAACTTTCAGTCCGCCCTCCATTCCTTCCTTTCTGTCCCGTCTTTCATATACCCCCGTTCTATGTTTCCCTTTCTTTTCTTTTTTTTTTTTTAACTTGGCCTCTGTCAGGAAGCCCAGGTAACCCTCGCAAAGGCCAGCCAGAGTATGATGGGCAGCCTGGCTCACCTCCCAGTGGCGGCGGCGGGCAACGAGGGGTCCCACTACGGGCTGTGTGACCAAGCAGCCAAAGACACAAGAACAGACAACACTACTCTGACAGAAACCAGACATTACACTTTTTCTGGCTTTTACAGAGATTCTGTACATCTTCACAAAGTACCATGGCGCAGATGTGGGAAACCACCGCCTTACACAAAACACAAAACCTTAGAGTACGATGGCTTCACTCTTGAATTGTTTCTCTGCCGCATTTGCTGCTTTGAAATGTGGAAGAATCGCTTTTAGCGTACTGATTTTTGGTGAGTGCAAAACCGAGTTTTTTTTTTTTTATCCTTGGCCTTTTTAGTACCTCTGATCGTTGCTGAATCTTATGAGAATAAAGATTAAGCTTGAAACGTAATAAAATTTCTTAGTTGCAGAACTAGATGATGGTTTAGTGGTTGCCTTTAGAAAGATAAAAAACCAGAGTTCCTCAGATATTTTTTTCCCTTTGCTGACAGCACAGTTTTGACATGCTGCTTCCATAGTAACTCCTGGGGACATTAGTCGCCACTAGAAGTCTGAAAGACGATCTAAGTACTACAGATAGCTAAATTTGAACACACTATGAAAGAGGCAAGTAAGAAAGATAACGTCCTGCTATTTTTCTACAAAATTAAGTAGTGCATTCAACCATCCTCAAAAAGCTTCTGTCCAAATGCTCCAAAAAATTATAGACAGCAGTCATCACACCAGGACTTATGTGAAAATGAGACCTGGTGAAATGTTCTTAATTTTAAGATATAAAAGGAGCATAAGTCTGATGTTAAATCAGGTGACTAGGCTTATTTTAAAGAAATTCAAATCATGATCTTTTCGCATTACAACTTATCGGTATTTGTGCATTATCCTGGTAAGAGATGGCACAGTTTCAGAGATTTTCAAACAGAGAACGAACAATAATGTTCCTCAGTGAGTCGCGATCCATTTTAAAATAATCTATTAACAGCACACGATACAAATCCTAGAAAATTAATGCAATCGCATTTTCAGCTGAAGGAATGGATTTGGTGTATCTTAAAAGGTTCTTTTCTCACCTGTTGGAAATGGACAAAAGTCTCATCCATTGTCAGAAATATAACCATAATATCCCTTGGATCTGCTTGAAAATTCCAACTATGTTCATTGATAGAGCAGTTTTTGTTTAGTGGTCGGTCTTCTTTCTTCATGACCATATCATGGATCTGACAGAAAATTTCAATAGTGGTGATTCAATGCTTCCCAGATCTTCCAATGTCTTAAAAGTTCAAGTTGTGTGACGCTTGACCCTTGAACTTTGTCAAATGGTGGGACAAATTCTTAGCAAATGTCCCACCATTGTCAAACAACCATAACATCTCCCAAAATATGTTCTACCATTGTCAAATGATGTCTCATCATATGATGGGACATAATTTCTGAATGCACTCATCGTATCTTGATATACACTCGGTGATCACTGAATTATGATAATCTCATCCGTAATGGACTATATCGCATAGCTCACAGTATAAAAAGGCGAACGCTTTCGTACGCTAGAGCAGTGGTAATTTGCATCTGGCCGTGCAACTCAAAGTGATAAAGTAACAGTTATAGGATGTAGTAATGACAGCTCTGAGTTTCAAAAGGGCATGATTAGAGGAGCTCGTGAGTCTGTTGTTTGCTTATATCACAATACAATATGAAAAATGCAAGAACAACATCCCAAATGGCAATGCGCCGCACATTCAGACATATGAGGTTCCATAGCAGACGACCCAAGAGAGGATACACTGCCTCCTCACCGCTGATCACTGCGTTGTTAACAACAGGTGGGTTGGATATTGTAGGACTGGAAACGAGTGTGCTGGTCGGATGACTCCAAATACCTAGTACAACGTGCCGATGGAAGTCACACGAGTCCATGGACCCATCGTGCATAGTGCTCACTGTCCAGGAAGTTTTCGATGGTTGCTTAATATGGGTAATGCTTTACTGACAAGAGTTCGGACTACTAGGACAACTAGAACCAACGTTTCACTGGTGAGGCCTACCGGTAGCTTTTAGGAGACCATGTGCACCCTGCCATGTTGCATTTTTCTCAGACAGAAATGTATTAAGTAGGTCAAGAATAAAGCCATTGGTGGCATTAAGTTTTTCAATGCATATAAAGCCTATTCTTCTTCTTATTATTATTATCTGTTTATTCCACAAAAGGAAACCAATCCGGGACAGCTAGAACTCAGCCGCAACGTCTGGCAGTGGCACGTGATTTGACTAGAATATTATCCAGGGCCAGCACATCCACTCTGTCTGTGAGCATTTGTGCGAGACTGTGTATGTTCTTGTTAATTGTCCGCTGCATTTAAGGTGTGATGTTGAGGTTTGAGTAGAGAATGGCCCCTGAGATAGTAAAAGGGTGGCCAGAAACTCTGTTAAGCCATCGCAGGAACTAGTAATCGATCCCAAGGACGAACTTATAATGTGAATCTGGAGCTGAGGATCAGATTTGTTGAATCTGGTCCTATTGAATCGTTGAGGATGGAAACCTCAACGATTCATGAGGTTGGAAACCTCAACGAATCATGTTGAGGGAAATGGATCATAATCTTCCATGCTGGTCCAATGTTGGTTGTTAAGTCGACCGTATTTTCAGTCAGGGAGCTTGAACCCTGGTCTATTCAAAGAGCACGTTTTCATCTTACTATATATTCGAATAACTGTATCATGCAGTATCCTATTTATTTGGATACTGCATGCATATGCTAATAATGACGTCATATATTATGGTCCAATTACCTTGCCTTGAAGCGTTTTGCAGTGGTATATTGAACTGGCTAGTCAATCACAGCAGAGAAGCTACTTAAACCTACCGTTACTAACATATTACAGTATCGACAAATTACAGTACTCCCTTGGTTTCAAAAGAGAGTAAAACCAAAACTGAAACCGTTAAAGAGAAAAGAAACCCAAACTAACCCTAATATCGTATTAAGGAGCTGAAAGTGAAAGTCAAACTACAAATATTATTGGATGACTCTTTAAGGGCAAGGTGATAAATATTTGTATCTTAACTCAGGGTTTTTGACTATAGAAAAATCATTATTAACGAAGTTCTTGCCTCAGATGTGCACTGTCCTTGGCGATCAAAGCAAATAGCTTCAATACTTCTGATACGATCAATAAATGATGCAAACAGAGTTTTTCTTTTTCTGTTTATTTTATCACATATTGAACTGTATTTTGACCTGTGATAAAATACAAAAGCCAGTATAAGACAAGATAACAGCAAACTGAAACTAAAACCCAAATTTTTTGACGCCACTTGTGCCATAACTTACAATAACATAATGGGTTATCATACGACAAAATTAAACTATTTCTGAAAGCAGTTTTAGTTAAGGCCAATCCAAAGCTTCAGATATTCTTCACATACATTAATTTTAAGGTATTGGATGTTTCTGAAATCTGACTATCTCAAGGAGGACTGATTCAGTGACATCAACCCGATGACACAGCATTATCGTAACTCCATGAAAAACTAACAGGTTTCGGTTGTTTTCTTATAATTTCTTATCATTTTCATTTCTTATCAATGTCCCATATTGCATTCTCCTTCCGACATCGCGATTGCGCAGTTGTTACGCAACTGTGAAACCATCCCTGAAGTCTATTTAAGTCACTCTGAAGAAGCTCTGAGTAGCGGTGATCATTAATGCCCTGGCCATCTTTATATCGATTGAAAATTCAACATCACGCCCTAAAAACAACAGTCGTTACAAGAGTGATCCTTGCGAGAAACCAATCTGAGGAATCTTTCAGAACCCTTTTCCTCCTGCCCTGAAGCCATAGTGCTATCCCATCTAAGGATTTTCCCAGTGATTCCAACCTGTTCCAGCTTATAAAGCAACCGCTCATGTGGGACTGAGTCAAAATGCTTTGCTGAAATCTAAATAAATAATGTCGAAATTATTCCCTAAATCCAGTTCACGAGTGACCCAGTCAAAATAGCTAACCAGATTAAATAAACATGATTTTCTCTTAATGAGATGGTTTATGCATGGGTACTGCGCATCATTTCTACTACCCAGGTAGTATGAATGCATCGTTTAATTATACCTGATATTGTGACTCAAATTTCACAACGAATTGCCGAGGTATTGCACTGCTTTAAATAAGTAACACTTCGCATCCTCTGCATCCTTCAGAATTCCATTTCTATCCAAATGATCCTGAATCTTCAGAAATGATCGAGACTACTCCTCACTCATGAATCGCTCGAATAGGCAACACTTCCCCATTAGGGAAGACTGTTTGTTACCTATTCTCTTTAACTCGGGCAGAATCAAGCCCCCCGCAGATGGCTTATTCATATACATGTGTGGGATAATAGCTCTTATTATCCAGTTGTTCCTATTAGACTTAGAAAAGCAAGAAGTAGAGGAAAGTAACAGCAGGAGCGGAAGAAGAAAAGAAAAGGTGTAGAAGAATGAAATGGGCAGTAACTTCTCCAACTCACACCACTCAAAATCTCATAAATTCCTCGAATAGCAACTCTTCCCCAGTAGGGCAGACTGTTGTTCTATTCTTGGAAACTCCGGGCAACATCAGGCTTCCCCTGGTAATAGTTTTGAAGCTTATTGGTACCTCATCGATGGGTGGGCAGTGACCTAATGTTGCAATGATTACAATCCAGTTATGAATTATAACTCCACAATATGAGAGATTCCTGATGACGTCCAAGTGAACTAAACTATACTTATTGTCATCATTACAACGTTAGGGTACCTGCACACTCACAGATGAGCAACCAATAAGCTTCGAACCGGTGCCGTCTGGGTGGTGGTATCCGCCGAGAATCAGTAACAATAGTCTTCTACAAGGGTGAAGGGTTACTTACTAAAATGCTTTTAAGTAATTTTTAAAAAATAATTGGATTCACTTAGAGGAATGCTTTCCACTTTAAAGACTACAGATACATGTCCTTCTGCACAAAGCGATCGTTCTACCAGACCTCTATTACCCATATGTTGTCTGAAATGAAATATAGGGAGGTTCACTCGGAAAAAACTCCAGGCTGTCCAGCTAAATTTCGTGAGGCACCTCTCCCCAGGAATAATCTGTTCTACCACTCATATTACTATCAGTCACTCTTCGTTTTTATCTCGGTCAATGCCCAATTTAAAAGTTACTGTAAATTGAAAATTTTATATTTGACCATAGTGTATTTAAAGTCCCCGAAACAGATAATTAAGCACATGGTAGTAGGAGTGGGGTCACTTTGAACCAAACTGACCAGGGGGAGCGGTCTGTCAACCCCCACCTCTCCCCACCCCGCTAACCCTCCCCTCTCTTCCACCTAAGATATGGAAGAGAGGGGAAGGTTGAAGAAAAGAAAAATTACCCACTTTGAACCGATTTTAGTTGTGACGACCGCCGCTAGGTGGCGCAGCCTCCGAATCATTTCGAACCGATTTTGTCAGCGGGTGGTCTACACCGCTCTATCCCCACTAGGTGGCGCTGCCGTTGAAACACTTTGAACCAAACTGATCAGAAAAGTATCCACCCTCCCTGTCCCCACCCTCGCTAGGCGCGCCACCATTGCACACAGATGTTGAATCTTTGAATGTGATGACATCACCAAACACGTGAATCCTTCCCATGGTCCTTTGCGCAATCTCCTCTGAGGACTGTTGATTTTGACTTTCCATGATCCTTTGCGCTCACCCAATTTCGTTATTTTTTTATTTTATTTTAAATTTTGCTGCTGGATGGCAGCAAATGTATGTTGGCTTTAATTTTATTTTAATTATTTTAAAAAGAATATTAAATGAGAAGACTATTTTAAACAAAATAAAACTGTTATTTTTAGGCAATAAATTAATTAGTGCTATTTTGAATTGTTGTTTTTACTTTAAAGTATTCGTGAACAAATCAATGGTATTATTTGAACATAATTAAAGTATTCATGACTAATATTTTTAACCAATAGTATTTTGCCAGTTGAAAGTGATTTTAAATATAACTTTTAAGGAAGACACAGAATTATAATGAACGAAGTCTTTTATTGAACACTGTTAACAAAATTATTTACAAAGGAATCATTATTCTGATAAAATCTTGACACAGCTCTCTTTTCAAGGACAGTCCACAATTCTCCCATTACAAAAAGTATGAAAAGTACTATAAAGGTAAGTATCAAAAGGCCGCCGTAGCTTAGTGGGCAGGCGCGCGGGTGCATAAATACACGTGCCTTGAGTGACCGGGGTTCAAGCCCGTGACTACTGAATACGGTACTGTTTCTTGTTTTCTGTCTATCTTGTGAACTCCTCTGACCGTTTGGTCATCCCGGAGTATAAACAGAAAATTTATTTATTATCTTCTGTTCCAGGGTTAATGTTGTTTTACCTGAAATAAAGAGAACATGTTAGAAGATTATTATAATCCTACTGTTGTGGGGAGCTTTGCTAGTGTTAATGCTTTACAAAAACATACAAAATTACCCAAACATACTGTGAAAGAATGGTTATCAGGACAACCCACATGTGTGAGACACAGACAGCAACGAAGAAATTTTCCTCGTAACCAGATGAAAGTTCCTGGTCTTCACCATACATTTCAATGTGATTTAGCCAACATGTCAAATCTTGCTAAAGCAAATAATGGTGTTCATTTTCTTCTCGTGTGTATTGGTTGCTTTTCACGATATGGTTGGGTAAGATCATTAAAATCTAAACATTCACAAGAAGTAGTTAAAGCTTTCTAATCTATTTTTAAAGAAGAAGTACCATTTAATATTAATAGTGACAAGGAAAGGAATTTACTAATAAACAAGTGCTTGCATTATTCAAATCTAAAAATATTCACTTTTACACCACTAGAAGTGAAAAGAAACCTTCTATGGCAGAAAGATTTATTCGAACATTAAAAGAAAAAAATTATAAATGGGTTACATATTCAAAAAATGATTATTATTGCGCTCATATAAACGTGCAATTATTTTTTTTATTGGCTACAAAACAAATTAAAATAATGTAAAAAATAAACTATTTAATTAAGAATTGTGTTCCTAGAATTATCCCAAAGGACTATGACGTCATAAGACTTGTTAAAACATGCATGGGGGAACAAAACCTTCTCTTTGAATTCCAAGAATTACCACGATGGATTATGACGTCATAAGACATGTTACACCATACATGTTTTAACAGTGTGCGACGGTGGCACCGCCTAGTGGTGGGGAGGGGAGGGTGGAATACTTCCCTGGTCTGTTTGGTTCAAAGTGTTTCGATGGCAGCGGCGGGGTGGGGAGAGGGGAGGTTTGACAGACCACCCGCTGACAAAATCTGTTCAAAGTGTTTCGATGGCAGCACCACCGAGCGGCGGGGGAGGGGAGGCAGACCACCACCCGCTGACAAAATCTGTTCAAAGTGTTTCGAGGGTTGTGAGAGGGGAGGGTCGACACCCGCTGACAAATTCTGTTCAAAGTGACTGTACTCCTACTCACGGGATGTGTGTTTAATGCAAATGTCAGTTGTTATCTGATATACCGAAGATCAGGAGTTTTTCGGTATATCAGATAAATATTATACATTTTTCTGGGGCTATTATTAGGTATTAGGTATGTTCGGGGTCTGACGGCACCTGGGATTTCTCCCATCTCCGCGTATGTTCTCTGTATCGGACAAGCCAGAGATTTAAAAGTGTGTGGGATATGTACTGTGTAGTTTGTTGTGCCCATTGTTCGTCCGGCCTGTTAGCCGCCGGGCCCCTAGTGAGACCCGACGTTATCAATACCCGCCACAGGGAGGCCGGCCGGGTGTTATCAATATTTGTACTCTGGCTGGTCTTGCCACTTACTTTCCTGGGATTTCAGTGGCTAGGACCAAGAAAAAAAAAAAAAAAAAAAAATCGAGGTTGATATTAGTGATACTTTACAAGTTAGTATTAATAGTGCGCGACGTGGGGCTGTGCGGTGAAAGTGAGTTTTAAAAACCAAATAGGTTCGGGCAAGAATTTTGATGTTCTCTTTTGATTTTGAAATGTAGGGCTAAACGCTGTGCAAGACAAAAGTTTGGGGGGAGGATGAAGACTGGGGGGAAGAAATTGGAAATAAGGGGCCGACAGAGTAGATGGCCCCTGTAGGTGGTGAGGCATGCCCGTGCCCCACCAGAGTGAGAAAATTGGGGAGGCAAGGAGAGGCAAGCCTCTCCTCCCCAGGAGTTTGGAAAGAAAGATCCGCTCAAGAGAGTGCGGATTTGGGTCGCCAATAGGCTGTTCCGGCGGGAGAGTGCCACCGTATGTCGTCTCCATCAGTTTGCAGGCCCTAAAAAACTGGCCGTTGAGTCTCATCTAGGTGGGACACTAATAGGGGGTTAAATCTGGATGTCATCCTTCCAGACTGCATGTGGTCTGGGGCCTATTTTCTGGTCATTATCTTGGGGTCATAATCAAGTCTACTGGCTGTCATTATGGGGTTTTATCCCTTCCGTGATGTTTGCTAGTCCTTACACTACCTTTTGTCATTATGTAGTGGGTCTATGCTGCAAGGTCTTGGGGCAGTGTTCCTTTGTTCTGATGTCACGACTATTTAAAGGTGTTTTTTCGCTTCTATTGGCGGTAATCATAACTCTTGTAGTTCGACAATCTATTGTCATTTGTCTTTTCCTAGTGCATTTTGTAGTCAGTCCAAGGTCTGTATAGTCGGCTCCTCTGTGTCGTCTCGCTGCTATTTGCAGTTTTGTTTTGTCTCATTCCGTTAAGGTCTTCTGTATATGGCGGCTAGTGTTTGGCGCATGCTAAATAATCCCTGGGCAAAATCAGTTAAGGCTAAATATTCCTCTTGTGTATCTAGTAGATGTGACTCGAGATCCCTCGGTAGATAGTGAACTCTAGTTATTAGTCTGCATCTAAGGTCTTCGTATTGGACACACTCAAACATAATGTGCACCCAGCTTTCTTGTTCCCTGCAAGTACAACGCGGATCCTCCACTATTCCCAATGCTGTAAGCTTTGCATTGAAAGCCCCATGACCCGTAAGGAGGTAGGTCGTGTAAAGTCCAGGTTGCAGCCAGGTTGGAAGAATGGGGTATACTCTGTCTACGTCCGGGATGAACTTTTTGGTGATATTCCCTTTTGCTGTGTTTGTCCAGCGGTATTGCCAGGTTTCTTTTAGGTATTTCTGCAGCCTGTTCTTTTCAGCCTTGTGGGTTGCATTGTTATCCACTGTGTAGTCTTGGTGGGTGCAAGGCATTCCTTTGGTTATATAATAGGCTATTCCAGTACGTATGATGTCCAGGTCAAAGGGAAGGGCTCCGGCCAAGACCTGTAGGGCAACAGTGCTAGTGGTGCTACAGGCTCTGGTAATGGTTAACAGGATAGTTCTATGGATTGAGTCGATTATGCGTCTATTTACGGCGGTTGATGCCTTGTGATACCAAACCGCAGAGGCGTATGTTATAGCTGGTAGGAATGTCGTTTTATAATATAAGGAGAGCACGAGACGTTTAAGTCCCCAGTCACGACGAACCACACGTGCTAACAGTGCAGAGTACTTCCTTATCTTTGTTCTTTACGTTGTCGCATTACCTGTAATGCGACAACGAGACTTCAGGGAGTGGAGGAGGAGTTGAACTGGTATCCTGTTATCCACAAGTGGCTTTAATGTCCAGGAAGACAATATCCATCTGGCTTTTATTGTTCAGAGCGGTTTGAATCCTGCAACTTGTCTCTAATAGGTTTGTTATAGTTGATCAGTTTTCGATGACTTAGTGTAGATAGGATGAGCGGTGGCCAAAACATTGATTATTTAATTGTTTGATTATGCGTTTCTCAAAGATTTTTAATAAGTTCCAGTCTATTGGTTTTGGGAATTGGTGTTGTGTGGTTTGAAGGAGTGGCCTTTTCAATTATCCCGTTGAAAGTGCGGGACAGTAAGTCCAAAAAGTAAGGACCACATATCTTAATAATGAAATGGGGGAATTTATCTGGGTCTGTGGTGCAATTGTTTGGTTGGATTCTGAAGACCGCTGAAATTTCTAGCTAGGGTTGGATAGCTTCTCCAGAGGGGTCCTATTGATTGTTGGATCTAATGATTGTCGTCTGCTATGTGAATCACCACAATCACCAAAGGCGCGATCTGCCCATTCTTTGAAAGCCTCCTAAGTCATACGGAAACTTTTTTTCGAGTTGTTGGTAATTCTCTTTGATTTTTCAAGGTTTTCAAAGATTATTTTGTTATGGACTTGCTTTCTAATCCTGTTAAACAATGTTCTTTTCATTTTGAAGAAGGTGTAGGATTTGGGGTTCCTGTTTTTCGCCATTCTCGATAGGCTTTTTGCTTGTTGTTGAAATATGGTTTCATTTGTCTGGAGAACCAGGGCCTGGTCCATTCTCAGATTTTTATCTTTCTTGCCGGCCCTAACTAGGTGATTGCCCATAGGTGATCTGCGATGCAGTCTATTGCTTGAGAGGGAGGAAGTTTGTAGATTGCATTCCAGTCTATTGCTCTAAGCTTCGTAAGAATTATGCCTTCCTGAATGAACTTGGTGCAGAAGACGAGTTTATCTGAGCTTAGATGTACAAATAGTTAAGGTAAAAGAGGAGAAATGATCAAACCATCAGAAAATCCAAACTAACCTTAAACTAAGGTTATGATATATTAGCACACCGTGCCTGTAAATGGAGTATTTTGTGGTCGGTTTGCTGAACCAAAAACTCTATAATTTTCGGGAGATAAAACCATGCAACTCTCGCCAGTTTCCGTCTAACTCAACCAGCGAGAGCATTTAACGGAGCAATTCAACAAACATAAAAGGAGTGACAACCCCTCTGATGCAGTTATGCCTTGCATTGCTGCATCTTATCATTGAGTCAGAACATAATATGCTGCTCAGAAATGATCCTCCTTATCAGAGTTCAATGTTCCTTTAAAAATGCTATGTCTGGGACTCGTTGTGGTTCTACTTTTCTGTCTCATGCTCACTAGGAGAAAGATTATTATGAGTATTACTGTATTATAATGGCTAAATGACGAAAGGAAGTAGATTTTTTCTGGGGACATATCGGAGAAACTATCTGACAATATCATAGGCATGGAGATGTGCCTTGTCGGCCCTCGGGAGTAACACATTTATTAGCATCGCCATCCAGTAGAAAAGGCTGTCCAGTCTCTCTCAACCTAACCATGCGATTTCATAAAATCCGTTCAGTTGGGAATATGAGAAGTTTTGTTTGTATATCTTGAAAGCCTTAGCGACAAACTGACTAGTCAATGCTGAACTGATTGTTAAGAATCCTAAATTACCATCTCTGGGACTCCTGGCCGAGCCCCCTAGACAAAAGGGCCCTTGCATACTGGTACTAGATGTGGACAAGGATCTCCTTCCAGAGGAATTGCAAAGCGAAATTTTCCACAGAAACTTGAAACAGGAACTCCCAGATGAAGAACCAACTTCTCAAATAATCCCTAAATTCCAAACAAAACCCAGAGCTGGGCACACCATTAACTGGGTCTTTGAGCTATCACCCAAGGCCTGGAAGATCCTCTCCCAACAAAAAAGAATTTACATCAACTGGGGCAGCCACCGCTTTAGGGAGCATGTAGCCGTCCCCAAATGTTTCAGGTGCTGCCGTTTCGGCCACACCACACACACGTGCAGGAAAAATCTGCCCACCTGTGGCCACTGTGCCGAAATGGGGCATGAATACGCTACATGTCCCAAAATGTCTCAACCTCCCACATGTGCCAATTGCAAGGCCCTAAAGGTGCCAGCCAACCATTCACTCCGTGACAGCAGTTGCCCAGTTTATCTCAAAGCCAGAAGTGCTCAACAATCAAGAATAGAATATGGGGAGTAACAGACCAAACCTAAATATCCACACCGTGAAAATAGCACAACATAACGCTCAGAGGGCCAAGGCTGTTGCTGCACAACTGGTCAAAAAGGCAGATGAAGAGAACTTAGATGTGCTGCTGCTTCAGGAGCCATACACTCATAACAAGGAGGTAAAAGGCTACCCCTTGAGATTTAAAGTGGTCCAGGTTGATGGTGACACACCCTGGGCCACGATCGTCGTTCGCAATCCCGAACTGACTGTCACCAAAATCACTGATCTGTGTACTAGCTGGGCTGTGTGCGCCCATGTAATTTCACCACTGGGGCAATTCTACTTAGTTTCGATATACTGTCGACCGGGGGAAGATATTCTTCCTGCCACCCGATATCTACAGACCATCCAGCTACAAATGCCAAATGCAAAACTCATTATAGGGGCTGATGTTAACTGCAGGTCCCCAGCCTGGCACAGCCGAACTCAAAATCACAGAGGAAATAGAAATGGCCAACGTCTTGAGGACTACTTGTCTAACAGCAACCTGGTCATTCTAAACAAACCTAACTGCCTGCCAACTTTCTCCAGTACCCTGTGGGAAGCTACAATAGATATCACCTTAGCCTCAAGCTCCATTGCTCAGCACCTTGCTTCCTGGACAGTCCGTGAGGACTGGACCACCTCTGACCACAGGGTACTAACCTTCCAACTACACCGTTCACTAGTCACTCAGCCAACCAACCGAACTCAACAAAGAAGATATGCCCTGAATAAGGCTGACTGGAACCTTTTTAAGGAGGAATTGACTAGTGCAGCCAGCCGCTTCAATCCTTCAATCCTAATTGATGCTAGCCCAGACCAGCATCAATGCGCAATTACACAGCTCGTCAGTAATGCTGCAAACAAGGCTATCAAAAAGAAGAGATTCACACCTGGTGCTGTCCCCTGGTGGTCACCTGAACTCCAGGCTCTTAGACGCGAAGTCATTTACCGACGAAAACGCTATCAACGTGCAAGAAGAACATGGCCTCCAGAAGAAACAGAGGCTTTACTGCAGCAATATCGAGTGACCAGGAACCAGTATACCACAACAATAAAACAGCGCAAAAGGCGCTCATGGGAAGCCCTGGTAAGCACTGAAGGGAACGCCGATCCCTGGGGGATTGTGTACAAAGTGACCACTAACAAGCTCCCCAGAGGCGAGGTCGTATCAACCACAAAATTACCGAACGGGCTCTACACCAGATCGTGGCAAGATACTATCAATAATATTCTAGACGCTACATTCCAGCAGCCTGCTGACCCACACACACCGGAACAGCTACAGCTCTGCACGGAAAATGAAACATATCACACAACTGCAATTGAAGAACCCTTCACCACAACCGAGCTCAACTTAGCTGCATCTAGAATCAGAAACAAGAAGGCTCCGGGCAGAGACATGCTCGATCCAGAAATCGTCCAGAAGGCCATTGAACTTATTCCCACTACAATACTCAACCTGTTAAACCACTGTCTCCACCAAGGATTCTTCCCCACACAATGGAGGACTGCAACCCTTAGACTTATATTGAAGAATGCAACCAAACCACATGATCTGCCACAATCTTACCGGCCCATTGCACTGCTGCCAGTCTTCAGCAAACTTCTCGAACGGATGATCTCCCATAGAATAGAAGCCCACTACAATGACGCTGGTCTCTCCTCACCTAAGCAGTACGGTTTCCGGAAAGGACGCTCCACGATTGATGCACTGGAAACAATCATTGAAGCTGCTACCAACTGCAACTCCAAATACTTTCTACTAATCTCCTTTGACTTTGCTGGTGCCTTCGATTCCCTCTGGTGGCCCAGCGTCCTGGGCAGGCTCCGAAGAGCGCATGTCCCAGAAAACTTATATAGATGCATCAAGACCTATCTCCAGGATCGGCAAGTTGTCGTGTCTGCTCCCCACTGCAGTGTCTCCAGACCAGTCTTCAGGGGATGCCCTCAGGGATCAGTCCTGGGGCCTCTCCTCTGGAATCTGGTGCTGGATGATTTCCTGAACACCAAACTCAACAATGTACAAACCCAGGCCTATGCAGATGACCTGGTCATGCTCTTTTCTGCCAATAACAGAACCCAACTAGAAGCAACTGCCAACCAGGCCATCTCCACCCTTCAAGCTTGGGCAGAGCATAACAACTTAAAGATCTCCCCAGAGAAAACCAATTCGATCCTACTAAAAGGCACCCTTGATTTGAGAAGACCACCCCAAATCAAGGTCAATGGTGTTACAGTAAAACTAAAATCAGAGCTTAAATATCTAGGTTTGATCTTAGACAAAAACCTTTCCTTCACTCCTCATCTAGACCAACTCAGAATTAAGATCAGGAAGTATGCTGCCCAAGTCTCAAGAGTTGCCCGGAAGGACTGGGGCTTAAAGAAGAGAACGCTGTCACTCTTCTATAAGGCAGTTTTCATCCCGGTTATCACCTATGCTTCTGGAGTCTGGTACAAGAAGGCCAATACAGTAGTAAACAGATCGCGCCTAGGAACTAACCAGCGCTCTCTTCTCCTTCTGTCCTCGCGTGCCTGTCGCACTGTCAGCACACATGCGCTCCAGGTCCTCACTGGATCTCTTCCACTGGACCTGGAGATTATTCGTCGTGGGTTGCTCTACCAAATAGCCAAAGGAAGAGCAGTTACTTGTGCAGGTTTCACCACTGACCCAGCAAATAATAGAAACGCTGAAAAGAAGAGACTTAATGAACATCTAACAGACACCTGGCAAGAAAGATGGCAGACATCAACTAAAGGCGCTGTCACCAAAAGATTCCTCCCTGATGTCAGGGCCTCCTACCCCCCTCACACCTGTCTGGTTTTCACCAGGACTCTATGCTACCTACCTCCTCACTGGACATGGCTCCTTCCAGAAAAAATTATATGACTTCAGAATTTCAGACTCACCCCGCTGCCACTGTGGAGAGGATCAGACGTGGGAGCACCTTGCCAACAGCTGTGAAATCTACGAGGACTTCAGGAGGATCCTAATAACGAAACTACGCTTCAACTACCAAAATCAAGAACACCTCACCCTACAGAATGAAGAAACTTACCGAGCTCTGACCCAATTTGCAATGAACCTATTTACCAGGCAGAAAGCGCTACCACCACCTTAGTATCCGAATCAATAGGTCATAACAACCATGACTGCCAATTGTTGCTACGCATCATTGAGCCATGGATGCTAACGCCTTGGACCAACTTGCACAAGACTTGACCAGCAGTGCAATCAAAGACAGGGTCCACACATACTTTGACAAATTCCTCATCATTGATTCCTGGACAAACTTATCTCGACTAGACGTGACACATCTCATCAAGAAGAGGCCTAGCATCGATCCCTGGACTTGACCATCAATCTTGGACTCCCGGTTTGACCACCCCCACTGTTCGTTATCATGGACTACTGGATCAGCCTTCAGTCTGGATGCGACACAGACTCACCAAATGGAGTCCCAATGACGACACCTGAACTAGACCTTACTGAACATGACCCATCCACCATAGCAGCACTCACACTGCTGGATTTCCAGCAAGTTGTCGGCTCCAACTGACTGGCTGTGCTAGCTGTACCTACCCTGATCTTGTCTAGGGTTCAGGGTAGATCTCTCTCTCATTTTTTTTTTTTTTTTTTTTTGGCTTCTTTCTTCTGTTTCCTGCCATCCGTTCTTTTACTCCCCCCCTCCTATTTTTCTCCTACAGAATGATTTTTTTTTTTTTTTTTTTTTGTGGGGAGGTGGTTTTCGTCCACCCGCCACCCCACTCTTCTCTCTGGTGAGGCACTGGGCATGCCACATTGTCATCAGGGGCCATCTTCCCTATTGGCCCCTTTCTTCTGTTTCCTACCCTCCAGTCTTCTGCCTTCCTCCCTTACTTTTCTCTTGCACAACGTTTTTGTTTTTTTTTTAATTTAGTTTATATATATATATTTATATATATTTATTTTTATTTATTTATTAAATCTGCTTATTGCTCTGCCGAAGAGCCACCCCCTGGACAGCAGAAAGCTAGGGGGGGGTGCGTGTGTGTATACATATATATATATTTATATATATATGCACACATGCACACGCATACCCCACAGGTCTAAATCTAAAAACATCAAAATTACTGCCCGACCTTTTTGGCCCTAGAACAAGTTATCAGCGAACAACCCTACGCTCTATTAAAATTACAACCGTTGCTCAAGAAACAGCGATCATCTCATTCTCAAATCTGGTCCTAGCCACTGAAATCCCAGGAAAGTAGGTGGCAGGACCCGCCAGAGTACTCTAGCTACAGTGGTACACCCGGTCAGCCTCCCCGTGGCATGGTGTGGTAATGTCGGGTCCCACTAGGGGCTCGGCGGCTAATAGACCGGAGGAACAAAGGGCACAACACAATATACAGCACATGACCCCCACACACTTCAAATCTCTGGCCCCGATACAATGTACACCCGCGGAGATGGGAGAAATCCCAGGAGCCGTTAGACACTAACATACCTTATACCTTATACCTTATATATTGGTAGTGTCATAACTTGTGAAACCTACTTCAGAGATGGATTTAAGACCTAAAAACAATAAAAAAAAAAGATTCATGCAAAAATAGGTCTGATTTCGTTTTGTTTCCGAGTCACAGCCATTTTTCCCCAGCAATTCTTTCCACAAACTGAGATAGCATTGCTGGTTCTATTCAACTGTTTACAAACAATGCTGGATATTTCATAGAGGACCTTGCTGACAGTTATTTAAACAAGATGCCGTAACGTTCTTTGAGTGATTTCAGTTAGTTCCCCTGACAAGGACACTACATTTGGAGCTTGTTATTAACATTTTGATACTGTGCATTTGCTGTGATAATAGAGGCTTCAATAGATGACAGACATTCATCTCACGCATGGATTTGCTAGATGCAAAGCAGCTGAGGCAAGCTGTCTTTATGCAGAGAGCTTTCCTAATCGTTATGTGCCAAATAAGAAGATCTTTCAGAGAATACGTGAACACCTTGTCGAAACTGGTTCATCTAGAAAACGAGTTTCAGATGGTGATAAACCGACAGACACCAGGAACTTTTGACACCAGAGAAAACCGACAGACACCAGGAACTTTTGAGCGGGCGAGGAGGTCTATGATGAGGCTTTTCAGGCTTGTATTTAGGTGCACGGTGGTCATTTTTGAGCATTTCCTGAAAATGTAAGCAGATAGTTGTTGGAACACAAAAATGGCTCTAACAAGGAAACAAGGCAAAGTCAAGCGTATGCTCACATGAAATTTTTTTTATCGTTTTTTAGGTCCTAAATTCATCCCTGAAATGGATCCCACATGTTACGATATCCCCCCCCGTATATGAAGATAGGACGAAGAAATTTACAGTCTTCGTTTAATATTCCAAGCTAGTACCGTACTGAACAGCTTGTTGACTTTGAAATCACACCACACATTTTACAACTTGAACTTGTCACAGTTAGTCAAATGCTCTTCTTGGCTATACAGAATAGTAAAGGACTATTTCACAGAGCGCCGAGTTACATTTAAATCATCCGTTCGAGCACCCAATGACAAAGGGCTGTCCACAGATATCCGCTTTTAGCTCTCTTGTGTGGAATATAGTTCTAGAAGACTGATTTCGCAGGTAATTGGACCACTGCGTTGTATTGTGAAAATTGGAAGAGTGGTTAATGATCAGAGACAAGCAGCGCCCTTCCGCATGGTCTGATACGTCGCCAGAAAAGTGACAACTAGATTTCTGTAATGACGACTGATACCAAGCGAATATTAAGATAGTTAAGCTGTCTTAATATTCACGTGTTAAAAGAGTGGTCATTGTAGAAATCTGGATTTTATGGAAAACCACCACCAAACGTTCTTCTCTAACTACAGGGTGATTCACTACCAGTGCGACAAACTTGCAGGAGGTGTAGGGGGCACAAAGACAAATCCGAATCGCATAGCATTGCAGGGTCCGAAATGCCTTCGTCATGCGGTAGAGGACGTTGAACGGGAGGTCGTGTGAAGAGCGATCCCGCTGGAGGTCAGCATTTGCGAACCGTTTCTGTTGAAGAAACCAAGTAGCAAAAGTCCTTCGGAGCGGATAATCCGCAGGCTCCAATGATTGGACGCGTTGCAGATGGTATGAACTCATTTGGTTTGTTGACAGTATCCTCCATACAGTGGATTGGGAAATACCCAATCCACTGTTGGCCTATCGCTCGAGTACTCGTACTCGGATTGCCTTCTGCAATACGTAGGACATTCTCCTCATTGTCTGGCGTCCTCGTCGTTCGCTCTCGATTCATGGTACCTCTCGTGAAACAACCAGTCTCACGTAACCTACTGTGCACACGTGCGAAAATCGTATGATGAGGAGCACGCCTGTGCGGGAAACGTTCCTGGTACAAGCGCAGAGCGGCGCGCCCGTTACAGTCCGCAGACCATTCGCGAGGTGCATGTCGGCCAGTTCAACGTTTGAATACTCGTCCATCCTACTGACTCGGGAACCGGTTCGCAAATGCTGACTTCCAGTGGATCACTCTTCACGGGACCTCCCGTTCAACGTCCTCTACCTCATGACGAAGGCATTTCAGACCCTGCAATGCTGCAATGCATTTCGGACCCTGCAATTCTATGTGATTCCGATTCGTCTTTGTGCCCCCTACACCTCCTGCAAGTTTGTCGCACTGGTAGTGAATCACCCTGTATATTATTGACAATTATGCTTTAAAGTAGCCAAATGTACTAAGAGAGCAGGACATACTGGTCAGGGAATGGAAAAACACAATTTTATGGCCTTCATTAGTTACAAGCAGCAGCTGCACAAATCATCAAATGACAGATAGCCAGCATAATTGTTGGTAGGCAGTTAGTGATCCTGTCCTTTGGTTACCAGTACCCATCATGCCACCTATTGAAACCCTAGAAAAATCAGAAATCAATGGTGTCATATCAGCTACATTCTCGACGAGTTCATCAAAACTAAGAGTGTAACTTTTAACACGACTATTCTTTCTTTAAGTTCATACAATGATTGCTACTTTACTGTTCCATCGTTGTTTTGGACATTTGAAGAACTCAGCTGGACACATGAGTCGTTTTGAGTGACGTTTTGCGTCAGTTTAATTACCTCTGATGGCAAGATGAGGGAGAGATCACTGTTGTAGAGTAGAATCTTAACTGTGGGGTTGTATGAACATAAGGGATTCGGGGAAGATGCGAGGTGGAAAAGTTTTTGAACCACTTTACAGCATTACTTTTTGAAAAATAATAAAAATGTTTTGTTAAAATGCTTGTCATACATGGAAAAACACAAAAACTTCAGTTATTCTTTATTACTCGAAAATACAATTTAAAAGAAACATCAATGGGATGACACTGTCCAAATGAGAAGTCGTACTCAGCAATGTCAGCTCTCAGTCCGATTGGAGATCAACATATTGCTTAAGTTCTGGAGGAAGTATAAGATTCTGAATGCCGTCAGGAAGTTGCCAGTTATCATAGAGATGTTGTCTAATGACTCGTCTACACAAATGAGTGAGCTCCGATGGGTTCAGGCATCGTTCTTTCAGCAGAGGCAGAAAGGGATGTGTCAAATCCAGGAATTGCTTTGCAATAGGAATCGAAGAATTTCCATTGAAGAAACGACTATTCAAGGACACAGTATCTTCAATGGCGATTTGTAAAGTACTAAATGATAGCTGAGGAGCAACCCGAAGTATATATTGAACATATCTAATATTTATTTGGTAATCTTCGATGTCTTCTTCTTCTTCGTCGAGTAGAACTTCGGCAAATGTTGACATGAGATCAGAGATGAAGCAACAGGTGATGGAAGCTGCATATTGAGATTGATAAAACAAGCCATCACCTCCGTAACGAAATAATTGTAATATAGTTTCAGATATGTCATTTGTTGAATAAAATATCTCACCCACAATACACAAATGAACAACAAATCGCGAACCATTAAGCATCAATTTTGTGCAATTCGCCACAGGAAGGAAATAAGGCAGAGGCGATTCCTGGAGATCTCTATAACTAAGATCATCATTTTCAGTTGGTAAAAAAACGTTTCCCTCTGTGTCCTCTGTGTCAGGATACAAAATAGGTCTGAAAAGAGAAGGACTAACATTATCATACTCGTTAATGAGAATAAGAACTCGTCTCACGAGGTCCACATCATTAATGTTGTTCAAGAAACAAATTCCAGTTAGAGAATGAATGATATTCCAAACTTCTCGACTGTGCACAACGATCCTTCTGTTAACTTCTCTAAAAGACGAGATCATCTCTTCTGCCAGTCCACCCTCCTGTTTCCACCTATAACACAAATCCAACAAAGTTCTGATGTGGTCTTCTATTAGCATGCTAGTGAACTGATCCCTGTTTCCTGAAATCCTTAAAAGTTCAATCTCAGCAGAGATCATCTCTTCAGCTAATGCGGTTAAGTGAGGGTGTTCCAGCTGTTCCATGTTTACCTGCGAATAAAACGATAGTTTTATTACTCAGTTTGTATTTGATTGCTTTCAATACAGAATAATGTAGCTTACTGTGAAAAATAATTTAGGTTAGGCTCTGCGAACATTGGATGAAAATCTGCCATTAATACTTTAATCGAAAGAATAATTAATTAATATTACAAGTTATATTAAATTACCTATTTATAAGTAAATATTATTTTGTGTTTTGATCAACCAAATACGAGCTATATATTGTTTACACTGCTCTCCCCGGGGGTAGCACACCAAAAAAAAAAAAAACTATATTATATTAGGATCACCTAGAAAGTCACTTCAACTACCGACGTGTACTGTGTCTGTAAATCTCTGATCGATTTGCCTGCTTTGCTGGGTGAAAAGCCTCAGTTTTTCCGGGAAAAACCTTGCTATCTGCACCTGAGACTGACTAACTCGAAGTACTGATTATCCGATCCTAGAATCATTCCTTTTAAAAGATAATGAATGCATTATATTCACTTTGTATAAAGTCTTGTGGTAATCCTCATGGGCCTTCGTGGGTAGCACAGTTGGTAGGATCGCCGTTCTTCTCAACCGGATAGGAAATACTACAGCTCGAGTCCCGTCGATGACGAGAGGAATTCTTATGTGCTGTTTTTTCACAACATGGCTGAGTTATTCGACCCCAGGAGAGGGTACCATGTTTTTTTCTCCTGAAAACACGGATTTTTCTTCCAACAAACAGAAGAGTATTAGTATTAACAGTGGAAAATGGTGCAAGAGAGCAAGCTTATACAACATCATCCAAAACACAAAAATCAATGACAACAACACTTCCTATATCAACTGACCATCACCTCTAACAGTTTGTCTAGCTCTTCATTGAATTTATTCAAACTGTCCACTTCCACAACACAGGATGGATGTTTATTTCCAACAATCAACCACCCGCTGAAGAAAAATAGCACTTCTATCCAACAACCATCCTTGTTTAGTTTCAATTCATGCGCCCTCCAATGTCTGAGTAAGAGGAAGGATTCCATCGGCACTGAGCTTACCCGATCCATTCATAGCCTTTAAACGCTCCAGTCAAATTTCCTCACTGTAGTCTAAGATGCTACTCTTTGTAGAAATGAAGTTTTTCTTGTTAAGACCATCCCTTTTGTTCCCTTCACCAATCTCGTTGCTCTTCTCTTCATCCGTACCAAAATCCATGTGCTTCCTATAATGAACCTTTCAAAATCGTACGCAGTACCATGATGTCGCCAAAAATTCCTGTACATATTTGACGAAACCTCATGAGGGTTTTGTCATAACTCAGCCACGTGTGATAAAATTCATCAAATTCCTTCACATGATTGAAATTCATTTCTTGTCCCCATTATAGAAGGACGTCGAATAATCGCGCTAACCGCGAAGACGATTACTCAATTGCAATGAATGACATAATAATAGAAGTAAACCTTCAGTAACAACTACAAATATAACACTTGAAAATACATACCCGGTCTACAAAGTGGGAAAATCTCTGCTTCTAATAGATGCTATGGTATGAAACAATAGAAATATTTTTCTTAATACGCTTCTAATAATACACTATAATTTACCACAAAATTTAGAATTAAAAAGCGATTTTAACTGCAGAAAATCATGAGTGACACTGAGATCTCCTCTACCTCAAGCCGAGTTTTATCTCCGTGACATATCACCAGCAAGGGGTTTTACCGTGCAGAAGAAAGATAAACTTAGATATCTATTACGAAATTGTGCAGTTTCAGATAAGTGGGTCCGAAACTTCAGCACATTTCCTTTCCAGATAGCTGCATTTAATCAGCTGATTTGATCCACTTAGTGATAAACCTTAGTACTGCAACAATTATCTTTGATAAATTCACTTTATCCCTTATTAAAAAATCTCGTAATGTTTTTCATTTGTTATGTACACCTTAGGTGGCGCTATTTGCAATTATGGCAATCCAGCTTGCTTGGTTGTACTCAATTTTCTGGGATAGGCAGATGTGATACGCACTGAGCTTCCCACTTCCGGTGAGGTCCTGTCAACCACAAAATTACCGAACGGACTCTACACCAGATCGTGGCAAGACACTATCAATAATATTCTAGACGCTACATTCCAGCAGCCTGTTGACCCACACACAACGGAACAGCTACAGCTCTGCACGGAAAATTAAACATAAAGCACAACTGCAATTGAAGAACCCTTCACTCCAACCGAGCTCAACTTAGCTGCATCTAGAATCAGAAAGAAGAAGACTCCGGGCAGAGACATGCTCGATCCAGAAATCGTCCAGAAAGCCATTGAACTTATTCCCACTACCATACTCAACCTGTTAAACCGCTGTCTGCACCAAGGATTCTTCTCCACACAGTGGAGGACTGCAACAGTTAGACTTATATTGAAGAATGCAACCAAACCACATGATCTGCCACAATCTTACCGGCCCGTTGCACTGCTGCCAGCCTTCAACAAACTTCTCGAACGGATGATCTCCCATAGAATATAAGCCCATTACAATGACGCTGGTCTCTCCTCGCCTAACCAGTACGGTTTCTGGAAAAGACGCTCCACGGTAGATGCACTGGAAACAATCATTGAAGCTGCTACCAACTGCAACTCCAAATACTCTCTACTAATCTCCTTCGACTTTGCTGGTGCCTTCGATTTCCAATTGTGGCCCAGCGTCCTGGGCAGGCTCCGGAGGGCGCATGTCCCAGAACCACCCCAAATCAAGATCAATGGTGTTACAGTAAAACTAAAAACAGCTTAAATATCTAGGTTTGATCTTAGACAAAAACCTTTCCTTCACCCCTCATCTAGACCAAATCAGGAATAAGATCAGGAAGTATGCTGCCCAAGTCTCAAGAGTTGCCCGGAAGGAACAAAATTAGGTCTACAGACATCATCAATTCCATATGCAATCATGGCTCTCCTGAGACAAAACATTGGCTGGACACAATGAACAAAATTTTGGATGACTTAATTTACCAAGATGATGCTGCCCTAAATACAGACTTCCATAATCAAGTCACTATCGACAACCAAACTTCAAACCTACCGCTATTGAAGCTCCTTTTACTGAAGAGGAAGTGGCCATGCCATCAACAAGATCAAGAATGTCAAGGCTCCAGGTCTGGACCTCATCGAGGGGGAAGCTGTCAAACGTCTTTGACTGTTGCTCCTGCTATCCTCCTCCAGCTTTTCAACATCTGCCTGAAAGATGGCATATTTCCATCACGCTGGAAGCTTGCAAACCTGAGACTTCTAACAAAGGATCCCACTGGCAGGACATCAGCTTATCGTCTTATAGCACTTTTACCAATACTGGGTAAAGTGTTTGAGAGACTCCTGCTATTTCGCCTCCAGCCTGCATACGAAGCTCCCATCCAGTTCGGGTTCAGGCCGAGTTGTTCAACAATTGATGCTCTGACCACGATTTTGAAACTTGCAAAAGATTCTGAGGCCACCTATGTCTTTGCAATTTTTATAGATTTTAAGGGCACCTTTGACACCGTTTGGTGGCCGGCCATCCTACAGAGGGTCAGGGCCACTGATTGCTCTCAACTGCCTCAAGAGGTACTTCTCTAACCGACGTCTCACCATCAAAACACAGTTCCATTCCATCACCCAGAAACTTACCAGAGGCTGTCCCCAAGGCTCCATCCTTGGTCCAGCAGTGTGGAATATGATCCTGGATGACTGGCTTCTGAGGATATATCCCAACGTCAGACAAACTTCTTATGCCGACGACCTTGTCATCGTCGTTGAAGGACCTACGAGAGCTACAATAGAAACTAGGGCCAGTGCAGTACTGTCTGCCCTTTCCGAGTGGGCTGAGAACAATAAACTTTCAGTTTCTACTGAAAAGAGCAAAACCCTTCTACTGAAAGGAAAGTTGGATGTGGGGAGGCCTTCGACCATCCGTTATAAAAAGAAATCACTCAAAAACCAACGCGCTGTCAAATATCTGGGTATTACACTGGATGACCGAGGAACTTTCATTCCCCACCTATGGTCCAACAAAGAGAAAATTACAGCCTACTTTTCCATGCTGGCACGCTTCACATGCAAAGACTGGGGCCTCAAAGGCCGGGTTTACATCTTCTTTACTCAGCTGTATTTATCCCCATTGTCACATATGGCGCCGCAGTTTGGTATAACAGGATGACGATAATAAGAATGCAACGTCTGATCCTTCAGGTCCAGCGGCTTATGATGCTGCAAATGACTCGTGCACGTCGGACCACGTCAAACGCTGCACTACATGTTCTTACTGGATGCTTATACCTAGATCTCCATGTCATATACTTCGGCCTCTCTCATGCAATCAAGAAGAATAATGAGGTTGAAATACTCACAATTAAAACACGTACAGACACTAGCATGAAACATGAGATGACCCGTATGTGGACTGAACTGGTTTCCCTATGGCAGACACGATGGAATATCTCATCAACAGATGAAATGACTAAACTCTTTATTCCGAATGTCACATTCCTCAACAAACGACGTTGCAACTGGTTCTACCCTAATGTCTAGACGACCTTTCTTTTGACTGGCCATGGACAATTTAAAAGGCGTCTTCTCGACTTTGGTCTGGCTGAGGATGCTTTTTGCATCTGTGGAGAGTCAGAGGACTGGAACCACGTGATGCACTCCTGTCCGATCTATCTTGACCACCGCAACCAACTTCTTCTGGCCCTCAATGCACCGACAATCCATCCAGAGGCTAGGGTATTGGAATCAGAAGAAGCCTACAAAGCATTCTCGACCTATGCCACCGCAATCTTCAACAGACGCCGCTATCACTCACAACCACCAACTAGCACACCTACGACTACTGCAGCTCATTCTGTCGACTACATTCCCCACTGCCAATCATACCAGAAATTAAATAACTTGTCAGCCATAATGATATACCAAACCTAGTAATGATTCTCTACTTCACAGGATGCAACGTTGCAATCACGTCACCAAGTTTCTATTATGTGGCCACTCGAGAGCTGCCTCATTTTTCCTTCCTGTCCATCCACAGTAACTTCATCTTCCCTTGCAATGCTCCAAGCTGTTTTTATTTATCCATACCAGCAGCTGAGCTATATCGATTTACGTCTGTTGAGCCATATGGATATGTGGCTCAACAGATTAATGAGACGAAAATCGATGAAAGAGGTGATGCTGATCTTCTTTGGAAGTGGGATAAATGAGGACCTCAACCAATCGTTAGGTACTGTGCCATTCGGATATATTTTATTGAACATTTCGGTTAGAACTTTCAGATTTTTTTCATCAAGAAGATTCACTATTTCAACTGGGATTTGATCTGAGCCGATGGCTTGCCAGTCTTTGCCACTCCAAGAGCATATTTTACTTCAAACCGTAGAATTTCAAGGCCTTCCTCCAGAGGTACTTCAACAATTACATCCTGTCTGACATAATCAAAAAAGCATCTTGATGTAAGTTTCCCACATCTTTTTTTCTGTCGTCACCTCTTAAAACTAATTGATTCTGGGTAATCGTTGTTGGGTATGGAATCCTTCTGTTCGTATTTCCTGTTAATTATTTTCTTAATTGACACTTTATGGCATTTGCATCATATGACTACATAGTGAACCCTGAAGTAGGTGAATTGGCATCGTTTTAGTGATATCTCATATTGCAAAACCTTCACAACGAGTTGCCCTGATACTGAACTACTTCGAATAAGTAACGCTTTACCAATTTAAGAGTAATGTTACTTATCCTGGGCCGATACCACCACCACCCAGACGATAAGGTTTCAAAGGTTATTGGCATCTCCTCGCTGAGCGGGTATGTACGTCGGCGTTGCAAAAATTCAAGGGAAAATTTAGTTGAACCCCAAGCAATTTCTCTCGAAATTTCAAAAAGTTTTAGATCATGTTTACCATAATGATATTCTAAATGAACTACATAATCTTATGGTTTGTCAACTGTTTCTTGTAATTTGGTATCAGTTTTCTCTCTCACCGCTCATTGCGGGTGATGGTTGACGGCTCTGTCTTCTAACTTTTCCAGTAAAGCTCGTGTTCTCCATGGTTCAGTTCCTTCTCCCTCTCTTTTCCTCTTGTATATTAATAAACCTTCTTCCATTGACCGGAAATCATATCCATAGTTTTCCTGTTGACAGCCATTCCATGTCACATTCCAGTTTGCAAACCTTGCTCAGCTCAAACAGCCTCAATTTGTTGAACACCCACCATCAGTTCCTTAAATTGCTGATCTCTAAGTAATTCGTGGAGCAACGATACCTTAGTTAATTTCAATCCTTCTAATACTCAATCTTGTCGTATATTTCGCTAAAGCGATTCTCCTGCCCATAAGCTTAACTTAGATGAAAATCTGATTTATAGGCAAGATTATATATCTCTATTGGAGATTACCCTGATCTCCCTTGGCACAAGCACATTACAAATATTTCTTCTTCTGCATCTAGCAAACTAGGTTTTCTCTTTCATTCTCGCCGTTACTATTCTTCGAAACAGGTGTTCACTCTGTACAAATCGAAAATCTGCCCTGGCATGGAATATTGGTCTCACATCTGGGGCGGTGCCCCCAAAACCTCTCTCAGACTTCTTGATTCCATTCAGGAGAGGACAGTTAGGTTGATTAATGACTCATTTCTAACTGAGTCCCTCCGCTCCCTGTCTCAGACGTTTGTTTCTGCTGCATGCATTTTCTATAGATACTTCCATGGGCACAGTTCTTCCGAATTGGCTTCTATAATTCTTGCTCTCTCTTCCAAAGCATTCTGAACACGAGCCACAACCAATCAACATCTTTTTTCTGTTCAACTCCAAACTTACAGATTTCGTCTTCCTCATTTATTTATTCACTTTCGTTTACTGAAACAACGTCCCTTTATACCTATTTCTTGAAAAATACAGTCAACAGAAGTTGAAGTCAGCAAATATCTTCTTTCATCTTCTCAACCTCCAACCAATGGATGGTATTAAATACTATAGATTCTAATACCTCTCATTTTTGGGATTTTCATTAAAAAACATACAGCATTTTGTTTTTCAAGTTTTAATAATTTATGTATTAATAAAAATTAGCAAAAATATTCTTTAATGAGTAAAATCTGACATCTATCGATTTCTTAAGCGAATCTTTCAGAGGCTTAGATTTTAGATAAATGTCACATAGATGAGTATTGTCTGGACTACGAAAAATTTTTTCAGCAACATATTCCTGTTTGAGATCAGACAGAAATTCATTGATCGAAAAATTTGTTACTTATCAATGTCACTCTAAACTACAAACATACCATTATCCCTAGTAAAATCTCTGTTTAGACACACTCTTTTTAACTTCTATATGCATCTCCTTAAGGCTTTAACTATGTCCAATTTAAGTCCTGGACTTAGCTATTCATTCATCTTGTCAGTCATGTTAAGTCTAATAATAGCTAACTGAATTTTCTCTGACTTCTCTTTTCGAGTTGTTAACAATTCTGCTTGCAACACCCAATATTTCCTTTTTGATTCCATGACTGTGTTTACACACATTAATTAATAGAGGCATCCTCACATTTTGATCGCATGGATGAATACGAACGGTTGCTGGTTCGTTTCCTTTTCTTTAATCCATTTCAACAGATCCTCGTTCATTCAGAAGAGCATTTTTAGTTACAGTGTAGTTCTTTCATCAGAAAACCAGCGGTAATACTTTGTTAATAAATGAATATATTATTTTTTAACGTTTAAAATGGTCTTACAAGATGGACTTGCATTATTCATTAATATAATTTGCATCGGGTGACGTAAGATCAGTAGAAACAGGAGAAAACCTTACTCGTATGAATGACTTTTTGTTAAACATACGCATATATTTCAGCCTGAAGGCGTGGACAGTCTTTTTCATTTATTACATGCTTTTAAAGGCCTTTTTTCTGAATAAATATTAGCCACTTTGTATACTGATTTGGTAAATACCCTTTACCTTTTCCTCTTGTTGAGTCCAGGCATGATACTTTATGTTATGCAGAAATGAAGCTCCTCACACCAATTTCTCCATATGATGATCTTCTCATAATATGAGCTTCAATTAATAATACTCTCATGGAATTTAAAAACTATCTCAACCAGTTCGGATGAAAAATAAAATCAGAAAATTTTCAATTTATGATATTCACTTTTTTTCCTTCATGTATTTTGCTTTAGCCACCAAGATTTAATCTACCTTTGTAATGCTCGTTTCTCAAGTGCAAAAATGTTTCCTTCACAGAATTTTTCAGATTTGGCACCACTTTCGAACAAATGGTATCAACAGAAGGTTCAGTAGCATCTTTGGAAGTCTCAGCTTTTAGACAAGGTGGGAACTTACAGGAAAGTGGCAGATAGATCAGCGTTGTCCCATCGATGTTGAGGATATTTCTGGGTAAGAGATCGGGCAGCGATTTACTGATCGACAAACGCTTTCCTTACACTAACTTTCCACTACATACTTTTCGTATCCCCATTCATCACACTTTTTAAAAACTATGAGACATCTGTTTAAGTTTTTACTAATGTCCGATTTAAGCCTTGTAGCTTAATGGCCCTCTCACCGAAGTTAGTAATTTTTAGACTAAATATAAATTTTCTCTAAGACAGCTTTTCTCAAGTTCCTAAATTTTTGACTGCTACCCATATTTTCTTTGTGATTTCATTATTGTGCTCACACAATTTAAATATAGACCCATTCTCACACGTTTTCGTTTCGTTTCATCATTTTCAATAGGTCCACATTCATTGTGAAGAGAATTTGTTTAGCTGCACGCCGATCCCGACAACTGTAGTATACAAATTAATCATATCTTTCTCTTTCTCACAGATACGCATGCTGTTTTGGTTCTTCCCCAATAGTTTCAAATAAGCACCAGTTTACAGTGCTCTACTACAGTGAAATTCTGAGCAAACTACTTATATAAGTTGTGCCAAAAAAGTGGGAGCCAGGATTAAAAATTCTTATGAAAATTTCGAAAGTGTGCTACTGTTTATAAAGGTGAAGAGGAATTCGGATAAAAATTTCCCGAGGAAATTAGCACAGAAATAAATCCATTGTAGCCATATTTGTTGATATTTTACGCGAATGTTTTAAAATGAGCTACTGGTGTTGGTTTCATGGGTTTTTGCTGCCAGCATAATTAAATGTGATTATATAATGCGGAAGTTTTAGCTGCTCAGAAAGAACCTTTGCATTTTCAACGATTTGGTTTTCAGTGCATTACAATCAAGCAGATGGATACGATAATTAAATACATATATTGCCAGTTTACGAAAGTAGTCTATTACCAGAGCATCTGGTTGTCAGGGCATAGTTTGTATTACTGCCAGCATTAAGACTATTGCATTATCTAATCAGTTCAGCTTCTTAAAACATCTTAATTTCATGCAGGCAATTTACATTACTGTCTATAACTCGATAGCCTCAATACGATCAGTTGTGCTGGGATTGAAAGCTATTTACAGGTGCAATAGGTTATAAATGCTTTACTTGGATTCAGAGGATTAAAAAGTTTACACAATTGTTAATAATATAATAAGCCAGTGACATGTATAATATTATTATGAAATGTATAAATTATAAGTGGATAACTTGTATATCTGAATACTCAATTGTGAGGTTTTCTCTTAGCCGATACAGCGGGTGAACAGCTAATTTTGGATCGTCCATTGTCTGCCGCCTTGTACAGGCTACATCTCGAGATCTGCACATCAGGCTACACGTATGATCAATATAATGCCTGGAACAAACTTATACGGCATTAGCAAGGCACCGGAACACGCCATTCATTCACTTGCACATGCCCTAATCTCCTTGACATTTATTCTCCCATCTCCATTCCACCAGATGGCAGTTTGTTCAAATAATAAATAACTCTGTGGCTAAAACATGTATTTCCAATTTATGTCCCCTTGTGTGTATTGTCGAACAGCTGGACGATACTCCGTTAGCATTTTACCCATGTAATCCACTAAAAACCTTTGATTCGGCCCTGGACTGATTGTGCAAAGGTAGAATTTTTCCCAGCGTGGCCTTTTCTTGTTAACGGGAGTGACTGCTTCTACAGGGATAGGATACACTTAAATAGAAAGGGTGCAAGACTATTTTTGATGCTATCGAGGGAGCGTTGGGTGGGCCTGAAAACTGCTACTTTGGGGGGAGGGGGATTCACAGACTAACAGCAGCCGCAAGCTTCCGTGAAAGTGATTCTTGCACCGCTATTGGAATGAGCAGCAGCCTGGAAAGGAAGTTGCTGGGTTTTCAGGAACTGCTGCAAGTCATTGTCAAACAAGTAAATACATGGGCTGAGTAGAGTAACAAAGAGTAAGAACAGATGCATGTATACTTGTATGCACACCAATGCTAGAAGTATAGTAAATAAATTTGATGAATTTGAGGTGCTGGTCAAGATATCAAAGGAGGATATTATTGGGATATCAGAGAGGTTGTGTCACACAGATATGAAGAAGTGGTAAGCAGATACGACGAAACGTTTGACTTATTTATATACATATCTTAGTCGAACTGAACCGTCTATAGTGAGGTATAAATAAATGAGCAATTGTTCAGTCAAGAGATTCAGTGAAATATTTCAGTAAGGTTAGATCGCAGTCACAAGGTAAAGCTATAGAAAGTCAAAGAAAAGGATCATGAAGTAAGGTAGACTTTACTTTTAATTTCAGTTTTCGTATACATAACCAAATTAATTCGGAAACATTTGACAAAAATTGCTTAAATACAAATAGTACAGCATCTGCTGAGGCTTCTTTCAATCCACTCCTGAACTCTCCAGCGGTGATAGGCGGGTGCACCAACAACGTCGCTTAAAATCCAGCGTTGGCACAGAGGCGCATGGGTCCATTAGATCCGCTATGTAATGTTTCCTGAATTTCGATTTATTTTTGGCTGACGAGTGTCCCCCTTTCCTTGCAGGTTCTGACACATCATCAAGGAAGCTAACCTAAACGTTCTCCGAAAGACATTTTTTCACTACAAAAACACAAAACATGTATATATTATTTGGATAAAACAGTTCCAGCAACCGCACAATGCTAATGCCCGATGTTTTAAGCTAATTTATATTTTTTTACGTAGTTTTACAATTGAAATGGATATCAAGCAGCAGACCCCCTTCTGGAATGACAGTGATAATCAAATTTTATAGAATGAACGAAATCAGCAACAGCAGCCCAACAGTCTATGGAATGAATCGAAGCAACGTTCCGTAAAGCATACCGAGACTAGATATTCACTCAAGCAGAATATGATGCTCGGGAAAGACAAACCCTTCTGAAATTTTATAACAAGAACGTAAAAAGCTCGATATGACCATCTCTAGGAGATTGCAAGGGATTAATACCAAATCCGAAAAATTATTCCACTACACATTTTGTAATGCTCACCACTTTTCCCTAGTTCAGCAGAAATGCTTTTCAATTCTACACTTCCATCACCATTAATACTACTCTGAAACGCCTATGGGACGAATATTCAACTTGGCTCATGGCGTATCAATAATCCATTGTAAGAATATGCTTAGCATCGTGCACTCTTACTGTCTGGTATCCCTAATTTCTGTTAGAAAATTGGGAAATGTCCAATCCACCTTAACCATTAAATATTACGCTAATACATAAAACGTACTATAGAAGGAATTACAGAATAACATAGGAAAAAAATTTTGATACAATTCGGTACAGCACCTCTTTCGCCAATTCCAGCATATCTCTTACGTCTGCCAACCTAATACTTTTCTTGGAGTTTGTATCAAAGTTATGGATCATCGATAGCCAGTCGATCTAGTAAATACACATCTGAGGAGGTTTTTGACAAGTGCAACACGAATTGTATTCTGAAGACTTGAGTATTAGCCAGTTGACGATCGTATTTTGTCTAATAAGCTATCTCTCGCTCCGTGTGCATGAAGAAATTACTACTGAAATGTAGTTTAATCCATTCGCTCTCCCCCTAAGAGGGTTCTGCAAGGAGCTCCCTCTTGGTACTGCTGGTTTCATTCATCTGGGCTGAATGAGGTACCAGGAGTTTGACGGATCAATGGTGAAGTACAACCAGTACAAGTGGACATGTGTTATCGAAAGGGCGGCTCTTAGAACGTCGGTTCAACTCCTCGCCGTGTCACTAGGCAGAACGGTACTACTCTCAGTGGCCCTGGTATGTGATTGACTGTGGTTTGCGTTCGTTGTGTGTGTGTGTGTGTGTGTGTGTGTGTGTGTGTGTGTGTGTGTGTGTGTGTGTGTGTGTGTGTGTGTGTGTGTGTGTGTGCGTGTGTGTGCGTGTGTGTGCGTGTGTGTGCGTGTGTGTTGCGTTGTTCTGGACAACTTGACTACCCTGAAGCATCTGTCACTTGGAAAGCTGCTTCTGAGTATTCGTCCATACCACGGGAAGGTGAATGAATCCAGTAGATGATTGTCCCACCCACATATATTCTCTTGGAGGAGGGGCGTTCCAGAGAAGAAAAAACTCACTTTATACAAAATCATTATCCCCGTTTGTAAATAATACTTCGTAACCAATCATTTGTATTATAAATGTTCACACCATTCTAAGTTAACATACATTAATAATACATACAATCAATGAAATTACTCAACACGAATGGATGACGTTTTTTCATCCACTGGACCATAACTCCATCGCCCACACAAGAAATAAATAAGAGTCGTCAACATCACCCGAAGCGGCAGTGGAGAGACTGACCATAATCCATAAATCAATCTAAAGGAGGAGATCCCTCCCTTAAAGATGCCAGAATCAAAGATAGGATTGGCAAAGAAGAAATTCCATGGTAGATATTACAATGACCTCCATAAACGGTACATATATAAAACGACTTCAAATACATGACTCACGAGCCGGACGTTCTAACCCGAAATTGAAGGATTCGTGATCGCTGTCAAGACCAGATAATCAACACCAGTAACTATTCCAAATGTACCCCACATCTAGAAAAAGTTTTTTTTTTAAATTCTCTTCGGAGTTTAACATTATTACATCTTTCATTAATGGATTACTATATTTATTGTATGTTTGTTTTTTTAGTTGTAGTAATAAATGAATAAATATTTTACAAATCCCGTTTATTTAAAAAAAAATCTGCTGAAAATTAAACAAAAATACATTATAGACTGAAAACTTAGTGATGAAAATCGTTTAAATGTGGAATTTTTTAAAGTGCACATGCGCGTAGATCTTTGCATATTATGTGTATAAATTGTTTCAAAACTTTTCAGAAATATATAACAATTAAAAAAATATATAATTTTACTCTTACCCAGCTTTATGCTGAGTTTTGAAATAAATAACTGAAGCAGCGTGTGATATCAAGGAAAAAATCGCCCACTCTGAAGAAAAGTTACTTTAAGAGAAAATGAGAAATTCCTGTTTTTATACGACAGTGACGTCACAGTTGCTAATGTTTCAATTTCAGTGGGGAAAAAAGAAACGGTTGTAAGTGACTAAGGCGTTTTGTACCTAGAATTCAAAATGCAGGTTTTATATAAAATGAAAAATAAAAAGTTTCTTATTAAAAATATAATTATTAAATGTTTAAAAGTGCCTAGAAATTAACCTTTACGTAATTAACCATAATGTATCCTATATCTTGCTCTTTTGATCTGAAAATGAAAAATTAAAATGTTTTTATAGCGCTCTGCCTGTAAATTTATCCATTTGAGCTGGCTGACTGTTTTCTCCTTAATGAAAATTCAAAGAGTAGATCAAAACCACGTGGAGTCATCTTTTCCTGTGTTGGAGAACGACACGTGACCCGTCTTCTTTGGGACGAAGCTGCAAAACACGATCTCACAAAATTATCTGCCAAGGCAACTACGCACTTTTGTTAAAATGGGGAAAAAAATTTTGAATATCGACTTCATTCTTCAATTTTGATTTCATCTTTCATCAGAAATGCTTCTGATTATCTATTTTCTTAAAAGAAAGCGGCGAAAACTAGTTACATTAAAAACTGAGTAACATGCTTGTTAATTTTTTAAAAAGTAAAAAAATAAATAATGAAAAATATATTATCAATTTAACGTTGACTACGAAAATTATAAAATATATTACAAATTACATTTTAATTACTATAACTACTGTCTCCTTAATGACCTAGAAATACAAATGTATGTATGTAAGTCGTAGGTTGTCCACCTCCTCTATCTGAATCTGTAGCTTTCATACAAGACACTGTAAATTTATAATTTAGAAGAGGCAAAACCAAAAAGCCCCCATAATATCTCATCCTGTCCGCGCGGAGGCCTCAACAATCAGGTCTCTGTCTTCTAATGTTTCCAGTAATGCTGGTGTTCTCCAACGTTCAGTTCTTTCTTCCTCACTTTTAGTCCTCGTAGTAGCAGTAGTAATGGAGTATTCGATGCAAAAAGCAAGCGTGTGAGTTTATGCAGCATCAGCCAAAATATTTCAGTAAATAAAATAAAAATAAAAAATCGCACATCTATTCCCTCTAAAAATGTCCATTTTCTCCTTGAATTTATTTAAGCTATCGACTTTCCCGACAGATGGAAGTGTGTTTCAGCAATTAACAACCGCTGGCTAAAGGCAAATTTCCGAACGTCTATTCTACAACAGCCTTTTCTCAATTTCAATTCGTAATGCTAGCAAGCGTAAGAATCCCAGCGTGTCAACCTATTCAAGGCTTTATAAACCTCAATCAGATCACCTCACAGGTGCCTAGTCTCCAGCCGCTGAAATTTACAGAAATTAAGCCTTTCTTGGTAAGAGCACCCCTTTGTTCCCCTCACCAATCTTGTTGTCCTTCTCTGTACACGTTCAAGCAATTCTACGTCCTTCCAAAAATGAAGCCTCCAGACCTGTACTCAAGGCATGACCTGACCATTGCCTTATACAAAGGAATAATCACCTTTTCCCTACTAGCAAAATTCCTGTATACCATTGACAATACCGCATGACCTGCTCTGGCGGCCTGTTTGAATTGCTCAAAAAAAACGTCATATCTAACTGCACTATTCCCAGATCTGCTTCATTTTCTACCACCCAAAGTGTAGTACCACATGGTTTGTACGTTTCTCTGGGCTTCTTTCTATCCATACACAGTACTGTACTTTGCATTTGTTAAAGTTAAACTTCAGTTGCCACTTCTCAGCCTATCTGTCCAAATTTTCTAGATCCTGTTGCAGTGGCACACTGCCATTACTATCATCAACAACCCTGTCAACCTTTGTATCATCTGAAAACTTCAATATTATGCCTGATATACCTTCGTCAATATCAGATCCTCAATCAGATCACCTCACAGGTGCCTAGTCTCCAGCCGCTGAAATTTACAGAAATTAAGCCTTTCTTGGTAAGAGCACCCCTTTGTTCCCCTCACCAATCTTGTTATATACAAAATAACAAGTAATGTAAATATACAAAACAACATTGGGCCCAACACCGAACCTTTGAGGCCTCCACTAATGACATTATTCCACGAAGAGCAGCGTTCATAGATTACCACTCTCTTTCTTTTCCCACTCAACCACTCTTTTATCCATTGTAGCAGCTTACCCTTAATACCATACTGCTCCAATTTGTACAGTAGTCTTCCATGTGCAATAGTTTCAAAAGCTTTTCTGAATTCCAAGTATATGATATCAAAATTATTTTTGCATCCAGTTCCTTTGTAAACACATCATAGTATCTAATGAAATTTGTCAGACAAGAACCTTCCCTTAACAAACCTATGCGTGTCTGAAATCCAGCTGCAGTCTTGTCTAGATGATCTTGCGTTACATCTTTAACCAGTGACTGCATTATTTTCCCCGAAACAGAAATTTCTTAGCATCCTGTTCTGTAATTACTCCTCACCCCTAGAGCCTTCTTTGTGAATTGGAGATACATTTTCGCATCACCAATCAGTGAGAACTTCCCCTGAGTCATAGGATGCTCTCATAATTATGGCTATGGGTTTGTTTATTTCCTTCGCCGCCTCCTTTAATATAACTGGATAGATTCCATCCAATCCAGGTGTCTTTCTTATGTTTAACTTCAACAATTTCTCGTCTACTTTGCTCGAAGTTATTACAAAATCATTAAGGCCCCTTTTACAGTTTGATGAACATCCGGCCCTCCTTGAATAACTTCTCATGTGTGAATGTAGATGAAAAAATACTCATTTAGTTTGGCAGCTATCTGAGATTGATTATCTACGGTCAAACTATTGATATCAAGTGGACCGATCTGATTCATCCTCTTGCTTTTACGGCTTATATAATAAAGAAGCCCTTGCTATTTTTCTTAGCATCCTTTGCCAAAGATTTATCATAATCTGCCTTCGATTGCATACCTCCGTTGTGATTGATTACACTCTAGCTTATACCTGCCATAGGTTTCGGTGTCATCTGATAATTTATATGCATCCCAAGCATATTTCTTGTCTGCCACAAGTCTCATTAGTTCATCTGACATCCATTTAGGCCGAAACCTTGAACAATTTTTTCCTTAATCGGTATGAAAAGACTTGTATCTTCCATTATTAATTCCTTGAATGCGGCCCACTTCGAAGTAGCTGTTGGTCACATCATCAGCTGGTCACACTGAACAGAATTTAAAAACTGTCGAGGCCACTGTAGTCACCTTTACGGAAACAAAAACCCTTCTCTTTACCCCTGATGATAATTTTATCTTTATGTAAATACTACATCAGTGCACGATGACCAATGCCACCTAGTAGTTCCTTAATCTGTAAATTCTTTATACACAAATAATAATAACCGATAAACAGATCAAGACTACCTTATCTGGTCGCCTGTCGAACATCCTGCCACAGAATATTATCCTCCGATAAAAAATTCTTGTTAGTGTGGGAGTGACCAATCAACAAGTTCCAGTCAATATCTGGGAAGTTAAAACTCTCCATCATAACAGAACGCGATTTCCTGGCCCACTCTATTTCTCTGCATAATTGTTCGTTGTACTTATCAGTCATTAGGCTTATAACACACACACCTTCTCTCATTTTTGCTTTACCAGTGCTTATGACACACCAAAATGACTCAACAGTGCACTGTCCATCTATGTCAACTGGAGGCATTTCCTTAGATGTTATGATTTTTCTTTATTAACAGCATAACCACTCTTCCCTTCTTATCGTGTCTCTATGCATTGTACTCCCCAAATTCCAATTCTGCACTGCTTATATCCGCGTGACACAACCTCTCTGCTTTAGATGTCTTGACCAGCACTTCAAATTCATCAAATTTATTAACTATACTCCTATCATTGGTATACACACAAGTATACATGCACCTATTCTTATTCTTAGTTAACCTAACACAGCCCATGTATTTGTTTGTTTCATGATGATTTCCACCAGCCCCTGAAACTCCCTCGCCTGGAAGGCGAGGGAGTTTCAGTAATACGAGTAGTATTACTCATTCAATAAAAGCAGTGCAAAAATCACTTTTGCCTCTGCCGGTAGCTACAATTATCCTTTAAAAAATCTTTATTGCAATAATAATAATAATAATAATAATAATAATACAATATAAATAGGGAGCATTAATATATAAAACATTGAAAATGCATATGTGGATGTACAACTCAAAACTCCAAGTATCATACAGTTATTTACAGTACAATATGTAAAGAAGATATTGGCGGAAACAAATAATTTTATATACATATAGTAGTGTAAACAGGCAATGTTCTTTGCGCTGAACAGAAGTGAGTCCATCATTACTAACTGTCATACTGAAGAGGTGAATAGGGGAAACCCTGGAGCCCGCCAAAAAAATAATAAAATACTTTGAACTTGTCATACTGAAGAGTTAGGATGCCGTCTTTACATCAGGTGGTATTGATGCCTTGCAGCATTAAGACGAGCTTCGAGGAGAAGGATCAGGGACAGGGAAGTACAATTCAAGGATGCGACGTCTGTATTCCCTGTCAGAAGCGAACTTATTAAGGTCAGCATCCAAGGACTGGGCACACGAAAGTAGCTGAAAAGGCCGGAACCTATCGGATAGGTGGAGACGGCTGAGATAGGTATAGGAATAGGTATGTTGAGGGTCTGACGACTCCGGGGATTTCTCCCATCTCCGCGTATGTTCTATGTATCGAGTGACAGTACCCTGTCTATGCCAGAGGTTTAAAAATAATGTATGGGTCATGTGGTATGTAGTTTGTTGTGCCCATTGTTCATCCGGGCTGTTGGCCGCCGGGCCCCGAGTGGGACCCGGCGTTACCATACCTAGCGACGGGGACGCCGGCCGGGTGTACCAAGAGACTAATTATACTCTGGCAGGTCCTGCCACTTACTTTCCTGGTATTTTGGTGACTAGGACCTAAAATAAAGGTTGGAGCTATCGCTGTTGATTTAAGTAAAATTGCATTTAGAAAGCGCTGCGTGGGGTTTTACGCTGAAAGAACTATTTGTAGAGAGCCTAAAAGGTCGGGCAAAATTTGATGTGATTTAAATTTGGACATGTGGGGCAGTCGCTGTACAAGAGAAAGTAATGGGAGGGAGGGTGTAGACGGGGGGGATGAAATAGGAAGAAGAGGGGGTCGGATAGGAAGGTTACCCCCCCATTTTCAGTGGGGCATGCCCATGTCCCACCAGAGTGAAATTATAGGGAGGCGAGGAGAGAAGAAGAGCAAATACCCTTCCCTCCCCCGTCCCCGAAAAAAAAAAAAAAAAAAAAAAACCGCACAAGGGAGTGCAGTTTTGGGTCGACAGTAGGCCAATCAAATCATCCTAAAGTCTTGTCTTTCTGTGGTATGCTGAGTTTTTTGTTTTTTTTTTTACTTGTTTGACCTCCTGAATTCTTTCTAGTCGGGTTGCCTTTGGTGTATTTCTATCATAGTTTTCCTTCTAGAAAATAGATCCTGGGCATATTGACTGAGTGCCTTGTAGTCCTCTTGAGTGTCTAGCAGTCTGCGTTCTTGGTTGTCTGGGATATATTGGATTGCCGTTATTAGGCGTAGTCGTAGATCGTCATACAAATCGCACTCAAACATTAAGTGTCTCTAGGACTCCGGGTTGCCACAGGGACAGTCAGCGTTATTTATGATGCCAAGTTGGTGAAGTTTAGCTTTAAATGGGCCGCGTCCTGTAAGGAGAAAGGTGGTATTTCGGCCAGGGTGAAACCACACTGGCGCCTTAGGGTACAGCTTGGTGACAGTGGGGAGGAATCTTCTGGTCACTGCACCTTTTTCAGTGTTGCTCCATCTACTCTGCCAAATCTGGACGAGGTGGTCGGTGATTCTTCTCTTCTCATAGTTGCGGTCATTAGTGATGTCAGTGGTGAGGTCATACATTGTAGCCGATGTGTTTCTGGCAAGATGGTAGAGCAGACCACAGCGGGTAGCTTCGAGATCCAGGGGCAGAACTCCTACCAGGACTTGGAGGGCAGCCGTGCTAGTCGTTCTAGTTGCTCTCGACATGGTAAGGAGGATGGTCCTCTGAATGGTTTCTAGGATCCGTTTATTCACTTCTAGTGCCGCCCTCGTGTACCAGACAGGGGAGTCATATGTGATGGCAGTGATGAAGAGAGCTTTGTAATACAGAGACAGGGTAGTACGTCTGAGTCCCCAGTCCCTGCGAGTGACTCGAGCGACGAGGGCCGCGTATCTTCTTATCTTTTGTTGAATATATTCTAGGTGTGGCTTGAAATTTAATTTTCTGTCCAGAATTATTCCTAGGTATTTAATCTGTTCGCACAGCTTAACTGTTTTGTTCTCAATCTTAATTTGTGGTGGTCTCCTTAAGTCTAGCGTACCTTTTAGCAGCACCGATTTTGTCTTGTCGGGTGCTAGTTTGAGCAAGTGTAGCTTCGTCCAATCTAGCAACTTTTGCAGGGCATCATTTGCTTGCATTTCTAAGGCGGATCTGCTGTCAGCCTCGACGGTCAAGACCAAGTCGTCTGCATAGTCCTGGGCCTCCACACCACCCAGATCCATGGCGAGGAATTCGTCTAAGAAAAAGTTCCACAGGAGCGGCCCCAGGACAGAACCCTGGGGGCAGCCCCTGCGGACTGGGCGACTGAGGCATTTATATGGTGTGGTAACTTTCACTGCTCAATCAGCCAGGTAATCCTTCATGCAATAATAAAGATTCAATGGAAGGTTGGCAGCTCTGAGTCTCGCCAAGACGCTCGGCCACCAGAGGGTGTCGAACGCCCCAGCGAAATCAACTGCGATGACGAGGAAGTATTTCCTTTTACAATGGGCGACTCTAGAGAGGAGGTTCTGTATTGCTTCGATAGTGGATTTGCCAGGAGTAAATCCGTATTGCTTTGTCATGTTAGGATTTACTTCATTATAATGCCTTGTGAGTCTTGTATGTAGCAGCCTTTCGAATATTTTACTGAGGGTTGGTAGCAGGGCTATGGGTCTGTAGGAACTAGGTGTCTCTGGTGGCTTTGTTGGGTTTTTTAGGATCAGTTTTAAATTTGCCCTTTTCCACTGTAGTGGAAATTTACCTGCTTCCAGGCAGCAATTGAATAGTTTCAGCAGTAATTCCGGTATATGTTCTGTTGCTTCTTTTGCCATCTCCGGTTCAATTAGGTCCAGTCCAGGGCATTTCTTATTTTTCGCGCGGCTTGCTGCATCCTGAATTTCTTCTAAGGCGAAGGGGGGGGTTCTATTTGGTCCTTATTATAGCAATTGTTTGCTTGGCAGATAGCCTGCTGCTCATCTGTTAGTGTTGTTGGCAGCTCCTGAAGGATGTTGTCCAGGATGTTCCCAATCGACTCCTCCCAGGTTATGGTTAAATTTCCTTGTGCTGTTTTGGTGGCTGTCACGACTTCCCCCTTGGGGAATTTGTGAGTGGTAATTTTGTACACCACCCCACAGGGGTTGCTGTTTCCTGACCCTTGTACCAACCTCTCCCATGATTCTCTTTTCTTTTTCTTTATCTGTTCAGTATAACAATTTCTAGCGATTCTATATTGGTTCCTGAGTTCAGTGACTTCTTGTTGCGGCCAATTCCTCCTAGCCCTCTGAAATTGTTTCCTTCTGTGTTGTACTAATTTCCTCATTCGTGTGAGGAAATTGCCCACATCTCAGACGGCTGAGATGTGGGCATAGAGTTGGAGTCGCTCTGAGGAAGACTGAAGAACTCTCCATGAGCACAGGTCCCAGAATGATGGTGCCGAAATGTCGCCAACCATCATTTTAATAGTCGTGGTAAGACGTTTCACCCTAATCAGCGTGGGGAGCCTGTGAATTTGAATCAAGCTGGCCATTTCAGTTGTCCTTAGCTGTGGAGGAAGTTTATATTTGTTTATGGCCCATTTTAAGAGACAAAACTCAGCATTAAAAAGTGGCCTGATTGTGCTAGTGGCAGCTGATGCCCATACCTCTGCAGCATATAAAAGCGGAGAGTATACAGTGGTTTTTATATATTTTTTAGTAGTTGTGACTTCATTGATATAATGTAGATGCTGTTTGGCAATCCAACGGAGTCGAGCTGTCAGATTGAGGAGCTTGTCTATGTGGTAATTAAAGCAGAGCTTAGGATCAAATACAACCCCAAGATCAGTACTGTGTGCTTATTGACGAAGGGAATTGGAGAATTAGACAGAATAGGCTGTATATAAGAAAGCGTTTTAAAGAGAATATCATAAATTCAGATTTTTCTGGGTTTATTTTTAATCCGAACTGGTTGAGGTAGTTTTTAATTTCCGTCAGTGTATTATTAATTGATCCTGTTATCATGAGAAGATCATCGTATGGAGAAATCGGTGTGAGGAGCTTTATATCATCTGCATAACATAAGATATCATACCTGGACTCAACAAGTGGAGAGATAAGTGCTGTGAACAAGAGTCCAGATAAGACACCACCCTGTGGCACGCCTGAAGAGATACTTCGCTCGTATATGTGCTCATGGACAATAAGCTGGATTATTCTGTTTCGAAGGAGTGACGTGAGGAAATGTAGAGTGTTTCCCTTGATCTGGTAGTGGTTTGAAAGTAGCTTCAGCATTGCAGGAACGTTTATAGAGTCGTAAGCTGCTTCAAGGTCTACATAGGTGACTGCAAGCTCTGCTTGGGATTCAAAAGCAGAGAGAATAGAGCTGGTGGTGGCTAAGAGGTTAGTCACATTGGATCTATGAGGAAGGGAGTAATGGATTTGAGGAGGCTTATGCGGAAGAAGTTGTTTAGCTAGAACAGGGAGTTCAAGAAGCTTTAGTAGACTTGAGGCATTGGAGATTTGCCGGTAATGCTTAAGAAGTGTAGGAGATCGAATTTTGGGGAGAGGCTTCACAAGGTAGATGATCCAATGCTGGAGAAAGAAATGGCTTGACAAAACAGCATTAAAAATAGTTAGAAGGGGATCCAAAATATATGGGCTGAGACATTTTATTGCCTGTGAATTTTGTCTGTGAATTTCCCAAGCTAGCAGTTTTCCGAAACCACCTAACGCTGTCTCGATAGCAACAGCAAACACTCTTGCACCCTTTCTATTTAAGTGTATCCCATCCCTGTAGAAGCAGTCTCTCCTGTTAACAAGCAAACACAACACTGAGAAATATTCTACCTCTTGAATCTTGCACAATCCTCCAGAGCCGAATTGATCGACAAAGCTCTCATAATATACTCCATCCTATCGTGTCTGTGCACAATTGTAGACACTTTCAAATTTAACCCTAACTCGTGAATTTTTTTTCAAAATTGACATGTATTTGTTAAGTAAATCTGCGGATCTCCTATTCTTAATGTCATTAGTGTCAACGTGTACAACAATATCACCTTTTGTGCCTTAAAAGATAATATCTGTTCTATCATGCGTTTTAATGGATTAGAATAGTTATTGAATTGTAAGAAAGCTGTATCTTTTATAACTGTTACTTTCCAAAAAAGTAATTATAGACCTAAAATAAAAAGAACTTAGTTCAGTCCATATTTTGTTATTAAAAAATAGTTGTTAAACAGGATAAAATTTTAAACATTCGGAGGTCAAAAATTTCTGAAAAATTTCAGAATAGAAAAGTCTGATAAAAAAAAGTAGACTTTTAATGGATAGTCTTAAAAATATAAAACCTATATACATTTTTAGAAAGTGTTATTTACTTCTATATTGCAACAGTTTTAAAATGTACTTTAAATTTGGCAAGGGATAAATGTGTAAATTCATGATTCAAAAAAAAAATTGACGTTATACCTGCTGTTAAAAAAATCCCCAAAAACTCCAAAAAAAGTTTTAAAAAAATGCTTTCAGGACATACACAGCAAAACTTTAAATAAATCAGATTTTTATTTTCGACAAAGAGCGCACATTATTTACGAAGGGAACCCCTAGATGTGTAAAACCACGGTTACATGGATAAATGCAAAAAAAAGGATTTTTATGTATATTTTTTAATCCTCTTGAGAGTAAAACTAAATTTCATCATTTCATAAGGATTTCTATAATTATTGTATGTCTTTTATACTTTGTAACTATATATAAATAAATATTTTTAACAAGCTGCTTTATAATACCATTTATTTTAAAAATTCTGCTGAAAATTAGAAAACACATTAGCGTCTGAAAAATTCAATGAAATTGTTAATTTGCTAACACATAAATATTTGCATATTATACGTTTCGTTGATACAAACCATTTCAGAAATTATATAACGATTTGTAAACTATTATTTACTTCCGTCCGATTTTAAAATTCTTTTAAAATTTATATCAAATTTGGCGACAAATATTGTGCAAACTATGAACATCGCTAACTACTGTCCGAGATAAATGTCACCTTCAGGAGTTTTCGTCGTGATTACTCAAAATAATAATAAAAAAGATATAAAACAATATTTTAACAATTTTACTCTTTTCCAGCTTTCTGCCAAGTTCTGAAATAAATTACTGGGACAGTAAGTGACATAAAGGAAGGAGTGACCCAGTCGGAAGGAAAGTCACTTAAAGAAAAAGAGGGATTCCAATATTTATACCACAGCGACGCAACAGTTGCTAATATTTAAATTACAGTAAGAATGTTAAAGAAATGCTTGGAAACGAATAATGTTTTTTCGATTTAAAATTTAAAATACAGATTTGTAACATAAATGTATCAAGTTTACCAATAAACATTCCTTACAAAATAACTAGAAAATGATTTTTTACTTACCACACCATAATGGATCCTGTATAATCGTACTTTTCTGAAAAATTATGTTATGAAGTTTATCTTTGTGTGAAATCTCGTCTAGTGAAATTTATCTTCATGGGAGTTCATAATGACTCCTTAGTTATAATTGAAAGAGTAGATTGAACTCAATGCGATGTTGTGCTTTTCTCTGTTCAGGTTTCATTCTTCTTCATAATTGGGTTTGGTTATCTGTTTGTGGAGAAAACTAGTTAAATTTAAAAAACTGGTTGCCTTTTAAAAATTAAAAAGTTAATGATTTAATTAAAATTTAATTATCACTTTAAATTTAAAAAAAGTATGTAATATTTAAAAAAATATGTATAGTATATTAGGAATCAGCTTTTACTTACTGTAAATTATCCAGTACATCACCACATGTACCATCACTCTTTACATATCCTGTTAACCTGAGATTCTAAGAAGACACAGACTCTAAATAAATGCAAAAGTTAAGTTTCGGATTTATTTAAATTATCTGATTTGGAAATATCACACGATTTACAGTGAAATTTGTTCAGAATTTAAAAAAAAAAAATTAAGAATTACAGTGACATTCTTCAGAATTTCACTGTAAATCGTGTTGGAGGAAACATTCTAAACGAATAATTTCTCCTCTATTATTACTTGCAGAAATTAATATTTCTCATATCTAAGAATGTGTCCCAGGTAGGCAATTTTCCTGCTCTTCACACTAAACTCAACAATTTACGTCGTGCTCTTTTCAGGTATTCAATGCTGGTGATTCTGTCTAACCAAGATATCTTTTTCATAAATCTGTAGATACACATTTCGAAGGCTTATATTTTGTTCATGCTCGCGGTTTTCACTGTCCAAGTTTCAGTTCCGTATAACAGTATGGACCACACATAGCAACTAAGGAATTTCAGTCCGATTGACAGATTCTGAGCTCTGCCACACAGAACTGCTCTGTATTTTCTAAAGGCCTTACTCGCAACCTATATTCTTGCTATTATTTCTGCTTGCGGATCTAGAGCAGTATTTAGTCAACTACCAGGTATTTTCTTCATCTATAAGTTTCTCTATTTCGATTGGGATTTATCTGAGCATATTGTACTAACGATTGTGGAATTTAAAGACATTCCTCCATAGATACTTCAACAGTTACATTCGGACTGACATAAGCAAAAAGAGTCTTGATGTAATTTTCCCTTGTTTTCTTTCATCACCTCTTAGAAATAATTGATTCTGGGCATTCTTTATTGTATATGGCATCCTTCTGTTCGTATTTCCTACTAATTATTTTCTTAACGGATAGGTTATTACATTTTCACATATTAATACCTAGTCTTCCGTGAATTAGGTGAATTGGTATCGTTTTAGTTATATCTCATATTGAAAAACCTTAACAACGAGTTGGCCTGATATTGAACTACTTCGAATAAGCAATGCTTTACCAATGGTGAAAACTAATGTTACATATTTTCGGCGGATACCACCAACTAGACGGACCATTGAAGGGTTTTTGGCCTCTCCTTGTTGGTCGGGTATGTACTTCTCTGTTGCATTGATGGATAAATTCAATGGAAAAGTTTGGTGAGACTGAAGCAGTTTCTTTTGAAATTTCAGGAAGATTTAGATCGTGTGTGACATAAGGATTTTCTAAATAATCTTCCATTTAATAGTTTCTCAACTGTGTTTTGTAATTGGGCATCACTTTTCTCTCTGACCGATCACTGCGGGTAATCGGTGAGGGATCTCTGTCTTCTAATTTTTCCAATAATTCTGGTGTTGTCGAAGATTCGGTTTTTTCTCCCTTTATTTTAGTCGTAGTACTAATAGTAGTAATGGAAGCATGAGATGCAAGAAAGGAAGCGTGTGACCATAAGTGGCATCATATATCCCTTCCCTCTAAAAGTTTGTTCAGTTCTTGCTTGAATGCATTTAAACTATTAACTTGCACAACGACAGATGGACGTTCGTTTCAGCCATTAAGCACCCGCTGGCTAAAGGCAAATTTTCGAAAATCTATTCTACAACTGTCTTTCGTCAATTTTAATTTATGTCCCCTGAGGTTCGTAATCTGGGCAAGAGGAAGAATCCTATTAGCATTGAGCTTCCTCAATCCATTCAAGACCTTATACATCTCATTCAGATCACCACGCAGGTGCATAGTCGCCAGACACTATAATTTGCAAGCCTTTCTTGGTAAGAGGACCCCTTAGTTCTCCTTACCAATCTTGTTACCCTTCTTTGTACAAGCACCTCTGCATCCTTCCTAAACTAAGGCCTCCAGACCTGTACGCAGTAGTCAAGGCGTTCAAATCTAATGACATCAATATCTCCTTTCATCTTCTAAAACTTCACACAATGCTCGGTACTAAGTTATATGTATTATATTAACCTCGTCTAGGAGCTATTCATTTCCCTTCTCAGTCAGGATAAGTCTAATTATAAATAACTGAATTTTATCTCAGTCTTCTTTTTACAAGTTGTTAACAATTTTGCTTTCTACCCCATATCTCCTTTTTGGTTCCATGACTCTCTTTCCACACATTAATTAATAGAGGTATCCTCACATTTTGATCGAATGGATGAATATGAACGGTTGCTAGTTTGTTTCCTATTCTGTTATCCATTTCAACAGATCCTGGTTCATTCAGCAGAGGATTTTTAGGTGCAGTGTAATTCTTTCATCAGAAAATCGAAAGAAACCCAGCGGTGGTAGTTTAACAATAAATGAATATTTTATTTTTTGAACGTTTAAAATGGTCTTGCATTGATTCATTAAGATAATTCGCAGCGGATGACGTAAGTTGACTGGAAACAGGAGAAAGTCTTACTCATATGTACTTTGTTAAACATACATGGATTTCAGCCTGAAGACCCGGACAATCTTTTTCATTTATTCCATGCTTTTAAATTCCTATGTTCTAGTTAATGATGAACAACTTTGTATAGTGATTTTGTAAAAAACTCTTCAACTTTTCATTTATTGATCCCTGTTCATGTAAACCCCTGTCCTGTGTCCATAAAGGTAGATTGCAAAAAAATATTTTGTACATCTTATCATAATTACTTTTTAAATAAAGATTCTTTCTCTGTCTATCTAATATTGATTCAATATCTGAGGCGGTGTCCACATAATACCTCTCTCTCTCATAGACACTGTAGAAGTATCTACAGTGCCTATGAGAGAGAGAGACATACTGGTTGTATTTTATGAATTTTCATAGATACTACCATTGGCACTTTTCTTCTCAGTTGGCTACTATAATTACCGATCTCTCCTTAAAATCGTGCTAGAAACAATCAACTTCCTTTTGCTGACAAATTTCAAATTAAAAAAAAAACGAATTCACTTCTTTCTCATTTGTTTCTTCGACCGCCGTTTTCTGCCTCTTTCATAGAATACAGCGAATTTCCTGTATTGTCTTCAAACGGCCATTCTCAATCTTAATTTCTTAACGGATTTCCAAATCCTGAGAGCGATCTTCAACCGAAGCAACTCTACACCCTACACTCCTGGCTCTCCTAACTGTTACAAAAATTTCGGTGCTACAACATTAAGTGTAAATTTTCTTCGTAATATTTGAAAAACTTTTCGGACATTTTTAAAGTTTATCCATAATATCATGTGTTTTTACAATAGTTATTGCATTGTAACAGAAGTGTATCTTTTTTTTTTACTGTTACTTTCGAGAAAAGTAATTATAGACATAGAATAGGAAGAACTTAGTTCCGTCCATTTTGTGTTATCAGAAAACGTTTAGATGAGCAAAATATTACACATGCGCCGGCCATAAATTTCTCCTGTTAAATAATCGTTGCAAAAGTTTAAAGATAGTTTTAAATAATTTTAATAAATAGTCTTAAAAATGTAAAAACTATATACATATTAAGAAAGTGTTATTAACTAATATATTCCAACAATTTTAAAAATTTACTTTAAATTTATTTAAAAAATTCTATTGAAAATTATAAATCACATTATATTCTGAAGAATTAAAAATCACATTATATTCTGAAGAATTAAATGAAACTGTTATCTTGCTACATTTGTGAGTAATTAAAACCGTTAAAATGTGACGTTTTTGAAAACATACATACCCATAAATATTTGCATATTATATGTTTAGTTGATACAAACCATTTCAGAAATATATAACGATTTGTAAACTTTTACTCACCTCGATTTTTAAAATTCTTTTAAAATTTATATCAAATTTGGCGACAAAAATTGCGCAAACTATGAACATCGCTAACTACTGTCCGAGATAAATGTCACCTTCAGGAGTTTTCGTCGTGATTATTCAAAATAATAACGAAAAAGATATTAAAACAATATTTTCACAATTTTACTCTTCCACAGATTTCTGCCAAGTTCTGAAATAAATAACTGAAACAATAAGTGACATAAAGGAAGGAGTGACCCAGTCGGAAGGAAAGTCACTTAAAGAAAAAGAGGGATTCCAATATTTATACCACAGCGACGCAACAGTTGCTAATATTTAAATTACAGTAAGAATGTTAAAGAAATGCTTGGAAACGAATAATGTTTTTTCGATTTAAAATTTAAAATACAGATTTGTAACATAAATGTAAATAGAATATCAAGTTTACCAATAAACATTCCTTACAAAATAACTAAAAAATGACTTTTACTTACCACACCATAATGGATCCTGTATAATCGTACTTTTCTGAAAAATTATGTTATGAAGTTTATCTTTGTGTGAAATCTCGTCTAGTGAAATTTATCTTCATGGGAGTTCATAATGACTCCTTAGTTATAATTGAAAGAGTAGATTGAACTCAATGCGATGTTGTGCTTTTCTCTGTTCAGGTTTCATTCTTCTTCATAATTGGGTTTGGTTATCTGTTTGTGGAGAAAACTAGTTAAATTTAAAAAACTGGTTGCCTTTTAAAAATTAAAAAGTTAATGATTTAATTAAAATTTAATTATCACTTTAAAATTTAAAAAAAGTATGTAATATTTAAAAAAATATGTATAGTATATTAGGAATCAGCTTTTACTTACTGTAAATTATCCAGTACATCACCACATGTACATCACTCTTTACATATCCTGTTAACCTGAGATTCTAAGAAGACACAGACTCTAAATAAATGCAAAAGTTAAGTTTCGGATTTATTTAAATTATCTGATTTGGAAATATCACAAGATTTACAGTGAAATTTGTTCAGAATTTAAAAAAAAAATTAAGAATTACTGTCATTCTTCAGTATTTCACTGTAAATCGTGTTAGAGGAAACATTCTAAACGAATAATTTCCCCTCTATTATTACTTGCAGAAATTAATATTTCTCATATCTAAGAATGTGTCCCAGGTTGGCAATTTTCCTGCTCTTCACACTAAACTCAACAATTTACGTCGTGCTCTTTTCAGGTATTCAATGCTAGTGATTCTGTCTAACCAAGATATCTTTTTCATAAATCTGTAGATACACATTTCGAAGGCTTATATTTTGTTCATGCTCGCGGTTTTCACTGTCCAAGTTTCAGTTCCGTATAACAGTATGGACCACACATAGCAACTAAGGAATTTCAGTCCGATTGACAGATCTTGAGCTCTGCCACACAGAACTGCTCTGTATTTTCTAAAGGCCTTACTCGCAACCTATATTCTTGCTATTATTTCTGCTTGCGGATCTACAGCAGTATTTAGTCATCTACCAGGTATTTTCTTCCTCTATAAGTTTCTCTATTTCGATTGGGATTTATCTGAGCATATTGTAGTAACGATTGTGGAATTTAAAGACATTCCTCCATAGATACTTCAACAGTTACATTCGGACTGACATAAGCAAAAAGAGTCTTGATGTAATTTCCCTTGTTTTCTTTCATCACCTCTTAGAAATAATTGATTATGGATATTCTTTATTGTATATGGCATCCTTCTGTTCGTATTTCCTACTAATTATTTTCTTAATGGTTAGGTTATTGCATTTTCATATATTAGTACCTAGTGATCCGTGAATTAGGTGAATTGGTATCGTTTTAGTTATATCTCATATTGAAAAATCTTAACAACGAGTTGGCCTGTCATTGAACTACTTCGAATAAGCAATGCTTTACCAATGGTGAAAACTAATGTTACATATTTTCGGCGGATACCACCAACTAGACGGACCATTGAAGGGTTTTTGGCCTGTCCTTGTTGGTCGGGTATGTACTTCTCTGTTGCATTGATGGATAAATTCAATGGAAAAGTTTGGTGAGACTGAAGCAGTTTCTTTTGAAATTTCAGGAAGATTTAGATCGTGTGTGACATAAGGATTTTCTAAATAATCTTCCATTTAATAGTTTCTCAACTGTGTTTTGTAATTGGGCATCACTTTTCTCTCTGACCGATCACTGCGGGTAATCGGTGAGGGATCTCTGTCTTCTAATTTTTCCAATAATTCTGGTGTTGTCGAAGATTCGGTTTTTTCTCCCTTTATTTTAGTCGTAGTACTAATAGTAGTAATGGAAGCATGAGATGCAAGAAAGGAAGCGTGTGACCATAAGTGGCATCATATATCCCTTCCCTCTAAAAGTTTGTTCAGTTCTTGCTTGAATGCATTTAAACTATTAACTTGCACTACGACAGATGGACGTTCGTTTCAGCCATTAAGCACCCGCTGGCTAAAGGCAAATTTTCGAAAATCTATTCTACAACTGTCTTTCGTCAATTTTAATTTATGTCCCCTGAGGTTCGTAATCTGGGCAAGAGGAAGAATCCTATTAGCATTGAGCTTCCTCAATCCATTCAAGACCTTATACATCTCATTCAGATCACCACGCAGGTGCATAGTCGCCAGACACTATAATTTGCAAGCCTTTCTTGGTAAGAGGACCCCTTAGTTCTCCTTACCAATCTTGTTACCCTTCTTTGTACAAGCACCTCTGCATCCTTCCTAAACTAAGGCCTCCAGACCTGTACGCAGTAGTCAAGGCGTTCAAATCTAATGACATCAATATCTCCTTTCATCTTCTAAAACTCCACACAATGCTCGGTACTAAGTTATATGTATTAAATTAACCTCGTCTAGGAGCTATTCATTTCCCTTCTCAGTCAGGATAAGTCTAATTATAAATAACTGAATTTTATCTCTGTCTTCTTTTTACAAGTTGTTAACAATTTTGCTTTCTACCCCATATCTCCTTTTTGGTTCCATGACTCTCTTTGCACACATTAATTAATAGAGGTATCCTCACATTTTGATCGAATGGAGGAATATGAACGATTGCTAGTTTGTTTTCTATTCTGTTATCCATTTCAACAGATCCTGGTTCATTCAGCAGGGGATTTTTAGGTGCAGTGTAATTCTTTCATCAGAAAATCGAAAGAAACCCAGCAGTGGTAGTTTAACAATAAATGAATATTTTATTTTTTGAACGTTTAAAATGGTCTTGCATTGATTCATTAAGATAATTCGCAGCGGATGACGTAAGTTGACTGGAAACAGGAGAAAGTCTTACTCATATGTACTTTGTTAAACATACATGGATTTCAGCCTGAAGACCCGGAAAATCTTTTTCATTTATTCCATGCTTTTAAATTCCTATGTTCTAGTTAATGATGAACAACTTTGTATAGTGATTTTGTAAAAAACTCTTCAACTTTTCATTTATTGATCCCTGTTCATGTAAACCCCTGTCCTGTGTCCATAAAGGTAGATTGCAAAAAAATATTTTGTACATCTTATCATAATTACTTTTTAAATAAAGATTCTTTCTCTGTCTATCAAATATTGATTCAATATCTGAGGCGGTGTCCACATAATACCTCTCTCTCTCTCTCTCTCTCTCTCTCTCTCATAGACACTGTAGAAGTATCTACAGTGCCTATGAGAGAGAGAGACATACTGGTTGTATTTTATGAATTTTCATAGATACTACCATTGGCACTTTTCTTCTCAGTTGGCTACTATAATTACCGATCTCTTTCCTAAAACCGTGCTAGAAACAATCAACTTCCTTTTGCTGACAAATTTCAAATTAAAAAAAAAAAAACGAATTCACTTCTTTCTCATTTGTTTCTTCGACCGCCGTTTTTTGCCTCTTTCATAGAATACAGCGAATTTCCTGTATTGTCTTCAAACGGCCATTCTCAATCTTAATTTCTTAACGGATTTCCAAATCCTGAGAGCGATCTTCAACCGAAGCAACTCTACACCCTACACTCCTGGCTCTCCTAACTGTTACAAAAATGTCGGTGCTACAACATTAAGTGTAAATTTTCTTCGTAATATTTGAAAAACTTTTCGGACATTTTTAAAGTTTATCCATAATATCATGTGTTTTTACAATAGTTATTGCATTGTAACAGAAGTGTATCTTTTTTTTTTACTGTTACTTTCGAGAAAAGTAATTATAGACATAGAATAGGAAGAACTTAGTTCCGTCCATTTTGTGTTATCAGAAAACGTTTAGATGAGCAAAATATTACACATGCGCCGGCCATAAATTTCTCCTGTTAAATAATCGTTGCAAAAGGTTAAAGATAGTTTTAAATAATTTTAATAAATAGTCTTAAAAATGTAAAAACTATATACATATTAAGAAAGTGTTATTAACTAATATATTCCAATAATTTTAAAAATTTACTTTAAATTTATTTAAAAAAATCTATTGAAAATTATAAATCACATTATATTCTGAAGAATTAAATGAAACTGTTATCTTGCTACATTTGTGAGTAATTAAAACCGTTAAAAGGTGACGTTTCTGAAAACCTACATACCCATAAATATTTGCATATTATATGTTTAGTTGATACAAACCATTTCAGAAATATATAACGATTTGTAAACTTTTACTCACCTCGATTTTTAAAATTCTTTTAAAATTTATATCAAATTTGGCGACAAAAATTGCGCAAACTATGAACATCGCTAACTACTGTCCGAGATAAATGTCACCTTCAGGAGTTTTCGTCGTGATTATTCAAAATAATAACGAAAAAGATATTAAAACAATATTTTCACAATTTTACTCTTCCACAGATTTCTGCCAAGTTCTGAAATAAATAACTGAAACAGTAAGTGACATAAAGGAAGGAGTGACCCAGTCGGAAGGAAAGTCACTTAAAGAAAAAGAGGGATTCCAATATTTATACCACAGCGACGCAACAGTTGCTAATATTTAAATTACAGTAAGAATGTTAAAGAAATGCTTGGAAACGAATAATGTTTTTTCGATTTAAAATTTAAAATACAGATTTGTAACATAAATGTAAATAGAATATCAAGTTTACCAATAAACATTCCTTACAAAATAACTAAAAAATGACTTTTACTTACCACACCATAATGGATCCTGTATAATCGTACTTTTCTGAAAAATTATGTTATGAAGTTTATCTTTGTGTGAAATCTCGTCTAGTGAAATTTATCTTCATGGGAGTTCATAATGACTCCTTAGTTATAATTGAAAGAGTAGATTGAACTCAATGCGATGTTGTGCTTTTCTCTGTTCAGGTTTCATTCTTCTTCATAATTGGGTTTGGTTATCTGTTTGTGGAGAAAACTAGTTAAATTTAAAAAACTGGTTGCCTTTTAAAAATTAAAAAGTTAATGATTTAATTAAAATTTAATTATCACTTTAAAATTTAAAAAAAGTATGTAATATTTAAAAAAATATGTATAGTATATTAGGAATCAGCTTTTACTTACTGTAAATTATCCAGTACATCACCACATGTACATCACTCTTTACATAATCCTGTTAACCTGAGATTCTAAGAAGACACAGACTCTAAATAAATGCAAAAGTTAAGTTTCGGATTTATTTAAATTATCTGATTTGGAAATATCACACGATTTACAGTGAAATTTGTTCAGAATTTAAAAAAAAAATTAAGAATTACTGTCATTCTTCAGTATTTCACTGTAAATCGTGTTAGAGGAAACATTCTAAACGAATAATTTCCCCTCTATTATTACTTGCAGAAATTAATATTTCTCATATCTAAGAATGTGTCCCAGGTTGGCAATTTTCCTGCTCTTCACACTAAACTCAACAATTTACGTCGTGCTCTTTTCAGGTATTCAATGCTAGTGATTCTGTCTAACCAAGATATCTTTTTCATAAATCTGTAGATACACATTTCGAAGGCTTATATTTTGTTCATGCTCGCGGTTTTCACTGTCCAAGTTTCAGTTCCGTATAACAGTATGGACCACACATAGCAACTAAGGAATTTCAGTCCGATTGACAGATCTTGAGCTCTGCCACACAGAACTGCTCTGTATTTTCTAAAGGCCTTACTCGCAACCTATATTCTTGCTATTATTTCTGCTTGCGGATCTACAGCAGTATTTAGTCATCTACCAGGTATTTTCTTCCTCTATAAGTTTCTCTATTTCGATTGGGATTTATCTGAGCATATTGTAGTAACGATTGTGGAATTTAAAGACATTCCTCCATAGATACTTCAACAGTTACATTCGGACTGACATAAGCAAAAAGAGTCTTGATGTAATTTCCCTTGTTTTCTTTCATCACCTCTTAGAAATAATTGATTATGGATATTCTTTATTGTATATGGCATCCTTCTGTTCGTATTTCCTACTAATTATTTTCTTAATGGTTAGGTTATTGCATTTTCATATATTAGTACCTAGTGATCCGTGAATTAGGTGAATTGGTATCGTTTTAGTTATATCTCATATTGAAAAATCTTAACAACGAGTTGGCCTGTCATTGAACTACTTCGAATAAGCAATGCTTTACCAATGGTGAAAACTAATGTTACATATTTTCGGCGGATACCACCAACTAGACGGACCATTGAAGGGTTTTTGGCCTGTCCTTGTTGGTCGGGTATGTACTTCTCTGTTGCATTGATGGATAAATTCAATGGAAAAGTTTGGTGAGACTGAAGCAGTTTCTCTCGAAATTGCAGGAAGATTTAGATCGTGTGTAACATAATAATTTTCTAAATAATCTTCCATTTAATAGTTTCTCAACTGCGTTTTGTAATTGGGCATCAGTTGTCTCTCTGACCGATCACTGCGGGTAATCGGTGAGGGATCTCTGTCTTCTAATTTTTCCAATAATGCTGGTGTTGTCGAAGATTTGGTTCTTTCTCCCTCTATTTTAGTCGTAGTATTAATAGTAGTAATGGAAGCATGAGATTCAAGAAAGGAAGCGTGTGAGCATAAGTGGCATCATATATCCCTTTCCTCTAAAAGTTTGTTCAGTTCTTGCTTGAATGCATTTAAACTATTAACTTGCACAACGACAGATGGACGTTCGTTTCAGCAATTAACCATCCGCTGGCTAAAGGCAAATTTCCGAACATCTATTCTACAACTGTCTTTCGTCAATTTTAATTTATGTCCCCTGAGGTTCGTAATCTGGGCAAGAGGAAGAATCCTATTGGCATTGAGCTTGCTCAATCCGTTCAAGACCTTATACATCTCATTCAGATCACCACGCAGGAGCATAGTCGCCAGACACTATAATTTGCAAGCCTTTCTTGGTAAGAGGACCCCTTAGTTCTCCTTACCAATCTTGTTACCCTTCTTTGTACAAGCAACTCTACATCCTTCATAAACTAAGGCCTCCAGACCTGTACGCAGTAGTCAAGGCGTTCAAGTCTAATGACATCAATATCTCCTTTCATTTTCTGAAACTCCACACAATGCTCGGTACTAAGTTATATGTATTATATTAACCTCGTCCAGGAGCTATTCATTTCCCTTCTCAGTCAGGATATGTCTAAGTATAAATAACTGAATTTTATCTCTGTCTTCTTTTTACAAGTTGTTAACAATTTTGCTTTCTTCCCCATATCTCCTTTTTGGTTCCATGACTCACTTTGCACACATTAATTAATAGAGGTATCCTCACATTTTGATCGAATGGATGAATATGAACGGTTGCTAGTTTGTTTCCTATTCTGTTATCCATTTCAACAGATCCTGGTTCATTCAGCAGAGGATTTTTAGGTGCAGTGTAATTCTTTCATCAGAAAATCGAAAGAAACCCAGCGGTGGTAGTTTAACAATAAATGAATATTTTATTTTTTGAACGTTTAAAATGGTCTTGCATTGATTCATTAAGATAATTCGCAGCGAATGACGTAAGTTGACTGGAAACAGGAGAAAGTCTTACTCATATGTACTTTGTTAAACATACATGTATTTCAGCCTGAAGACCCGGACAATCTTTTTCATTTATTCCATGCTTTTAAAGTCCTTTGTTCTAGTTAATGATGAACAACTTTGTATAGTGATTTTGTAAAAACTCTTCAAATTTTCATTTATTGTTGAAATTTATTGATCCCTGCTCATGTAAACCCGTGTCTTGTGTCCGTAAAGGTAGATTGCAAAAAAATATTTTGTACATCTTATCATAATTACTTTTTAAATAAAGATTCTTTCTCTGTCTCTCTAATATTCATTCAATATCTGGGGCGGTGTCCACATAATACCTCTCTCTCTCTCTCTCTCTCATAGACACTGTAGAAGTATCTACAGTGCCTATGAGAGAGAGAGACATACTGGTTGTATTTTATGAATTTTCATAGATACTACCATTGGCACTTTTCTTCTCAGTTGGCTACTATAATTACCGATCTCTCTTCAAAACCGTGCTAGAAACAATCAACTTCCTTTTGCTGACAAATTTCAAATTTTAAAAAACCGAATTCGCTTCTTTCTCATTTGTTTCTTCGACCGCCGTTTCTGCCTCTTTCATAGAATACAGCGATTCTTTCATAGATTATTCAAAATAATAACGAAAAAGATATTAAAACAATATTTTCACAATTTTACTCTTCCACAGCTTTCTGCCAAGTTCTGAAATAAATAACTGAAACAGTAAGTGACATAAAGGAAGGAGTGACCCAGTCGGAAGGAAAGTCACTTAAAGAAAAAGATGGATTCCAATATTTATACCACAGCGACGCAACAGTTGCTAATATTTAAATTACAGTAAGAATGTTAAAGAAATGCTTGGAAACGAATAATGTTTTTTCGATTTAAAATTTAAAATACAGATTTGTAACATAAATGTAAATAGAATATCAAGTTTACCAATAAACATTCCTTACAAAATAACTAGAAAATGACTTTTACTTACCACACTATAATGGATCCTGTATAATCGTGCTTTTCTGAAAAATTATGTTATGAAGTTTATCTTTGCGTGAAATCCCTTCTAGGGAAATTTATAAATCATGGGAGTTCATAATGACTCCTTAATTATAATTGAAAGAGAAGATTGAACTCAATGCGATGTTGTGCTTTTCTCTGTTCAGGTTTCATTCTTCTTCATAATTGGGTTTGGTTATCTGTTTGTGGAGAAAACTAGTTAAATTTAAAAAAAAAACTGGTTGCCTTTTAAAAATTAAAAAGTTAATGATTTAATTAAAATTTAATTATCACTTTAAAATTAAAAAAGTATGTAATATTTAAAAAAATATGTATAGTATATTAGGAATCAGCTTTTACTTACTGTAAATTATCCAGTACATCACCACATGTACATCACTCTTTACATACCCTGTTAACCTGAGATTCTAAGTAGAAAAAGACTCTAAATACTGTAAATGCGAAAGTTAAGTTTCGGATTTATTTAAATTATCTGATTTGGAAATATCACACGATTTACAGTGAAATTTGTTCAGAATTTTAAAAGAATTAAGAATTACAGTAACATTCGTTCAAAATTTCACTGTAAATCGTGTTGGAGGAAACATTCTGTTCCTATTTCCTGCTTAACAGATAAGTTATTGCATTTGCACATGTTAGTTCATAGTGATCCGTGAATTAGGTTAATTGGCATCCTTTAGTTATATCTCATATTGAAAACCCTTAACAACGAGTTGGCCTGATATTGAACTACTTCGAATAAGCAATGGTTTACCAATGGTGAAGACTAATGTTACATATTTTCGGCGGATACCACCAACCAGACGGATCTCTGAAGCGTTTTGGCCTCTCTTTGTTGGTCGGGTATGAACTTCTTTGTTGCAGTGATGGATAAATTCAATGGAAAAGTTTGGTGAGACTGAGGCAGTTTCTCTCGAAATTTCAGGAAGATTTAGATCGTGTGTGACGTAATGATTTTCTAAATAATCTTCCATCTAATAGTTTCTCAACTGTGTTTTGTAATTGGGTATCAGTTTTCTCTCTGACCGATCACTGCGAGTAATCGGTGAGGGATCTCTGTCTTCTAATTTTTTCAATAATGCTGGTGTTGTCGAAGATTCGGTTCTTTCTCCCTCTATTTTAGTCGTAGTACTAATAGTAGTAATGGAAGCATGAGAAGCAAGAAAGGAAGCGTGTGAGCATAAGTGGCATCAGCCAAAAAAAAAAAAAAATCATATATCCGTTCCCTCTAAAAGTTTGTTCAGTTCTTGCTTGTGTGTATTTAAACTATCAACTTGCACAACGACAGATGGACGTTCGTTTCAACAATTAACCACCCGCTGGCTAAAGGCAAATTTCCGGACATATATTCTACAACTGCCTTTCGTCAATTTTAATTTATGTCCCCTGAGGTTCGTAATCTGGGCAAGAGGAAGAATCCTATTAGCATTGAGCTTGCTCAATCCATCCAAGACCTTATACATCTCACTCAGATCACCACGCAGGTGCCTAGTCACCAGACACTATAATTTGCAAGCCTTTCTTGGTAAGAGGACCCCTTAGTTCTCCTCACTAATCTTGTTACCCTTCGTAGTACTAAGTATTAGAGAAAATATGTAATTTTTTTAGCGTTCAAAATGGTCTTGAAAGATCGAATTGCATTTTTTCATTAATTAATTTGCAGCTGCTGACGTAAGATGACTGAAAACAGGAGAACGCCTTTTTACCCTCTGCTAAACAGACGCTTGTAAATCAGCATGAAGAAGCGGGCAGTCTTTTTTCATTTATTCCATTCTTTTAAATTGCTTTGTTCTAATTAAATATTAGCCACTTTGTGTAGTGATTTTGTAGATACTCTTCAATGTTTCATTTATTATTTAAATTCATTGATCCCTGATCGTGTAAAGCCCTCTCCTGTGTCCATAAAGGGAGAGTGCAAAATAATAATGAAAAAAAAAACTATTTTGTACATCTTATCGTAATTACTTTTGCAATAAAGATTCTTTCTCTGTCTCTGTAATATTGTTCCAATATTTAGGGTGGTCTCCATATAATCTTTATCACGCTTCTACGGTCCATTCATTCTCTCTCTCTCTCTCTCTCTCTCTCTCTCATATACATATCTCTCTCTCTCTCTCTGATATACATCTCTCTCTCTCTCTCTCTCTCTCTCTGATATACATCTCTCTCTCTCTCTCTCTCTCTCTCTCTCATATACATACTGGTTCTATTGTATGCCTTTTCATAGATACTACCATTGGCACTTTTCTTCTCAGTTGGCTTCTATAATTACCCATCTCTCTTCGAAACCGATGCTGTTCGAAACTGTTACCGATCTCACATTCAGAATTGCCTGTTTTTGGACTCTTTGAAAATCCTCAACGTCTTTTTCTGATGAGGTCTCAAAACAGGACTTGAAAGACAGCCTTACAATTGCCTTGTACGGTGGGATTGAGGCCTCCTTATCTCTACACGATATTCTTCGATAAACCATTGATAGGTCGCCATGTGCCTTCCAGTTCACCTATTACACTGCTATGAAAAGTTCATATATGTTCCTATCATAACACCCAGATTTATTTTTTTTCTCTACTGATTTTAATTCAACACCACAAAGTTTATAATATATTTTGGAGTCGCTATTCCCAATTAAAAACCTTGCATTTTGTTGCAATAAAATATACCTGTCGCTTTTCTTACTAATTTTATGGCGTATCTCAATGTTCAGTTCTTTCACCCACCCTTTTTCCCTCTTGTATTAATGAGCTTCTTCCATGCACTGTAAGCATTATTCATAGTTTGTCGATGATAGCACATTACATTCAACAGTTTGAGAAACTTTGCTCTGCACAGATAGGTACAGTCTGTCGTAAAAACTTTAAAAATTTGATTTTTGTCGCCAAAGCAGCTCGTTCTTTTCGAAAATGGATCCCACGTGTCTAGAACCACCGCTGCATGGTTGATATCTAGAAAAAGTTGCATTTTTATTACGTCTGGTTAAAGTATTCCAATACAGTATTTTATCGTTTCTTCGGGGATTCTAATACATATTGTAGGTTTTTTTCACTTTGAAATAATAATTATAAAAACAAAACAAAAAAAAAATATATATATATATACATTTTATTAAAGCTGCATTTTAATGCCGTTTATTTTAAAAGTTGAAAATTAAAACGAAATTTTTAAAAGGCGCACCATCTCATTAATCTCATATTATTATGTGTATAAGTTGCTACAAAACATTTCAGATTTGTTATTATTATTAGCCATATGGTGCGAGGAAGACCAATTGCATCATAATTATACTCATAATTATAATTATACTCATAATTATAATAATTATGAGTATATTATGAGCATCATAATTATACTCATAATTATAATTATACTCATAATTATAATAATTATGAGTATATTATGAGCATCATAATTATACTCATAATTATAATTATACTCATAATTATAATAATTATGAGTATATTATGAGCATCATAATTATACTCATAATTATGATGCAATTGCACTAACGTGTCCCTTTAGTCAATCGTATCGTAGCTTGAGGCCCTGTTTTAGTATAACACCTGGTTTAATATTAAATGTAACTGCCACATTTCTTACGTTATTATATATGCTGCAAATAATTGCACATGTTTCTTTTATGACTTCTTTATCACGTTGAAATTTTTTTAAGAATTTTGCAGAGTATAGTGTATTTCGTAAAGAAATATAACGTTCAAAAGGAATATATATATATATCACTTACCAAAAGAATAACTCAAATCAAAATATTACCCAGAACATTCCTACGAAAGCATCATATTTTGCGAAATTTAAGTCGTTAGGCTGTCATAAATATGCCACTTGCTGTCTTTTCATGGTCACTGAGAAAACTTAAGACTCTCCTAGATGAAGGCAATTTGCTGAAGTGGTTAACAATACTGATTGTTCCGAGATCCAACAACGTCAGCCATTGTATGTTCACAGTGATTGATCTCTCTAATGGTAATAATCAATTTCTCAACAATCCCAGTTCAAATTGGTGACTGTTCTGTTGTAAGTAGATGAATGTTTCAATCAAGCTTTTTGTTGTTGTTGTTCTGTCGCAAATTAGGTTAAAATTTCACTGAAAGGTTTAAAAATGTCTTACACCCTTAAGGAAAATCAAAACATGCGTATTCTAGAAGCAAATAAAAAACAACTTCGAATGTCCAATGTGTGTACGGAACTTCAAGATTTATCCAGCATGAATGCGTCTCAAAGAAATAGTGCTCCAACACGGATTTATTTAAGCTCTTGTCCGAATAAAACTACTACGGCACAGAACATCTTATAACTATAGGGGCTTTGCAGCGGCCTCCGTACAAATAAACCCATGCATAAAGGCCTACTACATATAGTTTGCTACATTTAAAACAAATAATGCACTCGCTCTGCAATCGGTAGGATTTTAATGCATGAGGCAAGATTAGTGTAATGCAATCACCATTTCAGCAAATTTGTATTATAAATAACATCCATCAAACTTCCATCTGGTTTGAATACCAGGCCCTGATCAGAAGCATAGCGAGGTTATGTGGTTCCCCTTTACCATAACGAAATCGTGTTATCTGGCACCTTGATGGAAACCGGGCAGATGCCCCTACTCCATCCCAGTCGCTATTCTACTGCTCTGAATACTGTCATTAACCTTCTTAAGAACCTTTGTATGACAAAATTGGGCATTAAAATCGATATTTATTTTTCGATATCGTTAACAAAATTTCAAACAGTAAGGCATCCCAACATCGAACCCGAAGGAACTCCTCTCACAACTTCAGTACATTTTGGGTTATTAGCCATTAATAAAAAAACTCCCTCCTACTCAACGACCTCTTCCACACCAGTAACTCGCCCCTGTTTTCACACTGCTCTAGTTTTCTTAAAATTTTAAAGGCAGTATACTTTACTTTTCCCTAAGAGCAGTACTATTTATAATAGTCCAATACGAAGACAACTCGTGGCGAATTTCGTACACAGTATGATATCGGTATAGTAAGTAGCAAACCCAGTTTACTGAAATCTATGCACAGAAGATCCAGCTCAGCATTTACAATAACATGCTTAGGGGAAATTACTTTATAACCACCCTATAGACCGAACATTTAAAAGTACAACTGTCTCACCTAAGTCCGGCTCTCGGGGTTCTTTGCATTCTGAGACACCGCCCTCTTGGCTACTGGTTTTTCTTTCAAATGGATTGTCTAATTAAGGAGAAACAGCAATAGGTGAAAGTTTCTGTGTAGATGATTTTGATAACAGCACAATCGTGTTGTTCAGTGTTAACTATACCGAGGTAGATTTGCGAGTTGCTAATCTTTTTCAGAAAAAAGTTTACGATCGATGGTCTTTTAAGAAATTTTCCTTTATCGTATATGTACAGTAAAAACTTTCAGACTCTTACGTGAAATCTCCACTATGAACAATCAGTTGCCACTGCTTGGGTGGTCTTGCTATTTTGCCCAATTTCCTTAAAATAGCAGGAAATATAATGGCAGATCTGTAGCCATGCTGCCTGCAAGGCTTTCTACGGTTTCGAAATAGATGGTAGTTGCGAATCCATACTCCTTACTTCAGTTTCAAAACATCCCACTGATGTTCAGTTGGAGCGAGTTAAGGCGAATTTGGAGGCCAGTTAAGATGGATGATATCTTTACTGTGTTCCTCGAAACATTCGTGCATAGTCCGGCGCATTATCGTCTTAGAAGATTCCATTTCTCTCTGAGAAAAAAAATGCAATATGACAGAGTGCACATGGTCTCCAACAGCTTCATCTAGATCTCACAAGATTGGTGTACGGGGGAAGAGGTTTGTCCGTACGCACCAAAGGTCCTAGTTCTTACCATCAAAACGTGAGCACCATACACGATGGATTTATGGACAGTGTTGCTTGCATCACACCAGAAGGCGTGCGTCGGCGTGTTGTGCAAAGTACTTGGACTCATATGACCAACACTTTCGGTTCCACTTCTTCCTTGTCCAACCAGCGCGTTGTTGACACCACAGCATTCACCTTCGATGATTAGTCCTGAGGAGAGGGTGTCTTTTGAGTCTCGTCTGCTGTGGAACACCATATGTCTAAGCGTATGGTGCATCGCCATTTGGGATTTGTTCTTGCATTCCCTTCTATCGTTGAGTCTAACAAAGCGCTGCATCCTTCGTTCACCAGGAACATTCGCCTTGGGTAATCCTTTTCAGCTCTTTCGGGAGAGGTTGTTTGATCCGTTTAACACCTTTCTTTGTACGCCTTAATCACAGTAAGCCGTGAGCAACCGAGAAGATATGCCGTTTCAGATATGGAAGCACCCGAAGCACGAGCTCCCACAATCATTGATTGCTCTTTGGAAATTCCATGACATCTTTATGTCCCAAAACCACTAATTTTTCACTTTGACTCTCGCGACCAGATCCAAATCCCCCACTGTATAATTAGGATTTTTATACTGCCAGCTACACTGGTCGACAAAATTAATAGAACAAACTTTCTTCGTGAATATTTTATTTTGAACAGCGTTCGCCGAAGCCGAATATCTGATATAAAAATAGGTATCCTGACATCAAAATTCCGAGAGTCTCCAAAAGAAATCGATCTACCTCCTTACAGAGACGCACATTATGCAAATTATTAATGCCTATAAAAACACGGGTTGCGACCACGTCATTCCCCTTTTTTTGGCTAGCTCTGTGGGACAGCCACAACTGGAGTAGTCAGAATGGCAAGTCATCGTCGTTTACATGATTTTTTCGAGATGGCTTTTTTTCGATTTTTTTTGATTTCGTCAGACGACTTGAAGCCGGGCAGTCGGAGTTGGAAGAGGTCACTCGGCTTAAAATGCACGTCTCTGCACTATGGAAGAAGCTTCAGGATACAGAAATCATTACAATAAAAGATGGCCAAGGGCGCCCGAGGGCTACATCAACCAGAAAAAGACTTCTATGCGGCTCTAAGAGCAAGACGGAACGCTGCGAAGTCCTGTCATCAACTGTTTTGAGGTTGCGTCATCCAGAGGTGAAAGCATTTCCAACCGGACTATGTTAAGAAGGCTAAATTCAAGTGGAGTCCACTTGAATTGAGGAAACCCTGGAGAACGCCTCAAAAACAAAAAACCTTAAATCCCATTAACACCGGACCAGCGGTGTGATCTTCGAAACAGGTGCCATCAACATGTGACTTTGGGTCCTAACTTTTCAATTTTAATTTCCTTAACGGATTTTCCAAATTCTGTGGACGATTCTTGAATGAAGTAAATCTGTCTACACCTTGCAGTCCTAGTTCCCCTAATTATTAAAAAATTCAGGCGCTACCGCATACAAGCACAAATTTTCTTTTTAATATCTGTAAAAGCTTACGGATATTTTTAAATTCTGTTTAACGTTTACCAATGTGTTCATAATGGATTGAAATATGTATGATTGTATTTGTATGTTTTTTTAGTTGTTAAGAAATTTTAATTATGCGGAAAATTTAAAACAAAAATTACAGACATACAAGATAAAAGATAAAACTTTTAATTCTGTCCGTTTTCCATTATTAAAAAAATAAATAAAAAAAGGTTAAACGACGGAAACTTTATACGCGCTCAGAACACACATTTCTTCTGTTTAAAAATAGTTTCAGAATAGATCGTCTTAAAAATATTAAAAAAAAAAACTATACAAAACTTTATATTTATTTACTTCAATTTTCTATTTTTAAAATTTATTTTAACATTTGCAAGCGTTAAATGCGTAAATAGAATTTTGATTAAAAACGTTGGCGCTGTACCTGCTGCGTAAAAAAGCAGTAACTCCAAGAAAATCATTAAAAAAAACGAGTTGCAAAGAAGTACGCAGTAAAATTTTAATTATATTTAAGAAAGTTTAAAAAAACTTTAAAAATCATATTTTTGTCGCCAAATCGACTCCGTTTTTCCGAAATGAATTCCACATATCTAAAACTACCCCTGCATAGTTCATATCTAGAAAAAGTCGGTTTTTTTTTTTTGTTTTTTTTTTTATTCTGTTTGGAGTATGCCAATATTTTATGCGAAATTTTTAAAAGGCGCACATGGACACAAATCTCTGCAAATTATGTGTATGTTGTTACAAAACATTTTAGAAATATATAACAATTTATAAACTAATATTTACTTCCTTTTTTTTAAATTCTATAAAACTTTGAGGCAAAAAAATCGCTCAAATTTTGAATATTGCTAAGTACTATCCGAATTGAATATTATATTCAGATTATTCAAAATAATAAGGTAAAAGATATTAAGACAATATTTACACAATTTTACTCTTACTCACCTTTCTGCTGAGCTCTTGAGATAAATAACTGAAGCAGCGTGTGATATAAAGGAAGGAATCAGCAGTCTGAAGAACAGGGATTTAAAATTTAATTGAGGAAATTCAATATTAATACCACAGCTACGTACCAGTTGATAATATTTAAATTTTAATAAGTGTCAAAGAAACGGTTGGAAGCGAATAAATTGCTTTTGTACTTACAATTTAAAATGCAGATTTTATAACATAAATTTAAAAATAAATATCAAGTGCATTTTTAAAAATATAATTATAAATTTTTAAAACATTACTATAAGTTAACGTTTACATACCATATCATAATGTATCCTATACGTCCTGCACTTTAGATCTGATCCAATATTTTATATATACAAGATTGCCTTATACAAGTCCCCTTGTAAAAGGCAATGGTCAAGCCACAACTTGGGTACTGCACACAGGTCTGAAGACCTCATTTTAGGAAGGATGTTGAGCTACGGGAACGAGTACAGTGAAGGGTAACGCGACTGGTGAGTGAAACAAAGGGTTGCTCTTACCAAGAAAGGCTTAAGTTCAGCCATGTGATCTATTTGAAGTGAAAAAGGCCTTGAATGGTTTGAGCAGGGCTCAATGATAATGGAATTCTTCCTCTTGCTCAGATTACACACCTGAAGTGACATAAATTGAAATTGGGGAAAAACAATCGTAGAATAGATGTGCGGAAATTTTCCTTTAGTCAGCTGGTGGTTGACAATTGGAACAAACATCCATCGGTTGTAGTGGAGGTCGAAAACTTGAATAAGTTAAAGGCAGAACTCGACAACGTTTAGAGTGAATGGGTGGATGAAATTGCAAGGTTTTCATTATTTTTTTTATTTGGTTGATACTATATAAGCATGTGTTCTTGCATCATAGGCCTCTACTCAAGGCGACTCGAGGTACGGGCGTACCGGCGGTCGCCTGGGGCGCTGACCCTTTGGGGCCCATGACTTTGGGGTGTCGAAGATTTAAGAGGCCACATATACTTCGTAGAATGGATGAAAACGAAAGATTTGGGAAATATTTGGAGGTCGTTTCTCTGTCCCTTTCTTTCTCTATAGTGCAGTAAACGGTCGAAAATGCATCAGCCACATGGCATGCGTCCGATGCAAAATCGCTCCGCTTTTTCAAAGATTTGGATCGAGAATCCGAGATCTCTATTATTCTGCTTACACGCTTTCTTAAGCTGCAGTATAGCGCGCGAAGCCCAACCATTAATCAGATCTTTTTTTTTACCTTACAGGGAGGACCAATCATCAGAAAATTGAACGAAACGCAACGCCAGTATTTCGATAACAAACGGTTGTTTTATTTGACCTTTCAAGTAGGAATTGCATTTGTTTCAGACGATAACTTGAATTCGATGTCACGAAATTACTGAATCACCCTATTCTCATGTGACTCATAGGAATAACCCTCTTCTTTATCACAGACTAACTTAGCTTCCAACGCTCTGAGAACAATGTCAAGGCCACTGTTCACCTCAAATAATGTTCGATAATAAATTTCTACTTATTGCATTGTTTGTAATCTCTTAATAAATATCCTCAAAGTTAGATAAGCATCTGTGTCGCAACTTCTCCACTAGTTTCAAATAGGCACCAAATATGTGTGCATATTCTCGGAGGATACCACCCTGGGTGGTGGTATCCTCCGAGAATAAGTAACACCAGTCGTCTCCACTGCAAAACGTTGCTTATACGACGTAGTGCAATGTCGGGGCAACTCGTTGTGAAAGCATTCACAATATGAGAAGTAACAAAAACGATGCCATTTCCCCTTCTTCGTTTATTTACTGGCCACTAAAATGATGCATGCACTAACTTGTTCGATTAGGAAAATGTTTATTTTTTTTAATATAAAAATAAAGAATTTATATGATTGAAAAACGTAATTATAATAATACAGTTAATTATAATAATCAAGAACGTTTTATGCGGGAAAACCTTTTAACCAGGAAACTTCGTTAGCAAGAAAATAATACATTACAATATAGAGACCTGAATTTGAGAATTAGAAACCAAACCTGGTTTGGTTTCTAATTCTCAAATCCTGTTGATGAAGCGAGGAACTTTAGTGGTTTTTTTTTTCATTCTGTGACTGAGGTAGTCGGTCTCAGGCGTAGCTAGCCAAGTTCTCCCCCAGAAACTGTTTTTTTTTTTTCCGTCCAGCAAAACAGGCAAATGGACCAGAGAACACAAACAATTGACAGTCATAATTCATATATGGGTTATGTAAGAGATTAAGGATGGCCCTAATATAATAATTTGAAAATCTAGTACAGGGGAAAACTTCTTATGCGGGAATTTCTTATCCGGGTTCTACTGTATATATTATTTACCAAAAGAATAAAATTTCGGTGTCTTTTCTGCTAGAAATTAAGATTTTGCTTCAGAGTACGGTTCAATAAAGAATACTTGAATCTTAAGATAAAAGAGAATTAAATCATTTGTGATATCGCAAAGCGAAAGGATGATATTTTACGAAATTTAAGTCGTTCAGGCTGTTTCGAGATTCAACAACACCAGCATTGTACATTCAGGGTGATTCATCTCTTCAATGGTAACCATCATTTTTCTCAACAATCCCAGTTGATTTTCAAAATGGCGACTGTTCCGTTGCAATTAGAGGATGCTTCTATGAAGCTTTTCTTTTCTTTCTTTTTGTGGCAACTTATGTTCGCATTTTAGTGAAGGAATTCAAACTTCTTTAGGCCTGTAAGGTATAAAAAAAAGCGTTTCCTCCCAATAAGTAAAAACAACTTCAAGTTGTGCGTGTGGAAATTCCCATGGTTTATCTTTCATCAAGGTTTTACAGAAATAAATAGTGCTCCAACACTGAATTATTTACGCCCTCATCGGAAAAAAGACTACGGCAGCAGAGCATCCTGTAAATGTAGAAGCATGCTAGTGGCCTCCATACACACATTCATATAATGAAAGTTTGCTATATTAAAACAAATACTGCACTCGCTATAAAATCGGTGGGATTTTACTGCATGAGGGAAGATTGGTGCATTGCAATCACCACTTCAGTGAATCTCTATTATAAAAAACGTACGAACACAAATTCTCTTTAATCACAAAACCTTCACATCGTGGCCAGAACAGTTCAACACTCCAATTTGAGGTTTTGTGTTAGCCGACATAGCGGGTGAACAGTTAACTTTGGATCGTCCATTGTCTGTCGCAGTGTACAGACTTCATGTAGAGATCTGCACACCAGCCTACACTTAGGACGATAGTTGTAGAATCAATATGTCAAGCTTATATGGCCTCAGAAAAGCACGAGAAAACACCATTCCTTCACTTGCACATCACTTACATGAATCTTTGTAACCCTCCTTGATATTCATTCTTCCATCTCCATTACACTAGATGACAGATTGTTCAAATATATTAAATGACTCTGTGGCAAAAGCACATTTTAAATTCGCGTCCCCTTGTTTGCATCGTCCAACAGCTGAATGTCATGCTGTAAATATTTTATCCACGTAATCCACTAAAAGCCTACAATTCCGCTCTGGAGAGATTGTGCAAGACTCCTGGGGTAGAATTTTTTTTTAGCGTGGTTTGCGCTTGTTAACAGGAGAGACTGCTTCTACAGGGATGGGATACACTTAAATAGAAGGGGTCCAAAGAATACCTGCTGATGTTACGAGGCAGTGTTAAGTTGGTAGGAAAACTGATGCTTGGGGGGAACTCACAGACGAATAGATTAACAGTAGCCGCAGGCAGAGGTGGAAGTGATTCTTGCATTGCTTCTATTGGAATGAGCAACAGTCTGGAAAGCAAGATGCTGGAGATTTCTAGAAATAGTGGAGTCATCACGAAACAAGTAAATACATGGGCTGTATTAGTGTAAATAAGAGTAAGAACAGGTGCAAGTGCATGTACACCAATGCTAGGAATACAGTAAATAAATCTGATGAATTTGTAGTGTTGCTCCAGATATAAAAGGCGGATATTGTTCGGATATCAGAGGCGTGGTGTCACACACAGATATAAAAAAGGCAGAATTTGAGGGAATAGTCAGCAATACCTTCCCTTGAGAGGATACGTCAGGTCATTTATCAGTGAAACAGATATTTCGCACTAAAACGTATCACGATTCTCCCGATTTTGATTTCTTTCTCACGAGGAAATATCTAACTCTTTCACTTCACCACAGAAAACTACTTTGCATTTTCACTACATAAAGTGACAGTCATGATGTCAACAACTTTATAACTGAAACAATATAGGCAGCTGTACCATATTTGACAACTATGTATAGTTGTCGAGTAATTTATCGCTGTTTCAGTTACAGATATCATTGAAAATTATCTGACTTCATTGAAAGAATTCACCTTTTTAGCAGATTTCAGCAGAAGAAATATCGAAGGGAAAGAGGCTTTTATATAATACAGTCAGACGACCTCTGGAAAGCAGGCGAAAACCAGTTGTAATCGGCCTTCTGCACTAATTAGGGATCTGCTGTAGTCACCTTTCCTATTCAAGGGCATCTCGTGGGATGCACAACGACCTTTCATATGAATTAAGCCTGCCCATTTCAAAATCGGTCATGTTGTAGACAATGGCATACCACCACATTATCTGATGCCACAGAGACCGTAACAAAAATGAACTCCAAAAATTTCTGTTAAAGGAAGACCTGCAAATAGGTGGAAGGATGGGATCAGTCAACTTTTGGGCGTGACAATTTGCGATGCCGCTCTTATAGCATATGATCGATGCAATTGGAGGATTTTGTTGGTGGCCACAACAGCTTCTCGGGGAATTATATGACTGGAAGAAGAAGTTCATATTTGAGTGAATTTTCCACCTTCATTCATTTTACGAACCTCTCTTAGAATCTTTTAAACCTCATTCAGTTCCACTACAAGGTGGCTGCTGGCCAAGCTCTGTAGCCCAAATAATTCAAATGTCATTTCTCCTACGGTCGCCCTTTTGTCCAACCTACCTTGAGAGTTGTCAGTGTTTGGATCCAGTAAAAAAAACTCAACGTCCTTTTTTCAGATGAGGTCACGATACTTGGACACAGTCTTAAACAGCCTTACAATTGCCTTGTACAATGGGATTCAGGCTTTCTTATCTCTAAACGACATTGTTTGATAAAACATCGATGGGTCACCATGACCAGGTCTTCCAGGTCACCTTTTTACACTGCTAAAAAAATTTCTTATATGCACGTATCATAAAACCAAATTTATTTTTCTATAATAATTTTAATTGAACTCCATCAAGTTCATAAGTTATTTTGGAGCTGCTATTCATAATTAAAAAGCTTGCATTTTGTTGCAATAAAATATAGCGTTCGCTTTTTAACGACTCTTCTGACCAGACTTCTGGTTTTTCTCAAGGTTTGGAACTTTCACCCACATTTTTCCTCTTGCATATTAATGACCTTCTTCCACTGCCTAGAAATCCTATGCATGGCTTTACTGATGATATCACATTGCATTCCACCTTCCAGTTTGTGAAACTTCGTCCTGCACAAATAGGTACATCTTCTCGAATATCCACTCCTAGTTCCTTAAACGCCAACCTCCAGTTAATTCTCCGGAGTGACAAAGGCAACTTAGTTAATTTAAATCCTTCAGAAACTCAGTCCTGTCTTGTATATCGTTATAATTTGCTTAAAATCGACGACACACTTTCTAGACAGAATTGATATGTCTATAAAGGATTCCGCTGATTTCTAATCTCTCATGACATAAGTACATCGCAAGCAAATCTTCCCCTGCATCTAGAAACCTGGGTTTTCTTTAACTTTCCGCTTTGCTTTTTTTTAAACAGCTATTCACTATGTACAAATCTCAATTATAGCCTATCATGGAATAATATATTAATAATAGTCTTTCATTAATTTTCATTAATAATGAAAACTGTATACTTTTTCAGAACTTTGGTCTGATGATAAACCATAAAAAGTCTAAGATGGTAAAATGCTCATGAAAGACTAATCATACTGTAATTACGCACACCTTTTGTAAGACCAAAATCCCTGTTGTTACATCTGAATGAATCTTGGATGCAATATTCCTCCCAAAACTGCGTTTAGTACTCAAGTGGATAAAGTACACTTCAAGGGCCTCGAGTCTGCGTTGGACAACAAAACAAAATCTGCATAGTGAAGACCCTGAAATCATCAAATTGTACATCAGGACCGTTGTCTGCCCATCATTACTATACACTTCAGAAATATGTGATTCGGCCACCCCTGCGACCAAAAATCCTTTCATGACAAATGAATATTGGCCTCTGATGTGGTTCTTTTGGAAAGCGATTCTGCTATCTTAACACAGAACGACAGTTTTACCTAGTTCAATGGGGCTTCCTCGACTTTCCGAGCTTATTGATTCGCAGAGGCTGGATATTAAAGTTAAATTGTTGTCAGAGTAATATTTGAACCATCAATGCGGGAATCATGTTGCTGGAGAATTCCTCTCACGGCATTGCAGCCTTCTCCATGACTGCAAATGTTATCTTCGCAACATCAACAGTCGCACTGGTTGTCTTATCAGTTTTCTTTTTTTTCCCTTAGAATCGCTGATATTACTGGAATACACATGTTGGAATATGAAGATGCATCCTTTCGCTGTGTGATGATGTGAAAAGTTCTTTGGTTTTACTTTGTTAAACAGACGCTTGCATTTGCAGCCTGACGCCGCGTACAGTCTTTTTCATTTCCTACATGATTTTGAATCCCTTTACTCTAATTAAATATTAGCCACTTTTTATACTGATTTTATAAATACCCTTTAACTTTTCATTTATTATTTAAATTAATTGATCTCTGATCATGTAAACTCCTGGACTGTGGCCATAACGTTCCATTGCAAAGAACTGCATTTTGTACATCTTATTATAATTGCTATTGCATTAAAGATTCTCTCTCTGCCTCTCCAATACTGTTCCAATATCTGGGGCGGTGTCCATATAATCTCTGTTATGCTTCTAGACTACATTTAAAAGAGAACGGTTGGGTTATTGTAGGACCCATCTCTTACAAAGCTCGCCACTCTGTCTAATAGACATAGTGGTTGTGTTGTATAGCTTAAACACTACCATCGGCATTTTTCTTCTCAGTTGGCTTTGTATAAGGCTTTGAATGGCTTGAGCATGCTCAATGCCGATGGGATTCTTCCTCTTGCTCAGAATAATCACCTGAGAGGGCATAAATTCAAATTGAGGAAGGACGGATGTCGGATAGATGTGTGGAAATTTGCCTTTAGCTAGCGGGCAGTTAGTTTGTGGAAAATACTTCCATCACTTGTTGTTGAAGTTGATAGCCTAAACAAATTTAAGGCTCAGCTGGACAGGTATTTCGAACGAACGGAGGGGTGAAATGGGAGTAGTGGTTGTTTTTTTTTTTTTTTTGGCTGATGCTGAATAAGCTTCCTGATTAAACTGGGGTTCGAGCCCGTCACCACCGAATACGGAGGATGCGGAAAGGTCAGGGAATGACCACCGCATATCCGCAGAGCAATATGGCCTTAGTTGCTAAAGCTCCTAAAAACCAAACAACAAACAAACCAACTTTGCTTCTTTCCTCATTTGTTTCTTAAACCTCCGTTTTCTGCATCTTTCATTGAATACAACGAATTTCCTGTCTTTTCTTCATCTACAATCTTAAATACCTTAAGGGATTTCCGAATTCTGCGAGATTTCTTAATATCTGGAAAAGTTTACGGTTATTTTTAAATTCCGTTTTCGGTTTACCAATAATATCATACGTTCTTAATTGATTGCAGTAGTTACTGCGTTTTTTTTTTTTTGTTTGTTTTTAATTTAAAATAAATAAATAAATATTTAATAAAGGCGTTTCTTTTAAACTTTTATTTAAAAAAAAGTAAGAAATATTCATCATGCGGAAAAAATTAAAAAAATAATTATAAACATTGAATATAAAAATGGAACTGTAAGTTCCGTTCATTTTCAAATTATTAAAAAACAATTAAACGAACCATCTTATACACGTGCGCACTTCTGCTGATTAAATAGAAAAAATTAAAGGAACTTTTAAAGACTTAATAGATAGTCTTAAAAAAGAAAAAAAACTATATAACATTTTAGAAAGTCTTATTTACTACTATATTTCAAAATTTTTAAAGTTTATTTTAAAATTGGCAAGCGATGAATGCGCAAATTGAATTTGGATTAAAAAAAATCAGTTCAAATGACATGCATAGTAAAATTTTAACTATGTTTAAGAAAGTTAAAAAAAAATTAAAAATCTGTTTGTTTTTTTTTTTCTTCGAAGGAAACGCCGCATGTGTAGAGTTCTACATGGTTCAAATCTAGAAAAAAGCTTTTTTAATTCACTTGAGAGTACAACTACAACAACATTTCGTCATTTCGAACAGGATTCTTATAATTATTGTAAGTTTATTAGGTTGCAATTATGAATAAATAAATAAATATTTTTTACAAATTGCATTCTAATACCATTTATTTTTAAAATTCTGCTGAAAATTATGAAAAAAGAAACTGTTCATTTCCAATATTTCGCGCGATTAAAACAATTAAAATGCGAACTTTTTAAAAGCCGCACATGCGCATAAAGTGCGTAATTTTTAAGAGACGTAAATGGACATAAAATCCCTGCATATTATGTGTACAAGTTGAATACAAACCATTTCAGAAATATATAACAATTTATAAACTATTATTTACTTCAATTTTTTAAAAATAATATTAAAATTTATTTCAAATTTTGCGCACAGAAATGAGCAAAACTTTGAATATCGCTAACTACTGCCCTAGGTGAATGTCACCGTCTTGATTATCCAAAATAATAAGGAAAAATATATTACGAAAATATTTAAATAATTTTAATCTTCCCCAGATTTCTACTGAGTTCTGAGATATATAACTGAAGCAGAGTGTGGTATGAAGAAAGGAGTCAAGCAGTCTGAAGAAATTGACACATAAAAGAAAGAAATAAAAGAAATTGAGAGTCCTGTAATGATACCACAGCAATGTACCAGTTGGTAATGATTAATTTTCAATATGTGGCAAAAAATATGTTTAGATGCGAATAAGACGATTTGTATCTAGAATTCAAAATACATATTTTATAACATAAAATGAAGAATAAATATCAAGGTTATTATTAAAAATCTAATTATGAAATGTTTTACGAGTTACTAGAAATTAACTTTTACATACCATAATATATCCTTATATATCTTGCCTTTATGAAAAAAAAAAAAAAAAAAAAAATTGGGTAAAATGTGTCATGTGGGGCCCTGTGGCTCCGTAAAAAAATAGTAAGAGTCACTTTTCTCTGTCTGGAGCAGGAGAGGTGACACGTCTACTTCGTGAAGAAGCTAGGCAACACGATCTTGTAAATTTATCTACCTACAATTCAGAATGCAGATTTATAACATAAAATGAAAAATAAAGAACAAATTTCTTAATAAAAAATCTAATTATGAAATGTTTTAAGAGTAACTAGAAATTAACTTTTACATGCTATATATAGCTTGCCTTTTTGATAAAGGCGAAAACACACTTGTTAAAATAGCGAGGAACATTTTTAAGCATCACTTCGCTCTTCAAATTCGATTCTATCGTTCATCAGAAATGTGTCTGATTATCTATTCATCTGATTATCTATATTCGTAAAATTACAGCAAAGAAAACTGGTTAAATTAAAAACTGAATAAACTGGTTGTGAACTGTGCTTTAAAAATTAAAAAGTTAATAATTTAATGAAAAATGAATTATCTCTCTAATGTTGAAAAAGAAAATTATGAAATACTGTATTTAAAAAGTACATTAGGAATTTTATTTCACTTACTATAATTGATACACTACGTGACGACTGTTTCATCGCTCTTTATGTATTGTGTTTACCTTAGATACTAAGAAGTAACAAACTAAATAAATACAAAAGTCTTAAGTATTCAGTTAGGTTTTCCAGGTTTGGGCTTTTTGAAATTATCAGAATTGGAGAGAACACTTTTGTACTCGTACTTTCATACATTGCTGCAGCCAGTAGGATGTAATCTACACAATTAATACTTGTTTCCGAAGTAGAACAAATTTTTCCTTCACAGTAGTTGCCAGATTTTCCATAACTTTCGAACAAATGGTATCGACAGAAGGTGCAGTCGCATTTTTGAAAGGCTCAGCTTTTAGACAAGGTGGAATCTTTCGGGTAAATGGCAGATAGATTAGCGTTGTCGCATATATGTTGAAGATATTTCTGGGTACGAGATCTGGCAGCGATTTATGGATTGATAAAAGCTTTTCTAACACTGTGGGTTTCCACTACATACTATTCCGTATCCCAAGTCATCACTCTGTGATGATTTGGGTTACAGAATAGTATGTTGGTTTTGTTTAAGGCTTTGCGATGTCCATTTTATGTCTTGTAGCTATTTCATGGCCTTCTCACTGAAGTTAGTAATTATTAAAACTTTATAAATTTTCCTGAGTCGCTTTTTTGAAATTCATACCTTTTTTTTTTACTGATAGCCATAATCCATTGGTGATTCTATTGTTTTGCTTACACCATTCAATTAATATACTCGTTCTCATACTTTTTCATCGCACACAGATTAATTTGAACCGTTCTTGTTTTGTTTTAGGCAACACAGCGGCAAACTTCTGGGCAGAATGCGTCGGTCCCAAAGGGCTAGCTAGTTATTATCGGTGACTGTAATCAGGATCACGGAATATATATTGTGTAAAAAGGATAGGCCGAATAGGATTATTGTATGTCTGTTGTATGTCAAAAGTTGAGGACGTTGTAGAGCAGATATCTTTTAAGGACACAAAGGAAGCTATTGTTGTACACGTTGCCATTAATGACATTAGGAATAGTAAATCTGAAAACTTACTTAAGAAGTACAGGTCACGAGTTAAGAATAAATGTGAAAGTGTCTTGCAATTCTACCCAACCAGGATAGGAGGAAGTATATGATGTGAGCCTTGTCAATGAATTCTGCCCTGTAGGGATTGTGCAAGACACATGGGTTATATTTTTTCTCAGAGTAGTCTGTGATTTTTAACAGAAGAGACTGATCTACAGGAATGGGATTCATTAAATAGAAAGGGTGCAAGAATATTTGCTGATGATATCAGTGCAGTGTTAGGTGGGGCGAGCAACTTCTAGCTTGGGGGAAGACTTACAGACTAACAGTAGCCGCAGGCAGAGGTGAAAGTGATTCTTTCACTGTTTCTATAGGAATTAGCAGTAGCTGAAAAAGCGAAGTGCTGTGGATTTTAAAGACTGATGGGAGCCATCGTGAAACAAGTAAATACATGAGCTGTGTTAGGGTAAATCAGAGTAACAACAGGTGCATGTATACCAATGCTAGGTGTATGGAAAATGAATTTAAAGTGCTGGTCAAGATATCAAAGGCAAATAATGTGTACAAATGGATAGAGAGGATAGAAAAAGAGGTGGAGTCATGATGTTCGTTAATAAATATAAAATATAAGGAAGTGTATCCAGTTGACTTGGGTGGACAGTGCAGTGTTGCGTCAGTTTGGTATGACAGAGGCGCTGGGAATGCAAAATTGAGTGTAGGAGTCTATTATAGGCCTAATGGCTCTGTTGAGTACAACGAACAACTTCACAGGGAAATAAAGTTTGCCAGTAAATCTGATTGTCTTATAATGAGGGATTTTAACTTTCCAGATATAGACTGGAACTTATGAGTTCCAGTCACTTGCACACTGGCAAGATTTTTGTTTTTGTGGATTTATTCGGTGATTTTTTGTTTCAGCAGCATGTTCGAGGCAAACAGAGGGAATAACACCCTTGATATGATTACCAGCAGTGATTATTGATACATTAAGTATCTGCAGATAAATGAACCACTAGGCGGCAGTAATCACGGTGTTCTGATGTGGGATTTACTGAAAGATGTAACTACCATCAGCCGTAAAGGGAAGGGTTTTTGCTTTCGTAAAGGTGACTACAGCGGTCTGGAACAACTTTTAAATTCTGTACAGTCGGACCAACTGATGATGTTACCAACAGCAAATTATAAATGGGATGCATTGAAGGAATTATTCTTGGAAGATACTAGGCTTTTTCTACCAACTAAGAAATACTGTTCAAGGTTTAGGCCTAAATGGATGTCAGATGAACTAATGAGACTCTTGGCTTGGCAGAGATGAAAAATACATGAGATGCATATAAATTATCAGGAGACACAAAAGTCTATGGTAGATATAAGATAATCTCTAATCATGTCACAAAGGATATCAGGCTAGCAAAGGCAGATTTCGAGAAATCTTTGGAAAATGATGCAAAGAAAAACGGCAAAGGTTGCTTTACTTGCGTAAAGTCTAGAAGGAAGGGTATAAATCAGATTGGTCCACTTGATATCGATGGTTCGATTGTCGATGATTCTGCTCAGGTAGCTGAAAAACTGAATTAGTATTTTGTATCCAGATTCAGATATGAAGAATTCTGTAGGAAAGTGGTGGGCCGAAGCTTTTCAAAATCTAACAAGGAGTTAAATGATTTTGCAATAACTGAGAGCAAAGTTGATGCGAAATTGGAGGGCACCTGGGCTTGATGGGATCTGTCCAGTTATATTAAAGCAGGCAGCAAAGGAAGTAAGCAGGCCCTTAGCCATGATTATGAGGGCAACCTTGTACTCAAGTGAGGTCCCCACGGACTGGAGATGTGCAAATGTACTTCCAATTCACAAAGGGAGAGCGAAAGGTGACACAAGTAATTCAGACCTGTTAGTTTAATTTCTGTTCAGGGGAAAATAATGGAGTCACTGGCTAAAGATGCACTGCGGTTATAGTTGATCATCTAGACAACAGTGCAATAGTTCGTGTTGGGCTCATAGTTGTTTTATGTATTTATCAATGATATTGATGAAGATATATCAAGCTTAATGTCCAAGTTTGCAGATGATATGAAGGTTAGTAGGGTTGTTACCGACAGTAAGGACAGCACGCTACTGCAACAGGATCTATAAAAGTTGAGCAGATGGGCTGAAAGGTGGCAACTGAAGTTTAACATTGACAAATGCGAAGTACTGCATATGAGTACAGTACTTCGCATTTGTCAACTGTGTGGTACTTTTCTTAGGGTGGTAGAAAATGAAAAATACCTCAGAGTTATTATGCAGTCAGACATGAAGTTATCTGACAGTGCAGACAGGCCGCAGGTTTCTAAAAGGCAAAAGGAATTGGAATAAAACTTTTCATGGCAAATTAGCACATAATTAAATCCATTATAGCTACATTTATTGATATTTTACGAGAATGTTTTTAAATCAGCTTGCTAGAATTTAATGTAATAATATAATGCGATTGTTTTAACTGCTCAGAAACAACCTTTGTATTATCAACGAGTTGCCTCTCATTCACTATATTCAAGCAGACCGATACAATAATTATTATATTTCGGATTTTTAGGTGTCTTCTCCATTGGTGGAGTGTTGCTTATTCGAGGTAGTTGTGGAGGTTTTTACAATATCAAATATAACTAAAATGATGCCATTCACCTACTTCAGGGTTCACTACCTACTAATATTCTGCAATTGCAGTAATTTGTATGTTTATTGAACCTTATCACAGTTGGTGGGCTCAGCCCAAAATAAAATTATAGACAGAGAATATGAAGATTAAACTGTTACCTCCTTCCATTTTCGAGTGATTAAAACGGCTAAAATGTGAAATTTTTCATAGATGCACGTGCGCATATATTTTTACATATTATTTAAGCAAAACATTTCATGAATTTATATCACAATTTATAAACTATTATTTAATTCCATTTTTTTAATACTTTTTGTTTTAAGTCGCGCAAAATTTGAACATCGCTAACTACGTGTTGAGAGAGGAAAAAAATTAATCTGTTGTCTTTGTGCTCCTGCAAATCTGTGCTAAAATGAATGATTTAAGATGATTGTGCATGTGCCCCTTCTACAAGGTATATCAACCTTTCTGTAGGAGGCCCAGAAACTGGGAAGTTTTCAGCGTAAGAATTACTCTCTCGCAGTTTAACCAAGGTCAATCAATCACTTTACTATTTTGTCTGATAACAGCCCGGAAGGTCACCTGTCATTGTTCGTGTAAAGAGGACCATGCCTTTCAAAACACTCTTTCCCCATTAATCTGCAGTGTGTGACATTCAGTGCTGCCTGTTGCTTAAATTAGGAATGTCCAAAGCTTATATTTAAGATCTCACTTCACGCTTTAAATGTATTTTAAAAAATTCTAAATAATCTCAACTATAATTCTCTCATACGTTTTCTGTAAAAGTAAGTTCAAATAGCAATAATATTGCTTTGTGTACTGCATATTTTACATTTCCATTTTAAAAGAGATCTATTGGTTCTACTATTAATTATAATGGCTCAGCAAGTGCAAATTATTTGCACCATGTATAAAAGGAAATGCAAAGACTTCCTTCAATGCAATGTGGTCTTGTGTACTGCATAAAATGCATAGATATACCAACGGTAAACTGAAAAAAGTCACAAAGGAACTGGATGCAGGGAATAACTTTGATATTATATATTTGGATCTTAGAACGGCTTTTGATACTGTTCACATGGAAGACTGCTGCACAAATTGGAGCAGTGTGACATTGGAGGCAAATTGCTGCTGTGGATAAAGGGGTGGCTGAGGGGGAGAAGACAGAGAGTGGTAATCAATGGACACTGCTCATCGTGGACTAATGTTATTAGTGGAGTCCCTCAGGGCTCAGTGTTGGGTCCATCATTGTTTTCTGTATTTATAAATGATATGGGTGACGGTATATCAAGCTGAATGTCCAAGTTTGCAGACGATACAAAGGTAGGCAGGGTTGTCAAGGACACTACTGACACTATGCTGCTCCAACAGGATCTGGAAAGGTTGAGCAGATGGGCTGAGAGGTGGCAAATGAAGTTTAACATTGACAAATGTAAAGTACTACACATGGGAAACAGCAACCCCAGAGCAACGTATCCACTCTGTGGTACTACACTGACAGTGGTAGAGAATGAAAGGGACCTGGGGGTGGTTGTGCAGGCAGATATGAAGTTCTCTGAGCAGTGCAGACGGGCTGCGAGAGTAGCTCATGGTGTATTGTCAATGATATATAGGAATTTTTCTAGCAGGGATAAGGAGGTGATTATTCCCTTGTATAAGGCAATGGTCAGGCCACACCTAGAGTACTGTATACAGGTCTGGAGGCCTCATTTCAAGAAGGATGTAGAGCTGCTGGAACGAGTACAGAGAAGGGCAACAAGATTAGTGAATGGAACAAAGGGGTGCTCTTACGAATAAAGGCTTAAGTTTTGCAAATTACAGTGTCTGGAGACTAGGCACCAGCGAGGTGATCTGATAGAGGTGTATAAAGCCTTGAATGGTTTGAGCATGCTCAATGCTGATGGGATTCTTCCTCTCGCTCAGAATAACCAACCACCTGAGAGGGCATAAATTCAAATTGAGGAAAGACAGATGTAGGATAGACGTGCGGAAATTTGCCTTTAGCCAGCGGGTGGTTGGTTGGTGGAACAGACTTCCATCCCTTGTGGTGGAGGTTGATAGCCTAAATAAGTTTAAGGCTCAGCTGGACAGGTATTTTGAACGAACAGAGGGGTGAAGTGGAAGTGGTTTTTTTTTTTTTTTTTTGGCTGATGCTGCATAAGCTTGCTTTCTTGCATCAAAGGCCTCTACTAATGCTAATGCTAAAGATGTGTCAGGCAGCGTCGCCTAGTGGAAGGGTCCATGTTGCATAAATTACAGGCAGCCAAAGAAAAAGCAGAAGAAAAATGAAAATAACTCAGGATCAAGCCCAGTGGATCTTTTAAGACTTTTCGACGGTAACCTCGGCATTTCCACCATCCTTCATCGTCAAATGACACTCAGCAGACTGGGCTATCCGACAACATACCTCATGACGTGGTATAAGAGCAGACAGATCGCTCCTTCTTTCACCTTCTTAACCACGAAATTTTACAAGTTGAAAATCCAAATGAGCTGACCACAAATCATTTTTCAAATCTTGGATGCTCATAAATCCATGAAAGCCTGTCTTCTTGATGAAACTAAAAAAAAAACTAGGTCAGAAAACGCCCAATTTCTGAAATTAATTATATTTTACTACAGAAAATTTCGAAATTAACAGACCTTATTCAAAACTCCAGTAGATCATTTAGTCCTCCTACATGCAACTGCGTAAAATCAATGGAAAGACCTACATTTCAGCCATCCACTACTCTTGTATAAGAAATCACTTACGCATCTATTGTAATGCAATTTCAGAAATCCCTACTGCGAAGAACGTCTACAAATGATTCATCTATCTCCTCATCTAACTAGAATTTGCATGATACTTACTCTTCTGAAAACACCTTCCTACCCTGTCACTTGCCAATAATTAAGCCAAATAACGTATGCCTTACTGCAGCATCAAAAGATGCAATTACTGCATTCTTTATGAATGCTCATAGTCTTGGAAAACATTATTATAACATTATTATGAAATGGTCACTCAGTTTACATCATGGAATAGGCATTCAGACCTGATGCTTTTTACTGAGACCTGGTTCTCTCCTGGGATTTTAATACTGCTTTCAAAATTGCAAATGTGATTCTAAAGGTGGTAAACTTGTATTTATGTTCACAATCATCTGCAATGCTAAGCTCTTCTAATCTAAAATCTGCCTGATCAAGCTTGTGAACTCGCTTTTATCCGTATTGCCTCTTTGATGATTGGGTCTCTATACCGATCTCTCTCAGCTTCAGTTAACAGCTTCCTTGTAACTCTTGACAATATTCAACAGTTGATTCCTGTAATTGTCCAGGGTCGAGCACGTATGTACTCTTGGAGATTTCTTTCTCTTCTTCCATCTTCCCACCTAGTAGCGTATGCCGATGATATTTCTATTCTGATCACAGATAAAGACCGTAACCAGTTTCAACTCAAAATCTCTGCCTTGCTCTCTGTAATAGGCGCCTCCGTAGCCAGGTGGGCAGGAGCAGCAGTGCGTACCACACGCTTCTGATTAGACCGGGGTTCGAGCCCGTGACTACCAAATATGGAGGATGTGGAAAGGTTAGGGAATGACCACCGCATATCCTCGGAGAAATATGGCCTTAGTTGCTAATGCTCCTAAAAAACCAAATAACAACAACAACTCTCTGTAATGCATGATTGGCCTCAAAAGAGTCAGCTTATATTAAATCGAGAAAAATCAAAGTATATGGTGTTTAGAACGAAAAGTAAACCAATAAATATTAATTTCGAAATAACATACAATGGAAAACAACTCGAAAGACTGAACGAAACTAATTTTCTAGCTGTCTGGCTTCAAAAGCGGATTTGGGATAAATATTAATATTCTTCAACAAGAACACTTCGTCACTAGCGCGAATATATTCGCCCGAACCTCGGCATGGGTGTCTCCTTCCCTGCTCAGACTAGTGTTCCTCTCCATAATTCAGCCTCACCTCACCTATGGAATCATCTCATGGGGTACCACCTGTCAAGAAACCTTTCGCAAATCGACTCTATCCTCAATCGATACGGTCATTCAATTTTAGGCCTCCCCTGGAATGCATCGGTTAGTTCGAGATACAAGAAAGCAAGGCTCCTAAGCATCTACCAACTGCTACAGAAAGCTGAGGCAATCTTTGTCTACAACGCTTTGAATACACCAAACTTTCTCTTCAGATCCTTTTTCACAACAATAGAAGAAGAAATATCATAGAATTTAAGAACTAAAGCAAACCTAAAGGTTCCACTTTTCAAAAAAGCCATAGGACAGAAAAATATAAAATACAGAAGCGCTAAAACCAGGAATAATCTTCCTGAAAATATCAAAAATGTAATTTCACTAAACCCGTTCACCGGGGATGTCTGGTTGAAATCGCCTTCCGCTGAACTCCTGAACTTTAACTTGAAGGATCGCCTAAGGTCCTGAACCTCAGGCGATCCTTCAAATAAGGAGAGCACCACAAGTGGGCCGTTTTGTCCGTCACTTTCTTCGCAATGGCACTAGCACCAATTTTAGCACAAAATTGCAAACAATTCATTGCATATGCAGATGATTTGAAAGTTTTTGTGACCTCTAAAGAGAAAGAAACCGCACTTCACTTATGCGAGGAAGCAAACAAGACGATTAGGAAACTGTAAGAATACTTACACTGCATTGGTTTGAAACTAAATAAAAAGGAAACTGTCCAAATCACCTTCACCAACAAAAAGAACGAAAACGAAATTACAATCTTTGTCAATAATACCAGAGTTCAAAAAGCCCTCTCACATGTCAATCAGGTGAGCAGTAGCAGCAGTGTGTAGCCAGGTGAGCAGGAGCAGCAGTGTGTTGCACACGCTTCTTGATTAGACCGGGGTTCGAGCCTGTGACCACCAAATACGGAGGATTCGGAAAGTTCAGGGAATGACCACCGCATATGCCCGGAGCAATATAGCCTTAGTTGTTAATGCTCCTAAAAACCAAACAACAACAATAACAACATGCCAACCTTCGCCTTAAGTGGGATGAAGGATGAGCCTTCACACCACACTTAGAATACTGTATACTAGAAAAAATACGTATGCAGCACTCTGGAACACTACACAAGAACTCGATGGTATCCGAAGCCCTTATCTAATGATCCAATACATTCTTAAATGTGCTACACCAAATCCGTTGAACGCATCAACTATCTGTTCATCCGCCCCTGAGAACAACGTCCAAGGCTTTCCTATTTAGCCATCTTAGGAGCCAGTATTCCACGCCTAAGGGGGGGGGTGGAATCTTGCTCCTGAGATGGCTAAATAGAATAGCCGGGAAACCGATAGCCAAGAAACATCTTAACGCTTGCAAAGTTATTAGCACAGAGACTAGACGCGTCTAAAGTTGAAAATGTGAGCCCTCATCCTAAGATGACGCAAAGAATAAAAAATAAAAAAAATGGAGGGTTCTTACATTTCTGGCTGCTACCTATACTTCCTTTGTGATTCTATTATTCCGTTTACACAACTTAACTAATAGACTGATAGTAACACGTTTTCATCGCACAGTCCCAAACTGCTCTTGTCTTGTTTACTTTCGTTTCATCCTTTCCAACAGGTTCACATTCATTGGGAAGAGAATTTCTTTAGCTGTAATATAGCAAGGGAATCCAAACCACTGTTGTATCCAAATTACTTTACCTTTTTTTTTTTCTACAAATTACTAATCACTTTATTTCTAAATTACAGGGCTATCAAAGCATCAGAAAACTGACCAACGCTCTACGGCAGTATTTTGATAACAAACTGATGTTTTCGATGACACCAAATAACTGAAACACTGAAGCAAGCCTTACTCATAGGTATGACTCATTTATTGAACACAAATTTAACTTTAAACTCTCCGCGGAGGAGGTCAAGATCGCTGTTGACCTCATATGATGTTCGATAATATATTTCTTACATCCTTTGTAATCTCCGATTAAATATATTCAATTAGATAAGCACACTTGTGTTGGTACTTCACCAGTTTCAAATATGCACAGATTTCCAGTGCACTATTACAATGAAATTCTGAACAAACCACTTATACAAGTTGAGCAAAAAAGAAAAAAGGGACACATTTTAAACATTCCTTTGAATAACTTGGAAGTATGGTTTTCTGGCATTTCTAAAATGCAAAAATAATTCGAATAACACTCTTCATAGGAAATTGTCACTTTTCTTAAATTTTTAAAGGGTATAATGTATTCCTTAAAGTATTAAGTTCAAAAATAATATATATATATATATGACTTACCAAAAGAATAAAGTACCAGTGTCTCTTCTGCTATAAATTAATTTTGCCTTGTGAGCAGTGTTCTTTAAACAACACTTGAAACTTAAACGAAAAAAGAATTAAATCACTGCTGGTAAACCGAAATCACAACAGTACACAGAACTATCCTATGAAAGGATGACATTTTACGAAATTCAAGTCCTTAGGCTGCCACAAATATGCTATAAGTTCTCTTTTTTGATGGTCATTGTGAAAACTTCACGCCCTGCTAGATGAACACTGTTTGCTGAAGTGGGTAACAGCACTGATTGTTCCAAGGTTCAACAACACCAACCATTGTACGCTCAGAGGGATTCATCTCTACAATGATAATAATAATTCTTCTCAACAATCCCATTTGATTTTCAAAATGGCGACTCCTTTGTTGCATTTTGATGATCGTTTCATTAAAGCAATTCATTTTGTTCTGTGAAAAATTATGTTCACACTTCAGTGGAGGGTTTAAAATTTTCTTATGCCTGTAATGAAAATAAAAACATGCTTGCGTTTCATAAACAACATACGAACACAATTTTATGTTAATCACAATACCGTCACCGTGGCCAGAACAGTTCAACACTCCGTTGTGAGGAAGGTTTTAAAATGAGGCAACTCTTTAAAAAAAAAAGCACGTTTATTCCATTCTGATGTGGGAATCATATGTTGTTTAAATCCTGTTTTCCGCAAAAAAAAAAAAAAAAAAAACAGATGAAAAGACAAAGCAGTCATTATAAATGGTCACAAAATGTAAATAAGTTCAGTTGATTATGCTTAATATTTACCTCTCCAAAAATTTAAAATCCGGTACGTCTCAATCACCGAATGTTTCAAATCCAAAGCAATGACAAGAATCCCTTACCAAGATAAAGTTGGCAGCTAACGGATACCCGAATTGATTTCTGAAGAAAATTGATCAGTGATTACGCTGTTTTTTTATTTATTTATTTATTCAATAGAAAGAGGTGTAATTACAAATGGCAATTCGAAAGAACAAAAGTACACGAAAATGTCTGCAAAAAGTATTAAAATAGAAAGGAATGAGGACATGTGTTGTGTTTTATGTAAAGCGGCCTCTAAACGTTAATTCAACTCCCCCATGTTTCTCTGTGTGGTGATATACAAAACTCTGTACAATGGACAGAAATGAGGTAGTGCTGTTTGCGTAGTGTGTGTGTGCTGTGTTCTTTCTGGCCATTTAGTGCTAGGAAGCAGCGATACCCAGGAAGGTTGCTTCCCAGTACCCGTCCACACCACGAGGAGATGGGCCAACTATAACGTACTAAAGGTATTACTACCAGCACCCATAGGAAGAAGCGCAAGTCATATGGTTGCAGCAGTCTCCTATAATCACGTACGGTGGTGAAGACCACAAAGAATCCCTCATCTACTGCAGAAAGTCTAATACCAGTGAATATCAGCAGTCCCCAGAAACCCAAATCTGGGTACGAAGGCAAGTTTATTCTCCTTTGAGAATTGCATGCTGTTTAAATCCTCCTGTCAGCAAAAACAGATGAAAACACAAAGACTATCATTATAAATGTTCACAAAACAGAAAGGAAGTAATAAATCACCAATTAGTAACCCGATAAAATAAAATATGACAGGTTCTTCAGTTTGTTTTAGAATAAAAAGACAGAGATTTTTTCAATATGCGCGAAAACTCTGACTCATCATAACAGAGGATGGAGTCGACGACGAGGGAAGCATGCAAAGTCTAGAACAGGGTTTCTTAACCAGGGAACCACGGACCCCTTGGGGGTCCGTGAGCTTGGATGGGAAAAAAATCAACTCATTAATTTCCTTCACTTATGAATGAACCGGTATGTAATAAATTACAATTGTATTAGCTGTCTCTGTAGTTACCAATAGAAATAACAGATATTTTCATATCATATTATAGTTATTGCATATCTCGAAAAATCGCTTACGCTCATCGTTACTTTGAAATTCGGCAGTTATTAGACCTGCCCCTAGATCGCACTTGATCGCAGTCCTGCTGTGGACAGACTATCGTGCGACGTAGTTGGCAAACTATCCGGGAAATCAGCGCCTAGTGGGCCACATTTTATACGAATAGATACGCTGGCTACGAGTGTAAACCAGATATGTTCAAACACGTCCTACGGTTTAGATAACAGTCGAAGTGTGTAATTTAACCTTTTCGCTGCCATGTGCGTGTATACCGGTCCAACGGTGGAGGCCCCTGCAGTGCTACAGCCGTGTATGCACCCCACCGTGTGTCTGTCGATGCATACAGTCTTCGTATATGCGGAAGCTGATTAAGGTCGGTTGAGGCCCCGGGCGCAGAATAAAATATTGGGCCCCTTAAAAAAAAGAGAGAGACGGGGAAAATAAAAATACACGTTAACCATTTTTAAATAAATAAAAAATATTATGTACTATTAATGTTTTATTTCCAATAAAATTTGAATATAATATATGTATTATATTATATTCGCGTCTTTTTTTAATTTGTCTTTTTTCAGCCCCTGATAGATGTCGTTTCATTTTTCTAGCTACCATTGGTAGCCTACCAATGAAAAGAAAATATAAAATTTAATAGTCTGAATGATTAGAATACTAGAGAAGAGATTTTTCGTTATAGTGCAATAAATTAATGATGAATTAAAATTCAAAAATTATTCATAAACTACGAAAATCCAGGCGCTGATGTAACAACAGGAATTAATTTTATCTTAATATGAAAATAAGCGAATATAAACATACTATCAGGTTTTACCCCTATTGTAAACTTGTACGTAATTAAAATTGCACATATGAAACCAAACTTTGTGTTGTGGGGGTGGGGTTGTTTATTATATTTTTTCTTCTTTGTCTTTATTTACTTATTTTATTTATTATTACTTATATATTTACTATACCCCACTTTGCATCTGCCTTGTGTGTATCTCACAGAAGAATTCCGGTTCTGAGGGAGTTTCTATATTAGTGAAATTCCTCCTTTGGGTTTTGCTGTGTGTTCAGAAATGACCAAACTCCATTTTCATTAAGTTAAATACAATTAGTTTATTACACATATTCACAAATAAAAAAAATCTAGCAAATCATTACACATTATTCACTTGATATAAGTACATAGCATGGATTACGTTCCTGGTCATTAGGTTCTCCCATCCATCATCTTCTTCTTACTATTGGGTCTCTAACACTCTCCTACGATCAGTTTAACTTAACTCTTTCTTAAATACAATTGACATTTTATTTATTATTCATACTTATCTAGCACAATCATATATTCTTCTTCACGGTTAATACAATTCTTCTTCTGGAATTAAACGTCCACTTTACAAATTATTCTAATCTAGTCTCACCCTAACACAACCAAATTACCCGTTAATGAAATATACATTGGTTTATTTATTTCTTGATTCTCTCAGGTAAATTTCAGCATTTAGCGACTAATTGCACCACTTCTCTACTCAGTAACATTATATAAGTTAACATACAATTCTGACAGCTCTATTGATTAACCTTTCCAAAAGGTTTTTATTCTACATTCATTAAAGTTAGGCAGATGAAACGTAACTATGAACTACCCTCTTATCAAACAATCCTTATGACATTTCTGCACTTATCTATAGAATAAGTATTGAATCAACTATATGCATCCCAAAAGAATTCCCTTTAACTATTATCTATCTTTAGCTACAGTCTTTTGCACTACCTAATGGTACAAATGCCGTTCAGCACTTATTCTGGTGAGCTGAATTCCTCAGCTAATACTAGGATTGGTCTTTGACTTTCTGCTCTGCATCGGGGTTCCACCCTCATTCTGAGATCGCTCTTCCACCCTCATTCTGAGATCGCTCTTCTTCAGCTTCGGAACTGCTAACATCTGCCAGGGGTACTATCCACTTCGCCGATCATTCCTGGTGTCATATCTTTCTTCGCTGTGCCTGATCATTCAGTAGGAGTCGCTTCCCTTTACTTTACTTCTGTCTGTAGACTACAGGACGGTCCGGTGTTCTTCCGTAAGCATTATCTCGCTGTTCTCCTAAATATATCTCTCAGTGGACGATTTCGGACTTCTATGTCCCATCTCGAGAAAGTTCCCTTTACTGTAACTTATCTACACTTTATTAAAGCTATCAGAACTTAGTCAACTCACCATAACTGGTTCTACTGGTGGATCACTTCCGGGCACTGTTTCCCGAGCCTACCTCTCCGAAAAAAAAACTTTATCACCCTCCGAAAAAAACTTTATCACCCTCTATTTCGCGCGGTCTTCCCTTTTTATTTCCCAAAATTTCGTAACGCCCCTCCTTTCCTCAACCAATCATTTCTATCGGACCTTCATCATCTCCATTCTCATTTGCCTCGACCCATGACAGGAAAGTCGAGCTCCTTCCAGTGTAGAAAGGAGACTTCCGTTTTCCAGAAATTTCTCGAACTTTCTAGTAAGATGACCGGAAATTCCATCAGCTCAGAATCCTTCTAGAACCATCCAGAAAACACCTGCGTCCATTTACTTGGTTCGTCTCGCCTTATTATGAAATGGCCACGCCTGCTCTGTTAACGGTAAACCAGGCTGCTCCTCGCTGGTATCCCTATTGTAATCTCTGGAGCACTCTGTCCCTTGCCATACTATCAATTGACCCCCCACTGTTCCGTCTCGTATCTTCACTTGCTGCTTCAGGTAGTGGGCGCTGATCGTATATCTCTTTCTAATGTTTATTTTCACGGTATATTTACATTAACTCTAGCTCTTACATTAACTATAGCTTCCACTTAATTTAATTCCATTAATGTGAGACCCACTATCTTAAATATTTGTGACTTTAAGTGTTTTCTTGTAAGGTTTACAATATCACTCTATCTAGCGTTCTTTCTTTAATTATACTGATATTTAATTTAATTTGTAAGACTTTGTGTCTTACAGTGTCATTAGAAAAAAGAGTAAAGTTAGGGTTTTGAGAGGCCCTTCAGAAGTCGAGGCCCAGGGCTCGCGCCCGCCGTTAAATCCGCCTCTGCGTATATGCATTTCTTAGTTGCTAATATTGCATTAATTATTTTTACATTAATTATTTAACATTTGTTACAGACCAAATTTAAGTTGAAATGTCGAAGAAAAGTATGATGTGTATTCTTTGGTTTCACTTGCATTAATGAACTTGACGGGACTCAAATACCGCAGTGTTTTTTGTGCGGAAAAATTCTTGCGAACGGAAGTATGAAGCCAGCAAAACTGAAAGACCATCTCAAGTCTGTCCATGCTGATAATGCATCTAAAGATGCTGGTTTTTTTCCGTGCGAAAAAATCTCAATTCTAAAAAGCAGGGACACTTCCAAAACTTGAATTTGCCATTTCACGAAAACCTTTTCTTGAAGCATCCTATAAAGTTACTTACCGGATTGCCAAGCAAAAGAAGCCCCACACTATTGGAGAGACTTTAGTAAAGACGTGTGCACTGGAAATGGTCGAACTGGTCTGTGGACTGGAACAGAGAAAAAAACTGGAAGCTGTTCCCTTGTCAAATGATGTAATATGATGTAACATTCTAGAATAGTTGATATGTCTTTTAATATTTTGAAACAGGTCATCGAGGAAGGTATAATAAGGTATAAGGTATGTTCGTGTCAGACGGCGCCTGGGATTTCTCCCATCTCCGCGTATGTTCGCTGTATCGAGGACAGTACACTGTCAAGCCAGAGACTTGAAAGTGTGTGGGCCATGTCTGTGCACTGTGATCTGTTGTGCCCATTGTTTGTCCGGCTTATTGGCCGCCAGGCCCCTGGTGGGGCCAGACGTTGCCCATACCTTGCCACGTGGAGGCTAACCGGGTGTCCAGAATCATGACGAGTTGCTCCGGCAGGTCCTGCCACATAGTTTCCTGGGATTTCAGTGGCTAGGACCTTAAAAAAAAAAAAAATATATATATATATATATATATATATATATATGCGTTTGACGTTAATTCTTAAGGAGATTGCTGTTAGGAAATCGCTGGTTGGGGTTGAACGCTAGAAAGATGTGTTAAAAGGCCTAATAGGTCGGGCAGAATTTTGTTGTTTTTAAATTTAGATGTGTGGGCTATACGTTAGATGAAAGATAAAAGTGGGAGGGACGGGAGGCTGAAGACTGGGGGCGTAGAAGTAGAAGTAAGGGGTCGATAGAGGAGATGACCCCTGCTAGGCAGTATGGCATGCCCATGCCACACCAGAGGGGAGTTTGGATGGCGGGTGGGGGAGACGAAGAAGAGTTATCTCCCCCTGCCATGGATAAGGTATACAGTTAGAGTGGGGGAAGAGACTGAAGACTGGGGGGGAAAGGCAGAAGCATGGGGACGATAGAGAAGGCGACCACAGGTGGTCAGTGAGGCAGGCGCATGCCTCACCAGGTGAAGAGATGGGTTGGCAGGGGAGGGAGGAAAACAGAGCATGTCTCCTCTCCCTCCTGCCGGGGATAGGGAATTTAAGATGAATAGGGTAAGGGTACCCCATTCAGCTCGCCATATAGCATTTGGCAGCGGAGCTGCTAGTGGTTCTAGTCCGTTCCAGGAGCGATCGGACCGAAGCATGATCGTTCATGGGGTGGTTCCCGTCCGTTCTGCAGTCTTTACCGTCAAAAGGTCCGGGTTTGCTTGTCGGCGTTTGTGGGGGTCTTTCTTGTGACATTTCCCATCCATGTGGTGTTTGCGTCAATGTTGTTTATAGAGTCATTTCTCATTTATTCAACTTTAGGTCCACTTCAGGGTTTAGTGCCTTGATTATCGGAGGCCATTGGGTTCAGGCGTCTTCCGCGGGATGATTTCCTTTGAGGTTTGTTCATTTCCTTATTGTGTCAGTGGTTGATTGCGGTTCGCTGCGATAAGAGCTCTCCGTCTTGTGAACAGGGCCAGTGCATAGCTGGAGAAAGCCTGATATTCTTCCCTGGTGTCCAAGATGTGGTGCTCCTGGCCGTATGGTAGATAAAGTAAAGTGTAAAGTGTGTTCGTGTCAAACGGCACGAACACACTTTACACTTTACTTTATCTACCATACCAGGGGTTTCCCCCATCTCCGCATGGTTTTCTTTGTGGGTGTAACAGATCACTGTTAAGGCCAGAGATTTAAAAGTGTATGGGATTTGGAAGTATTGTGTTGTGTATCGTTGTTCCTCTGGCCATTTAGCCGCTAGACCCCTGCTGGGGCCCAACGTTGCCCACACTCAGCCCCGTGGAGGCAGACCAGGTACACCCAGCATAATTATTTACTCTGGCAGGCCCTGCCACCTAATTTCCTGAGATTTCAGTGGCTAGGGCCTAAAAAATAAAAAAATAAAAAAATAAAAATAAATAAATAAATAAATAAATAAAATAAAATAAAAAATAATAAAAAATTAAAAAAATAAATAAAATAAAAAAAATAATAAATAAAATAAAAATAAAAATAATAACGCGATTTTAAGGGGTGGTTCGCTAATGAGGTTAAGTTTTGGAATTGATGCACGATTTGGCTGTTATAATTTGGAAGTTTATTTAAGTTTTTGTCATGTGGGGCGTACACTGTGATGTATAGAGAGAGAGAGTGGGGGGAAAGACTGAAGACTGGAGGGGAAAGACAGAAGTATGAGGCCAATATGGTAGACGACCCCAGATATCAGTGGCATGCCCATGCCGCACCAGGAGAAGTAAACGGGGGGACGGTGGGGAGGGGACGGTCCGCCAGGATATGGAGAGAAAGTGGGCCAGACTAGGTGTCCAACCCAGATCGCCAAAAGGCGAGGCAACGGCGTAGCTCCGGTCACAGTCATGGTTTTTGGATGTTCAGTTCAGTGTCACTTCAGGTAGGTCACAGTCTTGGTTCAGTCTCACTTGTCTCGTGTTCGTCTTATGGGGTCAGGAAGACCAGAGTCATCAGGAAGTGATGACTCTGGTCAGTTTGTAGTACTGTTTGATGTCAATTTAGATAGTCATATTCGTTGAGAGCATCAGTCCTGGCCATTTTCACCAGGTCATGAATGGAGAGTTATCTTTGTTGGTAATTTCTTCTGATCGGTTGTAGTCATGCGTTATGTTCATGCTGTAGTCTTGAATGTCTCCTCCTTGGTTAGTTTCAATGGAGTTCTTCTATTCAGATGTTTCCATATTGTTGCGGAGAGCGATTTCTGTTCTCCTTCTGTTAAAGATGTCCTGGGCGTAGCGGCTGAACGCGGTGTACTCGTCTCCCGAATCCAGGAGGTGATGCTCATTGTCTTTTGGTACAAACTTTATACTGGTGATGAGTACTGATCTTTGTTCCTCATAGCATTCACATTTGTGCATGATATGTTGCCACGTCTCCATATTGCCACAGGTGCAAGTTGGGTCCTCGGTCAGTCCGAGTGAATTCAGTTTTGCGTTAAAGGGCCCATGGCCCATCAGTAGGAAAGTGGTGTTCAGTCCTGGGTAGAACCATTTGGGGGCTTTTGGATAGGTCTTGTCTACGTAGGGTATAAATTTCCTTGTGACTTCACCCTTGGTCATCTCTTGCCATCTCCTCTGCCAAGTTTCTTTCAGGTGTTCCATGATTTTCTGTTTTTCCGTTCGGTGGTGTTTGTAGGGTCCAGTGTAAAAGTGTCAAACGTGGTCAGTGTTCCCTTTGCCAGGTAGTACATCAACCCACATCTCGCCACCTCCAGGTCCAGAGGGAGAGTTCCCGCCAGGACCTGCAGCACACAGGTACTCACCGTGTTACATGCCCTGGTGATGGTGAGGAGTATTTTTCGCTGTATTGTTTCGAGGATTCTTTTATTTACTGCAGTTCTTGCTTTGGCGTACCATATTGGGGCTCCATAAGTAATTGCTGGGACGAAAATCGCTTTATAGTAGAGGGATAATGTTATTTTGTTTAGTCCCCAGTCTCTGCGTAGGAACGCTATAGAGAAGCAAGAACCAGATATACGGATGCGATAAACAAGAGCAAACAAAGAGCCTGGGAAAACTTGGCAGGCATAACAGGAAATAATGAGCCATGGGGGGTAGTCTATAGGATAATCACAAACAAACTCCCCAGGGGGGAAGTTATTTCTACCACATTGACACCACAGGGGAGCCAAATCACCACATGGCAACAGTCAATCACAAATATTCTGGGCACTATTTTCCCAGAGACTGCCATGCCTACTTCACCTGAACAGCATAGAATATGCCAAGAAAATGACATATACAGCACTGACTCCCGTGACCACCGTTCATGTTAGATGACATCAAATCCGCAGCAAATCACTTAAGAAATAATAAGTGCCCTGGCCTCGACTATCTCGAACCGGAAATTGTCAAAAAAGTAACGGATCTGACCCCCGAACTCCTCCTAAATCTGTTTAACAACTGTTTGCATCAAGACATCTTCCCAAGAAACTGGAAGACTGCTGGACTGAAGCTGATCCCAAAAACACCCACGAAGCCTCCACAACAGCCAACCACTTACAGACCGATAGCTTTGCTACCAGTGATCAGCAAACTATTTGAGAAGAATGCTGTATACCCGAATTGACACACATTACAAGAGTGCTGAACTGCACATGTCTACCCAATTCGGCTTTAAGCCTGAGTCTTCGACAGTAGAGGCACTTAGACATCTGCTGCACGGTGTGGCCAGTTGCAACAGTAAATACTACCTAATCATCTCCATAGATTTTGCCGGGGCTTTCGACACCATTTGGTGGCCAAGTGTCCTGGCAAGGCTAAGGCGGGCCAACATTCCCTGCAATTTGTATCTCACTATCAAGTCTTACCTTACCGACAGGAGTATCAGTGTCGTGGCTCCCTATGGTAGGGTAAACCGCCGTGTCTGCAGGGGTTGCCCCCAGGGTTCTGTCCTGGGGCCGCTGTTGTGGAACATTGTCTTGGATGAGTTCCTGGCCATGGACCTTGGTGACGTCCAAACCCAAGCTTTTGCCGACGACTTAATCTTGAAAATTGCTGCCGACAGTAGAACCCAGTTGGAGGTTAAAGCAAACCATGCCATCAGGATACTACAGGACTGGACCATCTTACACTGCCTAAAAATCTCACCAACTAAGACATCCTCAATCTTACTGAAAGGCTCCCTTGACCTGCACAGGCCGCCTCAAATAAAGGTGAACAACACCACAGTGAAACTCCAAAGCCAGCTTAAGTACCTGGGGGTGATATTAGATTGTAATCTTTCCTTCAAGCAGCATCTCATACATTTAAGAACAAAGATAAGGAAGTACTCTGCACTGTTAGCACGTGTGGTCCGTCGTGACTGGGGACTTAAACGTCGCGTGCGCTCCTTATATTATAAAACGACATTCCTACCAGCTATAACATACGCCTCTGCGGTTTGGTATCACAAGGCATCAACCGCCGTAAATAGACGCATAATCGACTCAATCCATAGAACTATCCTGTTAACCATTACCAGAGCCTGTAGCACCACTAGCACTGTTGCCCTACAGGTCTTGGCCGGAGCCCTTCCCGTTGACCTGGACATCATACGTACTGGAATAGCCTATTATATAACCAAAGGAATGCCTTGCACCCACCAAGACTACACAGTGGATAACAATGCAACCCACAAGGCTGAAAAGAACAGGCTGCAGAAATACCTAAAAGAAACCTGGCAATACCGCTGGACAAACACAACAAAAGGGAACATCACCAAAAAGTTCATCCCGGACGTAGACAGAGTATACCCCATTCTTCCAACCTGGCTGCAACCCGGACTTTACACGACCTACCTCCTTACGGGTCATGGGGCTTTCAATGCAAAGCTTACAGCATTGGGAATAGTGGAGGATCCGCGTTGTACTTGCGGGGAACAAGAAAGCTGGGTGCACATTATGTTTGAGTGTGTCCAATACGAAGACCTTAGATGCAGACTAATAACTAGAGTTCACTATCTACCGAGGGATCTCGAGTCACATCTACTAGATACACAAGAGGAATATTTACCCTTAACTGATTTTGCCCAGGGATTATTTACCAGGCGCCAAACACTAACCGCCATATACAGAAGACCTTAACGGCAAACCTGCAAATAGCAACGAGACGACATAGAGGAGCCGACTATAAAGACCTTGGACTGACTACAAAATGCACTAGGAAAAGACAAGTGACAATAGATTGTCTAACTACAAGAGTCATGATTACCGCCAATGGAAGTGAAAAAACCTTTAAATAGTCGTGACATCAGAACAAAGTGCCCCAAGACCTTGCAGCTTAGACCCGCTACAAAATGACAAAAGGTAGTGTAAGGACTAGCAAACATCACGGAAGGGATAAAACCCCCATAATGACAGCCAGTAGACTTGATTATGACCCCAAGATAATGACCAGAAAATAGGACCCAGACCACATGCAGTCTGGAAGGATGACATCCAGATTTAACCCCCTATTAGTGTCCCACCTAGATGAGACTCAACGGCCAGTTTTTTAGGGCCTGCAAACTGATGGAGACGACATCCTGTGGCACTCTTCCGCCGGAACAGCCTATTGGCGACCCAAATCCGCACTCTCTTGAGCGGATCTTCTTTTTTTTTTTTCAAACTCCTGGGGAGGAGAGGCTTGCCTCCCTAATTTTCTCACTCTGGTGGGGCACGGGTATGCCTCACCACCTACAGGGGCCATCTACTCTGTCGGCCCCTTATTTGCAATTTATTCCCCCCAGTCTTCATCCTCCCCCCAAACTTTTGTCTTGCACAGCGTTTAGCCCTACATTTCAAAATCAAAAGAGAACATCAAAATTCTTGCCCGAACCTATTTGGTTTTTAAAACTCACTTTGACCGCACAGCCCCACGTCGCATACTATTAATACTAACTTGTTAAGTATCACTAATATCAACCTCGATTTATTTATTATTATTATTATTTTTTTTTTATTTATTTATTTATTTTTTTATTTATTTATTTATTTTTTTTTTTTGGTCCTAGCCACTGAAATCCCAGGAAAGTAAGTGGCAAGACCAGCCAGAGTACAAATATTGGTAACACCCGGCCGGCCTCCCCGTGGCAGGTATTGGTAACGTCGGGTCTCACTAGGGGCCCGGCGGCTAACAGGCCGGATGAACAATGGGCACAACAAACTACACAGTACATATCCCACACACTTTTAAATCTCTGGCTTGTCCGATACAGAGAACATACGCGGAGATGGGAGAAATCCCAGGTGCCGTCAGACCCCGAACATACCTAATACCTAATACCTAATCTCTGCGTGTTACTCTGACTACTAGTGCTGCGTATTTTCTCAGCTTCTCCTTCAGATATAAGAGGTGTTGTTTAAAGGACAGGTTGGAATCTAGGATAATGCCTAGGTATTTCATCTGTTTTGCCAGTTTGATTGTGCTTCCCCTTACTTTTATCTGGGGCGGCCGTCTGATGTTGAGTGTTCCTTTCAGTAGAATTGAGTTCGTTTTGGTCGGGGAAATCTCCAGTGTATGCAGGTTTGCCCAGTCCTGGAGTACTTGCAGTGCATGGTTCGTACGGGCTTCTAACTGTGATCTAGAGCTCGCTGCCACCGTTAGGACGAGATCATCCGCGAAAGCTTGTGCGTTGACATCACCCAAGTCGAGTGCCAGGAATTCATCAAAAACAATATTCCACAGCAGTGGCCCCACCCCAAGTCACAGTGGGACATGTCCAGGCCCCACCAGAAGGGAAAGTGGGAACGGCGAGGAGGGGAGGAGAGAGTAAGACCATATCCTCCCCCCCGCCGGGGATAACGGTATTAAAGACGAAGGAGGCTAGGGCGCCCTCTTCAAGTCGCCAAATGGCGTTTGGTAGCTGCACTGCGTTGTCTCTTTTCTTCAGTGTCGAGTCGACTTCAGTCCAGTCAGTCATGGGTAAGCCCCATCCTTATGTTTTTCATTTTCTTGTCTCAGGTTTTTTCTCTGTAGTAACTCCATTGGATGGTATTTTATGGTCTTGTACAGTTTAACTTGTGGTGGTCTTTCGTCAGACACGATTTATGGTAATTAGCAGTTTTCTCCTCTCGAAGAGGTTCTGCGCATATTGAGGAAGTGCTCTGTATTCCTCTTCTGTGTCATTGAAGAGGGATTCCAGTCCTTTCGGAAGGTAGTGTATCCTTGTGATCAGGATGCCTCTGAGATCTTCGTATTCTGGGCAGTCGTAGACCAAGTGGTGCCAGTTCTCGACTTCCCCACACGTGCAGTTGGGGTTCTCAACAAGCCCGAACCCGAGCAGCTTCTCCTTAAAGGGGCCATGACCAGTAAGCAGCGAAGTCAAGTGCTTTCCCGGAAAGTACCAGACCGGTTGCTTGGAGTATATTTTGCTGAGGTCGGGGAGGAATTTTCGTGTGATTTCTACTTTTGTTGTATCGGTCCATCTTTGTTGCCACTCCCGGAGTAGGTAGACCTGTAATCGGACTTTTTCTGTTTTTGTACTATTCGCTGGGTCAATTATGAAATCCTGGAAGGTGGCAGCGATCCCCTTGGAGGGCAAGAAGAGCAAGCCAACTTTTACAGCCTCCAAATCGAGGAAGAGCGCTCCAGCAAGCACCTGCAACGCCGGTGTGCTTACTGTTCTGCACGCTCGTGTGGCTGTTAATAAAATGGTCCTTTGTATCATATCCAGAGTTCTCCAATTCACTGCAAGCGTCGTTTTGCTGTACCACACTGCCGCAACATAAGTTATCGCAGAGATGAAGGTTGTGTTATAATACATTAGTGTTGTTTTTTTTTAATCCCCAGTCTTTTCTCGTAACCCTCGCCACCAGTGCCGAGTAATGTCTTATTTTCGTCCTTATATATTGTAGGTGAGGTTGAAATGATAAGTTTTTGTCTAGGATAACTCCTAGATATTTCATTTGGTTGGTAAGTTTAATGGTCACACCTTCTATTTTAATTTGGGTGGACGCCGTATTTGCAGGGTTCCTTTTAGTAGAATAGATGTGATTTTCGTCGGTGAAATTTTTAACTGGTTTCATATAGCCCAGTGTTGTAGTTTCTATAGAGCTTGGTTTGCGATGGTTTCCAGTTGGGCTCTTGAGTCAGCCTCAATGGTAAGAATAAGATTGTCCGCAAAGGCCTGGGCCCCGACCACCCCAAGGTCCAGGTTCAGCAGCTCATCAAGAACCATGTTCCAAAGGAGTGGCCCCAAGACACACCCCAGCAGGCAGCCCCTGTGTACAGATCTTGGGACTTTTTGGTAGTTGGATTTATTTCTACTTTCCTGCAAGATAGGTAGTCCTCCATTACCTTGTATAGGTTGATAGGGACTGCAGCTTCCCTTAGTCTGCCCAGGACGCTCGGCCACAACAGTGAGTCGAACGCCGCGGCAAAATCAATTGAAATGACTAGTAGGTATTTTTTTCTGCATTCCTGCGCCTTCCGAAGCAGGTTTCAAAGTGCATCCACTGTAGAGGGACCCAGCTTAAATCCAAACTGATTCCTAGCCGCCAGGTTTGTCCTCTCATAGTGGTTTTTGATTCGCTTGTGCAGCAGTCTCTCATATAGTTTGCTGACCACTGAGAGCAGTGCGATGGATCTATATGACTCTGGGTAGTCCGATTTTTTGTTAGGATTTTTAAGTATTAACTTAGTGTTTGCCGTTTTCCATGCTGTGGGGAAATTGCCTATTTCCAGGAATCTGTTGTATAGAGTAAGTAGTAAGTGCGGTGCAAATTCTGCAGTTTTCTTCAAGATCTCTGTTACAATCATGTCCAATCCTGGGCATTTGCAATTTCTGATCTTGGTGACAGCCTCACTGAGCTCCTCAAGGGTGAAGGGGGGAACTTCGATTGCCGCGATGATATAGTTTGCGTTGTCCTTGCAAATTTCGTGTTGTTCTTGCATGGTTAGTATTGTTGGTTCCTTGAAGATTTTGTCCAGTATGTTGCCAATCGACTGCTCACAGGTGGTCATTAGGTTTCCCTCCAGTGTCCTGGTAGTACTAATGACCTCGCCCCTGGGGAGCTTATTGGTTATCACCTTGTAGATGCCTCAGGAGTCGGTGTTTCCAGAAGTAGTCACTAGGCGCTCCCAGGAACGCTTCTTACTTTTTTTTTTTTTTTATGGTGTCCGTGTAACGGTTCCTAGCTTCTCTGTAATGTTGTCTCAGGACCTCCACCTCATATTCGGGCCAGGTTTTGCGAGCTTTCTGGAAGTCTTTTCTTGTTTTTTTGCATCTGTCGTCGTAGTACAGCAATTTCTGATGTCCACCAGGGCACCAGGTTTTGGATTTTTTTCTTTTTATCGTTCGATTACTGATGTTCAGTAATAATTTTGTAGTTTCCCAATGAAGGTCATCCGGGGGTTTATGTTTTCCGGATTGTGTCTAATTGCCATGGTGAGCAGCTTTCTATACAGTGTCCAGTCTGCATTTGCGACTCCATATCTCTTTTGTGGTTGGTTTGTTTGAGTTATTCTTCTTAGTTGTCTTTCAGTTGAAAAGGTTATTGCCGGTGGTCTGAGGTGGTCAATGCTTCCTCCATCCTCCAGTCAGTCACATGTCCGGCCGTACTCCTGGTGGCCAGGGAGTCATGAATTGTGGCCTCCCAGAGGGTGCTCGAAAAGGTCGGCAGGTGGTGGGGTCGATTTAACACAGTTAGATGGGATCCTGCAAGTAGTCTTCTAAGAGTTGTCCATTTCGAGTTCCTCGTCTGTCTGTGGTGATGCTGTGTCATGCCGAGGAACGGCAGTTGACGTCATCTCGAATGATGCCTCTTTGATTTGGTAGGGTATCCTGTAGGCATCGGAGGTAGTTGATTGCAAAAGTTTATATCTTGTCTCGGTCTGCAGTAGAGTGCCACAACATACAGGGATCCTAATACTGTGCGAAGTTGTGCACAAGCAGCACATGGAATACACAGCTGTGTGATTTTAGTTGCGCTGATGCTGGTGTTTCTTACCAGAACAGCAGCCCACGGGGTGTCGTCATCCGTGTGGATCACCTTGTAATTGTGTGGGTACCCTGCGACCCGCTTTAGATGTGTATACGGTTCCTGGACTATAATGACATCCAGGTTTTCGTCTTCGGCTTTGGTCCGTATCTGGTCAGCCACTGCTCTGGCCCGTTGTGCGTTAATTTGGAATATTTTCAGCTTATTTGTGTTATAATTCTTAATGCTCGTTCCCATAGGTGATCCTGCTTTGGTATAAGGTCTTGGTTCGTTGGTATGTAGGGCATTTCGGATCCGTAAGTGAGTGTTTGTGGTCTAATTTCATAGTCTTGCAGTTAACGCAGGTGGGTTCCTTATCTTTGTGGGGACAGGCGTTAAAATCGTGGCCCTTTTCAGAGCAGTGGCCACATGTTGGGGGTGGTTTGCGCACAAGTGTGTGTCGTGTGGCCAAACTTGCAGCAACGGTAGCATTTCGGTATGATTACTCGTTCGTGATAGCGGTAACTTCCCCATTCAATGAAAACCCTTGTTTGGTCTTTCAGGACCTTCCAGGCCTCCGGGGTAAGCTCAACTAAAAAGTGGAAACAAAGCTATAATGCGAGTAGGAGTAATCTACAGACCAGGTGATTGTGAAGATTATGACAAAAGCCTCTACATGCAAATGGAATGGGCAAATAAGGGTCAATGCCTTATTATGGGTGATTTCAATTTGCCTCTAATTGATTGGAGTAAATGGGAAGGAAACTCGACATGGGGAACAAAATTTTTAAATCAACTAGATGACTGTTATTTGTATCAACATGTCAGGGAAAGTACTAGAGAAAAGAATATCCTAGACCTCATCATCACACATGAATCAGATGACATAACAGGGCTGACAGTAGAGGAACCAGTAGCAGGAAGTGATCACGGAGTTCTACGGTGGATGATGACGAGAGAGGTAGCAGAAGTAAAAGGCAAAGGAATGGGTTTTAATTTCAGAAAAGGAAATTACGATGCCTTAAGGTACTACATGGCCTCTATTAACTGGGTAGATATCGCGCAGAGAATGAATACAATTGAACTGTGGTACGCTTTTAAAACATTAATCACAGATGCCATGAACGCGTATTTACCATTAAAAAATACTCCACGAGGAGGGTTCTAAGTTGGATGAATAGTGAAGTTGCCACATTACTTGAGCAGAAAAAGGTGGCATGGAAAAGTTACAGAGCAATATAAAGTACTGAAGCCTATAACAGCTACAAGATTATCTGTAATAGAGCCACAGAAAAGGTTCGACAGGCAAAGGCAGTTTATGAGAAATCACTAGCAAACAGAGCAAAGAGGGGGGATAAAGAATTCTTCACATATATAAATACCAAGAAGAGCAGGAAAAACCAGATCGGACCTTTACGTAAGGGAAAGGAGATAGTATTAAATACACCAGCTGCCGTTGCGATTTCTAGGCAAAATGATATATCTCTTTTGGGGATGACCTTGACTTCTATTCTCTCTTGGCACAAGCACATTACAAATATGCTTCCTCTGCATCTAAAAAACTTGGTTTTCTCTTTCGCTCTCGGCGTTACTTTTCTTCCAAACAGCTGCTCACTCTGTATAAATCGCAAATCCGCCCTGCTATGGAATATTGTTCCCACATCTGGGGTGGTGCCCCCAAAACCTCTCTCAGGCTTCCAGATTCCATTCAGAAGAGGGCAGTTAGGTTAATTAATGATTCATCTCTAACAGAGTCTCTCCACTCGCTTTCTCATAGAAGCACTGTTTCTGCTGCATTCCTCTTCTACAGATACTTCCTCGGGCACTGTTCTTCTGAATTGGCCTCTATAATTCCCGCTGTCTCTTTCAAAACAGTCCGAACACATGCCGCCACAAGCCAACATCCATTTACCGTCCAACTTCAAACCCACCGAACCAACTTTTCATCTTCCTCATTTGTTCATTCAACTGCCGTTTTCTGGAACAACCTTCCTTCATACGTATTTCCTGAAAATTACAATCTACAGAAATTCAAGTTCAATATCAACAAATACCTTCTTTCGTCTTCTCAACCTCCAACCCAAGCACACTACTAAATACTATAGGTTATAATACCTCTCGTGTTTGGGGTTCACATAAAAAAAAAAAAAAAGAACTCAACAGTTATTTTGCATCGATATATACAAATGAAAAGCCTTTTGTGGAAATGGGAAATTGTGGGAGCGAAGTTGAAAAATATGTAATTAATGATATTGAAATTTCGCAAGATTATTTAATGAAAAAACTTTCTAACCTACAGGCTAGTAAGGCTCCTGGAGTTGATGGAATATACCCTATAATCTTAAAAGAGGCGGCAAGCGAGTGCATTGAACCATTGAGGCTAATTATGCGAGCATCACTGGACTCTGGGGAGATTCCCTTGGATTGGAAAAGTGCCGACGTGATAATCCCATTATATAAGGCTTTTGTTAGACCACACTTGGAATACTGTGTTCAAGTATGGAGACCGCACCTAAAGAAAGACATCGAGCTTCTTGAAATGGTGCAAAGACGGGTCACTCGCCTGGTGAGATCGGCAAAAGGCGTCCTTATGAAGAAAGACTTCGAATATGTGGGTTGCAGAGTTTGGAAACTAGACACCTTAGAGGAGATTTGATTGAGGTGTTTAAGGCTCTGAGAGGCATCAGTAAAATGAATGAGGACACATTTTCAAGATTATAAATGATGCTAGAACTAGGGGACTTAAATTCAAGTTACGGGGGGGGGGAAATGTTTAGATTGGACTGCAGGAAGTTTTATTTTAGCCAGCCAGTTATAAATTACTGGAATAAGTTGCCTTCATGGGTGGTAGAGGCTGACAGTTTGGGGAAATTCAAAGGTCATCTGGATAGTATCTTCGGGTGAGGGAAGCGCATAGGATGATAGGTTTAATTTCCTTTTTTTTTATTAATTATTATTATTTATTTGTTCTTATTTATTTATTTATTATTTTTTTTATTTTTATTATTTTTATTTTTTTTGGCTGGTGCAGCATAAGCCATAGGCTTTCTTGCACCATGCGGCCATTACTAATACTAATACTAAGTGAATATTGATGCAAGAGCAGGTATCAATCCGGGAACTACAACCGATACTGCATCAAAGGATTGCGTTTCCATACCTGCCCATAGTTGTGCAAGAGAAAACCTATAAATGTTAAAAAAAAACAAAAAAAACGGAAAGATATCTCTTACAAAGTACGGACAAGGTAGTCCCTACACAGTATTATAATGGAAATACAATTAAGATAAAAAGGTGGAAGATTAAAAATATTATACGTGAAAATGGCGACGCGAAAATACATGAGGTCAATACGATAGCTACAAACAAAACAAAACGAATGGGGGGACAAATCTGTAAAACAGCTACTAACGTGGCAGAGAGCCACGAGAAAATGATTGACTAGTGAACTCTATAATCAGGTTTAAGATAAATATTTTTAGATAAATAGAATAAAATAAATTTTAGACAGGCAAGAAGAAGAAATGTGGCAAGAAGTGCACCAGACAGGAACATATATATAAAAAAACAAACAAAAAAAAACATAGAAATAAAACAGGAAAGACTGTAGTTTTGAACTTAGCAACGAGCAAAGCAGCGGAAGGATAAAACTTAAATTGATATCAGAATATTGATATTGTAACCAATAGAGATATTGTAACCAATAGAGATAATACACCGAAACTTTAGGTCGTCTGTTACGTACACCGAAACTTCGGGTACAACTGACGTAGAAAACGGAATCGAGATTTTACGCTTCGTCTTACGTAATATGAATTCAAATGATATAAATGCCAGTGCAAGCGATACTAAAGGCCACATGGAAAATATAGTTTAACAATAGCATAAAGAGTGAAGCCAGAAAATAGGGACTACCTTGTCCATACTTTGTAAGAGATATCTTATTTATTAATTGCATATTTTCTTTTCTTCCTCATTTTCGAGTAGTGTATTTAGCTAAATTTTTCCGGCCTTTATCTGATATAGGCTGTTGTAACTTTCTTTTGACTTTTTGATGTAATTTTTATTTTATACGTTACTACACTTTGCTTTTCTTCCTTCAGCTTTCCCTATGTTTCGAACTGCCATCTTTATTTTTATTTGTTATTTATTTACTATAATATACATATTCTTTGGATTAAAGTAATAATGGCAAATTTACATTCAATATCCACAAAGGCTAAATCATTTTGTTCACTAAGCTGCATTATTCTATATTGAAAGCAATCAAATACAAAACTATTGTTTCATTCGCAGGTAGGTAAATATTGAGCAGCTGGAACACCCTCGTTTAACCGCATTAGCTGACGAGATGATCTCTGCTGAGGATGAACGTTTAAGGATTTCAGGGAACGGGGATCAGTTGAGTAGCATGCTAATAGAACACCACATCAGAACTTTGTTGGATTTGTGTTATAGATGGAAACAGGAGGGTGGACCGCCAGAAGAGATGGTCTCGTCTTTTAGAGAAGTTAACAAAAGGCTCGTTTTGTATAGACCAATAGTTTGGAATTTCATTCTTTCTCTGGCTAGAATTTGTTTCTTGAACAATATTAATGATGTGGACCTCGTAAGACGAGTTCTGATTCTCTTGAAAGCGTATGATAATGTTATACCTTCTGTTTTTCGACTTATTTTATATCCTGACACAGAGGGAAACATTTTTTTACCAACTGAAAATGATGATCTTAGTTATAGAAATATCCGGGAATCGCCTCTGTCTTACTTCCTTCGAGTGGCGAATTGCACAAGATTGATGCTCAATGGATCGCGATTTGTTGTTCATTTGCGTATTGAGGGTGAGATATTTTATTTTACAAAAAACATATCTGAAACTATAATACAATTATTTCGTTACGGAGGTGATGGCCTGTTTCATCAATCTCAATATGCAGCTTTCATCACCTGTTGCTTTATCTGTGATATAATGTCAACATTTGTCGAAGTTCTACTGGACGAAGAAGATGTCGCCGGGTACGAAGCAAACATTAGATCTGTTCAATATATACTTCGGGTTGCTCCTCAGCTATCACTGGGTGCTTTGCAACGGGCCATTGAAGATACCGAGTCCTTGAATGGTCGCTTCTTCAATGGAAGTCCTTCGAGTTCTGCTGCAAGGCAATTCGTGGATTTGACACATTGCCATCTGCCTCTGCTGAAAGAAAGATGCCTGAACCCATCAAAGCTCACTCATTTTTGTAGACGAGTCATTAGACGACGTCTTTATTACAACTGGCAACTTCCAGACGGCATTCAGACGCTTATGCTTCCTACAGAACTTAAGCAATATCTTGATCTCCAATCCGACTGAGAGCTGGAAAATCGTACTCATTGCTGAGTACGATTTCTCATTTCGACAGTGTCATCCATTGATGATTCTTTCAAATTGTATATTCAAGTAATAAAGTATAATTGAAATTTTAGTGTTTTCAATGTATTACAAGCATTTTACACAAACTTTTTATTATCATTTTATTATCATGAGACGTGTAACATCGTTGGGATATTACACGTCTCATGATGTTACATGATGACAATGTTATAGCTTACTGTAACATCGTCAATACATTATCCCATTGGATTGTACTGGATGGCCTGCAAAATCAACAAATATCCACAAAGTACATATTTGTTGCTGAGCTGTGGGTAAGCATACATTGCTGTCCTCCCCGCACAGGGTGGAAAAGACCTGAGGGTATTTTTCCAAAGACTTTTGGAAAAGACCTGTTGTTGTTGTAGTGTTTCAGGAGCATCAGTGACTAAGGATCATCAAGTACTAAAGAATAATTGAAATATTTGTGTTTTTCAATGTATTACAAACATTTTAAACAAACTTTTTTAATATCATTCAAAACCAGTGGTTCACAAACTTTAAACCTTCGTGTCTCCTCATTGATCCCTTATGTTTATACAGTCCCTATTTAAGTTCCTCTGTACAATAATGATCCCTTCCTCGTCTTACTACCAGGGCTAATTAAACTTTAACTGTTGCAAACTTCACCCAAATCGATTCATGAGCCGAGCTCAGTCCAATAAGTTCTTTGAATATCCAAGTCAATGGTGGAGCAATAACGTATCTTTCTTTCTATGGTTTTAGTCACTGATCCTCTTAAAACCGTGCACCAAAAACAACAGATGTGGGTAATACTGAACACCACATGAAAGCCATCTTCAGTCCCCCGAATTCTTATTTTACGAGACTGTTTTCTTTCTTGTTTTAGTTTTCTTTCACATAGGTGCTAATGAGCCCCGTCACTGATCTTTCATACTTTTCCAGAGCCGAAGATTATACCAGGGCTGTTGGCTAGTATAATCCGGAGATATTGACAGTAGAGGGTTGTTGAGTGGCATATTCGATTAATACTATACATTTCAGGCTGACGATTTTCCACAAATTATTTGCTGATTTACTTATAAAATCATGGTAAATAATTCTCCAATTGTATGCATATCTATACTATTCGTGTCCTGCAAAATATTTTTATATTTATGGACTAAATTTGGACCACCAGCTGGAATGCATTCGTAGAAGAATATGGTTGAGTAATTATACTTAAATTATCCGCTAAACAGTGATCAGCTTAAGAACGATCCTATGGAACTCTTCAGATTTTTTCTAGATGCAGGTTGCAGAAATACAGGAATACGAAAATAGAAAACGAGAAACATGAAAGAAAGAAAAATAGAAAGCAACTGGGATCTCAGACTATCAGTTGTAAACACCATTTTTCACTTGGAATATGTGTTTCGGGAAGGAAATTCGCAGTCTAGCTTCTTGAAGTGGTTCTTTTGCTTTTGAAGTTCTATTTTCATAATCTTTTCATATGCCGTGTAGATAAATTCCACGAAATTATGTTTTCGGTGTTAATCTGCTAAAAAAAGATGTTTGAATCCATCGGAGTTGACCCATAGGAGTTGTCCTAGAGAGCCCATCGGAACTCATCATTTGAACCCATCAGAGTTGTCGTAGAGACTCTGTCTAATGGCTTGCCTTTGTAAGTACATCATCTGACATCGTCTCTAAGACAACTAGACTAGAAACTTCCAGGCAGCATTCAGAACTTCGAACTTTCTGAATTCCTCTAGAAGTACCTCGATCTTCAGCTCGAATGATAACTAATCTATATCTAGCCGCCTAATTCTCTAGTGTGATTCCAATTGAGAATGCCTGGGATAAGTTGGAAAGAGCAGTTTAGCTTCGCAGTTCTCTATCAACCTCAATCAGCTTGTTCTTCTCACTAGAATCTTCTTGTGAGTTACTTTTTATATTTCGAATGAAGGAAATGTGCCGGATGAAAAACCCCAGTTTTTTCTGGACTGATTAACTATGTCACAAGGTGAAAAACACCATTAAAATTCCAACAATTTAGACGGGAATCCAACAGTTTTGACAATGTATTGAAGTTGGCTTCATAGCCACTGTGCCTGCCGCGAAGGCACTGGCGAGCGTTTAGTACGAGAGATGACCGCTTGGGTTGCACAGTTGGTAGACTCGCCCTTCTCCACACACCTGGTGGAAAAGCACTGAGTTCGAGTCTCATCAATGACACGTGGAATTTTAATGGGTTTTATTCACAACTGGCTGAGTTAATTGATCTCAGGCGAGGGTCGCAGAGTTTCTTCTCCCGGAAAACTCGTGTTTTCGTGCATAAAACTACACAAAACACCAAATCAACAACAAAACACTCAATTTACAGACATAATATACATATTCAATATGGCCTAAGCCTCTGATGTTTTAAAACCGTACAACAAACGAACGAACTGCAGGAGAGATGATCAAAAAGGCTATGCTGGACGTGAGGGAGTTTCTCCTCACAACCTTCTGTGCAGAACGTTGTGAGTTTAGCCAAGTAAATAGGATTGTCGTAGTAGTATTGCTGGAAGTTTTATTTTTCCAAATAAATAATTGTAGAAAAAAAAAAAATCGAACGAACAAAAAGCAAAATTTTTAAAAATGGGCAAACTGAACATATTTCGTTTCAACGTATCCCCCATATTGCCTGTGTGAAATGTGTTCAAAATATAAATTATAATTGACGGATTTCTATTTACCTGATTTTAATGAAATTTGGAATGGGTCAACAAGTCTTTTTAATAAGGGTCTGAATAGCAAATCCATCCGCTAGAAGCTGAGTAATAACTCAGCTTCTAGCGGATGTAATAACATACGGACGGACTTCTAGCTTATGTAATAACATGCGGACGGACGGCCGGACGGGAAAAATTACAAAACTAACAAACAGGCAAATAACAAAATATTAAAGAAATAACAATGCTTAGTGTGTTATTAGAATCTTACTTCTTATTATTAGAACCTTAATTTACTAAGCATCTTCGCAGGAAGCGCAGTTATTCTCCATTCTTCCACAGAGTGGAAGGTTCGAGTTATGTCAAAGCAGAAGGAAATTTTACAATTTTTATCGCACAAATTGACTGAATTAGTCGGTCTGAAACATTTGATGTTAGTAGGTGTACCCCTTCTCTCCGAAACTGAGGAGTTCCATCAGCACGCTAGCGCCTCAGTATCACAGCTTCATAACTACATGTACTGTGCTACCACTTTATTAGGTACACCTACCTAGTAGCGTCTTAAGCCTCCTTTAGCCTTAAAAACAGCCTGAATTCGTCTAGGCATGGATTGAAAAAGATGATGAAAACATTGTGCAGGAATGGAGTACCATGCAGACATGAGTATGTCACGCGGTTCCTTGAGATTCGGCATGAGTAGGCCTGCAGCGAACAGCCCTTTCCATCTCATCCCAAAGATGTTAAATAGGATTGAGATTCAAGAAAATAAGCGGGATACTGCAGCAAAGGAAAGTCATTGTCATGTTCCTGGAACCATTCCATAGTGCTTTTTGCTCCGGCGCATTATCCTGCTGGAAGTAACCATCTGGCTGAGGATAAACTGCCAACATAAACGGATGCACTTGGTGAGCAACGATGTTGCATTCAGACGTGAATCTATGGGTATCAATGGATCCAACGTGTGCCAAGAAAACATTCCCCACACCATAACACCGCCCCCAACACTTTGCACAGTAGTTGTCAGACATGACGGATCTATGGATTCATGTTGTTTTTGCCAAATTCTCAGCCTTCCATCAACATGATGCACCCGGAACTTCGACTCGTCAGACCAAGCAACTGTTTCCAATCCTCGATATTCCAATGCTCGTGTTGCTGTGCCCACAGGAGGCGTGCTCTCTTGTTCTTCATTGAAAACAAAAGTACACGATGTGGCCGTCGGCTGTTGTAGTCCATTCGCGACAAAGTGCGACTAGTGGTCCGTTGCGATATTTTGTTCTGCGCACCAAGGTTGTATTCTGACGTGATGTGCGACATTGTGGCCCGTCTGTTTGCTTGCACAATTCTAGCCATCCTCCTCTGACCTCTCTCTCAGCGATTTTCTTCCACAGGAGTGTCGTTTAGAGGATGTTTTCTGTTAGTTGCACCATTCTCGATACACCCTTGAAACTGTGGTGCGTGAAAATTTCAGGAGAACTGCCGTTTCAGAGAGGCTTTGTCCAGCACGTCTGCACCTACTACCATGCCAAGTTCGAAGTCCGTTATATCACTCCTTTTCCCCATTTTTGCTCCGGTTTTTACGCTTAACCGATACTAGAAAGGTTGTTCAGCTGCATTTATATCCACAACTGTGGTCATGTGACTTGCAACGTTGTGGGACAAACCATTTGTGTGTGCAGCAGGGATGCACCTAATAAAGAGGCAGCAGAGTGTATGTGCTAACACCGCATGGCCTTACTTGCTTTGGCGCAAGAACAAAACAGCAACAACTGCAAAAGATCTATTATAAAATGCCTGAGATTTTTTCCATAAAGAAAATATTCATCGCTTAAATATCGAGCGGTACATCTTAAAATACACTCAGTGGCCACTTTAATAGTTACACGAAAGTAGGAGAGGAGGCACTTCGAACATAATTTAGTTGCGTCAGCGACCGCTAGTTGGCGCTGCAGTCGAAACACTTTGAACAGAATTTCACGGCGGGTGGACTGCCACCCTTCCTCTCCGCACCTCCGCACCTCCGCTGCTAGGTGGCGTTTTTTTTTTTTTTTTTTTTCCTCTAGGACCCAGCCCCTGAAATCACAGGAAATTAGGCGGCGGGACCTGCTAGAGTATAATAAATTTCAAGGTACACCTGGCCAACGTCAAGTCCCATCAGGGGCTCGACGGCCAATAGGCCAGAAGAACAATGGGCACAACATACTACACAACACATGATCCACACACTTTCAAATCTCTGGTCTTGACAGAATACTGTCCCTCGATACAGCGAACACTCGCGGAGATGGGAAAAATTCCTGGTGCCGTTTGACCCTCAACATACTTTGTACTTTGCTAGGTGGCGCTCGACGTAGATAAAGACATCACCCCCTCATAGATCACCGATGAAATATACCGACGTAATATACAAGGACATCTCCCGGACCTGGACAAAAGGTAAAGTGCAGCCATCAACCCACTGCAGGATGGAAGCCTCATCAACAATTCATGTTGAGGGAAATGAACCATAATCTGCCACGCTGGTCCAGTGAGGATTGGCAGATCGATCGTATTCAGCAGTCAAGGGCTTGAACACTGGTCTACTCAAAGAGCGTGTGCTACTGCACTCCCGCTCATGACCACTCGGCTACTCTGCGCCTCCTGGACAAGAGTGACCTTATTATGCCCAGATACTCAACCAAGCCAAGAGTCGGAAATGGAGTAAACTGGATAGTGGAACTAACGCCGATTGTCTGGCCTATCTTAAAAGATCAAACGAGGATCTATGTCAACTGGGGCAGTCACCGCTTCAGGGAGCACGTGGCTGTACCAAGATGCTATAAATGCTGCAAGTTCGGGCACACTTCACACCCCTGTGCCCAGGCTGTCAGGACCTGCGGCCACTGCGCTGAGAAAGGACATGAATACAACACATGTCCTAACAAAGAATCTGAGCCTGTCTGTGCAAATTGTAAAAGTAATAAACTAGTCCACCACCACTCTATTCGGGACAATACGTTTCTGTCCTATACAAACGCCAAGAGTTTATACCAGATGAAAACCGATTATGGGCTCACAGCCTAAAAGATATAACTACGGAGTTAATAAATTTTTTCAAATCAACGCACAGCGGGCCAGGGCGGTGGCCAATCAGATAAGAATCAAGGCAAACGAAGAAAATGCAGATATTCTCATTATACAGGAACCGTACACTCACACGAGGCAGGTGAGAGGTTACCCCCTGACCTACAAAATAATTCAAACGGACCAGGATACCCCCTGGGCTGCAACTGTTATTCGAAATCCAGAAAGCACAGCAACTAAAATCTCAGCACTGTGTACAGCCTGGGCTGCCTGTGCCACCTGATCAGCTCCATGGGATCCTTTTTCGTTTCTCCTTATACTGTAGACCAGGCGAAGAGATTACCTATGCTATCAGATACCTGGAAGATGTCCTGAGAACTCTGCCAAACGCAAAAATCATCATCGGAGCCGATGTCAATTGCCGATCACCGGTCTGGCATAGTTTGACAGCAGACAGGCGAAGCACTGCAAATGGACAACGCCTGGAAGACTTCCTGGCAAACTCGACTATGACAGTCGTTAACCAACCGAACAATCCTACCACTTCTCGAACATGCTATGGGAGGCCACTATTGATATCACTATGGCCTCAAGGAATATTGTCGGCAAAATTTTGAACTGGAAGGTCAACGAGGCGTGGACTACATTGGATCACAGGGTTATTTCCTTCCAGCTAAATCGATCTCTAGCTAGATCCCCAGCCACACGAGTCATGTTAAATAGATATGCAATTGAAAAGGCGAACTGGGACGTCTTCATGACAACCCTAACTAATGAGACCCAACACCACCTACTTGCCGACAATGCAGATGCCCTCCAAAGACAAGTCACTGATCTGATCACAACCGCCTGCAACTTGGCAATCAAAAGGAAAAACCCTGCCCAGGGCGCAAAGCCCTGGTAGAGCCCAGAGCTGCATAGGTTGCACCAAGAAGTCATTATAAAAAGAATGACTTTCCAGCGTGCCCGGAGGACCTGGCCAGCACGTGAAGTGGAGGCGCACAGACAGAACTACAGGGAAGTGCGAAACCAGTACACGGTCCTGATCCGCAAACGAAAACAAGAATCCTGGCTACACCTGGTCACCACCACTGGCAATACCGACCCCTGGGGAATGGTGTACAAGATCACCACAAACAAACTACCCAGGGGAGAGGTCACCACTGCAACCAAGTCATTACAAGGTACGGAAGCAACCACCTGACAGCAATCCATAACAAACATTTTGGACGCCATCCTACAAGCAGCAACAAACCCAATCACTCAGGAACAAAATTCCCTCTGTGCAGGGAATGAGAATTACCACACTGAAGAGCAGGAATCTCCCTTTGACTTAGGAGCACTACAAACTGCTGCTGCCCTAATCAAAGATAGGAAATGTCCAGGACTGGACCAGCTGAAGTCGGAGATTATAAAGAAAACAGTGGAGTGTGCCCCCGAATTAATACTTCATCTATTCAATACCTGTCTACGTGATGGTCACTACCCAACAGATTGGAAGTCGGCCAACGTAAAACTAATCCTAAAGAACGCGACGAAATCACGTGAACTCCCGAACTCCCATTGCTCTCCTGTCAGTACTTAGTAAACTCTATGAAAGGCTACTCTACTACAGACTTCTCAAATACTACAACAATGCAAACATGCCTTCTTACAGACAATTTATTCAAAACGGGGCACTCCACTGTAGATGCATTCCAAAATCTCCTTGAAGCAGTAGGAATTACCCAAAAGAAATGCTTTCTGGTCATCGCTGTCGACTTTGCTGGGGCGTTCGACTCACGTTGGTGGCCGAGCGTCCTAGGCAGACTGCGCAAATCAAAGCTTCCAGTAAACCTATATAACTCAATCAAAAGTTACCTTTCCAACAGGTCAATCACTGTCAATGCTCCATATATGAAAATCAACAGACAGGTCTACAAATGATGCTCACAGGGCTCGGTTCTGGGCCCATTCTTGTAGCATCTTGTCCTTCATTAATTCCTTGGCCTAGACCTGGGAGAGGTCACCTCTCAGGCCTATGCAGATGATCTTATTATCACCGTTACCGGCGATTCTAGGGCACGACTGGAGACTTTGGCGAATAATGCACTACAGAACTGGGCTAAACACCATAACTTCACCATCTCTGCCACCAAAATAGATTCTATTCTTCTCAAAGGAAGTTTCAATGAAGCCAGACCGCCACAGATAAAAATCGACAACAGGACCATAAAATTCTCCACTCAACTTAAGTATCTAGGAGTTATACTTGACAGCAAACTAAATTTACAGCCACATCTTAAATACCCAAGAAGAAAGATACGCAATTACACCGCCCTTGTCACCAGGGTTTCCAGACGGGACTGGGGACTCAATAGGCACATTCTGTCCTTATTCTAAAAAATGATGTTTAACCCGATTATAACGTACGCAACAGGCATCTGGTACTCGAAAGCAATCACCGTTAGTGGTAGAAGAATCCTCGACTCTCTGCAAAGAAACATCCTGCTCGCTACAACCTGTGCCTGCTGCACTGTCAGTACCCACGCTCTGCAAATCCTGGCAGGCGCCATGCCACTGGACCTGGAGGTAGTCCGCTGTGGACTACTCTTCCACCTCTCCAAAGCAAATTCCAAGACCATCCTCGACTTCACAACAGACCCTGCAAACGAAAGAACAGCAGAAAAGAAGCGTTTCCTCACGCACCTGCAGCAGGCGTGGCAAGCGAGATGGACTACTTCCAACAAAGGCAAAATCACTAGAAAGTTCTTCCCTTACATTAACAGGGTGTTCCCCAGGCTTTCCCCCTGGTTTTCACCTGGCCTTTATGCTACATATCTGTTAACTGGCCATGGATCATTAAAAGGCAAACTGACGGCCTTGGGAATCATTGATGATCCCACTTGCACCTGTGGTGGGACTGACAGTCCCGCCACACTATATGCTAGGTGGCGCTGCCATAGAAACACTTTTAACCTAGCTGACCAGGGCCAGTATTCTGCCCTCCCCACACACAGATGTTGAATCTTTGAATGTGATGACATCACCAAACACGTGAATCCTTCCCATGATCCTTTGCGCAATCTCTTCTCAGGACTTTGTTGTTTTTGACTTCCTATGATGCTTTGCGCTCAACGAATTTAGTTATTTTTTTATTTTATTTTAAATTTTGCTGCTGGATGGCAGCACGTGTAAATGTTTTAAAAGAGAATTTTAAATGAGAAGACTATTTTAAACAAAATAAAAATGTCATTTTTAGTCAATAAATTAATTAGTGCTATTTTGAATTGTTTTTACTTTAAAGTATTCGTGAACAAATCAATGGTATTATTTGAACATAATTAAAGTATTCACGACCAATATTTTTAACCAATGGTGTTTTGCCAGTTAAAAGTGATTTTCAATATAATTTTTAACGAAGACAGAATTATAATGAACGAAGTCTTTTATTGAACCCTGTTAACAAAATCATTTACAATTATTCTGATAAAATCTTTACACACCGCTCTCTCTTCAATGTGCACAATGGAAACTAATAATAAAAATGAGCACGTGCTTGGTCTAACAACGTGGATCTCAGTTCAGATAACATTGAATTTACAGCATTGAATATTTGATAAGAATCGAATTGTGAGAAGAGTCCTTTACCTTTCTTTTCCCCGTCAAATTCACGAACAACATCCATAAGGATATACAGTCTTTAAATATAATTCATATATATCGTTGAAATTTTCATCCTCAGCACCTTTCAAGAAAGTATTGGTTTGGAAGAGTTTCCTTTTTAGGAACACCTCACGAGATTGATATAAACGTGAAACTATAATATCATCCATAAGTTTGAAGATAGCCGCTTCCTCCTGTAAAAACTGCAGTCGTTTTTGAATGGATATGGTTTTAATTGATAAAGTTTCCACCTGGAAATCATTGAGTTTAACATAGTGAATATCGTTGGATCTTTGACAAATAGTCAAAGATCCATTCCCACACACCGTTGCCAGATTTTCACTTATTCTGCATTCGGTGTCTTCTTTTTGGTTCAAATATTTTGTAAATTCCGGAAGTTTCTTTTGAAGCAGCATCCATTCTTCACACTTAATAACAATTACATTAGAATCGGACTCCAACTGAACACAGGGTTTAAAATTTACAAATCCAATCCGGGCAAGCCACTTTGAAGACACAGAGCGATAGAAACTGTAATAGCAAAACTTAGACGCCATGGCTAGAGAGAGAACTGAAATGAGCTCAGATCAAAAGCCCTTTTTAAACCAAATATCACCCTTCTTTTCAACCAATCAAAAACAGATGTGTACAAACATGAGCAAAGGTTTCAAACATTTTTAAATCTGTAAATTGTTGAACTTTAGACATGTTCAATTGTGATTAAAAACCTTTGCATGGTGTAACATGTCCTATGGCGTCATAATCCTTTGTGGTAATTCTTGGAATTCAAAGAGAAGGTTTTGTTCCCCATGCAGGGTATAACAAGTCTTATGACGTCATAGTCCTTTGGGGTAATTCTCGAAACACAATTCCTAATTAAATAGTTTATTTTTTACATTATTTTAATTTGTTTTGTAGCCAATAAAAAAATAATTGCACGTTTATATGAGCTCAATAATAACTATTGGGAGAAAATTTGTCCCGTTATATTCTTTTCAATTGCTAGAATTTGTACAAAATCGAACTTTTTGTGGCAGTTTCTCTTTCGAGATAGAGAAATTGTCCCTAAACGATTTCGCCCACATTTCAATCCAACCCTCAGGTTTTTTGTGCATCCCAACTCAAAAAATTACTCAAAACGACTGTAAAACGATTCGCAACCGACTCGTTGGCATTATTGAACCTATGAAAAATAAATATCATAAAGCTACATTGAGTGGTAGTTTAAAATCAACACTTGTTGACTAGCTGATGGGGGAAAAAATAACATTCAATCTCAGCAACTGCGAATGAATCCAAAACAGTAAAAAATTGAGATTTTTAATAAAGTTTCAGTTATCCATCAACACTTTGTAACCTTTTCAAAACGAAAGTGAAAAAATCAACTTAAAATTATTCTTGATTTTTAAATATGTTCCGTATACTATAAGATAAATTTGAACCTGAACAGCTCATTGAAATAATAAAAAATCGAACGAATTTATTCGTTGACATGGAAAAAAACAACCTGAAACTGTGTACAAGGAATTAATGGACCCTTTAAAATTAGAGAAAATTGTCAGAAAGAGAGAAAATAATCGGCTTTTTCCCATGTACTCAAGGGATGTGTTTGTCAGGTTTTTAATTAAATTTGCTCGCACATCACAACATTTTTGTGCTGTCAAAACGTGAAATTTATTCATCACAGTAAAAAGCTGGGTGGAAACACACAAAATACTGTCAAGAGACTGAAATATAAGAAAATTAAGTAAAAGTATCTTAAATAATACAGTTTCAACATTTATTCAACCTTGAGACCGCGCCACAACTTCGTAGATTCTTATCCACCTCCCTCAAAAGGATTATGTTGTTAAGACACGTCTAAGGTTAAAAACATAAACCGTTATCATGACGTGATTACCTTTTAGATCTTTTATGTTTCCTGGAATTCCATCATCCCTGAAATTATCAGAAATTACGCTTTTAGGATAAATGTAACCATTTATCCTAAAAGCGTAATTCACTAATTCTAACACTAATTCTAATTTCACTGTGTGAGCAGAATTGAGCAGAACCCCTCATTCATTCCACTGGATTAAAGTAATAAAGGGTGGTTTATATTCAGTCTGCTGAGAAGCTAATCTAAATTATTTTTCCCAGTAAGTTTCATTTTTTTCTATTGAAAATAGTCAAATACAAACTGTGTAATAAATATATTGTTATATTTGCAGGCCAAAGATGGAAGAAAAGGAAAACCCTCAGTTAACCGAATTAACTAAATTGATCATCTTAAGCTTGCCAAAGAACCACCCCTACAGATGTTCGTTGAATTTATATTTTGAGAAGACCCGAGAAGGCAATAATGCGCAACAGATGATATCGTCTTTTAGAGAAGATCAGCGAAAAATGGTTACGAGTCGCAGACATGATTTGGATTTGGTTCTATCTCTTGTTAAAGTTAGTTTCTTGGACAATATGAGTGATGTGGACCTCGTGGGACAAGTTCTGATAATGATGAACGATATTGATAATGTTAGTCCTTCTCTTTTCAGACTTATTTTGTATCCTGACACAGAGGGAAACATTTTTTTACCAACTGACAATGAGGATCTTAGTTATAGAGATCTCCAGGAATCGCCTCTGTCTTATTTCCTTCGTGTGGCGAATTGCACGAATTTGATGCTTAATGGATCGCGATTTGTTATTCATTTATGTATTATGGGTGAGATATTTTATTCAACAAATGACATATCTGAAACTATATTACAATTATTTCGTTACGGAGGTGATGGCTTGTTTTATCAATCTCAATATGCAGCTTCCATCATCTGTTGCTTCATCTCTGATCTCTTGTCAACATTTGTCGGAGTTCTACTCGACGAAGAAGAAGACATCGCAGATTACCAAATAAATATTAGATATGTTCAATATATACTTCGGGTTGCTCCTCAGCTATCATTTAGTACTTTACAAATCGCCATTGAAGATACTGAGTTCTTCAATAGTCGTTTCTTCAATGGAAATTCTTCGACTCCTATTGTAAAGCAATTCCTGGATTTGACACATCCCTATATGCCTCTGCTGAAAGAACGATGCCTGAACCCATCGAAGCTCACTCATTTGTGTAGACGAGTCATTAGACAACGTCTCTATGACAACTGGCAACTTCCTGACGGCATTCAGACACTTATGCTTTCTCCAGAACTTAAGCAATATGTTGATCTCCAATCGGACTGAGAGTTGACATTGCTGAGTACGATTTCTCATTTCGACAGTGTCATCCCATTGATGTTTCTTTTAAATTGTATTTTCCAGTAATAAAGAATAACTGAAGTTTATGTGTTTTTCAATGTATGACAAGCATTTTAACAAAACATTTTTATTATTTTTCAAAAACAGTGGTTCACAAACTTTTCCACCTCGCTTCTTCCGACGAATCTCTTATGTTCATACAACCCCACAGTTCAGATTCCAGTCTACAACAATGATCTCTCCCTCATCTTGCCATCAGAGGTAATTAAACTTAAACTGTCGCAAAACTTCACCAAAAACGACTCATGAGCCCAGATCACCCAAATGAGTTCTTCAAATGTCGAAGACAACAATGGAATAGTAAAGTAGCATTCATTGTATGAACTTAAAAAGAAACCATAGTCATGTTAAAAGTTACACTCTCATTTTTGATGAACTCGTCTGACTGTAGCTGATATAACACCATTGACTTCTGATTTTTCTAGAGTTTCCATAGGTGGCATAATGGGTACTGATAACCAAAGGACATGATCACTAACTGCCCACCCACGATGATGCTGACTATGTATCATATGATGCTTTGTGCAGCTGCTGCTTGACACTAATGAAGGCCCTAAAATTGTGTTTAGGAATGTCTCCATTCCCTGACTGGTATGTCCTGCTCTCATAGTACATTTCGTTACTTAAAAACATAGTTGCCACTAATATAATTGGAGAAGGACCTTCGGTGGTGGTTTTCCATGAAATCTAGATTTCTACAATGACCACTCTTATAACACCTGAATATTAAGACAGCTCAACTATCTTAATATTCATTTGGTATCAGTCGTCATTATAGAAAGTTGTTTTCCGCATAGCCTGAAAGTTGTCACTTTTCAGGCCATGCGGAAAGGCGCTGCTTGTCTCTGATCATTAACCACTCTTCCAATTTTCACAATACAACGCAGTGGTCCAATGCGTTGTATTGTGAACTGACTTCTTAGTGGGCCTGCGAGTTAGTCTTTTAGGACTATATTCCACACGAGAGGGCTAAAAACGGATATCTGTGGGCAGCCCTTTGTCATTGGGCGCTCTATTGAACCAACGGATGATTTAATTGTAACTCGGCGCTCTGTGAAATAGTCCTTTACTATTCTGTATAGCCAAGAAGAGCATTTGGCTAAATGTGACAAGTTCAAGTTGTGAAATGCGTGGTGTGAATTCAAAGTCAACAAGCTGTTCAATGCGGTACTAGCTTGGAATATTAAATGAAGACTGTAAATTTCTTCGTCCTATATTCATATACGGGGGGAGAGTATCGTAACATGTGGGATCCATTTCAGGAATGAATTTAGGACCTAAAAAACGATAAAAAAAAGTTAATTTAGTTACGTTGGATTTCGTCTTGTTTCCTTGTTAAAGCCATTTTTGTGTTTCAACAACTATCTGCTTACATTTTCAGGAAATGTTCAAAAATGACCTGAAAACAAGCCTGAAAAAGCCTCATTATAGACCTCCTCACCCGCTCAAAAGTTTCCTGGTGTCTGTCGGATTTCTGTTTTGGTGCTGATGGGTCTATCATCATCTGAAACTCTTTTTCTAGATGAACCAGTTTCGACAAGGTGTTCACGTATTCTCTGAAAAGTCTTCTTATTTGGCTCATAACGATTAGGAAAGTTCTCTGCATAAAGACAGCTTGCCTCAGCTGCTTTGCATCTAGCAAAATCCATGCGTGAGATGAATGTCTGTCATCTATTGAAGTCTCTATTACCACAGCAAATGCACACTATAAAAATGTTAATAACAAGTTCCAAATGTAGTGTCCTTGTCAGGGGAACTAACTGAAATCACTCAAAGAACATTACGGCATCTTGTTTAAATAATTGTCAGCAAGGTCCTCTATGAAATATCCAGCATTGTTTGGAAACAGTTGAATATAACCAGCTATGCTATCTCAGTTTGTGGAAAGAATTGCTGGGGGAAAATGGCTGTGACTCGGAAACAAGACGAAATCAGACCTATTTTTGTATGAATATTTTTTTAAATTGATTGTAGGTTCTAAATCCATCTCTGAAGTAGGTTTCACAAGTTATGACACTACCAATATATATTGACTAGTCAGTTTGTCGCTAAGGCTTTCAAGATATACAAGCAAAGCTTCTCATATACCCAACTGAACGAATTTTATGAAATCGCATAGTTAGGTTGAGAGAAACTGGACAGCTTATTCTACTGGATGGCGATCCTACCAATTGTGTTACCCTCGAGGGCCGACAAGGCACGTCTCCATGCCTATGATATTGTCAGATAGTTTCTCCGATATGTCCCCAGAAAAAGTCTACTTGCTTTCGTTATTTAGCCATTATAATACAGTGATACTCATAATAATCTTTCTCCTAGTGAGCATGAGACAGAAAAGCAGAACCACAACGAGTCCCAGACGTAGCATTTTAAAGGAACATTGAACTCTGATAAGCAGGATCATTTCTGAGGAGCATATTATGTTTTGACTCGATGCGTCAAGAACTGTTAACAACTATTGAACCTGTGACGACCGCCTACACCTGGACTCTTTGCCTGTTGCATTTTTATTTTTATTTATTTATATGTTTATTTTTTATATTTTTTTAAAATTCAGATGTATATTGCTATAAACTTTATTTTATTTGAAGCGTATGTAAGTTCAATTATGTAAATATCACGAGTCGAGCACGGATGTACTTGTACACTGTAAATGTGGGTCGTCGCACCTCAGTATGTAAATCTCTCACCCTCCTGGCACACTGGCGTCCCGGGGTTACCCACAGTTTCGTGTGGTTAATAAACGGATAATAATTATAATAAGATGAAGAAATACAAGGCATTACTGCATCATAGCATTTAATTCGCATCAGAGGGGGTCTCACTTCTTTTATGTTTGTTGAATTGATCCATTAAAGGCCCTCGCTGGTAGCACGGATTATAATCACGGATTATATTGTTATCCTAAGGCTACTGTAGAAAAGACGTGGGATCGAATCCCGTCAACCACGGAGAGAAACTTTTAACTCGCTCTTTTCAAAACCTTGTTGAGTTAGACGGAAACTAGCGAGAGTTGCATGGTTTTATCTCCCGAAATTATAGAGTTTTTGGTTCAGCAAACCGACCACAGAATACTGTGGTCGGTTTGCCTCCATTTACAGGCACAGTATACTAATATATCATAACCTTAGTTTAAGGTTAGTTTGGATTTTCTGATGGTTTGATCATTTCTTCTCTTTTACCTTAACTATTTGTACATCTAAGTTCAGATAAACTCGTCTTCTCCACCAAGTTCATTCAGGAAGGCACAATTCTTAAAGCTTAGAGCAATAGACTGCAATGCAATCTACAAAATTTCTCCCTCTCAAGCAATAGACTGCATCGCAGATCACCTATGGGCAATCGCCTAGTTAGGGCCGGCAAGAAAGATAAAAATCTGAGAATGGACCAGGCCCTGGTTCTCCAGACAAATCAAACCATATTTCAATAACAAGCAAAAAGCCTATCGAGAATAGCGAAACACAGAAACCCGGAAATCCTATACCTTCTTCAAAATGAAAAGAGCAATGTTTAACAAGATTAGAAAGCAAGCCCATTTCGAAAATGATCTTCGAAAACCTTGCAAAATCAAAGAGAATTACCATCAACTCGAAAAAAAGTTTCCACATGACTTGGGAGGCTTTCAAAGAATGGGCAGATCGCACCTTTGGAGATTGTGGTGATCCACATAGCACACGACAATCATTAGATCCAACAACCAATAGGACCCCTCTGGAAAAGCTACCCAACCCTAGCCAAGAAATTGCAGCGGTCATCAGAACCCAACCAAACAATTGCACCACAGGCCCAGATGAATTCCCTCTTTTCATTATTAAGATATGTAGTCCTTACTTGCTGGACTTACTGTCCCCCACTTTCAACAGGATAATTGAAAAGGCCACTCTCCCTGAAGCCTGGAAAACGTACCACACAAAACCAATAGACCTAAATTCTGGAAAGCCTACAGACTAATTTACATAAAATGCAACTTATTAAAAATCTATGAGAAATGCATAATCAAACAATTAAATAATCAATGTTTTGGCCACCGCTCATTCCATCTACACTCAGTCATCGAAAACAGATCGACTATAACAAACCTATTAAAAAAAAAATTGCAGGATACAAACCGCTCTGAACAATAAAAGCCAGATCGATATCCTCTTCCTGGACATTAAAGCCGCTTATGGATAGTAGGATAGCAGTTCAACCCCTCCTCCACTCCCTGGAGTCTCGTTGTCACATTACAGGTAACCTACTCACACTCTTGAAATAATTACTAACAGAAAGGCACATTATCGTTAAGCATGAACGATAATGTGCCTGGGGTCCATAATGTTCAACTGGTGAAAGAAAACTTTGTTAGGTGCGTTGTACCGGTTGCCTTTCAGGCTTCGGTCATTTGGTAAACTATTCTTGAAACGTATGTTTAAATCTTCCTAAGCATTGAATATTGACTTCTTATGTGGTTAAACAGGACCTTTCAATTTCCCTTCTCTGTACCAGGAGGCATTCTGTATGCAAGTGTGGAGTGGACACCTGGACGTTTATTGTTATCAGGACAAATATTCATATCCTGGCCAAGTTACTGACAGATAGATATGATGCGCCAGTTCTATCAGGCATCATCTCGCACCCACGAAGTCTGAGGCAAACATGCAGTCTGCAAATCTAACCATTCGGGTCCATCATAATCTCCTTGAAAAGCTTTAACAGGATGTTCCTGCCTAATAGAGTGGAAATCCTGAACCGGTTTCATGTAAATTGTAAAAAATAATGCTCCAGTAAGACCTACAGAAAGTCTATCTTTCAACAAATAACTGAGTTACAACAGTTCTAACTGGAACCCATAGTCTCTTGCATGCGGTGCAAGAGAAAAATGGATTGGGAAGCCTGACGTTGAAGGCCATCCCAACACAAAGTTCTCTTAAAGTATCCGCCCTGGTTCCGGATGTCATTTTTGAGGTTGACTGCCTAACAACACAATCTTTTTGGTTCTCAGAGTGATGTTGCCATCAAACAGTTCGTGCGCGAAGTTCGGTAAGCTTTACATGTTGTGGATACTTCTCTTTCAGACACCCAGCACGAAGGACGTGTTTATTTTTGTCAATTTTTGTAAATATTTTGATTATACCAGCTGTACTACACAAGAGGAATAAATCTTCTGAAATGCCCTCACGGGTAGCACATTATTTATTATCACCATCCTGAAAAAGGGCTGAGTTCGATCCCTTCAATGACGCCAGGAATTTTTATAAGATTGTTTCATAATGTGACTGAGTTAATCGGTCTCGGGCAAGGTCATCAAGAGTTTTTCTCCAGGAAACTCGGGTTGTTCGTCAAGAAAACAACAAACCCGCCGAGGAATACTGCCACTTACAGACGCAAATGAATTAAACACATAAATTAAAGTAATGTTGTTCTAAACAGAGAAAAATTGTGCTTTAAGCACAAAGGCAAATGAAATTTTGAGGCGTCAGGAAACGTTGTGCATTTGCGTATGTTCTGCAATGATGTTTCCTATTTACTGGAGTAAAATCCAGGGTTTTAAGAGATCGACCAACTTGGCCATAATTTATAGAGTCCTTAAAAAATTCCTACCATTTCGATAGAATTTGAACCCAGACCTCCCTTCAAAAGTAGGAGAACAGTGATCGTAACAACTTCGCTAAGTACAGGTAGAGGAGATATTGAAATCATAGCAAACCAGAGTTTGAGCAGACAAATGAAATTTACCAGAGGTCAATGAAGAAAACAAAAACCGAAATGCGTATCGAGGTCCGTAGTTTTTAATCGATTTACGATAATGCTGTTTCATCGTGTTGATGACAATGATTAAATTCTGGATGAGTTAAATCAAGTTTCAAATGGTCTACGAGTCTGAAACTTAATGTAAGTGAAGACAATAACTTTTTTTTTTATTTATTCATTAAAATTGTATTTAGAAATCGTTTTGATTTGTGTTGGGTTCTATCCAATGATAAATCATTAGATTATTGCGCGAGTTTCATCCAGAAAGATTTAATTTTAGTTTCAGTTACCTTATATCTTATCTTGAAGTAGACTGTTTTACCATTGGTCAACACTGATGCTTATCATGAGTTCGCACTGTGCATCGAAACAGAAAAGAGAAGAAACTTCCATAATTTTATCACTCGTTTATCGTAACAAGATAGTATTGAAGCTATTTGCATTGATCCCCACGATTCACCGAATAAATCACAGGTAAGACTCTTCGTTACTAATGACTTTAGTCCAGTTAGCAAATAACATTCAGTTGGATAACAATATTACTAGAATCATGTACTTAGTATTATCAGTGACCAAAAATGCAGGGAAGTAAAAACATCTCCACTTCTCCAGTACAACCCTTCTATCAATTTATCTAATCCTTCCTTAAATTTATTCAATTTATTCACTTCCATAATAGCAGATGGAACTTTGTTCCACTACTCAATCATTCACTCTCTGAAAAACGATTTCCACGCATCTATCTTTCAGCAATCCTTTCTCAATTTCAGTTTATGTCCACTTGTATTTGTTATGCCAGATAAGGTAAGGATGCCAATAACATTCAATTTAGTCAATCCATTTAATGCCTTAAACATTTCAACCAACTCTACTTGCGTCGGCCAAGTTTCCAGACGCTGTAATTTGCAAAACTGAAGACTGTCTTGGTAAGAGCACTCTTTTGTTCCCCCCTCACTAAACTCGTTGCTCTTCTCTTCACTCTTTCTAACAGATCCATGTCCTTCCTAATATGAGACTTCCAGATTTACAATTGTGAACAGTATTCAAGAGAGCGGCCTAACCATTGTTTTATAAAACGAGATAATCGCCTTCATGCGTTGTTCCTGGAGCACCTCATGAGATCAAACAACTTCATGTTGGTGTGTGCAATTATCCCTATCTCCCTTTCGTTCTCGATCTCTTTGACCGTGGTACCACCCAATTGGTATGCCATTCTAGGATTATTTTACCGATATCCATTACCTTGTTTTGCTGATGTTCAATCTCAATTGCCACCACCATTTGCCTAAACTTTCTAGGTCTTTCTGCAGTAGCATGCATTGATTTCTGTAATTAGAGTCCTTGTGTCATCTACAAACTTAGACATTAAGCGTGATATGCTGTTCTCAATATCGTTAAGAGAAGTTGAAAAGTAAGATATTTACAGGATTCAGTGATGGTTGCCAGCACTAAACCCTGTGAAACATCACTAATAACAGTAGTCCTAGAAGAGCAATTTCCGTTTTTAATGACCCTCTATCTTCTGCCACTCATCTGTCCCTTTTTTCATAGCTTCTTTTCTCAAGGATAAATTGAATAAATTTTAAAACTATCTTTACGAAATACTATCTTGACGAAAGAAAAATCTTTTGTTGACAAGAATATAAACTCTCTCCTTGACAATAGCTATATCTTTAAATAAATCACGACAATAGTTTATACTCATGCATTAAGAATCTCCCGATAAAAGAACCACCTGGTGGTTCCTTTATCTGGTGATTTGTAATGCATGAAGAGTTATACTAATAATTCAGTTAGGGATTGCTTCCGTTGTTGCCTGTCTAATCTGCTGGAGTTAAAAACAATCACCCAATATATCCAGTAGGGCTTTCTTGCATAGTTTTTCCTCCCGGAAACTCAGGTTTTTCGTCCTGCAAACAAGCAAATCGACTACAGTGCACACGTAATTTACAAACTATATATGGTTTTTATTTTAAAACAATAAAAGCTTGTTAAAAATTAACATAAATTTTCAAATTTATTTTTTGATAAATGCTTAATTTGATTTTAATTTGTCAACAAGTTGATAAATCCTGTTCAAAACAGTCCATTCCATTACAAAATCAAATGAAAGTATCTATAATTAGGCTTTGAGAATATTGAAACACAACCATTCTTTTTATCACTCTATTAATTAGAATAACTTATAATTAATTTACTATTTTCTCCACAGGATAAACAATGGACGAGTTGGACGATATTCGTTTAACCACATTGGCTGATGAAATCCTGTTAGCTGAACGGGAGTGTCTAAATTCTATAAACTACAATGATCAGTCTGCTACAGAAGACACAGAAAGCACTGTTAGAACTTTGTTGGATTTATGTTCCAAGTGGAAAAAAGAACCAAAGAGTTCCCACGAATACGTAATTATGCGCCTCAGAGAAATAAGGGGTTACTGTGTTATGAACTGCGAAATTTTGGACGTGGTTTGTTCTATAGCGAAAGTGTGTTTTTGGAAGAACATTGGTGATATGAATATAGTGGGCAAAGTTCTACTGTTTATGAAGGATTTGGACAATGGTGAGTCCTCTGTTTTCCGACATATCGTATACTACGACACAGCCAGAAACATTTTCTCATGGCCCGGATGGGTTCAGTCTAATACGAGAACTTTTTGGGAAACTCCGCTATCTTATTTCCTTCGGGTGGCGAATTCTACAAGGTTGACTTTTGATGATCGACGATTCGTTGACCACTTATGTATCGTGGCTGAAATAGATTGCACTATAAAGAACACACCCGAAAGAGTATTGCAGCTATTCCAATACGGAGGTGGCTGGTATTTCTATAGACCTGTAAATACACCTTATCGAACATGTTATCTGATCTGTAATATCATGCACTCTTTCATTTCAGCTAAATTGAATAATGAGGATGGCAAAATATTCCTTGAGAATATCAGGTGTGCTCAGTACGTGCTTCGCGTTGCTCCACAACTGTCCTTAGAAACTCTACAAAGAGCCATCATCCATCATTCGCTACACATCCTGGACTACGGAGGTCATTTGATGATCCCAGCAATGCAGTTCCTGGACATGACATCGCAAGAACTGCCTCTGCTGAAGGAACGATGTCTGAACCCATCGAACCTAACCCATCTCTGTAGGCGTGTGGTCAGACAACGTCTGTATGACAACTGGCAGTTGCCAGAGGGCATTCAAAAACTTAAGCTTCCAGAATATCTTAAAAAATATCTTGATCTTCAGTGTAGTTAAAATATATAGAATTATGTCCTCTATATTTTAATTATAATTTGCTTTTATACTGAATTAAAGATTTTCATGTATTCTTTACGCTTTTGTTCTCAGAGTTAAAAAGATTCGTCTTAAAAATCAGTGCAGTGATTTTTACAAATCGTGACTTCATAAAGCATCTACTTGTAGGAATTCCATCAGTTTTGTTTCTGTAAAGAATAATATGATTGTTATGAAATTAATTAGAAATATAGGATTTCATATTTAAATAAAAATTCTTGAAAAAAATGACCTTCCTTCTAAAAACTAATAAATTTTTAAATTTGTACGTATATTTGTTGGGTTGTCTATTATGTCGATTGAAACATCGTGTTGAAACATCCACGTAATACGTGGATGTTTCAACACGAAACACAGGGGCACTGAATTAGAAAGACATGGACATGGGTATACGGAATCCATATACACTCAAAGGCCAAAAAATTAGAAATTTACATTCAATATCTAGACGGACCATCTTTTTTCCGAACTACAGCCCATACATGACGCAGCATGTATTCCACTTGGTGTCCGAGTAGTCTAGGTATAGATTTGACCGTCCTTCGATCTGAATGTTTCTCAACTGCTGTATTATGATCGGTGGAGAACTGAGAAGCCGAACTACGCTGTTCAACGTATCCCACACATTTTCAAATGAAATCTGATAAGAAGAATTAGGCGACCAGGGTATATGTTGGAAACCTTGGGTATGTTCCTCAAACCACTCATATACAATTCATGCACGGTGTATAGTTGCGTTGCCATCTTGAAAGAATCTATCGAATTCGGGTAAGAATGAAGCATTGCTAGTGAAGTTGGACCAATACTACAGAAGATTTCCATTGACGGTAATACGATCTTCTAATGGTATAAGAGGACCAGACCGTAGTAATGGAACTACTACACGTCATGAAGTTGTTGTTGTGTTTTAGGCACACGAGAAACTTAGGCCATACTGCGCCGTATGTAATATGTCTATAAATTTCGTGGCTTCTGTGGTCGATTTGTTGTTTGTTAGACTAAACTCTCGAGTTTTCGGAATAAAAAATCATACTACCATCGCCTGAGGGCAACTATCTCAACGACGTTTGAAAAAGACCCATAAAAATTCTTCACGCCGTTCACGAAATTCGAATTCAGGTCGTTTCCAACCGGTGTGGTGAGGACGGTAATTATAGAAACTGTGGGCAGGTTTCATGAGATTGACGGCTCTTTTCACACAACCACTGGCATAGAAAAGTGTCAATCGAGAATTAGACCGCTTCAACCTTTTCCTCTGTTCCGAGTCCAGTAATGGTGCTTGCATCAACACTCCAGTCGAATCTTTCGATTTCTTACAGAAAAAAAGTGGCTCGCTTATAGGTACAGGACTTCCAAATCCCACATTGTATAACTGCGTCTCATCGTCGAAGTTGGAAACAGTGGACCTTACATTCTTACGTGCCATTCTTTAAATTCCTTTGGTCTCGTTCTTGGAGTACCAACTTTCTGCTGAAATTGTTTCTTTTAGAGCTGCTCTCACCTTTAGTTTTCCATTCACTGTATACTTTTCAGATGGCTGCTTTCGACACACCAGTAATTTTCCTTGTTTTCTCAGGTGCGGCTCCTACTAAATGTGCCCCAACATCTTTCTGAAAATCGGAAAGGTCATCTGTATTGCCCATGACCGGATCAACTCAGTTGCCCCAGAAAAATGAATGGTATTTATCTGATATACCGAAGAATTCCTGATCACCATATGACAACTGACATTTGCATAACGTGTGTTTAATTATCTGTTTCGTGGAATTTAAATACACTATGGACAATATAAAATATTCAATTTACAGTAACTTTTAAATTGAGCATTGAACGAGATGAAAACGCGGAGTGACTGATAGTAATATGAGTGGTAGAACAGATTATTGGAGAGAGGTGCCTCACGAAGTTTAGCTGGACAGCCTGGAGTTTTTTCCGAATTAACCTTCCTATATTTGATTTCAGACAACATATGCGTAATAGAGGTCTGGTAGAACGATCGCTTTGTGCAGAAGGACATGTATGTGTAGCCTTTAAAGTGGAAAGAATTCCTCTAAATGAATCCAATCATTTTTTAAAATGACAATAAGTATAGTTTAGTTCACTTGGACGCCATCAGGAATCTCTCATATTGTGGAGTTATACTTCATAACTGGATTGTAATCATTGCAACATCAGATCACTGTCCACCCACCGATGAGGGACCAAGAAGCTCCAAAACTATTACCAGAGAAGCCTGATGTTGTCTGAAGTTTCCGAGAATAGAACAACAGTCTACCCTCCTGGGGAAGAGTTGCTATTCGAGGAGTTTATGAGATTTTCAGTGGTGTGAGTTGGAGAAGTTGCTGTCCATTTTATTCTTCTACACTTTTCTTTTCTTCTTCCGCTGCTGCTGTTACTTTCCTCTACTTCTTGCTTTTCTAAGTCTAATAGGATAATAGAGCTATTATCCCACACATGTATATGAATAAGCCATCTGCGGGGGGCTGTATTCTGCCCGATTTACAGAGAATAGGTAACAACAATCTCCCTAATGGAGACGCGTTGCCTATTCGAGCGATTCATGAGTGAGGAGTAGCCTCGATCATTTCTGGAGATGGTGCCATCTCCAGAAATGATCAAGGGAGGAATTCAGGATCATTTGGATAGAAATGGAATTCTTAAGGATACGCAGTCTTCTCCACTGGTGAAGCGTTACTTATTCAAAGCAGTGCAATACCTCGGCAACTCGTTGTGAAAGTTGAGTCGCAAGATGAGATATAATTAAACGATGCATTCATACTACCTGGGTAATAGAAATGATGTGCAGTACCCATTCATAAACCATCTCCTTAAGAGAAAATCCTGTTTATTTAATCTGGTTAGCTATTTTGACCTAGTAAATTGTGAACTGGATTTAGGGAATAATTTCGACATTGTTTATTTGGGTTTCAGCAAAGCATTTGACTAAGTTCCACATGAGCGGTTACTTTATAAGCTGGGATAGGTTGGAATCACTGGGAAAATCCTTAGATGGGATAGCAGGATGGCTTCAGGACAGGAAGTAGAGGGTTCTGTAAGATGGTTATTCCTCAGATTGGTTCCTCCCAAGGATTACCCTTGTAACCACTGTTGTTTTTAGGGCGTGATGTTGAATTTTCAGTTGATATAAAGATGGCCAGGGCATTAATGATCACCGCTAATCAGAGCTTCTTCAGAGTGACTTAAACAGACTTCAGGGATGGTTTCACAGTTGTGTAACAACTGCGCAATCGCGATGTCGGAAGGAGAATGCAATATGGGACATTGATAAGAAATGAAAATAATAAGAAATTATAAGAAAACAATCGAAACCTGTTAGTTTTTCATGGAGTTATGATAATGCTGGGTCTTCGGGTTGATGTCACTGAATCAGTCCTGCTTGAGATATACAGATTTCAGAAACATCCAATACCTTAAAATTAATGTGTCTGAAGAATATCTGAAGCTTTGGATTGGCCTTAACTAAAACTGCTTTCAGAAATCGTTTAATTTTGTCGTATGATAACCCATTAAGTTATTGTAAGTTATTGCACAAGTTTCGTCAAAAAAATTGGGTTTTAGTTTCAGTTTGCTGTTATCTTGTCTTCTACTGGCTTTTGTATTTTATCACAGGTTAAAATACAGTTCAATTTGTGATAAAATAAACAAAAAAGAAAACTCTGTTTGCATCATTTATTGATCGTATCGATTTGCTTTGTTCGCTAAGGACAGTGCACATATGACGCAAGAACTTCGTTAATAATGATTTTTCTATAGTCAAAAACCCTGAGTTAGGATACAAATATTTATAACCTTTCCCTTAAACAGTCATCCAATAATATTTGTAGTTTGACTTTCATTTTCAGCTCCTTAATACGATATTAGGGTTAGCTTGGGTTTCTTTTCTCTTTAACGGTTTCAGTTTTGGTTTTACTCTCTTTTGAAACCAAGGGAGTACTGTAATTTGTCGATACTGTAATATGTTAGTAATGGTAGGTAGCTTCTCTGCTGTGATTGACTAGCCAGTTCAATATAATACTGCAAAACGCTTCAATGCAAGGTAATTGGACCATAACATATGACGTCATTATTAGCATATGCATGCAGTATCCAAATAAATAGGATACTGCATGATACAGTTATTCGAATATATAGTAAGATGAAAACATGCTCTTTGAATAGACCAGGGTTCAAGCTCCCTGACTGAAAATACGATCGATTTAACAACCAGCATTGGACCAGCATGGAAGATTATGATCCATTTCCCTCAACATGAATCGTTGAGGTTTCCATCCTGCAGTTTGTTGATAATGGCTGCAGGTTGGAAATGTATGTGAAGAATATGAAAAAAGCTGTGGCTCCACAGCTGTCCTTAGAAATTTTACAAAGGGCGATACATCATTCTCTATACATCCTGGACTATGCAGGTCTATTAAGGATTTCGGCAATGCAGTTCTTGGACATGACATCACAAGAATTGCGTCTGCCTAAGTAACGATGTCTCAATCCATTGAAGCGATCTCATCAGGTAGTCGTGTCATTAGACCTTTTGTATGACAAATGACAGTTGTCATACAAACATCTAAAGAATTATAGATGTTCGTGCATTCCTTATTCTTTTATGTTTTACAATGAGCCTTTTCGACTGATTACCAAACCAATGTTCCTTTCTACCGTTGATTTCATCAAACATAAATGACATTATCTGCATTTGCAGGTAATATAAACAAACAGAACACCTTTTAATACGGTGTACAGCACTAAAAGGACTGACATTTACTATTAGAAATTCTTGCAGTTAAAAAACTACTTATGCCATTCCTCCAGTTGCTTCTGAAAACTTAGGATGCGTCGTCCAAACGTCAGCGGTAACTCCTCATGGTAGCGGTTCGCTAAAGATTTCCAAAGTGAATAATTTGGAAAATACCTTAGTTCGTATCCCACCAAAGAGGAGTGAATATTTATGAGCCTTGCTGTTTTGAACCTGAGTTCAGATAGTCGTTCCGAAACTAATTCAGGCTTCGAATCTCTAATACGACAAAAGTTGCTGACTCCCTTGGAAAAAAGCCTGAATGTGATGGGTGACTATTTTAAGAAGCAGTGGACTAATGTGACCTCATTCATCTAAACTTTGATCATTCTGGGATCAAATATCTTTAGAGAAATATCTAATACCTTAATTTTTAAACAGTTTTTGTGTATATGGCTTTTTAAATTTAGCAAATATCTATCCCTGAAAAGTCCATCTGACGCTTTCTCAATCATTAAAATGTATTTAAAAAATTCCCCTTTTAGCTTCTCCAAAAAATTCCCCTTTTAGCTTCTCCAAAAAATTCCCCTTTTAGCTTCTCCAAAAAATTCCCTTTGGCTTCATCATAATTGTCTACAATAACAGTCCGATTAACACATTGCACGTGTTTGAGATAAAAACGGTGTGTCATATCACTGGATTATCTTTTCCTCTCATCGTGAGCTTTGTAAGGCGTATAGAGCACGTATGCCACCTGCATTGAGTAGAAGTTTATTTAGAAAGTAAAAAACTTGAAAAATAACTGTAAAATATTAAACCACTGTAACGTTGAAATAATAAACAAAGTTTCATTTTCTTTTTTTGCTGGACAAAATCCCTGTTAAACTCAGCTGAAACCAATTGAATGGGCCACGTTTCGAAAACATGATTAAAAATCCAGATCTCAGGAACGGGATACGAAATCAGGTGTTCCCCCACAAGGTGCCTTGAGGATCGCAATTCTACCATTTGTGCTATGTGCCTTCATATTGTATACGTGCCTTTCCCCCCCCCCCCGGAGGGTACATACACAATATGGGCTGGTGCCAGGAATAAATGTTGCTAATCTGATTTCACTGGCTCAAATGGCTGATCACTTTGTTTCTCAAGCGTCAACATGCGAAAACTACTTAAAAAAATCTCTATAAAATCTTCGAACTGGTTTTTATTTTGATATTTTAAATATATACTGTACCTGACTATTATAATAAATCTGGATTTTACGAAACTAACGGGTAGTTTTGAAATAAGGCTTGGGAGCTTCAATGGTGTAATGACCCCGTCCACCCACCACTCAGACAATGTCTGAATTACCATTAAGGAACAACTCAATACGGTTATACCAATGATAATCGCTTCTCAGGTTTTACAAATGAAAACAGCTACTACAATCTCACCAGTCTTCACTCCTAATCCTTTGCTTCCACGCTAAACCATAAACCTAACAGCTACTCTACTGACTTGGTTGTCGTGCCGGAGTATAAACAGAAAATTTATTTATTTATTTTACTACGATTTCACCAATCTTAACCAATCCCCTGCAGAACAAAAATCGCCACTGCAGTAAAACCAACACCGTCAGAGTAGAACTGTTTCACTTTCACACCGCCAGTTTCCCTGTTGCCAGATGGAATTCAAAACACTTAAACACCCTGAAATTCGGAAAAAGTACCTTGATCTTTAGTCGATCTAATAATTGATTGTTATTTGTCTGCCCTTAAACTCTTGTCTTTATAAATTTTGTATTTAAAAATAATTAGAGATGTTCAAGGTTTCTTTGTTTTTTATGAATGTTTTTTTCCACCACTCATGAAAAATACATGGGTTCGTATCCCATCAAAGAGGATGGAATTTTTATGAGCTGGATTTCACACCTTAATTGAGATAGCCGTTGTCCAACTAATTCAGGATTGGGGAACCTCTAATACGAGTGTTGACTACACTCGTAGCAGCCCTTGGACAAATGCCTGAAGGTGATGGGCGATTATTTCGAGAAGCAGTGTACTAATGTGTCCTCATTCTTCTATAATTTCATCGTTCTGAGATTAAATATCTTTAAACAAATATCTGATACCTTACTTTTCAAACTTTGTATGTAGATGGCTTTTTAAATTTGGAAAATATATACCCCTGAAACATGCGTCTGACGTTCTCTCATTCATTAAAATTGTATTTAAAAAATTCCCTTTTTAGCTTCTCCAAAAAATTTCCCTTGATTTCATCATAATTGTCTACAACAAGAGTCCGATTAACTCATTGCACGTGTTTGATAAAAACAGTGTGTGTTACCTCTGAATTATCTTTTTCTCTCCCCTATTTCGCCATTAGTCAATATAAAGGCTTATCTGTCGCCTACTCGGAAGAAGCAACCCTCAACCTCTGTCGATTTTATCCACCATATCAGTTCCACCAGACTCCATTTTGTCTTGGATGTACTGAAAGCAGCATAGCTCTCAAGTAAGAACACCCTTACTGATTATTCCATAGTTTATAACTCAATTTGCACCTTTAGATGCATTTTTAGACTAAATCATTTTTAATTAGTCACAATTTGAAATGTATTTTATATTTATAGCTTGCTATAATTTTATATAAATTATAAATTCCCTATTATTAATAAATAAACAGATACTCAAATCTAAGAGTCAATATCAAATTAAGGAAATCAAAAATCAGTATCAAAAATGATGCATATTTTTATTCATTTGAAGATTAATGGTAAAAATTAAAGAAATAATCTTTATCCATCCTCAACTGTTCTACTATCATTCTGATAGTCTAACTACGCTTCCTAAATGTGCCGAAATTTTATAGCTCTAGTGAAGAATAAATGCTTTGAGGACATTGATACTATCGAGGAAGTTTATCTTCAGAATTCTTAGAAGATTCATAAAAATTTCTTTATAAGTTAGACAACAGAATTTTATTATTTTAAAATGTCCCCTTTAGATTCTCCAAAAAATTTCCCTTTATTATGAAAATAATGAAGTACAAACTAATGGGGTCAATTTATTGTTACGTCTACAGATTGAAGATGGTGGAGCCTTCAAATTCCCTCTTGGATGAATTAGCTCATGAAATGCTGAAGGCTGAGGAAGCGCTTTTGAACTCTTTAAAAGACTGCGATCAGTTCTCAAGCCAAGTTATAGAACAACGTATCAGAACTCTGTTGGAGTTATGTTACCTATGGAAAGAGGAGGGCAAAAATGCAGAAGATAGAATTCAATACATTGGAGAGGTTACTTATAATCGACAAGTCTGGCATTTGATTCACTCTCTAATTAAAGCATGTTTCTGGAAGAACGTTGGTGACGTGAACCTCGTGGCCAAAGTTCTAACGCTCACCAAGGAGTTTGACAATACCAAGCGTTCTGTTTTCCGATTTATCCTCTACCCTCAATTACAGAGGGACTTTTTTTCATGGTCTGAGAATGATGATCCCAATAACAGAATGTTGCAAGGCTCTCCTTTGTCTTATTTCCTTCGCATAGCAAATTCGAAAAGGTTAATGTTTGACGGCTTATGTGTTACCGAACATTTGTGTACTGTGAATGAGATATTGTATCCTAGCAATGATATATGTGAAACAATGTTACAACTGTTCCGATACGGTGCTGACAGCTTCTTCTATCCATCAGAAAACGCATCTTATCGTGTTTGCTATTTTATATTTTGGTTCATGTCATCTTTCGTTGATGCGACACTTAACGAACAAGACACCACAGATTTTCATATGGATATTAGATGTGCTCAGTATTTACTTCGGGTTGCTCCTCAGCTGTCAGTGGATACTTTGCAAAGGGCCATCAAGAGAGCAGAGGCCATGAGAAGAGGTAGTATAAATAGAGGTTTAGTTGGATCCCCTGCAATGACGTTCCTGGACATAACATTTCCCAAACTTCCTCTGCTGAGAGAACGTTGCTTAAACCCATCGAAACTAACCCATATCTGTCGACAGGTCATCAGGCGGCGCCTCTATGACAACTGGCAGCTTCCAGACGGTATCCATACTCTAAACTTTCCTCTGGAACTACAAATGTACCTCGATCTTCAGTCGGACTGATAACTGAGAATTAATGTGCACTTATATGTATATTTTATTCAAATTAAGCTGTATTTACAGAAATAAAGATTTTTTAAAATACTATTTGTTCTTGCTATGTAATAATTAAGAGCCCCTACTGTAATATACTTTACATTTTTTGAGTTTATTGTTTTTTATATTTGTATGCCGGAAGAGATGGATAACAGTTCTTGTCTGAGAATTGTTACCCATTCGACTGTTCAACTAAATCCACAAGTGAACACAGTCACATAAAAGTTTAGTACAACCTTAGATGCGTAGCAATCCTGTAACAGCTGTTATCTGTACAATGAGTACAGTATCTGAAAACAGAATTGCAAAGTACTATAAGTGTCCTTTATGGTTTGATTACAGTTAGCTTTGTCTGTACAGAGTCTTTCAGCATCAATTTTTAGGGCATTGAAGACCTTGTTGGGAACGTTCGATCAATACTCGCAAGGCTTCCAAAGCTGTTTCTCAGTGGTAGAAAATCACATCCGTTGCTTCCTCTCCAACGACAGGACACGGTAATATTGTCAGAGATGTAGATTAGAATGGAGAATAGATTGTTACCATAAATAGTTGGGCAATGATATACAGTTTTCTGGACATGACCTGTTGTTTTCACAGGATGGTGTCCAACTTAGAATGAAGATTTGCACGCGAGATGGTGTGGACCTTCTTTCTATTCTGTTCACCTAACGATGGATTTAGAATTCAGTGCTGTAATGCTTCTTCAGGTAGGTTTCCGTTGTTGTAAGGTTTTAGTAGCAGGCGACTAAGGCCATATTGCTCCTTATATAATCTCTCTGAATTGCATGTGTTTTGTGGTCGATTTTCTGTTTGCTGGACTGAAACACGAGTTTCCGGGGCGAGGAACATGCTGTACTCGTTTGAGCTCGACCAAATCAGCGACTTTGCGAAAAAATACCCATAAAATTCCTCACGTCATCGACGGGGCTCGAACTCAGGTTTTTAACAGCTGAAGTGTGAGGAGGATGCCGATTCTACCAACTGTTCTACCCATGAGGGCGCAGGTTTCAGCTGCTGCGTATCAAATGGTCGATGCGTAGAGCGAGATTGGCATGATACACACTTGAGTATAGTGTAGAACCGGTTTTGACTCATGGCATCCTGCAAGCTCCTGTCTAATGGCCCAAAATGCGGCGGACTTCTTTGCTTTTGCGTGAAAAGAGTGTTGCGAGAGGGTCAGGCCTTCGTTCGAGACAAGGTACGGGTCATTGTGGTGCTTGACAGATTTACAGACTACCGACAATTTAGTAAATGTTTTATTTGAAGAGATTTGGAAGTTTTGATATAAGTATCGAAATTTATGGCAACAAAACTCAAATTTCGTAGAAACAATAACGTAAAGTTCATTGAAGATTTTAATTTCTGATTTTGTAGGTCTTATTCAGCTAACGAACTTGATTTGGCTCTCACTGTGAAATGTTCATCCCGGGTTTCCTATTATTATGTCACTAAGTAGAAGTGAAATAATCGAACGGTTAAATTTACGATTAATGAAAACAAAATTCCAAGTCAACGAGTTTGAAATGATAAGTTTTAACAAATTTTAAAGAAAAGTTACCTCAAACGCTCTTCCAAAAATTAAATAAAATAAAATTGAAAAATTTCAAGACATATAAAAGTTGCTCAACAAAACTGTAATATGAAAAATGCAAAGCAAATATAAAATCCATAGACAAAAACATAGAAATGATTATTACATTGTGCCTTGCTGCAACTCAATTCTGGCATATCATTCTCTTCTCCTGTAGTGCTAATCTGCTACCCTGATGTCCCAGTAGAGAAAGCAAGGAAACCTACTGAAACAAGCTTGCTATTCTCACAAACAGCCCATTTTTATATTTGATCTTCTGAACACATGCTTCATATTTGCATAGTCTTCTTTGATAAGAACAGAGTGACAGAATCGATGGGCCAATGCAGTTAGGGTGGGGAGGACGGCGAACCTATCCCCCTGCATAAATACATGCAGGGTAAGCACACGAACTTGGCAAAGCAAAGTAAGTATCTTTTCTCCGTGAAATATATTAACGCGAAAGTCATCCTCAATCATCTAACTAGTTAAAACTGAAATGACCTGCAAGAAAAGTCAGTAGACGATGCTTTAGAAATGATCACTAAAAAGCTATACCAAACAGCATTGGAAGGAGCAGCAAAAGAAATCGAAATATCTGAGAGAACAAAAGAATGGTTCAACCCACAAGTGAAAGCAAGTTTGCTTAGGAAGCAAAAACTGTATAGAAAATAGCAAAGAACGGGCCATCTCGCCGATCGCGTTCGTTATAAGAAGGAAAGAGCACATTTCATCAAAGCAAAAAGACAGGCACACTGCAATGTTGTTCATAACAAATAGCACAGAGAATATGACTGAATGCATTTTCAAGGAATGGGCTAATAACATTTTTGATAACCCTCCTGGATGAATAAAATTGACCCTACTAATAATAGGAACAAAATTTTGGACCTCCTGAAAGATTTAAACAAGGGAAACTATTCGACACGACAGGAACCAACAAGACCTCCTTTCAGTGAAATACAAATCGCCAAAGAGAGCGTAATGAAATCAATCAACGATCTGTCCAATAAGGCCACTGTTGGATCAGATAAATTTCATCCTTAAAATAAGTAGCACATTTATAATAGATCAATTACTACACGTTTATCAGGAAATCATCAAATCAGGAGCGTTTCCGCAAGCCTGGAAAAATTACATTGTAACCCCAATACGAAAGATTAAACATCCAAAATTGGCTAAGGATTACAGACCAAATTCTGTTAGTTGGACCCTACAGAAGGTATTTGAAAAAGCACTGCTTCCTACCATCAACCAACATTGCTTCAACCATAGACCATCACATTTGCACTCAGTCATTTCAGGGAGATCAACAATAACAAACTTACTGGAAACCCTTTTTCGCGTGCAGAAAGCACTAAATGAAATAAAACAAATTGATATTATTTTTTTTGGACATCTCTGTGGCCTACGACAACATCTCAATTCCAGCCCTCATTGGGATTTTAATGAATCATTTTAATATAAGAGGAAATCTGTTAAATATAATATGCAGCCTGCTCGAACAAAAAAAACTTACTGTTAGGCACCAAAAGCTACACTCTTGCTTTACCATCTCGCGAGGAGTACCACAGGGGGGGGGGAGTTCTTTCGGCTACCCTCTTCGCAGCCGCCCTGGAGCCGTTCCTTGCTCGGTACTGCTATTTTATAACGTATGGTGACAATGTGAAATTCTTCATCACGTCCAAAGACCACGAATCAGCAGACGGTATCTGCCAGATGGCAAATAGCAAAATCCGAGAATTTGAGAGCTACCTGGATTACATTGGGCTCCGTATTAATGCACAGAAGTTTGCCCAAATGACCATAACTTACAAGCAGAATAAAAATAACATCTCGATCTCTGTGAACAGGTCTAGTGTGGCAAAAGCGCGCTCTCACCTGGGTCTTAAGTGGGATGACAGACTCACCTTTGCCCAACATTTCGCCCATATGAAGATAAAAATATACACTATGGTGAAAGAGGCCTATGCGGTCCGGATTCATATTATTGAAATGAAAAATTATAATTCCTCAGAGCGGATTAATACTAGATTCTCTTTATCAAATATAGCTATTTTTTATTGGTTCAAAGGAATGTTATCTAACTTCTATCGACACGGGGAAAAACCTTTCCTGATTATATATTTTGTTCATCGTATCAGTAGCACCACACTTTGAGTGACAGCGTGAGCGATGTCGATCTCAGGTAAATGTATTTTATTTTATTTTTCCTTTTTTCATCTACTTAGCAAATTACAGCAGGTTTAATTGTCACTTGATCCTAATTGCAAAAAAAGTTAATAAATTTCTTTCTCAGTAAGTGTAAATTCCTGCCTAAAAAGTGTGAGATGGGTAGACTTCACGGACTTGACGGTCCAGATGATCCCATAAAGCTCTATTGGGTTTAAGTCAGGTGATTCGGGTGGCCACACCATAATTTGCAATACCCCTGTGGTTGAATGTTTCCATTTCTTTCTTTTCTTAAACTTTCTTCAATTCTGACGATGTCACCCACTCTAGAAAAACAGAAACAACCCCAGATCATGTTGGAACCTCCACTGTGCTTGACCATAGGCACTACAGGCATAAACTTACCGACCGTGCGCTTGACTCAAGTGCGCAGTTGCTTTGTAATGCAGCTTGCCCGGGTCTTGAATTCCGCAGGTCTAGAAATAGCAAGCAGTACGGTTGTTCATGAAAAATTATGACCATTCTCTTATAGATTAGAACTCGTATAAGGGTGATCCCTTAATTATTGAAAATAGCCGCTCCTTAAAAAATTAACTAAGCGAAGCATATCTCTTTCAAAATCTGAATTCAAAAAGTCCCTATCTGTATCCTGTTCTTAAATGCCACAGCTGTTAATTTATTTCAGATATTTGACAAAGGTTTATTTTATCTGCTGTTTAGCTATCTCACTATTGTTCCAAAGTAGAGTGATCTAACTTCTTCCGATACGGGGAAAAACCTTTCCTGATTATATATATTGTTCATTGTATTAGCACTAGATCAACTTTTAGTCTTCTTAATAGTGACTGAGAGTAGCGTACATCTTTTGAAATGAAATATTCGTACATCTCAGGTAAGAGAGCGTTTATTCGTGGTTTTTTTTTAAGTCTACTTATAGCATCCCACTAATAAGTTTCCCTAATTTCTTATTTGTCTTTATTTTCACAAGCATAAAAAGCCAAGCTTAAAACTATTTAAGGTCTTTGATGCTACAAGAAATAGATTTCTCCAAATTCTGATAAATATGACTAAACGCAAATCTTCTATATCCAGTTTATAAATATCTTAATTTGAATCTATGTCCACTTCATTTGCATTATCATAGAAAGTGAAAATATATTTCCAATTAAATTTGGCAAACCTTTTTAAAGCCTTAAATATATCATCACATTCTAATCAGGTGTCTTGTTTCAGTTTCTGTAGCCACACAACAGGAGTTTTCATCTGCAACAGTCCCTTAAAAACAAAACTTCCTTGATCCTGAATTTTATGCTCTTTCGAGAAGTCAATATCTTTTCTTAAATTTTGGTTTCTTTACCACAATTCTGTATTCAAGATGTGGGCTGACCATAGACTTTTTACAGTGGTGTAATTGCATCTTTATTTATGCTTTCCCTCCCCTAGATCATTTTATCTTCAATTGCGTTAAGTATAACGTCTCCCTGTTGACATTCAACCCTTTCCTCGGTTTGAGGAGAGGGTAGAATGGCTTTTTCCGGGAAACTCGGGTTTTTGTCCAGCAAACAGCAAATCAACAACAGAACCCACAATTTTCAGACATTATATATGACGCAAATATGGCCAAAAACCCTAAAACGAAACCAACCAACTTCTTATTGTTATCCTAAGCAAAGAATATCTTACTATCTTTCTTGAACCTCTTTATCGAAGTCCTCCCGAATTCCGCCTTAGCCTTAACTGAATGACCCCACTGAAAGCAATTTTCATCTTTCTCATTTAGCAGAGGGTTCCTGATAATCTGCAGTTAACTCAGAGATCTCTCTTTAGATATTGCAGTTTCTTCCACTGAACTGAACTAAAAGGTCGATTACCAATATGATACTTCCCCATAGAAATGAAATCTCCTTCCCTTCTTTAACCTTCACAAATGTAATTTCATTGGATATCACTCACACCAAAACATTAGGATCACTGCTGACTAGGGACTCCTTACCGTGAAGACTGTAAACCATGGATCAGTCTCTAGTAATGAAAAAGTTCAAGAATTGATTCTTAAAGTAGAAAGCATCATCTAGGTAAGTCAAGAAGAGACAACTTTCAGGAGCGTGACCTATCCACAGGCCTCAATGTCTAGATAATAATAATCTTCGATAATATGATATTCTAGCTTGCTGCTCAACTCCAGTTCAAGTAGTGGATTAACATTTCCTTCGCATTCATTAGATCTGCAGCAATCTCAACCCCCAGTATCGCTGTTATTTTAGGATATTAGGGGTATCAGCGAATTAGACTATATTGTTCTGTATATATTTGTCTGTAACTGCCGGCGGTCTGTGGTAGATTTGTCTGTTTATTGAACGAAGAGCCCCAGTTTCCGAAGGGAAAAAGCCATGCTACTCTCGGGTAGGAGTATTGCGATCCATTTTTATATGAGACAACGCTAATTCAATGTCACGCTGATGTTCAACATTCGTTAGAAAAACACCTCTGGAATCCATATGTATTTTGATCAGAATAATGACCATCCCCCCCCCCTTCCCTTATTTTCATGTATGATTCGTTGCACATCGTACTTGCTTATCTCATATACCTCATTCTTTATACTATAGTGTCACTAAGTTTCTATAAACCCTATCAGTTGTGCATCCATTGATCTGGTCAATATTTCAAATTCATTGAATTTATTTACAATGCTTCCGATTGTATTTTTTACCAGAAAATTAGTGTAATTTTTCTAATTCTTCGTTTTGGGAGTATCAGTATCCCCGGTCCAGTTAATATTTTCTCTGGACTCTTAATTTCGGATCGTGGAATTAAGAAATATCCTTGTACCTCTTCAGTAAATGTACTCCATCTCTAAAAACTCAAATTCTACCAATAAGAGGTTTTGTTGGAGAAGATAACGTATCACTTTTATCGAAAACTTCGAACGGAAACCAACTCATAGTAGTCGATAAGATGCTCAAAAGGTGACTGTGCATCCAGCATATCTGATAATTTTATTCATGTTGTTTATTCTAAACTTGTTTTTCGATATCTGATTAAAATGTTTTATCCAGTTAGTATTTCAACTCGTGTTCACCTCTACTCTATTATCTGGTGTATACTGTATAGTACTATCCAGTGTACACTACCCAGTTATCCCTTTCTGATGAATATTGTAAAATTTCTTATTAAATTGGTTATAGCAGATCACATTTATTCTCGATGGATAAGGGCGTGTGGAGTGCGTTGATTTGTGGCTGAAGCAACAAAACTGACCTCATCTTTCAGCATAAACATCTCACCCATTTTAAAGAAAACATTAAAAGCTATACAGCATTGTTAATTAAAGTTTCAAGAGAAGTTTCTCAGAATTTTTATAGATCTATATTCTCCATGTTTACCTATGGGGCTGGCGCCTGATTTTGCAATGTCAAGAATTACCTTCCACACAAAAATTATCTCCATTCAGCAGTCCGTACCTCTTACCATCTGTCAAGTTCATAAGGGGTATGGACCCTGATTGTCTCCAGCTGTACAGATTAACACAGGCCGCTTGCCCCTTGACTCTCATTCTATCTAGCTAGGTCTATGCTTCTTTATACATCATAGTACATTCATTGCCTTTCTTGGAATTGCTGTTAACACAAATAAAGATGTTAAATCTGAGATGGAACGTTGCTGGAATATCGTTATGTACCGTTTGGTGGCCTACTTCTACAAAACACATTTTATCTTATAATTAGACACGGCTCAACAAGCTCCAAACTTGCAAGCTTCGAAATGACAAGTTCCTCTCTTTGAGGAATTGGAGAATGCGATTTTTCATTGTACACGTAGACCTTCTGACGTAGAAGATTTCAGTTTACTCTACCACCGGTTTCTGCTGCTGTTCCTGTGCAGGAACCTGCCTTAGTTTCTGTTCCCTAAGAAAGACAACTGCTAGCACTTAATATTTTTGGATATTCAGTGCGGGATTAAGCTTTTATTTTAGCCTGTTCTTTGCTGCCGAATTAAACCTTAAAATTGATATTTGCCGAGGAGTTATGGATGTTAAAATAGATCAACAAGTTCAACTTCTTCCATCTGAGCACTACGCTTATTCAGCTCTGCCATTACAATAATGTCTCAATGTCAATTTATGTAATTATTTAATTATATATACGACATAAAAATCGGGTATTTCGTTTATGGTAAATGTCCCAAGATATTTTGTGCGAGCGCCATTTTCAATTGATGTATTGTTAATTTTCAGTTGCTATTTGATACGTTTGTGAAATCCGATTTTGTTTCTCTTTCTAGGAGTCAGCGAAAATAATGATATCCCATTTCAGAACATCAAGGGTAGCATGTTTGAAGAATATTGGTGTTTTTAAAGAATAGAGGAAAACGAGAATCTCATTTTGCATTTTAAAGATTTTATATGAAGGTAACCATTTATATCTCTTTAGTGAAATATACACTGCCCTACCATTAATATCCGGACACTCCTCCACAGATGAGGAAACCGGTCCTATGCATGCAACACGTCACAGAACCTGCTATAAATATGCACACTGGGCTTCGAACAGACAATTGCAAAAGTGAGCATGAAACGTGTCGTTCAACAGAATTAACAGAACGTGAAATGATAGTAGGATGCCACATAAGCAAGCGTGTATGAGACATAGCAGTCACTCTGGAGATCCCTAACTCAACGGTTTGTGACGTCATGTGCAAATGGCAGAGGAATGGGACTGAATCTGACAAACAACGGATTGGTAAACCCAGAAAACTAATAGAACGGGACAAGAGAATTTTACGAAGAACTGTGCGCGCAAATTGTAATTTTCCATTGTCTCAAGTCACACAGCCCTCTGTGAGAGTACTGGGATTAATGCCAGCGCTAGTACAATACGATGGACATTCCATGATATGGGTTACAATGGTCGTGCAGCTGTAGGAGCCTCTGATCACCTCGACAAATGCTAGACGTCGATTAACATGGTGTAAGGAGCGCGAATCCTGGACTGTAGAGCAGAGGAAAACACTCCTATGGACACTCTACCAGTCTGATGGCCGTTCTTGGGTGTGGCCAGGGGAACAGTTGCTTCCTGATTGTATCCTCCCAACAATGAAGTTTGGTGGAGGCAGTGTCATGGTATAGGGCTCCTTTCATGGTTTGGCTTGGGCACATTAGTTGTTATTGACAAAACCATGAATGCTTTGTAATACTAGGACATCCTGGACAATTATCCACTTCCAACATTATGGAAATACGTCTGGGAACGCCCATACCTGTATCAGCAAGACAACGTGCCATTTCATATTGCTCGGGTGGTAACAGAGTGGTTTGAGGACATGGGTGTGGAAAAGATGGATTGGCCAGCCCAGGAAATCTGATCTTAACCCTATCGAGCATCTTTGGGATGTATTGGATCGTCGGGTACGTGCACGTCGAGATCGCCCAAAGAACAAGGTCGAACTGTTGGCTGCGTTAAAGGCCGAATGGAGAAACATATCATGTGACATTTATAAAAATCTGGTTGAGAGTATGCAGCGAAGATTGAAGGCCGTCATAAAAGCAAAAGGTTTCAGCATAAAATATTAAATGATACAATAAAATCTTTTTTTTTTTTGTCTAAAGGCAGGTGTCCGGATATTAATGATATGGCAGTGTATTATTCAGTAATTCTATCTCGGAAAACTAAAATATAATTGGAGCAGTCCTCAGTTTGGCATATTCTTAGATTTTGGTATATCCATTGAATAACATGGTTATGCCACCATGCTTTTACGATATTTTGAATCTACTGGGGAGCTTTAATGTTAATATTTTACCTATAATGAAAAAAAACTTTATTAGGCTATTCAATAAAATTATATCCTACCTCAAGTGCGTCCTAATGGTGAACGTATTTTTATATTTCCCAGGTTGGAGACGATGGATCTGTCAAATTCTTGCTTGAATGCATTAACTGAACAAATGTTTTCAGCTGAAGCCGAACTTTTACGTTCTTTAGAAGACAACGATCTGGTTTCAAACCAAATTGTAGAACACCGTGTCAGAAATTTGTTAAGTATATGTAAACAGTGGAAAGAGGAAGAAATTGCAGGAGAAAGGATTTCTCATTTTGAGGAAACTACGAATTGTAGAAATGTTATGGATATAGTTTGTTCTCTATGTCAGGTGTGTTACTGGAAGAAGGGTATTTCTGATATGAATCTCTTGGAAGAAGTTCTTTTACTCATGATAGACTTCTCGAAAGGTGACAGTTCATTTTTTCGATTTATCCTCTACCTTGAAAACGAAAGCAACGTTTCATGGCCACGAGATGATGCTCCAGAAACAATAGTGGAAGAATCTCCTCTGTGTAAGTTCCTTCGGGTAGCGAATTCTAAAATGTTGATACTTGATTCTGATAAGGTGTCTGTTCGGTTTGTTCAGAAATTATGTATTAGTGATTTATTCTATCCTGAAAATGATACATCTAAAACAATGCTAGAACTGCTCCGTTATGGGGCTGACAGTTTCTTTCATCGTTCAGATACCTCAGCTTATTTTATTTGCCACTTCATCAATAGGATCCTGTCACCATTCATTGATGCCAAGCTCAATGAAGAAGACGTCTCAGATTTCCAGTGGCGTTTCAGATTTGCTCAGTATTTACTTCGGGTTGCTCCTCAGCTATCACTTGGTACTTTACAGAAGGCCATTCGTCATGCCAAGTCCCAGGACGACGTTATCTTAGATGGAGATTCCCAAAGGTCCTTTGCAGAACAGTTCCTGGACATGACATCTCCACAACTACCTCTGCTACAAGAACGATGTTCGAAACCCTCCAGCCTCTCCCACCTTTGTAGAAGGGTCATAAGACAGAGACTCTTTGACAACTGGCAGCTCCCGGATGGCATTCAGAATCTTGAACTTCCTTTGTCACTTAAGGGTTATCTTGATCTCCAATCGGATTGATTACTGAGGCTGACCAATATTTGCAGTGCGAGTTCCTTCGGCTGGCTAATTCTAAAAGGTTGAAGGTTGATCATAATGGGTTGTCCGGTTTGTTCAGCATTTATGTGTTAGTGATCCTGAAAATGATGTATTTAAAACAATGTTAGAACTGCTTCGTTATGGGGCTGATAGTTTCCTCTATTGTTCAGATAACTCAGCTTATATCATTTGCCACATCATCAATGTGATCATGTCACCATTCATCGATTCTAAACTCAAAGGAGAAGACATCTCAGATTTTTCAGTTGCTTTTTAGATTGCTCAATATTTACTTCATGTTGCTCCTCGGATATCATTCGTTACTTTACAGAAGGCCATTAGGTGCCAAGCCCAAGAACGACGTTATCTTAAATGGAGATTCCCCGAGGTCCTTTGCAGAGTAGTTCCTGGACATCTTCACGAACGCCTCTGTTACAAGAACAATGTTTAACCCTCCGAACCGATCCCATCTTTGTTGAGAGGTTATCACACAGCGGCTTTTTCACAACTGGCAACTTCCGGATGACATTGAGAACGTTGAACTTCCATTGTTTCTTAAGCGTTACTTTGATCTCCTGTAGGACTGATAACCGAGGAGCAATATTTATTACTGTGAATTTTTTTTCTCTTTACAGAAATGTACTTTTTCATGTTGTTCAATAAATATTTTGCTGTTGCAGTCCCTTTTGCCCAATTTCAGCTTTCTATACGAATGAAGCCGTGCTTTGCTCTTTACGATACATCAGTTATATTTGTAAGTATTCCTAAAATATATTCTTGGCTGAATGCTAAGAGAATGAAGGAGATGGTTTATTCGTGGGTACTGCACATACATTATTTCCACTACCCTTCATGTTGCTCCTTGGCTATCACTAGTTTCTTTACAGAAGGCCATTAGGTGACAAGCCAACGAACGACGTTATCTTGAATGGAGATTCCCGGAGGTCCTTTGCAGAGCAGATTCTGGACATGACATCTCCACGACTACTTCTGTTACAAGATTTAACGATGCATTCATACTACCTGGGTAGTGAAAATGGCGTATGTGCACTACCCATGCATAAACCATCTCCTTCAGCTTCCTATATTTTTTATAGGACATTTGCTTAATATTCTAGTAGACTAATAGGAACCTTTCATAATGTACAATACGTTGAGGCTCTTATTTTCTTCACTCAATTGAGAATCCTAAACTATTAATCTGATTTAAGATAATTTAATGGAATTATGGGGTATTTTAAAAGTCGTTTAAACTTTATTGTAAGAAAAAAAAAAAAAGCACAGAAATCAATATATACGTTTATGATTACATTTATTAGCAATTCTCCCAGTAATTTCGTAAAAGAAATTGCAGACACTTAATTTGAAGAAAAATTAATACTTTATATTAACTTTGTATTTAATAAAACATTTAATTCTGTGTTATCGCCTTACATTTTGTGTATGCATATATTTATGTACATTAATATGTCCAGAAATTGCATAATTATACAACAGTCGATAAAAACATATTACCACTGTCCAACCATGCAGAGGAAGATCGCGAAAGCTCACTCCACATGACCAGAGGGTACTCGAAAGGGTAGCAAGACAATTTCGCCCTACTACCCTGCTAAACATTAACCATGAATTTAAAGCATCAACAGGGATTAAGATCTGTACAAATACACTATGTGTGGAGCTCCACAGCCTCGGTTTTCATGACAGAACGGCGGCGCATAGGACAAGCTTCACCAACTGCAATCAGCGGTCTCGTCTTGCATGGTCTAGTCCACTGGTCTATGGACCATATATTGGTCCATACCCAAACTCAACTCTGGATCCTGGGCCCATGTTATGTATGAGTGCCCCTCCTATGAAAACCACCGGTTATAACTCTGTACAGTAATCCGAGGAACTCCCCGCAATCAGGAGCAAGGTTTATTAAATGACAGAGATAAATATATTGCGTTCACTCGATTTCCCTGCTGTCTTCACCATAAGGTGTGCCAAGCTCACCACTGTTAGGACAATCCAGAATACTCCCAACTCCCTGATAACCACTTCGGGAGTAGGATAAATGTAAATCTGTTTTCCAGAAACAATACTGCAAACCCTTTGTGGGTAGAATTCATGCTGGCACCCAATTTAGAGTACAGGGTCATTGCTGGCACTCAATTGGGTGTTAGATCAATACACAGGGACACCTGCTCCTGCGAATTTTAATCCCTTTCCCTACCCCTATTTCGCCTAAATCCATGGTGGACTGTCTTCACTATTAGTCCAACTTTATTTCACCCCACAGTCTGACCTCCTCCTCTTATTCCTTGTGAACTCTCTTCAACAATTTTTTTTTTGTGGCCACTGTCGGGAAGCTCAAGCGACCCTGGCAGAGGTCATCTAGAGTAAGATGGTCAGCCTGGCTCACCTCCCAGTGGTGGTGACGGGCAACATAGGGTCCCATTAGGGGCCCTGCGGTCAAGAAGCCAGAGAAACAACAGAACTCAACACAATACCATACACATATTACATGCCACACATTTCTGGCATTTACAGAGTCTTGTATACTTCACAAGAGTACAAATGGTGCAGTTTTGGGGGACCACAGGCGGCACCTTACCCTAAGCACTATGCCACTAGACCAGTGGAATTCAGTTCTAGTTATGGCATGGCGCTAGTTCTGTACTGTGGCTAGGGACTATTGGTGATTTTATGGGGAATCAAGAAAACCAACACTTAAAATTTTAGGTCCCAAATTTTTTTGAATTGCATTTTACTTATATATTTGGGTAATCTAGAGGTCCAAAAATTCTAGTTACGGAGCGTGCTTTAATCGACACTGCTCTCTATGGACTAATTTTACTAGAAGAGTTCCCCAGGGTTCAGTGCTATTGTAAGATATAAAATCTTACAAGAAAAATTAAATGAAGATAGCGGGATTACCATTCCAAAAATAAGAGAAGTGAAAAATAAAAATAATTAGAAGTGAAACTTCTGGCATAATGATATGGTGAAGTGAAACATTACAAATTACATTTTTTATTAAAGATAGTGGGTCACTTGCAAGGTGATTAAATTAAGAGAACTTTACAAGAAGGCAGGGGTTAGCGTGAGAAAGACTAGTAGCAGATGGGGAAAACGTTCAGCTCCAAGTACAAGAAAACAAACCGAAACAACGGGAACAGGTAGCAACGGCTGTTGGTAAATAGGCGTGAGAAGGGTGGCTCAGGAGAAAACAATAGGACAGAAGACCGGATTTGTCAGAGCATCCCTTTGATTGGTAACATCGGGAGACGAGATGGGAAGTAGGTACACGACAAATGCCAGGATTAAAACAAAGGGGCTGGCGTCTGGTTGTCTGCAATGGCTAGTTCCGCAGAAAATTTAAGGTTTGGTGCGAAGTGGAAACGGGTGTTTATGGATGTGGCCGGTCGTCATCAAAGGAGCAGACGGCCTGGGAAATTTATAAAAGAGATATTAATATGAGAGGTTGGATCGAGCGCCGAAGGGACAGCCTGGGAAATTTAACATGAGCGAATAAAACAGAGAGAAAAGTTTGATAGAATGAGAAGATTGGTTGAGATCCGGAACAGGGGTGGTATGGAATTTAGGGGAACAAAAAGAGAGAACCGGAAAGAGAGAGGAGTGTTCTGTGGGTTTTGTTTTTTCTTGTGAATGAGTTTTTTTTTTTGGAAAAGTAGAGTGGAGAAGTGGGGGAGAGACGAAAGTGAAGGAGAAGGTAAAGGAGGGTTGTGATAGAAATCAGCGAGGAGAAAAAAGAAATCAAAATAAAAATGGGAGAAAACTCTGCCGCGAGGGCCGAAGAGCCTGGTCAGTGTTGAAGCCCTCTCCAATGAAGGCATCGAGTTCCGAGATTCCCAGACGGTATGAAGCTACCCCTGTATCGAAACTAACAGGCGGTGAAGGCAAAGTGGCAGCCCGGACCAGATGGAGCAGAGCCGATAAGCAGAATAGCAGACCTGTGATCCGCACGCAAAATTCCCCAGATGCCCTGAGATGATGGCCTGGACGAATGATGATAGCAGTCCAAAATAAGGAGCGGAAGGCCCCAAACAGAGACGTCTGATTCGTAACTAGAAGTAAGTGCTTAATGTGTAAGTGCTTAGCATATGTACACTTTTGTAAATGCAAAGGACTGTAGGGAAAGAGTAGAGACTTGTAAAGGGGGATCTTAAGGGAGGCATGCAGTTAAAGTTAAGCATATCCTATAGATAAGTAAGAAAAAAGTCTTAGGAATGGAATAAAGAACGTGTAGCACATATTTACTGTTCAATTATTTCTTAATTAATACAGGGAAGTAATAGTTTTGGACGGGTTAATCAACGGGAATGGTAGAGTTAAAGACTAACACTTATATAACAATGGTGATGAAATCAGAGGTTTTGCTGTTAACACAAACCTGATAAATAACATAATGTTATTTTAAAGGATGGTTCAATTGTATTAAGATAAATCTAGATAGGAAAGTTTTGTTATTAGTATAAAATTACATACAGAGAAGATTGGAATGTGGAGACTGAGTTTGAATTATTAGATAAAAGGGGTAACCCACCTTAGAAGAGTTAGTATAAATTAAATTCATGAAGTGTTATTAGCCTGTTGGAAAGAGGAAAGGTGATGTTTTGGAATGCCAAATGACCTGAAACATAGTCCATACCATGTATTGTATATTAAGTTGTATTATGTGTTTTATCGCCCAAGGGCTACCTCAACCAGAATAGACTGCTATATGGCTCTGAAAGTAAGACGGAACCCTATGATGCCCTGTCATCAACTGTCTCTTGGGGTTGCTGCGGTCACAGATAAAAACGTGTCCAACAAGACAATATTAAGAAAGAAGGAAGCCAGTGGTTTGTTTCCTATTAACCACACCCCATCGCCGAGGTCGTATAAACTTATGCCATGAACATGTGACAAACAAATGGGGTAGAGGAGTGCCGTTTTAGCTTACAAACAGATTGTAGACGTTGTTTCATCAGGAGACAATGAGGAATGCATTACCGTCCTTACAACACAGAGACAGGGACACATGATGGGGCGTAGTTCTCGTGTGGAGCGTAACTGCGCTGAGGTTTCGAGAACAGATCCTCGAACCCTATGTACGAGTTTTTACGGGTATGGTTGGCCCCAATTTTTCTTTTCATCCTGCACGTGTGGTTTTTGCGCAGTGGTTTCTCCAAGAAAGTGTTCAAGACTTGAATCTTCCAGCCTATGTTTTGTTCACGGATGAGGCTTATTTCACTCGGGAAGGCTTATTCAGTCAGCACAATGCTCATGTGTGGGCTCACGACAACCCAGACGGTGTGCGCCCCCATGCGGCATAACATCGCTTTGCAATAAATGTGTGGGCAGGTATGGTCGGTGACTGCTTAGTCGGCCCATACCTGTTACCATCCTGCATGAACTTCGCTAAATATCGGATCTTTCTTAAACAAGTTCTACCAGGGTTACTTGACGATTTTCCAGCAAATGTGAGACGCAACATTTGGTTTCAACATGACGGGGCGCCTGTCCATTATGGAAGGTGTGTTCGTGACCATTTGAACAGGCGTTTTGGGTGTCGATGGATTGGCCGTGGTGGACCCGTTGCCTGGTCCCCACGCTCACCTGATTTATCGAGCCTTGATTTCTTTCTTTGGGGGGCCCTCAAATCTATCGTGTATGAATCGCCTGTGGAGACGGAAATGGATCTCGGGGCGAGATTCGTCTGCGCTGCTGCTACTGTCAAAGAAACTCCAGGTGTGTTCGACCGTGTCCGCCAATCCATGCTGCGTCGGTGTCACGCATGCATCGCGTCTCGTGGTGGAACCTTCGAGCATCTGTTGTAACATCATGAAATGCATCCATCTCGTACTCCATTGTTAATATTATGTCAAATAAATGTTTGCCACTAATCACTGTCTTCTGTCATTTCTGCTTCTTGTGCCTCTGCTACTACTTTCCCGTGACGTTTCCGGTTAAGGGTTCCTATGCGATTCATATTCCTTTAGATGTTACCTTCCTCCCCTAAACATTTGTACAAATATTTTTGAGACACTCTCTATATTCATAATGCATCAAATGAAAATAGTCAAAATTAAACATTGATAATCAAAACAGAATATGATGTTAATGTTTGGAAGGTGGGAGATTTTTTCCTTCTCTTATAATTCTGACGGCTTGGATGAAACCTGTTTTGATGGAAATGATATTGCTGTAACAGATGTGTAAAATATTGATACATTTGTTGTATTTTCTCTGTACACTGGGAATAAAATAAATGATACTACTCATAGCTACTCGTTGTTGTTGTGGTAGGGTTTTCGGAGCATCAGCGATTAAGGCCATATTGCACTGTGTATACTGTCTGTATATTGCACATGTTCTGTGGTGGATTTTTCTGTTTGCTGGACGAAAAACCAGGCTGTCCTCTCTTGAGCCCGACTACCTCAGCAAGTTGTGAAAAAAATCCGTAAAACGTTTTCTCGTCACCGACGGCATTTGTGCTCAGGTCTTTTCCACAGGGTGTGGGGGGCAATCATACCAACTGTGCTAACCACGAGGACCAGATCTTGTTCTAAACTGGTGTATAGGTAGACGTGAATTTTCAAGTAGCCACAGTTTTATGTAAGTAGTAGGATATTGAAGGAGGGACCCTCCTGGCCAGGAGCATTTTATGTTATGATATTCTTAGGTGTTTTCCATGCAGTCTCAGTTTCCGTTGGAGTTTTCACGGTTTGTAAGACCGATTTACACTGAATTATGACCACCCCTATGAAAACTGAATGCGACTTGTTGACTACGTGAGGTACGAGAGTGCGGATTTGGTCGATCAACGTAGCATAGATAAGGTGTCAGTGGTTCAGTAGGTAGGAAATTTCGGGCGTGATGGATAAAAGGAAGGATTTATCGGACGTTAGAAGACTGGAAGAAGCTGTGCTGGTCGGATGAGTTACGTTAATTACTCCACACCATGGATGTTCTTATGCGGATTTGGGGTCAACAACATGAGGCTCTTGATCCATCATGCATGGTATAAAAAGTGCAGGCCTTTGTATGGTGTGGGGTATGTTTCACTGGCAGGAACTTGTACCCCTGGTGCATGTGGAACAACGTTCCAGTGGTCTCCACTATCGTAAACTGCTTGCTGACTGTGTACACCCCGCAATGTTACACTTTTTTCCGAATGGCGATGGTGTCTTCCAAGACGACAATGCGTCGATCCATCGGGCACTTCTTTTGCGGATATGGTTCAGGAACACAGCTCTGACTTCCAGCATATCGATTGGCCTCCGAACTCCACCGATATCAATCCCATAGAGTACTTGTGGGACACTATGGAAAGGCATATCAGGCGTCTGGGTACACCAATCATTGGTTGGCCATACCTCACGAACTCTTCCGACATCTTGTTGAATCAATTCCACGTCGGATAGCTGCTGTACTTAGGGCAAAACAAGGACTTACGAAGTATTAGGCATGTATCTCATCATTTTTCTTTTCTCTCCTCATTTAATTGTAAAAATGTTCAGAATGATGTTATAAGTAGTGATGCTTTTTGAAGTCTTCTCTAAAGAAATATACAAACTTATTTACGTCCTTCCTGTTGAACATTACCTGTACAATTTCAGATCTGTACATTTTTCAATTGTATATTCATAATTTTTTAAGGGAACAACCCCCTAAAAAGCCATTGGCTTATGTGTTCTCCCTCCCTTTTCGCTGTTATCTCCCAAAAAAGTGTAACATAAAATAGGGATATATAAATTATTATTAGGTAGATTGCCATAATTCAGTGATCACTCAGTGTATTTAATTATTTGTATTGCTGTTGCTATCAGATTTTATTGTCGGATTGCTGAATGACGTATGATAGTTTTTTTTAGCATTTATTTCATTATGGCAATTTGTAAGAGAACGACTCGAGTGTCAGTTAACTGTCTAAATTTCAAAGGCATGTGCTTAATTAATGCTCTAAATCTTGTGGACAGTATGATCACAAAGTGGTTACGTGCCACTGATTCCAGTCAATTAGGAGAAGATTGAAGTTTCCCATAAGACATTCTCACTTGCTTGTCCATTCCATCTGCGTGTAGAGACAATCATCACAATCTTCTGGTATGAAGATTACTCCCATTCTCATTATACCCTTTGTTCCAACTCACGCCACAGATTCTATGCTGGCAGGTTTAATATGAGTATCACAATACAAATGAGAAATCTTTTCAGATCATGTTTAATTTATGATAAATAATTCAATTTTAAATTAGATTTTAGAAACTTAAAACGGAATTTCATGTTTTACTAAAAAATTATATTTTTAAATTTTGAAATGTTTTCTGTCTCTCAAAGTTGATATTTGATGGTTGAAATTATCTGACGAAGTGCTTGCATTTCAATGAAGTATTTTTTTTTGGTTTATTTTTTAAAATAACATTTTAATAGTTGTTTACATAATTTGGCTTCTGAAAACTGATCCTTTAATTCGCAAATATATGTATATTCAACCATGATGGCCTCGATACAAAAAATTGAAAAATTTGAGTGTCAATTCGGCCATAGAAGTTCTTAAATAATTCTGCATTTAAATAAATCTGTATTTAAAAAAAAAGTTTTCATTTTAATTGCTGCTGATGTAAAACTATGACAATTATTAAAAAAAATAATTGAAAAACACATTTAAAACATATAAATCTTTATTAACAAAAAGCCGTTACACCGAAAGATATTATGGACAAAAAAAGCACATGCAAGTATTTAGTCATCATACTAGAGCGCAAGATATGCGCGAAGTTCTGGAGGAAGTTCAAGCTCTTCAATGCCTTTTGGAAGTTTCCAGTTCTCATATAAACGCTGTCTAATGACACGCCGACAAAGGTGCGTGAGCTTTGACGGGTTCGAGCATCGTTCTGTGAGCTGAGGCAGACGTGTAGATGTGATATCCAGGAACCTCACTGCAGGGAACCTCAAAAGTCCTGCAAGATCAAAAGAAATCAGGCAGTCGTTGATGGCCCTTTGTAAAGGCCCTAGCGATAGCTGAGGAGCAACGCGAAGCAAAAATTTAATGATCCTAAAACACTCGTCGAAGGCGTCCTCATTTTGTACTCCTCTGAGCACCCCATCAACGAATGGTAACAAAATCTTGACAATGAAGCGGCAAGTACGGTATGCAGCGTGTGTGGGTTGATAGAAAGGCTTCTCAATGACTACTAAAGCTCCATATCGAAACAATTGTGACATTATTTCAAATGAGAGTCCTGTACAATGGAAAACTTCTCCAACGCTGCACAAATGTTCGATGAACCGTTTACCGTCAATGGTCACCTTTTCATTATTGGTCACTCGAAGGAAATAGCACAGAGGAGATTCCTGCCCAAATGTACTTTTACAAACATTCCTATCACGCGGTGGCCACTGAACTTGCCACTGTGTTTCAGGATAGAGAATAGTTCTGTAAAGTGGATCTTCGAAGTCGAACTCCTTCAAGAGCAGAAGAACCTCTTCTACCAGTTTGGTATTACTAATGTTATATGTATAAGCGAATATAGCGAGACCAAACACTGCATCTGTGACATCTAGCAAATCCTCAAACAGCTGACCTCGAATTATACTAACGTATCTATAAGTGTCTTTATCACTTCCAATTTCTTTCTTCCACCTGTTGCATAAGTCTATCAAAGTTTTCATCTTGAATTCTCTGTTTTTTGAACAATGTAAAAGAGCATGGTTGGCCAAAATAAATTGTTCGAGGAATGAGATGAGACGGTAGTTTTTTCGTTCTGGCATCTGTAACCTATGAACAAAAACAATAAAAAGGCTTTTATTAAATACTCTTCTATATGATTCTTACCAAAATATTAAACAATTCATAAGATTTAAAGAACTGTTAGACAAATAAGTACAATGAAGTGTCCACCAATATCTACATTGATGGATCTTTCTTTATTTATTATTCAAACAAATCTTGTCCAAAAATTGGTTTCTAATATAAAGCAATATTTTTTTCTCACAACATTTATAAGGGAAAGTTCACACATGTTTGTATTACTGAAAAGTAAACTTAGTTGAATAAGAACATAAAGAGGAATCTCTGGTATCATTAGTTCTCTCAGAACTCCATTGCTGATAGTGGGACTACTAGTTCCTGAGATACAACTCAAATGAAACAGCAATCCCTACTGCAATTCAATAGTTGAGTTATCAAACGTTGGAGACAAGATCAACTGGAAAACAAACTGTGGCAACCATATACACCAAAGCAATGCTGCGCTGTTTAACTTTCATAACAGTATATTTCGGAAAGTCACAAATAGTAACAGCAATGGTAAATTTACACTCAAAATCCATCTGGTGGACAATCAATGGTGAAAATCTTTTAAATTAACATCAACACCATGCTCTTAATCGATCTGATAGCATTATTCTTTGAAGCAAACACAAAACGAAGGATGTTTCATCATTCAAAATTATACTGTGATCAACATTTTCTTTTGGAAATGGTAAATTAATTTTTTTAAAATTCACTGAGTATAGGTAAAATGTAAATTGTTAAATAAGACGTACACTGTTCGCTAATGTTCTTACTTAATTCACATGTCACTTAAATAATAACGGTCACCAATCACTGTTCCATACGTAAAGAACGACTAGCAAATCTTTATGCAGAGGCATCTCATATGAGCTAACGCAGTCGGGATTAAAATTAGAAAAAAATCTTAGGATGAATTGGGACACTGTCAGTCCAAGGTTGATGCGAACGAGTCCATACGTAACGAGTTCTGACCTTTAAAGCTAAGAACAGTAGTAACTTTATGATAAACACATAACTAATTATTTAGCAAAACATTCTAAAATGTTTCCTGGATGAAAAATATTTGCGACCCTCGCCTGAGACCAACTGTGGCTTCATACCATCGTTGGAAGGTCGAGAGAAAACAGACATTTCAGCTGGTAGAACCTATTGGGGATGAGTTTCAGATAAAAAACTAGAATTCGAAATGTATCTTTTGCACTTAGTTCTGCTGGTACCAGTTCCTCTGGTGTTTCAACGAACGATTTCTTCCTTTTCCGCTTTCGATCTTCATATTGTCTGTAATCAGAATTTGGAACGAATTCTTTTTCAAAATCGTCAAATCCGACTTCGTCTCGAACATCACTCGAGTAATCCGGAACAGTATCACATAATTTTACAATTAATTACGTATAATTCAATTCCAGGTTCTTTAATTGCTTTGTTCACTCTACGTTTTTTAGAAGATCTTCCAAAGGACAGTCATTAATGCTATTTCTAACCTGTTCAGTTTATTTATCAAAGCTTTTGCTTCATGAACCACTGTCGGATTTTGTTCTTCGCATTCTGAGATATCAACGAGTTCTGCACGAATTTTACTGTAATTTTTTTTCAGTGATCTCGCAGCATTGTAAAATGATGATCATCTTGTGTCTGATAGATTTTTGACCGAGATTGTATTCTCCACCGTACTCGATTTAGACTATCTTTGTGGTTAGCCTGCAAAGAATGTGTAGGGCGACTGTGTAAATTGTCGAAGATATTAACGGCAGTCAAACAACTTTCTGCGGAGGTCCCTACTATATTAAGATTGTGTGAAGCACAATGAAACCTTCCTGCTAGTTTATTGACTTCCTTGAATCTGGCTTGGACTCCAGAATACATCCCACTCATATCAGCAGCTTTGTCATATGACTGAGATCTGCAATTTGCTATATCTATTACATGTTTATCAAGAACAGCTGCTACCGTGTCAAAAAGATATTTTGCATCATGCTTTTCAATGGGAACCAACAAGAAACGCTCAGGTTTCTCGCCATATTTTGATACATGACGAATAATCACCGGAAACTGATCTGTGTGACTTATATCAGGAGTTGAATCTATGCTTTGGCTTCTTTAATTCCAGATGTGATGTGTGGAAACACTTTTGACTCTAATCAATTCTTCATATGTGGTTGAAGACAGGTACGAAACATTTCCACTTCCTGGATTTCCGTATTTTCGTATATGCTGTTTTAGAAAAGGATCGAACTCAGATAGAAGATCAATACACCCGAGGAAGTTGGCATTCTTAGGATTATAGACTTGCTCATTATCACCACGAAAAGTTATACCTCTTTCTGCCAAAAAGTTTACTACCTCAACTACACTTCTTAAAATTTCAGTCCAGTATTTAGTTGCTTTTTCCTTCTCGATTTGCAATTTTGTGTCAATCCCGATAGACTTTTGGAACTGCAACACATTAAATATAGAAGTGAAATGCTCGTTTGATTTTTCATGTGCATTTTTCCAGTCGTCGAATCCAGTTATAAATTGATTACATATCTCATGAAGTATGTCTTTAAATAACATAACAATACACTTTTCCAGTACATTCTGAGAATATTAGCTACTCTCTTTTATCACGACCTCCCCATTTTCCTATAATACAATTCTTTTCTTGCAAATTTTAGACGTTGATTTCAAATTGCACTCTAAATTCCGAGATGGTACATTTTGGGCAACGTGATGAATGAGATCGGCGTTTATTTTCCATTTAGCTGGATCAGTATAATGAAATCTGATAGTGAAACGGTACAGATGTTTTTTTTGGGTACTCTTCACGGGTTCTGATTCATCCTTATTTGCAATTACATCAGTTATCGATGTTGACAGTACGGAATCTACCTGGTCTGATTCTATATAAACTTCACCTTTATTTGTTCCTTCGTCAGTAGGTCTAGAAGTATGCTCATAAATGCCATCACTGAAATCTTCAGATTGAGAAAGAGTAGGTTTATTGCAGGAGTGGTTTGGAACATTTATATATTTCAGCATTGAATTTTTCATTTTACCCAAAGCTTTTTCTTTTTTCATAACAACATTCGTGTTTCACATATGATGTAAGAAAGAGTAGGTTTATTGCAGGAGTGGTTTGGAACATTTATATATTTCAGCATTGAATTTTTCATTTTACCCAAAGCTTTTTCTTTTTTCATAACAACATTCGTGTTTCACATATGATGTAACCTACCATCTAACTCCCATTCATTTCAATGCAGTCCAATTACACTCAATAATTTGCAGTTCTTTATAGTACAACGTCTACTTCAACAGCCTTGTATTTTTACTGCTGGACGATACAAAAATTATAAGAAATTTATAAAAATTGTGTAACTTTGCAATGATCTGGCTAGAACTGCAACAGGTTTTGAAAAATGAATGCAAACCTCAATACTGGCTTGAAGCTCGAGCTAAAGGGTTTAGGATTCTAAGAAAATCAATGACTCTAAAGTCTTTTCGTAACTTTAAGAATTCGTTAGGGGAATAACAATCGCCGTTCATCATACATACCTTAAGGGCACATGTCGTTCTGCCCAATAATCTTTTAATCCTTTTTACTGATATGGGGTGCGGACACGATTTTCTACCTGGGGCTAGGAGAGGGGAACGGGGTGAGGATTATTTTCCGTCCACGGGTAAATTATTAGATGTGGGCAGTGATACGTTTTAAACCATAGAATAATAATTGTGTAGATGCATAATAATTTTTTTTTTAAATTTTAACACCACATGCTAAAAATGGTAATTCATCTTTTTACAAAAGAACGAATGAAAAATTCCAGTATAAAGCAATTAAAAATCATTAATACAAATTTCCAGAAGCAACACTAACAGAAACTTTTACAAACCAACTAAAGTGAAAGATATTTCAAATTAGTTACAAAAATCGATTGAAATTTTCACATCTAAGACTACCAGAGAAAAATATGAAAAATAAACTACTTTGATATCATTATCGTCAATTATTATAATACTATTTTATTTAATATATTATAATACTATAATATATTTTATGCAAGGAATTAAGCGAATTAGGTATAATTTTGATTAGTTTGTGGCGAATTTACTTATTTTTTTATTGAAAATATAACGAATCTTAGACTACAACATTCTTTCTAGAATAATCTAAATCAATAAAAGCATAAATTTTTATTGAAATATAACGAATTTTAGACTACAACATCCAGTCTAGAATAATACAAAAAATAAAAGCCCATCTGCCGGCAAAAAATTATTAATTATACATTAATGGCAATACTCGCTATAAATATTAAGATTATAATTATGTTATAATAATAAATTGAAATGAAGCTTAAGAAAATGAGGATATTTATTTTTATTAATCAGATCTTTAAATTCCGTATTATCTTTTTGTTTTATAAAATTCACTAAAAATCAATAACAAAGATTTTTAAATTAAAAATCAAATAAACTAATGAAATATCCTGATTGAAAACATGGTGTCCTCAATCAGGATATCTTCAATCTGTCTTCCTAGAATTAACTTAAAACAAGCTCCAATCAATGATGGGATTATGAGAAGTCTTATATAAAGCGCCAGGATTATATTAATATAAAATAATTAGAGAATTTTAATAATGGCTTTTGCTTACCTTAACCTTAAAGTCATCTTTCTGCAGCTGTTTCACGCACTTGCTACCATGCACCAAAGAATTCTTGAAAATAGTTTAAATCCTTGATAACGGATATCCTGACTGCTGCTAAATGGTTCTGTTCATCAAAGTTTTTACTCCTGGGAACAAAAAAATTGCAACCAACCAGATCAAGTTCAATTCGTCCACTTTCGTTCAGACAACTGATCAGACCGAATGGTGTTCAGACAACTCTACAGACCGAATGGTGTTCTCACCGGTTTGTATGGGTCGAAGGTTACTAAGCTCCTGTAGAGTGCGTTGTCCGACAATCCCATATCCTTCCCCCCTTTATATCTCTTGGCTAATACCAACCACATGACCTCTAATCAACTAATCACCTTGGCCTTAGGGAGGTGCCTAGTTTCCACAACTGAAGAATGAATTAATCATTCCTAGAACGGTTACGAACAACGGGACCGACCAACCTACGTAACTATTAACTTGCATTGACAAATGTTGCACAAAAAGGGTTGCACAAAAAGGGCTAAAAAAATTATTTTGTTTGTGTAATATAAAATATTACTTGATAGAAAAACAGTCGACGGCACAATGTGGCGGGGGGGGGAATTTTTTAGGATGCCTTTGGCTCTTATTTTGTTGTTTTTATTTAATAATAATATTAAATATTCTTTATTTTGTTCCCTTTTATTTATATAGACTTCTTTTTTCTTATACCCACACTTACACATATGACTTTGCTTCACAGGAGAATTTCAGGTTCAAGGGAACTTCTCAATTATGTATTATTCCCTTCGGAATGGCTTTGGTGTTCGGAATAACAAACTCTCTAATTAATAAATAACAATGTTTATTTACATATAAATATACAACATGAGATACAACTGAACTAGATAGCATGTAATATGACATACAAAGTTAAATCAAAGATACCTTGCATAAATTATTCTTATTCCTTTTTCCCTTCACTAGCTAATCTGAGTTGACCATTATATGAAAACACTGATTCATTCTTTTTGCCCTAACTAACTCCTAACACTTGTACATTCACCATACCTCCTGGATACAATTCTGTTTCATATATTAACAATCAAATATGCTACTTTCATCATTCAGCTCTGTGTGTTCTCACCACTCTGTTACAATATACTTGTAGACCAATCTTAACTTTCCTAAAGTCTCTGTTTGTTATTAGTCTTTCAGATAAACCAACAAATCTTCATCGATAAAAATACTACATTCAGAGGTGCTCATATAACTCAATTATCTATCATTAACACATATTCAGAGTCCCTCTTTATAAACTTTACTACCCTTCTAACACATTATAGCTATTTGTACATCAATTTCATCTGTTACTCATTCCTTCGTTTCCCTTGCATTTTACATTAACCCTTTTTTTACACAATAAACTCTGTTAGTATATATAATTTACTTCAGAGATAATTTATCTGTCATTTTACTTTCTAGTGCTACCCCTTTTTAATTAATTACTATACTCTTTCACTAACAGTCCTTCTTGTTAACTTACAGTACTTAATATATCTCTCACGTACTTCTATCTTTTTCCTTTCTTTTCCAGGGAGGTTTCAAGCTTCCATTTTAGACTCTCCAGGCTGTCTTCTAAGGCTTTCCTTCATCTTATTTCTCGTGAATCTGCTACAGATAATTTTCCGGAACTCTTGGCTGTATGGGTCTGGCATCCTTTCTCCATCTTGATCGGGCTACTAATTTTTCGGCTTCGCTCCGTCTAATAGGGCTGGCACTTTGTCCTCACCACCTGTTAGTTTCGATACAGGGGCTGCTTCCTACCGTCTGGGACATCAGAACTCGATGTCTTCATCAAAAGGGGCTTCTTCTTTTTTCAGGCACCTTTGCCTTCGCTGATTTCTATCATTCCACTCCTTTACTTTCTCCGTTACTTTAGTCTCTCCACCTTCTTTAAAAAAAACGCATTCACAAGGAGAAAGCTCACAGGGCGCTACCCCCCTTCTCCACTCCACCTTTTAAGAAACTCTTTCACAAGAAAAAACTTCACAGGGCGCTACCCTCTCTTCTTCGCTCCACCTTTTAATTAAAACTCGTTCACAAAAAATATTTCACAGCTCTCGTTTGCATTCGGGACACTACCCTTGCCTTCCTCCATGACGGATTAGACTTTCTGCATTCAGCCACTGCCCTTGCCTTCCAATGACGGACAGGCTTATTCTCCTTAAACTCCATATATTCTAACACGTCAAAACTCAACTGTCAATGATACTAACACATATTTTCTACTTCGACAAAACCCTCAACTGTCATCTCCTAACTCCTTTTTACTTACACGGACGAAAAAACTCAACTGTCTGTGTTTCCAAATTATCTCCATAAACATACACATAAAACTCAACTCTGTGACTATTTTAACCCATTTCCACAAACACCGACAAAATCTCAACTATCCTCTGTCTCCCCTCTTTCACTCACTTTTTGTCCATCTGATTTACGTACCGCCCCTATATGTCATGTGCCCCTAGTTCTCAGTCTTAACCAATCTTCTCATTTTATCAAACTTTCACTCTGTCCTATTCGCCCATTTTAATTTTTCTCAAGCTGTCTCTTCAGTGCTCTATCCAACTCCTCATTTTAAGAAATTTGTAAATTTTCCCAGGCAGCCGCTGCTTTGAAGTTCGCCTCCATCTTTCTGTTTCACTTAACACTTTTTCTTCCTAAGATCCCAAAACTTGCTATCACCGACAGCCAGACGCCAGTCTTAAATCTCACCCGAGCATTTGTCCCGTATTTATTACCCGTTTCTTCTCTCCAGGTGTCACCGATCAAAGGAATGTCCCGACAAACTCGGTCCTATGCCGTATTGTTCTTTCGGGGCCATAATTATTCTCACGACTCTCCCTTCCCTTCGATTAGCCCCTTCCTTAATTTAATCTCCCCCATATTTTTTAACGATCCAGTTTGTTCAATTTATTTGATTTGTTATATTTTACTTTACAATATAACTATTCCTAACGTATGCTTTCTTATTAAATTCTCGGTTTGGGAACGACGATCTGTTATCTTTATATACAATTTACTTGTAAGGTTTTACATCTTACAACAAATCCCTCCTCACTTTGTGCACATCTTGCCCTCGTCTATACGTAATTCGTGTTCTTGAGTCACCAACCGTTTTTCTCCTTAGTATTACAGTAACTTTACATAAAGGTTTACTCACCGGGCGGTCTATAAGTGAGGATTAGCGTGACTAAAGTGAGCTGCTTTAGTTTTGTGAATGCATTTCTGTGTTCAAATAGAAATTGCATTTTAACCAGTAAAATGAGATTTATTTACTTAAATTTAGTCGTGAATAAACGAATCAGCTGACCAACCAGGTTTTGTCCATTAGTATTAACACATGAATCGTGCAAACAACAGAAATCGCCAATAGAAAGAAAACGTTAAAGTTGCGAAGTGTTCAGAATATATATATAAATAAGTGTTATTATATTGATAGCAGTTGAGGAGAATGGAAAATAAAATAAATTAGAAAAGAGGAGGAGGCATGGCTACAAATGGAAAAAGTAAAAAGCATAATAATAAAAGACAAAAAATAATACATTTTGAAAGTAAGATATAATATACATAAACATATTGTTCCATAACAAACAAACCTGGCACATCTTCCAGTGTCAACCAACAGAATTGTAAAAAAAAACCCATAATATCGTTTTTTTCCGCAATCTTCCATGTTTCCTGAAGTTACTACTGCAGTATGATTGCAACAATACAAATATCTGTCAACAATGTCTTTTTTCATCTCGTATTTTCGTTACATTCATTGTTAGGTGCTACTAACGGCTATTTATGTCGCTTCAACTACAAATCAGTACATCAATCGGTGCTATTTTAGGATTGTTGTTTCGCCAGCAAGTTTGAAAACTGTAAGGAACTGATGGGTACACCCAATCCCCGCAGACAAAATTTTGAATATCATAATTGATGTAACGAATTGGATGGTTATAAAAAAAAGGACAATTTTTAAATATATCAGAACGAATCAAGAAACGTTCTTTCAAATTCGAATAATAAATGGTGTATTTATATTATTTCTTGCTAACATTTCTCCTTTTTATATAGAACGCGTACCCAGTTGACACTTTTGTTCCATATTGCACATTTTACATAAATCCATAAATGTCTGAAATCAAAATTTCAGTATCCATGCTTAAAACCACTGGATTACAGGTTTTATTGCGTTTTACAGCAACAGTAGTTCTAATAATTGCCTGAGGGCCAGAGGTGCCAACAACGCATACCCAGTTCAGTGAAACCTGTACTTCCCTGGGAATCAGCAAGCTTAATTTGTTGAGGTAAGCTGGGGGATTAGCACAAGAAGCCATGCCGCTGTCCACACTCTGTTCTTGTATGCACTCCTAAGTCTGGGGTCGCACTTGGGACGCATGACTCGTCTTAGGGTGCCCTCACAGAACGCAGGTGGTTTTCGAATCTTGAAAAAGAAAAGAACAAAACTTAATCAGTATGATGAGGAAGAAATGTTTTTGGAATCTGTAAAATTAACTATTCATTACTTCAGTTTTTAGATTTATACTTATTCTGTTTCTAAAAAAAATCGCATTGAATGTTATTATCATTGCTTTTTTTTATAAATAAATATATATATTTTTAAAGTTCCTTACTGTTTTGCTTTCTACAAACAAATTGCAGCCTGCACGGCGATTAAAATATGCATTATATTTTAAATCATTGCCTAAAAGAAACACTAACTTCTAACACCCATCCATTTTATATATTCTACCTCATAATTAATCTATATTTTCCATCTGCAGTTAACATTAAATCAAACTTAATTAATTTGAAAAACACATATTGTATTTACCAATAGAAATCATACATTGTATGATTTCTATTACTATTCTATACCTAAAAATCACTGATAATCATCGTAAATTATGATATTCATAATTTATATACACTTAGCTGCCACTTTATTAGGTACACCCTGCTGTGCACACAAATGGTTTATCCCACAACGTTGCAAGTCACATGACCACAGTTGTGATTATAAATGCAGCAGAACGACCTTTCTAGTATCGGTTAAGCGTACAAACTATAGCAAGAATGGGGAAAAGGAGTCATCTAACGGACTTCGAACGTGGCATGGTAGTAGGTGCTAGACGTGCTGGACTAAGCATCTCTGAAACGGCAATTCTTCTGAACTTTTCACGCACCACAGTTTCAAGGGTGTATCGAGAATGGTGCAACGAACAGAAAACATCCTCTCAATGGCACTCTGGAAAAAATCGCTTGTTGATCAGTATAGTGTGTTTAGGGTCTAACGGCACCAGGGTTTCCCCCATCTCCGCGTAATATACATTGTGGTGTGATACAGAACACTGTAGAGGCCAGAGGTTTAGAAGTGTGTGGATATTGTGGTGTGTAATGTTTTGTACCGTTGTCCATCTGGTCTTTTAGCCGTTGGGTCTCAAACGAGACCCACCATTGCCCACACTATACCTCGTGGAGGCAGACCAGGTACACCAGTATTTTAGAAATTTACTATTTACTTTGGCAGGTCCTGCCACCTAATTTCCTGAGATTTCAGTGGCTAGGAACTAAAAAAAAAAAAAAAAAACAGTGGAGGGGGAGTGAAACGCTAGTAGGAGGGGAGGCACTTTGAACCAAACTGACAAGGGGCGGTCTGTCAACTATCACCTCTCCCACCCCGCCAACCCTCTCCTCTCCGCGCAGCGGTCTGCCTTCCCCCCTCCCCACCCCCGAAACATTTTGAACCGATTTTGTCAGCGGGTGGTCTTCCACCCTCCCACTCCCCACATACGCCGCCAGGTGGCGCTGCCATCGAAACCTTTTGAACAAAATTGACCAGGGAAGTATTCCACCCTCCCCCATCCACACCCCCCGCCACTAGGCGGTGGCCCCCGTGTTAAAACATGTATGGTGTAACATGTCTTATGACGTCATAACCCTTTGTAGTAATTCAAAGAGAGGGTTTTGTTCCCCCATGCATTTCAAGGTGTTTTTTAAATTTTGCTGCTGGTTGGTATATTTTAAAAAGAATTTTAAATGGAGAGGCTATTTTAAACATGTTATTTTTAGGCAATAAATTAATTAGTGCTATTCGTGAACAAATCAGTGGTATTATTTGAACATAATTAAAGTAGTTTAACCAATGGTATTTTGTCAGTTGAAAGTGATTTTAAATATAACTTTTAAGGAAGACACAGAATTATAATGAACGAAGTCTTTTATTGAACACTGTTAACAAAATTATTTACAAAGGAATCATTATTCTGATAAAATCTTTGCCCACCGCTCTCTCTTTAATATGCACAAGGGAAACATAATAAAAATGAGCACGTGCTTGGTCTAACAACATGGATCTCAGTTCAGATAACATTGAATTTACAGCATTGAATATTTGATAAGAATCGAAAATTTACCAATGTAACACCTTAATTTATAAAATGCTCCTTTCACAATGCTCCTTTGCGACGAGCTTAAGAATTTTCATTTAACCCTGATCACTGTGGGACCACAAACCAGCCATTTTATTAAATAACTGTTTCATTTATTAAATGAAAATTCTTAGGCTAGTCGCAAATGAGCATTGTGAGTGGGTGTAATTGCTATTTCCCCGTTTAAAGGTTGTTCCTTATGCACCCCATCTTTTCACTAAATCAAAAGGTTTGATTTAGTGAAATCTTTGACTTAGGTTGGTGTTGTTCGGTCTTAGCGTGTGTAAAATGGCCAGTGATCTGCAGCTGTTATTTTATTTTGGTTCAATGTGAAAGTGAAAATAGCATGCACAGTGTACTATTTCTGTAGAAATCGGTTATTTTCAGTCGAAATAATGAAATTAAAAGTGTGACGCTTGAAATGTATACGCTTCCAGTTAAAATTATCTTAAATTTTCATGTGTTTGCTTTGAATTTTTCCTTTTTCGAGTATAAAGTAAGGTGTTACATTGGTAAATGGCTAATTATATAATAAACACGGTATCTGCTGATATTTTTCACTAATTCTATCCCTTGATTCCAAATGTGTAATTTCTGAAATTTTGAGGGGTGATGGAATTCCTGGAAACACAAAAGATCTAAAATGTGATTATTTCAATGATAACGATTAATATTTTTTTAACCTTAGGCTTGTCTTAACACCATAATCGTTTTGAGGGGGGGGGGGTTGTTAAGAACCTGTGAAGTTGTGGCTGGGGTCTTAAGGGTTGAATAAATGTTCAAGCTGTATTATTTAAGATATTTTTACTTAATTTTCTTATATTTCTTTCTCTTGACAGTGTTTTGTGTGTTTTCACCCTGATTTTTACTGTGATGGATGAATTTCATGTTTTGACAGCACGAAAATGTTGTGATTTGTAAGCAAAATTTTAATTAAAAATCTGACAAACACAACCCTTGGGTACATGGGAAAAAGCCGATTATTTTCTCTCTTTCTGACAATTTTCACTAATTTTAAAGGGTCCATTAATTACTTGTACACAGTTTCCGTTGTTTTTTCATGCTAATGTGTAAGCTTATTGGAATTCTGAGAAAAAACCCAAAAACGTTATAATCATTATTAATCCCCTTGAGTTGGTGATGACGCTCTATATATTTTTGAATCACGAGGCTTTAATCTGCTGTGACACCGTAATCCTCTTGTGTGAGTGGGGTTTCAATCTTAAATAAATGTTGAAAAACATTTTATTAAGATTTTTTACATAATTTTTCTTAGATTTTCCGAGGTTTGGCTGTATTTGTTGGAGTTTTACGCTATTTGGGGATGTGCGTTACGCAGTTGAACAAAATTTTTCTATCAAATAGTTTCTTTTAATAAATAATTTTCCATTCCAATTGTCTTTATCTGAAATCTTTTTGTAGATGTGGTTTTCTTGGAAATGGCTCTCTCAGGAATAGGTCAGTTTTGTATCACGTGATTACAAGCTCAATATAAATCCGATGGTTCTTGAAGACGATCACTTTTTCTTTGTGCATCTCATGATTTTTCCTATTATTTGGTTCCTACCAGTTGTAATTGATGATATGGAATCCAATACTGTAAGTATTATTTATAATATTTGAATTTTTAACTTTAGTTTACCTGTTCTTAGTTGTACATGTGATATTTAACAATTCGTTGTCGTTATCTTTTAGGTTATATTTGTAATAAATTACTGAAAAAATCTACAATTGTTTTAATAACCACTATTTCTTTTAAGGTAATTGAACGTGTTGTCGGTGATGTTTCAAAAATCTGTATGATTATCGACATGGACGATTTTATGTTGAAATGTGGGACCACCTCAACGTCAACTGACCACAGACAGTTCCAGGAAATGGGTGAAAACCTTGTGACTCTAAATATGCCTCTTTGTCTAATGTTGCTTCATAGAGAGCACCCATTGTAATATTTTGGTGTGACTGTTGTGTGTAGGGCTTATAACATTTTGGACACCCGTGATAATAGCATCCGTTAAATTCGTACACTGTTTGTTTATACAAACCATCCACAAAGTATGGGCCAATTTTAACCTCTCCATCTACTCTGCGTGCGTGGTGAATTGTAACATTGTGCTTTTTTTCTAAATAAGTGAGCCATATTAAAGCTTTACGACTCTGTATGTTTTTTCCCTTGTAACCTGCAGATGGCAAGATGGCCATTGTGTTACGAGGAAGAAATTTTTGAAGGAATACCCTATTGCAATAACACCTGCAATAGTAATGTCCTGTTGGAAAGGGTCAACACCTGTAGTTTCTAAAAAAAGAGAGCGGAACTTATCACAGGCACCTTTCAGGACCCTTAAGTCATCTTGGCAGTAGCGAAGCAGTTCAGATTTGAGATTGTAGGTGTCGTGTGTTCGCTGTTCGTACCATGTTTCAAACTCAGCTAGGGTCTCTTTCCCCATATATTCAAGTTGAAAATACTGTTTAGCAGGTAATGGGCCATGGTAATCGCCGGTCTGTTCGGTGTGAAATACGTAGGGGAAGAAACCCTTTCTGACCTCTGGAAGTTCAAACATGGCAGGTAATTTGCGAAGTGGGAATGCCAAATAAGAAAAACTGTCGAGAAAGACGATATTCAACTGGTCGTGATAAATACCAAGGATTTTGGAACCGTCGTACACCACTCGGGGTTCATAAGCCTGACCGCAAAGATACTCAAGGATGAAATAGCCATCGAACCCCTTAAAGTTGCGGGCTAGAACCCTGACATTAGTATATTTTGGTCCGACGGTGCGAATATTCCTACCATCACGTGCACTCTTAACTGTTTCCTTGACAGCAAATAATTCGTTCATAAATTGTGTGACACAATCTTTTCCCCAGAAGACATGTTCCTGGTCCCCAAATGCAGCCACGTGCTGACCCTGCTTTAGAATAGTCTCTGTGTCAAAGTATATAACTGAGATTTTGTCTTTTGGTGGTTCTGGTTTCAGGACAAAACAGTGTTCGGGTTCGTGTTCAACCTTACAGTAGTGACAATAATCCTGTGATCTGCAAACGTGCTCTTTGTTTGATGAAAAGGTGAGCATACATTTGCTGCAGCGACGGAACCGAGAACATATATTGTTTGTTCTATGTGTGTCCAAACATTCGCGGCCACGAAAATATCTATTGCAGGACTCACATAAGAGAGAGCGCTCTCCACTATGATAGGCTTTCACCCTACAGCGAGTACAGACCTTAGGACATATGTGTGAGGTTAACTTCACAGCATTTTTAAAAGTTTTCAAACAGTCTGGACAGTAGTATGCACCACCGAATAATGCTTTAGGGGATCGCACCAAATCATAGTGACTACTGTGACATCCGGCAAATGCATTACCACCTCCTGCTTGTACCATGTAGTAATCATTTCACTTCTCTCTCTAGCCATGGCGTCTAAGTTTTGCTATTACAGTTTCTATCGCTCTGTGTCTTCAAAATGGCTTGTCCGGGTTGGATTTGGATTGGAATGGATGCTGCTTCAAAATTGCTTGTCCGGGTTGGATTTGTAAATTTTAAACCCAGTGTCCACTTGGAGTCCGATTCTAATGTAATTGTTATTAAGTGTGAAGAATGGATGCTGCTTCAAAAGAAACTTCCGGAATTTACAAAACATTTGAACCAAAAAGAAGACACCGAATGCAGAATGAGTGAAAATCTGGCAACAGTGTGTGGGAATGGTTTTTTGACTATTCGTTGTACAGAGAACAACGATATTCACGATGTTAAACTCGATGATTTCGAGGTGGAAATTTTATCATAGTGACTCAAAAACGACTGAAGCTTTTACCGGAGGAAGTGGCTATCTTCAAACTTATGGATGATATTATTGTTTCACGTTTATATCAAGCTCGTGACGTGTTCCTAAAAAGGAAACTCTTCCAAACCAATACTTTCTTGAACGGTGCTGAGGATGACAATTTCATCGATATTTATGAATTATATTTAAAGACTGTATATCCTTATGATGTTGTTCGTGAATTCGACGGGGAAAAGAAAGGTAAAGGACTCTTCTCACAATTCGATTCTTATCAAATATTCAATGCTGTAAATTCAATGTTATCTGAACTGAGATCCATGTTGTTAGACCAAGCACGTGCTCATTTTAATTATTAGTTTCCCTTGTGCATATTGAAGAGAGAGCGGTGGGCAAAGATTTTATCAGAATAATGATTCCTTTGTAAATAATTTTGTTAACAGTGTTCAATAAAAGACTTCGTTCATTATAATTCTGTGTCTTCCTTAAAAGTTATATTTAAAATCACTTTCAACTGACAAAATACCATTGGTTAAAAATATTGATCATCAATACTTTAATTACGTTCAAATAATACCACTGATTTGTTCATGAATAGCACTAATTAATTTATTGGCTAAAAATAACATGGTTAAAATAGTCTTCTCATTTAAAATTCTTTTAAAAATATACCAATCAGCAGTAAAATTAAAAAAACACCTTCATATGCATGGGGGAAAAAAACCCTCTCTTTGAATTCCAAGAAAAGGATTATAAGGATACAAAGGATTATGACGTCATAAGACATGTTACACCATGCATGTTTTAACACGGTGCCACCGCCTAGTGGCGAGGGGTGTGGATGGGGGAGGGTGGAATACTTCCCTGGTCAATTTTTTTCAAAGGGTTTCGATGGCAGCGCCACCTGGCGGCGTATGTGGGGGAGAGGGAGGGTGGAAGACCCCCCGCTGACAAAATCGGTTCAAAATGTTTCAGGGGTAGGGGAGGGGGAAGGCGGACCGCTGCGCGGAGAGGGGAGGATTGGCAGGGTGGGGGAGGTAAGAGTTGACAGACTTCCCCTCCTCCCCCCGGTTAGTTTGGTTCAAAGTGCCTCCCCTCCTACTAACGCTAGAAATTGGGTCAGGCGGAAAGAGATATAAGTTATACGGGTTAGAGTTCCTTTTTTTTTTTCTTTTTTTAATTTTAGTGTGGGGCTTGTGTAGTTTTGGCAAGGGTCAAACGCTGGTCGCAAGATAGCTAGAGTGGGAAGGGAGACTGAAGACTTTGGGGTGAAAGACAGAAATATGGGGACAATAGTGAAGATAACCACAAAAGTCGGCGGTGCAGGCCCATGCCTCACCAGGTGAAGATAGGGGTATGAGGTATGAGGTATTGAGGGTCTAGCGGCTCCTGGGATTTCTCCCATCTCCGCGGGGATGGCAGGGGGAGGGTCCAGAGTAACCATCCCCTGCCAAGGGAAGGGAAAGAAAGTGAACCGAGTGAGGGTACCCGGTTCAGATCGCCTAATGATGTTTCTGCAGCAAACTGCACAATGTCTTTGTCAGGTCTTCGTATGCCATTCCAGGGACATGTTGTCCCGTCCGTGTGAGTGGTCAAGTCCAGATAATGACTCCAGTTTAAGCCAGTGGTCAGATCCAGGTAAAGTTAATGATTAGTTTTTCAGATTGTAGCTGTTAGGTTTTTGTTTGGTTGACGCAACTAAGGATCTTTATTATGGATGACGAGTGGTTAGTTTGTGGGAAAATTCCTCCTAAGGTTGTGGGTATGTTCTTCTTCTAGCAAAAAGATCCTGCGCAAACTGCGTTAAGGCTTTATAATTGTCCTCGCTCTCCAGGAGATATTGTTCTTGGTTTATTGGCGAGATATTGTTCTTGGTTTATTGGCGAGTTGTAGTTAATAGCGAGACGATCCCAAAAGTATCATCGCATACTGACCTAGGTTAACGTGGGATGAAGATTTAAATTTCAAAGATCACTTCCTGAAGACAAAGAAGAAGATCTATGCTGCATTATGGGCTGTTCGCCAGGAGCTCGTAGGCTGCCACAACATCAATCTGCTTTGTCAATGCATTGATCGGTGTCTCACTCCTATACCTTTACATGTATCTGAAATCTGGTCCTCAGCACCTGCCTCTCTGCGTAAAAGATTCCAGACGATGGAATACTGGATTCTGCGGTGGCTGAACCGTCTGGGAGGGAACCCGTTCACCATCTCCGAGATTCTTCTAGCCAATCTAGGCATGACCCCCTGGAAGCTCACTGTTCTCAAAAAAAATCTGTCCACACTCTCTAAACTGCTAACCCGTCACATTGATGCCCCATCGATAGAGGATATTATCTCACTTCCCAAAGCAAGCAACAGAAACCACCAGAGCGGGCAACGTCCCCTTAGGATGAAACTCACTATTCTGGACTCCCTGAAAGGGATGTTCCCGTGTAACACGATTCAACACTTCACCACCTTCTCCATAGATCCAAATAAGTTTGGAAAAAATAGAAGATAGAGAAGCCAAATTATCGATGAAATCTTGACCAAATCACCAGAATTACTATAAAACGCGAGCTCTATTTATATGAGAAATGTAAATAATTTAATGCAAAAAATATAAAGCAAAGCAAATTGTAATGACAGAAAAAATATGTAAGACAACCTGTATTTGTAATTACAATATTAATTTAATATCAATTTTATTTTAAAGTTACTGCTATTAAGTGAATGTAATTTTCTAAGCAATTTCATTATTTTAAATATCAAAATTTTGTATAAAATTGTACGCTGTATTTAAAAAAATATATATTTGTACACCCTCCTAGCCCACTGGCCGTTCAAGGGAACGTGAACCTAAGGTTAATAAACAGATGATAATAATAATAATAATACATCCCTTCATGTTGTGAGTCAGATGGTTACATCCATCAGGATAATGCGCCGGTGCACAAAGTCTATGGAATGGTTCCAAGAACATGACAATGACTTTTCTTTGCTGCAGTGGCCCGCTTATTCCATGGATCTCAATCCTATTGAACATCTTTGGGATGAGCTGGAAACTGCTGTTCGCTGCAGGCCTACAACTCCATCGAATCTCAAGGAACTGCGTGACACACTCATGTCTGTGTGGTACTCCATTCCTGCACAACGTTTTCAGCATCTTGTTCAATCGATGCCGAGATGAATTCAGGCTGTTTGGAAGGCTAAAGGAGGCTTAGCACGCTACTAGGTAGGTGTACCTAATAAAGTGGCAGCACAGTGAGTTAGAATTAATAACTCTGCTAAAAAGTGTGAAGCTGGATGCGTATAAATTACACAAAATGAAATTTCAAAACTAATAGGAGAAGGACAGCAGAAATTGAAGATGTTGAAGGCGTGAGAAAAAGAGACAATGTGAATATCCTAATGAATTTAGCAAAATTATAGGCTGAATTGAATAGCCAATTAGAGAGAAGGGAGCTGTAAAGCAAAAATTATTAAATTAATATATATATATATATATATATATATATATATATATATGGAATTATCGGGATATATATATGACAAGTGCAGCCCAGTTGTGGTTGCATCTGAACTTTAATATCCCCAGGGCTATCCTTTACACAGCACTAGAGATTACACTGTGGAAATTAACGAGGAAATCTAAGAGTGCAAGAGAGAGAAGGTTATCAAAAAATTTTTGAATAGTATGACGTCACAATCATGCTTCCTGAAGTTACTACTGCAGTAAGTATAGTTGCAACAATACAAATATTTGTCAACAATTTCTTTTTTCGTCTCGCATTTTCGTTACATTCCATTGTTAGGTGCCCCTAACACCTGCGTATGTCGCTTCAACTACAAGATCGGTACATCAATCGGTGTTGTTTTACAGAGATATTTAGATATGTTGCACTCGCAAGTATACATCTCTTACTTTAGTTATCATAAATCCATTGTGTCTTGTCTTCCAGAAATTATGAAAATCTGTGAATGATCAAGTTGTCAGGATAAAGGAAAACCACTCTCTTCTAAATCTTTAACAGGGTGCTTACAACAGAAGGTTGACCAGAGCCTTGGTCTGCCCACTGGATGTGGATACACAGAAAGTAGTTGACCAGCTCGACTTCTCGGTATGTGGGACAGGTAGTCGGATAGGTTTTATGGGTTCCACTGAGTTGCAGATGGTAATCTCTTTATCTTTTAATTCGGGCGTAACAACAGCACTATTGCTTACTTGAAGGCCATGGGTGCGAACGATGTTGAAATGTATTTTTCTGGTGTGGCCACAATTTCAAGAGAGAAAGGCAGTTGGTAATTGCTGCATGACAATGCCCCCGCCCATTCCGCACTTGAGAAGACTTTGTGAAGACACCGTTGACGAAACATGGCATTGTACAGATGAACCATACACCTTACTCTTCCGATATAGCACCAGCTGATTTCTTTCTCTTTTCCAAGGTGGAAATTGCTCTCAAATGAAAGAGATTTCAGGATGTTGTGGACATAAAAGAAAAACTTAATCACGCTTAATCACGAATCCAAATTCGTGAAGTGAGCATGACTGCTGTTTTAAAGAAGTCTTATAGTAAACTTTATTATTTCAACTCTTGTTTGAGTTTATTTAGCTAAGATTGCAGAGTTTCCATCTCTTTAAAACACAAACTGATCATAGAATACACGAAATTTAAGGACATGAAATTTCTTTAAATATAAAGAAACAATCAAATGTTTCCAGATTTTGAGAAAAAGGATTTTCCAGGGCTGAAATTCTTACAGAATTATTTAAGAATCTCCATTCTTTAAAATTGGTGCCCCTACGTGTACCTAAAATTGGTACACGTAAAATAAAGCCTTCAAAAGTACCCGCCACTAAGAGGAATTTGTAATTATGCTTTGTGACGATAGATGGCAGCACTAGCTTCTATATTTTATTTTTATTAATGGACCATAGCGCTCTATTGGCAACGGTTTTAAATCATAAAGACTGGGTGTGCAAACTGGCGTACTTAGCTGACATTTTTGGAAAAATGAACGAAATGAATCTCTCATTGCAAAAGGAAAAACAGCCACAGTTTTTGATGCAAACGCCAAAGTGTCTTCTTTCAAAAGGAAACTTATGTATTGGTTGGAGTGCGTGGAAAAGGAGGATATTGATTGCTTCCCTCTTACAAAAAGCTTCATGGACAAAAATAATATCAAGATTCAAGATAAAATACAGAAAAATATTCAAGCGCATCTCGAAGCATTGAAAGACTCGTTTGAACATTATTTTCCGACAGCTCAAGAGAAGGCGCTTGATGGCTTTAATTGGGTATTGAATGTGTTCAACGTGAACAGAAAGCACCTAGCTTAAACCCAGTAGAATACGAGCTCCTCATAGATCTGACATCTCACAGCGAACTATATCCCCTCTCCCCCCCTGTAACACTACTCTTAAATACCATTAGCTTGAAAACATAGGGTAAGCCTAAGGGGCTCCTCCATGGCAATTGATTCTAAAAAGGGCTCCGCGGGTCAAAAAAGTTGGGACGAGCTGGAATAGAGGATTACGGTATTTAAGGTAACGGACAACATTTTTTTGGACTGCTTCAATTTTGTTAGAACCAAAATCGAAAGTGAGAACACATTTAAAAAAATTACCTCTTGACAAGTTATTAAATACGTTGTTTTATCCTTAAAGGATAAGTTATTAATGCAACAGAGTGATTTTAATTTAAATTAATGCAAATAATGATTCCATTGATGACGAGGAATTGAAAGAAATTTTAAACATATTCTACTCGGAATCGTGGAATATGAAAGAGCTTTCGTCTTGGTGGCCAGACGGTGAAAACCGGATAAGAAATTTTTCGGTTTTCAAAGAAATTTTAAAGTTTTCTGATAAAATATGAAATAAAAATTAATGATTTTAGAGGTTTTGTCAAGGACAGTTTATCTTTAAAATCGAGTGAAATTCTCTGTAAAATAGCACTGATTGATGTACCGATCTTGTAGTTGAAGCGACATACGCAAGGGTTAGGGGAACCTAACAATGGAATGTAACGAAAATGCGTGACGAAAAAAAGAAAATTGTTGACAAATATATGCATTGTTACAGTCATATGATAAACACTTGTATTCTAGCAGTCATATGACAAATACATGTATTGTTGTAATCATACTTACTGCAATAGTAACTTCAGAAAGTATGATTGTGACATCGTACTATTCAAAAATTCTAAAAATAACTCCAGATTGTATCGTATCCAGGTTTTTTACGACCAGGCTTTTACGTTTTGTTTTTTTTTAGACAGACCTTATACACATACACTGATACGCATGGTTAAGGGGTCAACAAGCCCCATCTGTCCCCGCCCCCAGGATCCGCTCCTGACTCGAGATGTCATCATACCGGCAATCACGAAAATGCGTCACGCGAACTAATCGCACTACTAGAAGTGCAAGCGTGGGAAGCGCCTCTTGTGGAAACTGCGGATGACGTCACTTCCGTGACCGATCAAATTACTCGGTAGAAAGTCGGAAAAACTGCGAGCCCATTGTTAAAATATTCACAGCTCATCATTGAGTATACGTTTACAAAGCGTTGTATCACTGAAAATATGTTATCTAGTTTTAAAATTAAATTAAATTTTAAATACAGGAGTAGGAAATTTCTTTATGATATTCACATAGAGAAGCTCTGGTTGAAGTTCTGTTATTCGATCATAGATGGCAGCACTTTCTCTGAAGTTCTGTTGTTCGATAATAGATGGTAGCACTTTACTATGAAGTTCTGTTATTTGATCATAGATGGCAGCACTTTACTCTGAAATACAGTATCACAGTAGTAAATTGCAGTATACTACCACCAATTTTTGATGAAAACTATCTCATTGTTTCTTTATGTTAAACTAAAAAATTAAATTTTGCATTCACGTCACAGAAGAAACCAAAGCCATCTGCCTGGTGTAAGCTCACCCCTATTACCAGTTCTGCTATTGTTATGCAGTATACGAAAGAAGCGACCAAATCCTATCTGCTCTGTATCTAAGCTAATTCCACTCCTCATTTTACTACACTCTCTAGGCCAGGGGTGGCAAACCTTTTTAAGGGTGCTGCGTGCCAAAATTGGCCAAATCTTTAAAAAAAAAAAACTACCTTGGTGTGCCGCTCGGAATTTTGAAAAAAGTACAGTATCGTTATTTTTCTCATACACGTTTTACTTGACAAAGAATGAAATAAAAGACATTATTTGAAAGTTGCTTTAATAAAGGTATTAAAATAAAATCCTTCATAACAAAAATATAACTTTTAACTTACAGAACAAATTTAATATAAAATGATAAATCTCTCATATTTTAAATATGAAACATCAGTGGGACTTCTGTTGCTGCGCCATTGACGACAGGTACTTTACATCAGTCTTTTACTTTGCTGCAACTTTTAGAGCTCTGCATGCAGCACTAGTTTCATCCGTGAGACTACTCCTATGACTAGACTTAACGAAGTTCATCACTGAGAACAACGACTCACAAAAATATGTCGATGAGAAAATTGGCTGTTTCCAGATTTTTTAAACGGACAAAAGTTTCAGGAATGGAATTCCAAACTTTTAATACCTCAGTTTCGGCAGTTTTCTGAGAAACCTGCTCTGAAAATCAATCAATTACATCTCAAAATCATCAAGTCTGAAACATTTTCAGTTTCAGTTCGGCTAGTTTTACACTGTCTGCAAACTACGAGGGAGGTGCCAGAAACGTCTTCACAAAGACTATCAGGCGATCAGAGAAATAGGTTATGGGAGCTGCCTACCCGCCAGGTCCCATTGCTAACGCCACGACACAGGACTCTACGTCTCAACTGGGAGAACGAACATCGGCACTGGACCTTGGATGATTCGAAATAGATCTCCTGTTCCAATGAGTCCCGTTTCCAGTTATTTCGAGGGGACGGGGGAAGGTCGTATCTGGCGAAAACAGCATGAAGCTATGCACCTGTCATGTCAACAAAGAACTGTTCAGGCAGGTGGACTGTCGGTAATGGTCTGGGGCGTGTTCAGCTGGCAAACGTTGGGACCTCTGGTAGGTCTAGACGCATATCTGAATGGTCCAGGTTACGTGTACATCCTTGCAGGCCATATGCATCACAATGTGCACCCACAGGGCAATAGATTCTTCCAGCAGGACAATGCGCCTTCCCACAGAGCCGTGGTAACCAGAACATTGTTCGAAGAGCATTCCACATATTTTCCCACCATGGAATGGCCTCCCATGAACTCTGTGAAGCATCTTTGGGATGTTGTGGAAAGGTTCGTTCGAGCTTTGGATCTTTCGCCCAGGAATGCGACGGATTTATAGACAGCGGTGCAGCAAGCATGGATGGAAATACCTATGGAACGCTTTCGTGAACTGGTGGACTCAATGCCTCGCCGTGTTACTACCCTTATCCGGGTCTACCCTTTAATAGGCAGGTATCCCATGATTTCTGTCCACTTGGTATATAGTAAACGTTATCTAATTCCATTACCTAACAAATTCCTGAATGGAGAGCGGTAAACACATAAATGTCTCTGATAAAATCTCCATCCTGCACAATCACCTCTAACATTGTGTTGGTCAATGGCCAGTGCAAGATCAACACTGTCCATTCTCTACGTATAACGGAGTCCTACTAAAGTTCTCTATTCGGTCATGGATGGCAGCAGTAATTTTCTGAATTACAAAATAAATTACAAAATATATACATTTTGTAATTTATTATTATTTTTTAAATTAGCTTATTATCTATGGTTCGCAGAATTTACATTGATGGCAGCACCTTAACAATAGCTTTTTAATTACCGTTTTCCCATTTGTTTTTCGTTTTGGTTTGATAGGAATGCATAATTTGGTTCTTGGAATTTTCCTGTATTATTAGTTATTTTTAATGGCAACTGATATGACAGCGGTCAGTTAGCAATGGACAGCGCGTATTATACACATTACTTGTTTATAAGATGCACAAAATGTTCAGCTATAGGGTTGATATGAACAGACAGCTGCCTATCCGAGTTTGCTCAGTAGCACACGGGTTTGAGTTGACCGTAGTTATGTCTCACGTTATTGTTAAATACGCTAATATTGTTAATTATATTTTCTCTATCCACTGAGTGTTCTGTTTAAGTCAATGTGCTTGTTAACAAGAGAGACTGCTTCTGCAGGGATGGGATACACTTAAATAGAAAGGGTGCAAGAATATTTGCTGATGCTATCGAGGCGATGTTAGGTGGGTCGGAAAACTGCTAGTTTGGGGGGATACAAGAACAAAGTTTAAAAGTAGCCGCAGGCAGAGGTGAAGGTGATTCTTGCACAACTTCTATTAGAATAAGTAGCGACCTGGAGCGAGGGGTGCTGGGGGTTTCAGGGACGGATGGCAGTCATCGGGAAACAGGTGGGTATATGGGATGTGTCAGGGTAACTAATAATAAGGATAGGTACATGTATACTTGCATGTATACCAATGCTAGAAGTATAGCAAATAAATTTGATGAATTTCAAGTGTTGGTCAAGACATCAAAGGCGGATATTGTTGGGATATCAGAGACGTGGTGTCACACAGATATAAGGAATGCAGAACTCGAATTTCGGGGGTACAATGTGTAGTAGTAGTAGTAGTAGTAGCATGTGATGCAAGAAAGCAAGTGTATGAGCTTATGCAGCATCAGCCAAAAAAAAAAAAAAAAAAAAAAATCACACCATTCCCTCCAAATGCCTGTCCAGTTCCTCCTTAAATTTATTCAACCTATCAACTTCCACAACGACAGATGGAAGTTTGTTCCAGCAATTAACCGCCCGCTGGCTAAAGGCAAATTTCCGCACATCTATTCTACATCTGTCTTTTCTTAATTTGAATTTATGCCCCCTTAGGTTCGTAATCTGAACAAGTGGAAGGATCCCATCAGAATTCAGCGTGCTCAACCCATTCAAGGCCTTATATACCTCAATCAGATCACCGCGCAGGTGCCTAGTCTCCAGCCACTGCAATTTGCAGAACTTAAGCCTCTCTTGGTAGGAGGATCCCTTCATTCCCCTCACCAATCTTGTTGCCCTTCTCTGTACACGCTCAAGCAAATCTACATCCTTCCTAAAATGAGGCCTCCAGACCTGTACGCAGTACTCAAGGCCTGACCATTGCCTTATACAGAGAGATAATCACTTCCTTTTTCCCTGCTAGCAAAATTCCTATATATCATTGAAAATATCCCATGACCTGCCCTGGCAGCCTGTCTGCATTGCTCAGAAAACTTCATATTTTCTTCTTCAAGAGGAGTGTTTCCATTTACAATGGGTTTCCTCAGCCTACAAGTTATTTCTTGTTGATTTTTTTCCCGTCATAAAGTGCGGTTCAAGGTGTCTTGGTCGGTTAAGCCTCGGGCTGTCATTCACTCCCGTACTCCATCCATCTATGTCCTCCTAGGTCTTCCTCTTCTCCTTCTTCCAGGAGGTATCCATTCCAGGATAGCCTTTGGATATCTGTTTTCTTGCATCCGTTTTACATGTCCATACCATGTTAGACGCTTTTCTTTGATGGTGTCAATAACAGTCTTTTTCACTTCCATTTTTTCCCTTATGTCTTCTTTCCGTTTTCTGTCTCTTCTAGAAGTTCCTGCTGAGCGTCTCCAAAAATCCATTTCTGTGGAGAGCAATTTGTTTTCCGCTCGCCTATTCAATGTCCAGGTTTCCGCTCGATACAATAGAAGACTTTGTACAATCGTTTGAAATATAAGTTTCTTTGTTTTATTTAGGATATTTTTGCTCCACAGAACAGAGTTTAACATGCCGATAGCCTTTCTGCCGTCTGTAATTCTCTTATTGATCTCTGCTTGGGATGATCCATCACTTTGTAAGATTGATCCCAAATATTTGAATTTATCGACTTGTTTGATTTTAAAACCTGCAATATTTAGAACGTGTCCTGGCCCTGAAGACAACATTTCAGTCTTGCTAAAATTGATTTTTAGACCCCATTGTTTATATTCCTCAAACAATTGACGACATGCATACTTTACATCTTCTAAGTCTTGTGCTATCACCATCTGATCATCTGCAAAAAGTAAATTGCGAATATAGGTGTTCTTGTTAATCGGCAATCCCATTTTATTACATGTTTTTGACCAGGATCTTAGGCAGATGTCGATATAAATTTTGAAAAGTGTTGGTGACATGCAACAACCTTGTAATAAGCCTTTTGAAGTGTGGAATTCAGGTGACAAAGCTGATCCCACTTTAATTCTGCATCTATTATTCCTGTAAACTGCCTTAATAATGTTAATCAGTTGTCCATCAATATTTGCCTCTTTCAGTGCTTCCCATAAGAGTTTTCTTGGAACACTGTTATATGCCTTTTCAAGGTCAATGAAAATCATAAAGATTTTTTTTTCTTTTGATTGGCATTTTCCAAGGATCTGTCGTACTGTTGAGATATGATCTACACATGACCTCCCAGCTGAAAAACCACTTTGTTCTTCTGATACCTCGATTCGGGCTTCTAAATGGTTCCTGATCCATTTTCCAAGGATCTTTAACAGCGGGTTCAGGACGCATATTCCTCTGTAATTTGAACAGCTTTTCCGATCGCCCTTCTTATAAATTGATGTACTATATCCTGTTATCATTTCTTTCGGTATTTCTTCTCCTCTCAGTATACTATATAACAGTTTTTGTATCAGAACAGCCACTCCTCTTCCTCCATATTTCAGAAGTTCCATGTAAACTCCTCCAGGTCCAGGTGATTTGCCATTCCTTCCTTCCTTTTGCAGGAGTTCCACATCCCTAACAGAAACTTTTAAGACCGACTCTTCTACACCAAAATCCTTCATCGTCTTGAACTCTTCCCGGTCTTCTTTTAAAAGTCCTTCATAGTACTCCGTCCAGTCTTTCAAAGATATTAATTGCAAACTAGCGTTGTGTTTATTCTGTTTTCTCAAGTCTTTAAGGACCTTCCACGATTCCGCTGATTGCTTGAAGCCCAATTTGCTATTAATAGTTGCGCATTTCCTTTCCCATTCTTCATTTTTCGCTTCTACTACCAACCAATTGGCTATTTTCTTCTTTTCAACATAAATGTTCCTATATGCATCATTTCTATCACCCAGCCATTTCTGATATGCAAGTTTCTTTTCCTCTACAGCAGCTCTTACTTCCTTTGTAATCCAGGTCTTTTTTTGGTCCTTGGCTCTTCTTTTTGCCTAGGATTTCATGAGCTATTTTTTTAACAGTATTTTTTAAATATTCTTAGATTTCTTCAGTATTACCTTTTATCTCTATGTTAATTGCAGCATCCAGTGTTTGGGTGAAGTTGTTTCTAATGCTGTCGTCCTGGAGTAGGTCAATGTTAAATTGATCCACTTGTAGCATTTCTCCTTCCCTGCATTGTTGGTTGTCCACACATATTTACTTAATCCAGTTCCACCTCAGTGTTGTTTTAACAAGAAAATGGTCAGATCCACATTCAGCTCCTCTATAAACTCTGACATATTTCAATACGTACGTCCCTGAATGTTTTGAAATAATGTAATCTATAACTGATCTAATTTGTCTTGTCTCCTGTGACAAAGTATATTTATGGATATCCTTGTGTTGGAAAAATGTGTTGTTTATTCTCAAGTCGAACTGTTCACAAAGATTGCATAGTCTATCTCCGTTGTCATTCCTCTCTTTCTCTCCAAATCTTCCAATAACTTTGCTATTTTGTTCAGTTCCTACTCTTGCATTGAAATCTCCCATTAGAAATATCTCTTTGTTCTTAGGAATTTTTCCTATTAGTTCTCTCAGATCCTCCCAAAATTCATCCTTCAAGGTATCGGCGGTGTCATTAGTCGGGGCATATATTCCCAAAATACATATTTCTCTCCCGTATATTTTCAGTTCCAATGAGATCATTCTTTCATTAATAAATTGCCAGTTTTTGATGTTGTGTCTCAATTTCTTTTTAACAGCAATAGAAACTCCTGCTCTTGCTCTTTCACTCTTATCAAATCCATTCCAAAAATGGTAGTATTCTCCCAATATTTCCTCTCCACATCCCTTTTTCTTTGTCTCTGATAACACGACGATGTCTAACTTGAATTTGTGCAGTTCATCCGAAAGAAAGTTTCTTTTAGTTGAAAGGCCTTGAAAATTCCAGCATCCCAAAATCATAGCCTTTTTCCTTTTGCCGAGTCGTTTCCGAAAGTGCAGTCCATTTTCATTTTCACTTGTAGGTCTTTTAGCATTTGTGTATTTTTTACGCTGAACGAGGAGCTAGCCCGTTGCAGCAACCCCCAACCTGGAGGGCCGGGGTATCTCTCTTAGTCTGGCCCCTACCCTTTGACCTGTCCGGCTTGGGAGTCCCTACCAGTAGCTAAGCTACCGCCGACTTAGCTCTCCGGGTCATCGGGACACGCAAGCTCCCCCACCGCGACAAGGTGGAGAATACCATCGGGGGAGAAACTTCATATTTGACTGCACAATTACTCCCAGGTCTTTTTCATTTTCTACCACCTTAAGTGTAGTACCACACAGTTGGTACGTTTCTCTGGGGTTACTTCTACCCATATGCAGTACTTTGCATTTGTCAAGGTTAAACTTCAGTTGCCATTTCTTAGTCCATCTGCCCAAATTATCTAGATGCTGTTGCAGTAGCACACTGCCATTACTGTAATTAACAACCCTGCAAACCTTTGTATCATCTGCAAACTTAGACATTAAGCGTGATATACCTTCATCAATATCATTGATAAATATACAAAACAACAGTGGACCCAACACCGAACCCTGTGGGACTCCACTAATAACATTAGTCCACGAAGGGCAGCACCCATTGATTACCACCCTCTGTCTTCTCCCACTTAACCACCTTTTATCCATTGTAGCAACTTACCCTTAATACCATTCTGCTCCAATTTGTACAGTAGTCTTCCATGCGCAACAGTGTCAAAAGCTTTCCTGAAATCCAAATATATGATATCAAAATTATTTTTTGCATCCAGTTCCTTTGTAACCACATCATAATATCCTATCAAATTTGTCAGACAAGACTTTCCCTTAACAAACCCATGCTGTGTCTGAATTATTCTTGCAGCCTTGTCTAGATGATCCTGCAATGGATCTTTAACCAGTGACTCCATTATTTTACCCGGAACAGAAGTCAAACTAACTCGTCTGTAATTACTCGTGTCACCCTTCGATCCCCCTTTGTGAATTGGGGATACATTTGCACATCTCCAGTCCGTCGGAACCTCCCCTGAGTCCCAGGATGCTCTCATAATTATGGCTAAGGGTTTGCTTAATTGCTTTTCCGCCTCCTTTAATATAACTGGATAGCTCCCATCCACCCCAGGTGCTTTTCTTATGTTTAACTTCAACAATTTCTCCTCCACTTTGCTTTCAGTTATTACAAAATCATTAAGTATCCTGCTACAATTTGATAACCTTCTGTCATTTTCAAACCTTAATAACTCCTCATGTGTGAATGTAGATGCAAAATACTCATTCAATTTGTTTGCTATCTGAGCAGGATCATCAACAGTCGAACCATCGATGTCAAGTGGACCAATCAGATTCAGATTACGTGAACCAATCAGATTCAGATTATCTGAACAAGTGGATCAATCACTTGTTCAGATTACGAACCTAAGGGGGCATAAATTCAAATTAAGAAAAGACAGATGTAAAATAGATGTGCGGAAATTTGCCTTTAGCCAGCGGATGGTTAATTGCTGGAACAAACTTCCATCTGTCGTTGTGGAAGTTGATAGGTTGAATAAATTTAAGGAGGAACTGGACAAGCATTTGGAGGGAATGGTGTGATTTTTTTTGGCTGATGCTGCATAAGCTCATACACTTGCTTTCTTGCATCACATGCCACTACTACTGGTTAATAAGTCACTACACTGGGAGCGAACAACGTATATGTATATTTTTCTATTAAACACCAGTTTCTGGGGACTGGTGATGTTTTTCTCAGTTTTTCTATTGCCTGTATACAAAATTAGGTAATAAACAATTAATAAAATAAATTATCTTGAACAATCATAGCTATGAAAAGTCTGTTTATGATGGGATGAAATGCACCACGGTATTATCCTCACAACATGGAGATGGCGAACATTATGGATGGGAAGTTTTTGTCCATCCACCATAGTGTTCTGACCTTTATCCTTCTGGCTTTCATCCATTCGGGCCTTTTTAAAAGACAGGGAACTGAATTCGTTGATGGCGGTGATGTTGAACCAGTTTTTTAGATCTGATTGAATAAGAATGTCTTTGAATCGTGATGCGGTTAAGAAATTGCCTGAATGTGATGGATGAATATATATGGTAAAGTACTGCATTTATGGTGATAAAAACTCTTTTTATAGACGCAACTATCACTCTACTTTTCAAGCAGCCCTTATGTCTCTATAAAATGGATGACGGAAGCAGTGTACGAGAATTTCTTGAAAGATGTCAACGGATTATTTTTTATCTTTTCATTTTTTCTATTTTCGATTTATACAAAGTATTGTTTAAAGGTAAAAGTTCACGGAGAGGCTCACTTAAAGTGTCCAGAAAAGCCACGCTTTGGCAGTCCCTGTACATAACATGAATTACGTCATCGATTCCACGTCTTACTTTAAATTGTAAACGTTTTTCTGCTGAGAACTTTCTTCGCGAAGGTTTTTTCTCTCTAAGCCTGACCTGATCAAAGCGTTGTTTCCTTGTGTTGTGGACCAGTCGCTTCGCGTTCTCTTGCTAAGAACATTGTGATTTGTCGAAGAGGTGAAACAGAAGCAATTCCTTCACTGCCCGTTAGAGAATCCTTGTGTGCCAAGAGTTTCGGTACTAGCAGGTCTTTTAGTGAAAGCGAATGTTTGACTGGAATGTGATGGGGAAAATTTCTTTTCTTACACGACATCCATTCTTGCTCCATCAGCTCACTCAAGAATCCTATCGCCTCTTCAGCCATTATGGTCTCTCTCTCTCTCCACAGCAGTCTTGCAGAGCAATTGTCTTTCGTTTTTGTTGGAATTACCGACAAATCCCTCCTGGGATTTCAACTCTAAATCTTTTGCACGTGATCCGACTTTGGATGCTCGCTGTTGTATGCGACTAGAAACATCTTTTCCTGGGCAAACGCACATTCCACGTCCTCTTCTCACAAATCACATTCTTATTTCTAAATTAAGTAAATTTGCTTCTTCCCCATGTCCTATTCGTAGGATTGTCCCTCTAATTGACCTTAGAACCAGAGAACCATTAAAGAACCAAAACAATTCACTCCTTTGTCACTCTTTTGTTGTGAATTTCTTTTTAAGCTTTACTTTATTCTCTCTTTTTAAATTTATTTTCTTTCCTGTGTGTGGAAAGAAAATATAAAAAAAGGGCAAATAATAATCTGAATCTTTCCTTGAAAACAGGGACTTCATCTCAATTTTTATTTTGTTCTTTCTTTTAGCACAGCTGATATTGTTATTATTCCCATGGAATTTCTTTTAATTCTATAAGTAATAATTATTCATTATGAGTTTAAAATAAAACTGTTTTCATTATCCTAAGTGCTAGTGAGAGCCTGGATATTGTATTGCAGCAACTTCAAAGAGTTGGAGAAACAGTCCATGGCTAATTTTCAATGTATAATTTTGAAATGGGTGTTCTCCTCTTTGCATTATATAAGCCCTAGCGACAAACAGATCATATTAATTCAGTCTCTCTTTCTCGTGAGCGTATACGCTAGGGATTTCTATTACATCGACCTCAACTTGGAGAGACGAGATTAATACGAACACAAAGGGGTCTGGACAACATCGGAGTTGGATGGAGATGGCTATTGTTAAAGTAGGCTGTGTTTGTCGAAGTAGAAATGAGAGACAGTTACTTCATGACAACAGTGCACCTTTAACTTAAAACAATAACTTTAAAATAATTGAAGAGTATGCGCAGTAAACAGAAAATCCAAAGGAGGGAGCAAGAGACATTAATGGAGTGAATGCAAGGGGAGTGGGAGATACATTTGACCACTATCCTTCTTTGTGTACCGATATTGTTCCGGATGTCACGTGTCTAGCAAAAGAGATCAGTTCAGTGGACCGGTGAAGTGCGTATCCGCTGAGAGACGCATGAATGCGCTAGCAATAAGGTCAACACAGCCTTCACAATGAAGACCGCTCTATCGTCTCGTGCTTCCTTTTCACCCCAAGAACTGTTTGGCTAGTACTCTGGGATTACTCAAATATTCGGTGGGGGATTGAGTCAGAAATAACATGACGTTGTGTAGATAAGGGAGCGATTCCGCTCATAGGGGACCGCGTTTTCTGATGCGTATAAGAATTCGATTAAGGGGCGTTTTCCTAAAATAACGCAGGTACATCTGGGATGGCTTAGATTCGACAGAGTTCAAATCTTTTTAAATCAAATATATAGAATTTGTGGCGCTACCCCTGACAAGGATACCTCACTGCATGACATCCTACCATTACAGCAAAGCACATATCTCTCTCTATATATAATCTCAATAGATTAACCATTGCCTGCATATTTTGTTGCGCCGTGCAGATTCAAACACATGATATGAGAACCTTCCTGCCTCCATAACTTTCTCATAACCTGCCCCTTAATAAAAGACAAACTCAAAATAATAATTTATTTATCAAATTTTCTAAAAGAAAGATGTGTACCGATGCATGAGAGAAAATAGGTTTTATGTAATTATTAAATTGATTTCTTTCTTTCAATGAAAGATATTTATAGATTTATTTATTGGAGACTATTATCAGTGAGAGTAAATGTAGTTTGCATTGATATGCACTTAAAGTACTACAAAAGGAAAAACCCATTTTTTATGCCTTGTTTACTTCCTTCTCTGTTAGATGGGACAAGTTTGAAAACTAATTTTTTAAAGATGTCTTTTATACTTTACACAAAACACTCTCAGCTAATTGTATGCGGGCCTTTGTTGCTTAAAACAAAGCAAAACTAATTCTCTCCTCCTTGTTTACAGTACCGTATGAAAAGAAAGCTTAAATCTCATTAATTTTAATCACAAAAAGAGTGGGAAAGAGAGAGAGAGAGAGAGAGACCTTAAAGTGTGCGAAGGATGAAGTGTTTTTCACCTTTATTAAGATGGCAAGTTATTATGTTTTAACATGCAATCATAGAAATGAAGATAATATTTCAAAATGACACTCCCATCATTAATCACATTTTTCGTTTAACTCGGTTCGGTTTTTCGCAAAGAGGAGTACACCAACCATGAGAGAGAAATTAATATAAATGTAAGGTTTTTATCTTCTCTCAACAACACAGTTATTCTATAGAAATTTGTGGAGGCTTACGGTGTCAGGTTGGATTTCTATTCATCGTAACCTTGTCTTCCTAGCCCATCTAATTCATTTCGATGAAAAATTTCTTTTTTTATTTTGCTAGGAGGTTTGGAAGAAAAGAGATCTAGAGAAGGGCCTCTTTGAGAAGCACTTAAGCTTTATCGCCGGCAAAGAAACGCCTTCATTATCACCACGCAGATGGATTCTATTAGTATGAAATCGTATCCACTGAGAAGGATACTGTTGAGTTCCTTTGGGATTTAGCCATAAAGACTGCTGGAAATTTATTATTCTTTTAGATTTTTTAAAGTTATTTCTGTAGTTGGTATTTACAAATCTCCTTACAAAAATTAATCGTATTTAATATTTCTAGATACATAGGATTATTAATTGGATAATGGAAAAAGTGTAAATGATCACTTAATCAACTTCATATGAAGGGGTTAGCAGAAGTGGTGGGCAGAATAATGAAAACACCCATCTAAGGACAGTCAATATGATGATAGATAGCCGTGTGAGGGCAAGATACATAGACATGCCTTTGTGAAACTAACCTACATGGATCTGGCACCGTACGTCCTGCAGGAAACTCGACAATTCGAATGGTGGAATGTGAGTGCATGTAAATGTAGAAGTGTCATATATAGAAGATTAACCACGCATATCCAAGAATATACCAAGGATGCTAGATTTGGAAGAATTTATAGTTCTGATCCAATCTTACACTCTCTTTATTGCGGATGCATTTGGAACTTTGAAGAAACATCAATCCTCTGATGGACCATTAATACCACAGGCCCATCTTCAAGGAAGCACATTTAATAAAGTTTTCCCGGAGACATTTATCAACAGAAACTAAGGAGTCGCTTGAAATCTTTCCTCAGTATCTGCAAAGACCAGATTCTCTCCAAGATAAAAATCAAGAGTCACAACATCTTCACATAGAGCACTGAAGTCCAGAGTGTTCTGTAAATATTAGACGTAAATACCTGACGCTAAGCAGGACACAACAATTGCACTACCCAGGAAGTTCAGTGACCCACGAACCTTACTCCAGAGCAAGAGTAAGATCCATACAACAAAGGAACTCACACAGTTATGATCTCAGACGCAAATCAAGATAATATGATTCGTGGTGGAGGGACTGCACGTATACATCCCGACGTATCTGCCATTTGCGTTGAATTTTGGTAAGAACCAGTGATGCTATTACTGGAATACTCCATTTTGAAAAGGGGAGGAGTATCTAATAAATTGGCTCCTCAGTGTATAGCTCTCTCAAAATCTTCAAGAATCATGAAGTCCTTGGGGCAATTAAAGTTTCTATGAAAGTTATAAGTTTGCCAGTGTTGACTCGTGGAAGACTCTCCTTTCCACTGGTAGAGTTATCCACATGATTCGTTGGACGTTGTTTATTTAGAATTCTTTTGGACTGCTTAATGTAAATATAACTCGAGCGGTTTAGTGTCCGCCACAGACAGCAAAATGAAATTAGCGCCATAGAGGTGTAGTCATCAGAGAGAGAGAGAGAGAGAGAGAGAGAGAGAGAGAGAGAGAGAGAGAGAGAGAGAGAGAGATTGACTCCAGTGGAAATTATTCGTGGTTGACATCGTTGAGGAAGATAAAGTTTCTGTCACGAGTTGCTGCCCAAGTTTTCTTGTAGAGTGGTCTCATTTGGGCGATTTACATGGCCTCCACACTCACCTGAGTTTATCCTCTCCTTTTTTCCGTGCCAAGCACGTTCCTCATATGAATATCAGAATCTGTTGATCTTGTGACACGAAACAAGTTACAGATTGACAGGTTGTAGACAAAATTACATACATGTACATCTCATGGTATGTGCATCTTTATACGAGGAATCATCTAAGAAATTTTGCCTTATCCCTAGACAAAATTCTTATTTAATTTCCTACAGAGGAAACCCGGGAAGAAAATTTCAAATAATGATGCCCTAAACATTAATTTCAAACTATTTTTGTAAATTTAAAAACTGGTATAATGGGTCTAGCATTAATAAATACTACAAGCCCTTGATTCCAAAATAAAACGTAATTAATTCAAGTTGTCACTAGTCCTGTCAAATTATCTTGTTTCCAATAAATTTCTAATTGATTAACTAATATCATGTAAAAGTAATTGTTGTCTCTCTACTACACATTGCAAAGGGTACCCCAGATCGTAGTAGGCTGTCAACACTTTCGTAATGCAGTTTACTTACTTCTTCCTGTATTTTGATAATAATTGAAGTATAAGACATATTTCACGTTTCTGTTGGATAATAACATTTTTATTTAATAAAAAAATATCGCGACAGTTCTCGTTGTGATACCACAAACAATAAAAACTTTATAATCTCCCGGTTTAAATTAAATTCAATATTTAATTAAATTGAAGTCATATTTTAATCAACAGATGGCACCACCGGCACGAGCAGCACGTAGGGGTGGTGATGAAATTCACAGTAATGATTATCTCCTTAAACACTGGGGAAGTTTGGATATAATAAAGGAATTCTGAGAAAATAATGGAAAAGAAATGAGTCTCCAATGAGCATCGCTAAAAAGTTCTTATCCTGGAGCAGTGTGAATGGAAGGTTTCAATCTCTTAACAGCTCACACCAGAGACGTCCGTTTTCATTTGCAGAGAAATCGGTCCTGAAGCGAATCTCAGTTGGCAAAAAAGCGTAATCCTCAGATGGCTTAAAGTCCATTCCGTCCCGAAATCAGGTACTTTATCATTGATGTCAGAGGGAATAAACGTTTGTAACGGGCTATCTGCTAAAAAAAGAAAGAGTTGGGCCCAGATCTGGCGCTGCTGTACTCACTTGGGTTTCTATTAAAACCGAGAAGGGAGATTAGGGGAACAACACCATCCTAGCCAAGGACATACTTTATTTGTGGCCAACGTACAACGCTTTCTTCGAGACTACCCCGATAATTATCTTTGCCCAGAAGCGAAAATGTTTCCTGGGAGAGTATTCATTGAAAGAAGGAGATTCAAAGCTTTCATTAATTGTGAGGCAGGTCTGTTAAAGTAAAAAAAAAAAAAGCCATTTTTTTCTCTCTCCCTTGGTGTGTTCTAACTGTTAGATAGATAAACTAAATGAAGTTTTTGTTTCTTGTGGTTGGGAGCGTTAGAGGAGGTAATAAAGTAGGATATTTAGAGGCGAATGTGCGGAATTTTTCCGAAATGAAATCTACTGCGTAGGTTTCATTCATCTGCCGTTTTCCCATCTGAAGAGAATCAGGGCTGAGTGTTCCTTATCGTAATAGTGTGCGACCACATTCGGTTTTTCAAATTAAATTACACCACTGGAAAACATATCCCGGGGTTTTCTAGCGGTACTGATCTTTCTAGAGTGATTCACCGAGGGAAGTGAGCTCCTTCCATCCCACAACGATATTATTGGAAATATGAAGCAATCTTTTCGCTACTTCTCCAAGCAGAAAAATTCTAGATTGCATCTCACGATTCACATTCCGAAGATTCTGTTGCAAATGGCTTTTCTGCTGCTTATGTTTCCCCAACGTTTCTTCCCCCACTTCATATCCCTGTTAATTAAAAAAACGCAGTTTTAATTAATTAAAATAATAATCACATTGGAGAATTCACCATTTAGATTTATATTAATTTAATCATTAGACAATACAATCAAGCTATATAAATATACAAATACTGCAGTTATTGGGCTTACAGAACTAGTTCATGAAGGTGTAAGTAGAAGGAGGTCTTTATTTCCAGTCCAAGGGTCTTTTTTCTCTTCAATCTCATCGAAACTATCCATGAAAACAATTTATTTTCCACTTCCAGTAAAAGGAAGCTATTTGATGCAGTATAGCCACCCCAGTTCGGCTGCGGTTACCTGTCACAATATATTCGTGTTACTTTAGCCTGGTCTCTCCTAAGGGACCCGTGAGGGAAGCAGTGCATGTCTCCTATGCCACACCGCAATGTCTACTGCTATGGCTTAAACTCTATTTCTTCTTAGCGTGTGGGCGCATCGGTACTTCAAATGTGACAGTCAACTTCAGTTTAAAAATACTTCTTCTCTAAGGAATGCCTACTGTTTGCGTCTTCAAAAGACGAAATAAGTTTGGTCGAGAACGAACTTAATCGAATGAGGTCTAAACCCTGGACAAATCTTCAGTTTATAAAGAAAACCGACGAATACACTTTCTCCCTGCCATACATCGCTCTCCGCATCAGTTCCTGACTCACTCGTGTGTCTATTAATATTTGCTCTTAAGAAATGTGAATGTGTGTATATAAAAATCGGAGAATAGATGTATAAGATTCTCTTCACTGTATGGGAAATGCATCATTCAAAGTTTCATATCTTCAGGTAAAAATAAATAAATAATACATGTCAGGTTGTTCAAACACCTCCATGTCATGTTATATGAAAAACAAAAACGTATATGAATATCAAAAATAATTGAATCAGATGCAAAAATATCGTTGATCTTTTTCATCCCACATAACGGTGCGAAATGGACCACTTCCATTTTATTAGATACACATGCCTAAGAGCAAGCAGGTCCTTCTTTAATTGAGAGAACAGTCTGGATTCTTCGTGGCAGGGACTCAACTAGGAATCGACAGTTTGTCACAGAGATGTCTGTCCGCCTTGACTTCAAATAGCTCGTTCCATTTCATCCCACAGGTGATATTAGATCTGGTGACTGGGGAAACTATCCAAGTAGTCTGAATTCACTCTCATGTTCCTGAAACCAGTTCTGCATATGTCACTTTGTGACATGCATTATCTTATTAGAAGAATCCATTAACAGATCTACAGCAAAAAAGGGATGCGCCTGGTCAGAAACACTTCTAGGTTACTTGTGGTATCCGTCCTCCTTGACAATATGGTTTCATCACTTTTCACTCGTTTGGAGAGGTCAGAATTCAATAGTCATGCGAACAAGTTATGGAATGTTTGGTCCTTTTCAATCGTGGCCATATTTACCAATCTCAGACAGAGGGAATGGGACTTTTCCCTAAACCTTCACTATATCGGCCATGAACAGAGTTACGCCTGGGGACCTTTAAAATATCATGATGGTAAAACTCCTTTGGACGCCTAGTGGAATCCACGCCACAAAGCGTATGGGCTGCACTTCGGGCAAAATTTGAGCCTAATACATATTGAATAAAGATTTTTAATTTTTTGGCCCGTGAGTAGTTTTATAGCTTTAATAGCATTTATAGCTTAGGTGATCAACTTATTCCCATCTTCTCTTGACCGTCATCGGAGGATATTCTGCAACTCAATCTTGAAAAGAAGTCTCAGCAAGTTCCCCGTTTCCTTCATTAAGACATTTTCCAGTAGGATGGTCAATGATAAATCCACTCAGTCACACACATTGTCGTAACCTACTGAACAACATCTTTCATCAATATTAAGATATTCATTTGCTGTCTGAAGGAATTTTTCTTAGCTTAGTCGTAGACAGGCAGAGTATATTATCTGTGGCTTAGCACAAACAGTAGTCTCTGCAAGAGTTTCAATTATAAGAATATTTATCTTTATCAGAGCTATTACGTTGAACTCCTTTGAAAGGTACCGAGGCAACATTAAAAGTCCTACGTGGATTGATAGGCACATCTGGTGAGACCCATGTGCAGAAACATTTCCCTTTATAACTTTTGCATATGAAATTTTACGTATTGAATAGAGTTCTCATGACTGCCCATCTTGATGTCCTCCAGATTCAAAAGGTATTCGTCCATGCAGAAACTGTTTATTATTTAACAAATAGCTGAACAGAATATTTTAAGATTTATTCTCCTTGACATTCGCATTTCTAATTTTTGGTAATTCTATTTGCATACACTATGAACAGAGAGAGAGAAAGAGAGAGAGAGAGAGACTTACGTGGCTTTGTCATATTTATGTACATGCATTACGTTTTGGGAGCAGCTCTTTTCTATCCCATCTCTTTCTTACAATAACACATTTAATCTGTTCTCATGCATAAAATATTCTACCTTATCTAAGTTCACGTTCGAAACTTTTTTTGCTCGCATATTTTTTTGAATTTTTTGTTAAAAAACATTACATATTTGAAAACAGAGAGCATTTTTTAAAGAAAAATCTATTTTTCAAAACGTTAATCATTATTTCAAACAATTTAAATACAAATACTCCAATTCAGTTTCGAGATCAATTTAAAACAATACAGATTTCCAATCTGGCGCCATCTATCGGCAACTGAGAGAAATGTTCTAAAGAGTGAGCATCATTGATTGATGGCTGTTAATTGTAAGTTTTTTTACAGATTTTCTGGCTGGCTTACGTTTACATTTGTACAAACCAAATGGAAGAGGAAAAATCAGTTTTTTCCAGAGAGAGTACAAAATACAGTAAGTAAGAAGTAATTAATTGAGCAGCAGAAATAAATTGGAAGAGATACAAACATTCTCTTGAGTTTCCATAGCGACCCAGTGTGCGATCATTAATCCTAGCACGCTGAGAAAGCAGATGCGAACGACAAACTGGCACACAGAACTCGTCTTGGAAGTATAGCTAAGCGAATCCTTTAGTTAAGAGTTGTTCGGGAGTACGTTACATATCTTATTCGGTCGACTTATCAAAGACAGAGCTTCGTTGTGTGTGTGGGGAGGGGGGGTGTTTGGATTGTGCCCGGAGGTAAACTTTCTACTGTGACTAGGACGCCACCCATTTCTCGAAAAGCTATCGATTGGTCCGATGTTCTTATCTGGAATTGTTTCCAGGCCACTAAGAATGAGTTATTTGGCTACAGAACAGCAAGCACTTTTCAACCATACTCAACTAGCAGAGCGGATTCATTCACTTGTCCCATAAATTCAGTCTTAAACATGCGACCTTTCATTTTCGTTTCTTCAACGAATTCCTCTTTTGAAGTGCGGACTCACTTTGGTTTGCGATTGGGCCACGTTATTGTCAGCGGTGGAAGAGAAATCGTGGAAAGAGAGCGAAGTTGGGTTTGGAGAAAGAGAAAAATAAGGATGGATGGAGAGAGAGGATGCGGAGAATGAAGGAAGAAGAGAGGGAAGGATGTGAGTAGGAACGAGAAAGAAATATGAGAATTAAAAGCAAAATGACTACTAATTAAATGAAACAAAAATATAAAATGAGCAGAAATAACAGACAGACAGATAGTCATTTTATTAAATAGCAAATATTTTTAAGAATATAAAATATCTTTACATTCTACATCCAGTGGACAAAAATTAGAAACAATCTGTTCAGATAGTAGCGCCATGTTTTGTCCGTACATGTCTGAGTGTGGTTTCCACTAGGTGGCTAAGAGAGTCCAGCTCCAGGTCTGATCATTCTTTAATCGAATTCTTTGTCAATTGCTGTACTTTGTGGTCGGTTGAAAACTGAGAAGCAGAACTGTCCTCTCCAACATACATACCCCAGAGGTACGCAGTTGGATTCAGATCTGGAGAATTATTGGATTCAGATCTGGATGTTGGAAATTTTGGCAATGTTCCTCGAACAATACAAATACAATTCCTTGCATGGTGGACAGTTGCGTTGTCATCTTGAAAGAATCGATCGCAATCCGGGTAAAAATAAAACATTGCAGGATGTAGTCAGTTTCCAATATGGCAGAAAGATAGTCATCGGTGGTGACTGGACCTTCTAACGGTATGAATGGTTTGAGCCTCAGATCTGTTAGATTTGTGGTGTTGGAATTCGAGTAGGATTCTACTTTGCTTTTTTCCTTTGATTTTCCTTTTGTAGACTTCACATGAGATCTTGTACTGGGCAGAATCCTACAACCACGCACACATCCAGGAGGTGTGTGGTGGTTGTAGATGAGCCTTGCAACATCCAAAGCATATTTTTATCATTTCGCAATGTTTGTTTCAGAGTTCTTCGGATGGCGCAGAATAGGCATAGGCTTGAAGCAACCAACCTTGTGTAGAACTACTGGATTTAGGAGGATGTACCACAGAATCCACTGGATGTCAGCATCGGATTTGGAACTTTTTTTACTAGACGGAAGGTTGCCCAGGAACTATGAGGGTGGCTCTTGGTGCATCGAGACGTGAGTAGGGACAGCTTTTCAAAGATATGATGGAAGAATCGTGCCTACGCGGCTCAACATAATCAGTTGATATATTTTTCTGTAATGCACTGGCAACAGAGGTTTTGCGGCTTCCAGTGATTTGAATACGAAGATTGGTGCGGGTGATGATCTAATAATATGTTCAATCCCTTTTGCTTGTTATAATATCTACAAGGGACTGGGCGATGGCTGATTTCAGAAGTTAGTGTTTTGACAGTGCATTCTCGGATTTCTGAGTGTTTCCATCTCACGTGTGGTATCAGGAATCGCCAGTGGTCTTATATCTGTTCAGTTCCAGGTAGGAACAGTGAGATGGGATCAATTGCAAGATACAATAGTTTTTTGTTATGAAATAGAGGCTCTGAGAGTACAACAAGAATTTATGGTCCGTTAAACGTGCCATGAAGTGATACCCATTCTTAGGACAATGGATAGCACTCCGGTGGCTGTTACAAGAGGGTTATTCGTGGTGGCAGAGTATCATCTGTAGTGTCTTTAGAAGGCATCTAGGAGAGATCATTGATCATCTTTGTGCTCTCAGATGCTACAGAACCAGATTCTTTATTCCTTGATCTTATATTTTTTTCTTTTAGTGACTATGCATTGACTTTATATTAATGTGTGTCCTTGTTTAATAGACACGGCAATTTTTATATTATTATAAGTTGGAAATAAGGAGAAGGCTAAAACCCAGTTAACGTGCATATTAATGTATGTACATTAAGAAAATGATAACCGTAATAAATGAAATAAATTTGCATATGAAAAGAGACACCGAATAATAGAGGCTTCCAATAAGAGAAACAACACGCACTCTATTCATTAACCGCATTCTACATTCATCACTGCTTGCATTTGTTTCCAGGCGACCTCCCTTTAGACTTCAGAAGTTAAAAACATTGCATTCTAAGTCGAGGGAGATGAATTACATCTTCAAGACCGATTAAAACACCCTCGAGGCAGGATTTAGCTGTGCCTTCGGTTATTGTAATTATCACACGTTCCATCAAGCCCTTGTAAACAATGTTTTGTATTTACTGAGAATGCTCTCATCAACCTTAAGTTGTTGCCAGGAACATATATTATCCAACCCTCTCTTTAGGTCCATTACGAAGCACCCTTGAAATTCTCAATCACAAGGGATTGTTTCGCGTGTCACCCAGGACGCAATCCGAACTCTGTGTAATGATGTTGAGGGTATTTTTGCTCCATAAAACAAAGCGCACGAACCCCATTAGTCGCATTATACTACATTAATCACCCCACCCCCTTCTAACTCCATGCATGGATTGCGCGAAGCATTGCATTCTCCTCTCGATCTTTCTCATTTGCTCTCATTGCATTAAGATGTTATCAGAGATTTCTCAATGTCGTGCACTGAGAGGGTATTCGATAAGTATTCCACTTGCACACTTTTTTTTTTAAGTTCTCATTTTGTTTGACGATAAATTTTCATCAAAATGTCAGCGTGGGTTCTTTCATTAAAGTGCAAATTAACTATGGCAATCTTTGAACACACTTTCCAAAAATATTCTGATAAAGCATTTTATCCACAGAACACGCTGCATATCTAATAACACCTAAATAAATTGCAAATGTACACTACATTCAAAAAAGTATGGTTCCAATAAGGCAGTTTCTATATTATGTAGTCACCCTCAAAACAATTCCCCAAGGGACCAGTTAAACATAAACTTTGATGGTATTTGGTTCTGCTGTCACATTCTTTTAAATGTCATAACAAATCGGTCCTTTCAATCGCAGTTTCAATTAGGGATCCAGAAAACAGTCTGTTGGAGCCCAGTCAGAGGAATATGGAGGGTGGTTGAGCACCTCAACCTGCTCGTGAGCCAGAAAAGTCTTCACTGTGCTCTCTGTGTGGATTGGCGCATTGTACTCGTACATTATATGTTTGATGATGCTTAAAGAGCCATCAGATGGCGCTTTAAGCATTATCAAACATATAGTCCTTTACATTGTACCTCAAATTACACACGTGATGTCAGAAAAATTGTCCCATCCCAAAAGAGTGCTCTTACCCATACCGTTTAAGTTGTTGGACAGTTTCTCTGCAGTGTCATGCTTTTTTTTCCCCTAGAGGTCCCCTGATTTGTCTCCTACTGAGCATGTCTCTTACATAATGAGACGATTGTCTGCATTTGAAATAATTCTCACGAGTTCAGCAGATATTATTACTGCAGATTGAAGTTCAGTTCAACAGAAGTTGATCTGAAATTTTAACCAATAGTGATATAATGCTCTATTCTGATTTTTATTTCCACCTGGTGCCAGTGAAGCGAAAAAGAGCTCCTATATAATATTCTAATGTACAGGAGTATGTACACCGTAATTTATATTCGCTCCTTTGTCTCTATAGAGAGCGAGAGAAAGACTGCCATATGTGAGGAATGTACTGGTCTCTCATTACATATATCTGAGAGAGGAACGGTTGGTACTTTAAGGCTAAAACACATTTTCATTGCTCACTATAGACAACAGAGTAATTCTTGCTTCAGCCCAGGAGCTATCAAATATTGATCTATGCCTTTAAATTTTAGAAAAACCCTCCAGACTCTTGGATAGTGTCTGCGAAGACAAGGAATTATGACTTCTTCGTTTTTAATGTTGGCCATTTCCTGTCAAATGACACATCATATCTCTCCTGCCTACCAAGGATGCATCGGTTCACTTTTATGCTGCCGGCTACTTTCACTCATATCGAAGCATCTGTTAAAAATATCTCGAGCTCTGTTTTGTGTCTGGAAAAGTTACCTGAGCGAGCTCATCATTTTGAACGCCATCAAATTATTTTTCGTAGTGAAATATTACGAATAGATTTAGTATTCGAACATTTTTCCTCGTAGATGAAGCTTGTTTGTGAGCCATTGTAAATTTTAGACAACGAGTTTGTTGTCCCCTCATTAAATGTTGAAATAAATTTGATACTAGACGTATTTTTCCTTTAAAAAGTCTTTTATAAACACAAGAAAACTGTATTCTTTTAAAATATCTTCATAATCGATTATTCGATAGCATATGTGATCAATTTTCCCGCATATTACGATCCTCGCAAATACATTTTGTAATTTTGTTTAGTGATAATGTCAGGGTAAATAAACTGTTATCAGTTTCCCTTTTAATGATCTTCAGAATTATCAGATTTTACCCTTAAAGATATTTTATGTGAATAAGGAAAATAAGTTTTTGAATAGCAAAGTTTTATCCTTTTGTACAGAGACCAGTCATTCATCCCCTTGTACAAACACATGTACAGAATTTTTTTTAAAGACCTAGATTTTCTCAGAGAAAAAGTTATTGAAAAAAACGTATTCATCTAATAAAAATTTTGTTATGTACGTGTACACGCTAGAATACGTTTTTGTACGTATACACGTTAGAATACGTTTTTGTACGTATACACGTTAGAATACGTTTTTGTACGTATACACGTTAGAATACGTTTTTGTACAGGCCTTTGTACGTGTTACAATCATAGAGGTTAGAAAAAGCACGCATGCGCAATTGTAATTGTCGTTATGGACCGTTCTGTTTGCGGTAAAATTACAAATTAAATATTTTATAGTAGAAAAGGTTTCTAAGTAAATTTAATAGTAATAAATACTTAATTCAGAAAAATAAAATTATCCTCATTATTAAACTTTATTTATGTAATACAAATATTGTTTATAAAAATAATTAATTAATTTTTAGTTCAGCAGGATTCTGTGTACAAAAAACAAACTTTTTATATAAGGGACACTGTGGACTTAAAATCCAATGCCACTGGTAAAATACAACCGGATAAAATAGCAGATATTCATCCTTTTGTACAGAGATCAGTCATTCCTGTACATGCATAAAATGTACAACATAGATAAGAGGAAATATGTACAGATTTTTTTTAGAGTTAAATTTTCTGAAAGAAAAAGTTATTGAATGCGCATTCATGTAATAAAAATTTCCTGTTTTGTACGTGTACATGTTAGTATTATAGTTAGTTAATTATAGTTAGTATTTATAGAATACAACTATTTTTAATATAACTAATTACTTAATTTTTAGCTCAGCAAACTTTTTATATGAGGGACACTATGGACTTAAAATCTGGTAAAATACAACCGGATAAAATAGCAAATATTCATCCTTTTGTACAGAGATCAGTCATTCCTGTACATGCGGTAAATGTACAACATCGATAAGAGGGAATATGTACAGATTTTTTTAGTTAAATTTTCTGAAAGAAAAAGTTATTGAATGCGTTTTCATGTAATAAAAATTTCCTGTTTTGTACGTGTACACATTAGTATTTATAGAATACAACTATTTTTTTATAAAAAATAATTACTCAATTTTTAGCTCAGCAAACTTTTTATATGAGGAACACTATGGACTTAAAATTCAATGCCACTGGTAAAATAAAATCGGATAAAATTGCAAATATTGATCCTTTTGTACAGAGGTCAGTCATTCATCTCCATGTACAAACATTAAATGTACACCTTCGAGAAGAGTGAATATGTACAGTAGAAATATTTTGAGAGCTAAATTTTCACAAAGAAAACGTTATTGAATACGTATTCAGTAAGAAGAATTTGTTTTGTACGTGTAACGTGTACATGTTAGTATACGTTTGTGCAGGATACATGTTAGAATATACTTTTGTACGTGTTAGCATCACAGAGTACAGAAAAAGCACGCATGCGCAATTGTAATTCTTACTGCTAAGTACTCTGGTTGTAGTAAAATTAGGATTTTAAATGTTTTAGAGAAGAAAAGGTTTCTAAATAAATTTAATGTTAATAAATATTAAATTAAGAAAAATAAATTTAACCTCATTATTAAAGTTTATTTATAGAATACAACTTTTATTTTATAAAAATAATTACTTACTTTTTAGATCAGCAGGATCCGGTGTACAAAAACAAACTTTTTATATGAGGGACACGATGTACTTAAAATCCAATGCCACTGGTAAAATACAACCGGCTAAAATAGCAGAAATCATCGTTGTGTACAAAGATTAGTCATTCATCTCCTTGTACGAACATTAAATGTACAATTTTCGAAAATAGTAAATATCTACAAAAGAATTTTTTTTAAATTAAGAACTAAATTTTCTCAAAGGAAAAGTTATTGAATGCGTTTTCATCCAACAAACATTTTCTGTTTTGTACGTGTACACCTTAGAAAATATTTTTGTGCTGTGCGTGTTACACGTTAGAATACGCTTTGTACATGTTAGATAATCAAAGGATGGGAAAAGCACGCATGTGCAATTGTAATTGTCATAGCAGACCATTCTGGTTGAGGTAAAGTTACAATTTTAAATATTTTAAAGAAGAAAAGGTCTCTAAATAAATTTGATTTTAATAATTATTAAATTAAGAAAAAATTAAAATTAAATTTTATTTATAGAATACAAATTTTTTTATAAAAATAATTACTTCATTTTTAGACCAGTGAACTTTTTATATGAGGACACTATGGACTTAAAATCCAATGCCAGTGGTAAAATACAACCGGCAGATATTGATCCTTTTGTACAGATTACTCATTCATCTCCTTGTACAAACATCAAACGTACAACTTAGATAAGAGTGAATATGTAAAAAAGAAATATTTTTTGAAAGAGTTATTGAATGTGTATTCAGTAGGAATTATTTTGTACGTGTACGCGTTAGAATACACCTTGTACATGTTATCATAGAGTAAGACCACGCATGCGCAGTTGTAATTACGCATGCAGGATTTAAAATATTTGAGAGAAAAACAGGTGCTTGAATAAATTTAATATTAATAAATATTAAATTAAGAAAAATAAAATTTTCCTCTAATTAAATTTTAATTTATAGAATAAAATATTTTTTTATAAAAATAATTATTAATTTTTAGCTAAGCTGGATCCTGTGTATATAAGCTAACTTTTTAAATGAGGACACTATGGGCTTAAAATCCAATGGACTTAAAATCCAAAATACAACCGGATTTTCATAAATTCTCCCAGTGATGTATAAACTTAAAAAAAAGCTTCAAACTATGCAAAATTTAGCAGAGAATTTTCAAGTTAATCCTGTGGATGTACACTTTGTTTCATGTGTGACTATGAACTCCCTAATGTTTCTTCCAGATTATAAATCCCTGACATCACAAAGAACACGCCTAACTTTTTCTTGTTTTTGTTCCTGAAGATATCCTTTTCGATAGCACTAGTTTACAGTAATCTGGTTTGGAGAACTCCAAGCTCAGTTTTCAATTTTAAAAACCCCACAAAGCAGAATAAAAATCGAAATTCGTTATTTAGAGTGCAGAAAGGCGGTACAAATTGTATTATCTGTTTGGTGAGTGAATCAAACACACCCTGTGTGGCATTTTTTTTTTTTTTGTGCATAGTATTCCAGTATACGCATTTCTTGTAAGGAGACAATTACCCTGTGTGTTGGGTCCCTGAAGGTGCGACGCAATCAGAAATGTCACGACACTATCGCAAAACGACAAACAAGACTTTGCGTTTTCCAAGAACGCCAACAGTGCCCCAGGATGCAGGCAATTCCAGTTCGCTACAAAAGACAAAAGAGCGAAAAAACAAGTGGAAAAAGCGAATTTGTGGGTATCGCATAAGAGCAAATTCCGTGTTTATCATTTTTACTGTAACAAAAGTGAAAAAAATATATATCTAAGCATCTTATTGGTATACTTCAGCACTTAGGGTTTATTTAAAGAAAAGGTTGTTATGGACCTTCTTAAGTTCAAGAAAAAGGAAATAATTTTTTTCTTTTTCATGAAAAGGTATATTTTCAAAAACGTGTCTTCATAATTTAGATAATGTATTCCATTTTTAAACTATACCCGTGCTAACATTTATTTTATTGGTGTTTGTCAGCAAGATGGATGATTAGGACATAACTTGGGCCTTTCCTATGGCCCTCGTGGGTAGCACAGTTGGTAGAATCGCCGTCCTCTCCACAACGGGTGGAAAAGACCCGAGTTCGAGTCCCGTAGATGATGTGGGGAATGTTTATGGACCTTTTTCATAACGTGGCTGAGTTAGTCACTCTCAGGCAAAGGTGGGATGGCTTAGCAACAACATCACAAATCTGCAGATTAACTAACTGGTAAAATTAAAAGTATGCCTTTGCTATTCTTATGGTGCGGTGAAACTGGTCAATCACATTGACTATTATTTCACCGTGACAAAAATATCAGGGACATCCAAAAAAAGCAAGCAGAGCATCAAATATCGTAACATATCATCTGCAATAAGGTCTGTTCGGTGTTATGAAGACCTGCCAATAAAAGGTCATCCAGAATCAATGGCTAAAGGAAGCAGTGAAGAATACAGCGAGGATTCTTTTGTTGTTAACTTTGAAAACTTAAACAGATTTGTACTACAAATAAGAAAATTATAAAGCACCTTAATTGAACAAGAAGAGGTTGGTTGTTATAGGGTTAGCATTAGCATTAGTAGAGGCATATGATGCAAGAAAGCAAATCGGTCTAACCTGAAACCGACATCAGCCAAAAAAACCCTTCCTATTTCACCCATCCATTCACTCCAAAAGTTTGTCCACTTCTTCCTGGAATTTATTTATGCTATCAACTTCCACCAAGACAGATGGAAGTTTGTTCCAGGAATCAACTACTCGCTGGCTAAAGGCAAAATTACACACATCTATTCAACAACTGTCCTCAATTTCAGTTTATGTCCTTTTAAGTTTGTAATTCTGAGTAAGAGGAAATATCCCTTCAGCATTGAGCATGCCCAAACCATTCAAGGCCTTATACACCTCGATCAGATCACCTCGCGGGTGCCTAGTCTTCAGACACTGCAACTTGAGAACTTAAGCCTTTCTTGGCAAGAGGACCCCTTCGTTCCTCTCACCAATCTTGTTGCCCTTCTCTGTACTCGTTCCAGCAGCTCTACATCCTGCCTAAAATGAGGCATCCAGACCTGTGCGCAGTACCCATTGCCTTATACAAAGGGATAATCACCTCCTTTTTCGTGCTAGCAAAATTCCTGTATATCATTGACAAAACCCCATAACCTGCTCTTGCAGCCTGTCTGCATTGCTCAGAGAACTTCATATCTGACTGCACAATTACCCCCAGGTCCTTTTCATTCTCCACCTCCCTCAGTGTAGTACCACACAGTTGTTATGTTTCTCTGCGGTTACTTCTTCCCATATGCAGTACTTTGCATTTGTCAATGTTTATACTTCAGTTGCCACTTCTCAGCTCACCTGCCCAACTTTTCTAGATCCTGTTGCAGTAGCATACTGTCATTAGTGTCATTAACAACCCTGCCAACCTTTGTATCATCTGCAAACTTTGATATTTAGCTTGATATACCTTCATCAAAATCATTGATAAATATGCAAAACAACAATGGGCCCAACACCGAACCCTGGGGGACACCACTAATAACATTATTCCACGAAGAGCAGTGTCCATTGATTACCACTCTGATTTTTTCAGGCCATACGCAGTTTACATATTGTAAATTGAGTGTGCTCTGTGTGTCGATTTGCTATTTGTCGGATGAAAAACCCGAGTTTCCGGGAGAAAAACAATGCTACCCTCATCTGAGACATAACGACAGGATTCGAGCCACCCCATCGGGGGGACGATGATTATACCAACTGTGCTACCCATGAAAGCGGTGTCAAGTTCGCTGGGATATGCCATGATGGGAGATTACTGCTGGATTTTTAATAGGGAAGGCAAAATGGATTACAAGAAAAACTTTCCTAAATAATAGCATTTTAATATTCTATTAATTTCATATTCGTTTCACTAAAATTAATTCAATATTTATATTATACTCCGACGATATATATTTTAAAATTTTTTATATCTATTATTCGAAACACCTTGATCGAAAAAAATGATGTACTTCTAGAGCTGCATTTCTTTGGTGGATATTTCGGTGCAAATTAAGGGATGTTTTTCCCTGTCTGTATGAATCTTGTCGATCATGTTACGATCAGATCATTCACCTTAGTGGAACATGCTTTTTTTCTTTGGACAAAATACAAGCAATCATTAATAAATCACTATCTACAGTCTAACAACAAATCCAAGCGTGGAACTTATTTTTGTCCAGCGCATCTTAGACGAACGTTAATTCTGGGTATAGAATGACAAAAACCAGCTGATGATACCAATGATGCCAAATCTCACACTAGCGAAGGATGCAGGCTCGTTATCCTCTCTCATACAAGATGATGGATGAAACAAAACATACTTCGGCAATTTTTTTGTTTTCTATGAAACAAGAAAACATCATTAACTGCATCTTACGCCTATGGGTTTGATACATCGTAAATTTCTAAGTGTTTTCCAGTAAGTCTGGCAAGTTGAAAATACTCAAAAGTGTAGATTAAAAGATACTTAACACATCTTTTATGATGGGTGCGCTTTTTTTTTTTTTTTTTTTTCGGGCACCGACATAGTAAGTGATTTTGCACAGATCCACAAAACTCGTTTTTGTCAAGAGAGACTATTAAAATTACAAAAGAGCAGACTAAACAAAGTTTGTTTCGATAAGAAGAATTTTTTCTTCTTCTTTTTTTTTCAAAAGAATTTTTTGATCTTTGAAATTTCGCTAAGTAAAAGTTAGTTTTATTTATTCTTTAAAGAAAAGAAATTATTCTCTTAAATTTTGGTTTAAACTTGCTGGATAACATTTATAAGAGATTCGTTTTTTAATCTTTTAACTTATAACTGCAGAGAGAGAGAGAGAGAGAGAGAGAGAGAGAGAGAGAGAGAGAGAGAGAGAGAGAGAGAGAGAGAGAGAGAGAGAGAGCGATTGACAGAAAATTAAAGAGGGAGAGAAAGACAGAGAGACAGACAGGATACAGAAATACACAGAAAAGAATCATATAAAAATAGACAGAACAGAAAAGAATATAGAAGTGGACAGAACATCAGACAGTACAGAATGTACAAATAGAGAGAGAAAATTAGAGAGAAAAAGAATAAGAAATAGTCAGAAAAGGAGTGAAAAAAGTATAGTGAAAATTAATACAGAAATAGAAAGGAAAATTAGAGAGAAAAGTGGAATAGAATGGGACCCACACAGTACAAATAATAATTAGAGAATGAGAGAGAGAGAGAGAGAGAGAGAGAGAGAGAGAGAGAGAGAGAGAGAGAGAGAGAGAGAGAATATAGAATTATATAGAAAGAAAATATAGAAATAGCCAGAAAAAAAGAATACAGAAATAGACAAAATATCAGCAATAAAAAGATTATAGAAATAGAGAAAAATAATATAGAAATAGACAAAATCACGCAATAAAGAATGCAGAAATAGAGAGGGAAAATCGGAGAGAATATGAGAGAGAGAGAGAGAGAGAGAGAGAGAGAGAGAGAGAGAGAGAGAGAGAGAAGCAAAGATGGGCAGAAATTCAGGAAGAAAAATGTATAAATTATGGGGGAAAAGAAAAGAGAAAAAAATAAGACATAACATCAGAGAGAAAATTAGAGATGAAAGAATACAGAAATTATGGAGAAATATAGAATATAGAAAATAGAATAGAGAATAGAAATAGAGAATAGAAAAATAAAATAGAAATAAAGAATAAAAAAAGAGAATAGAATAGAAATAGAGAATAGAGAATAGAAATAAAGAATACTAATAGTGAATAGAAAAAGAGAATTCTAATATAGAATAGAAATAGCGAATAGAAAAAGAGAATAGAAATAGAGAATAGAGAAAGGGAAGACAATAGAAATAGAGAATAGAGAAAGAAAAGAGAATAGAAAATGAGAATACTAATAGAGAACAGAGAACGAGAATAGAATAGAAAAAGGGAATAGGCAGAATGCGCTGGTCCCACAGGAACTAGTAGTTGTTGGTGACTCTATTGTTAGGGAAACGGGGAACATACTTTGTAAAAAGGATAGGTGGAATAGGACCAGGGTATGTCTGCCAGGGGCAAAGGTTGATGATGTTGTAGAGCGGATATCATCTTTTAAGGGCACAAAAGGTGATATAGTTGTACACGTTGGCACTAATAATATTAAGAGTAGGAGACCGGCAGAATTACTTAACAAGTACAGGTCACTGTTGAACAAAAGCCGAGAATTAGGGTTGAATTTGAAAGTGTCTGCAATTCTGCCCAGACACGATAGGAGGGAGTATATGATGAGAGCCTTGTCGATCAATTCGGCCCTGGAGGGATTGTGCAAGGCTCAAGGGGTAGAATTTTTTTCAGCCTGGACTGTACTTGTTAACAGGAGAGATTGCTTCTACAGGGATGGGATACACTTAAATAGAAAGGGTGCAAGAATTTTTGCTGATGCTGTCGAGGCAGTGTTAGGTGGGCCGGAAAACTGCTAGTTGGGGGGGGGATACAAGGACTAATAGATTAACAGTAGCCAGTGGCAGAGGTGGAAGTGATTCTTGCACTGCTTCTATTGAAATGAGCAGAAGTCTGAAAAACAAGATGCAGGATATTTCAGAGACTGCTGGTAGTCATTGCGGTACAAGTAAACACATGGGTTGTGTTAGGGTAGCTAAGAATAGAAACAGGTGCATGTATACCTGCGTGTACACCAATGCTAGGAGTTTGGTAAATAAATTTGATGAATTTGAGGTATTGCTCAAAACATCAAAGGCAGATATTGTTGGGATATCAGAGACGTGGTGTCACACAGATATAAGTAATGCTGAACTGGAATTTGGGGAATACAATGTATATAGAAAGGATAGACAGGACAGGAGGGGAGGAGGGGTTATGCTATTAATTAAGAAACACATAAAGTCCAAGGAAGTGAAGCCAGTCGACATCGATGGACAGGGCAGTGCCGAGTCAGTTTGGTGTGACATAAGCATAGGGAAATCAAAATTGAGAGTAGGAGTGTGCTATAGGCCTAATGACTCTGATGAGTATAATAAGATATTGTACAGGGAAATAGAGTGGGCCAGTAAATCAGAGAGTCTTATAATGGGGGACTTTAATTTCCCAGATATTGACTGGAATTTGTGGGTTGGTCACTCGCACACTAGCAAGGCTTTTGTGGATTTATTGGATGATTGTTTTCTACATCAGCATGTTCGTGAGGCAACAAGAGGGAGCAATACTCTTGATCTGATTATCAGTAGTGATTCTTCATGCATTAAGAACCTGCAGATAAATGAACCACTAGGTGGCAGTGATCACAGTGTGTTGAAGTGGGATTTACTCAAGGAGGTAACTACCATCAGAGGTAAAGGGAAGGGTTTTTGTTTTCGTAAAGGCGACTATGATGGTCTGAGACAGTATTTAAATTCTATACAGTGGGACCAACTGATGATGTTACCAACAGCAAACTCAAAATGGGAAGCATTCAAGGAACTAATCTTGGAGGCTATCAGGCTTTACATACCAACTAAGAAATTTTGTTCAAGGTTTAGGCCTAAATGGTTGTCAGATGAACTAATGAGACATGTGGCAGAGAAGAAAAATGCATGGGATACATACAAATTAATGGGTGACATGGAAGCCTATGATAGATATAAGTGGTCTGTAACCAAGTCACAAAGGAGATTAGGCAGGCAAAGGCAGACTATGAAAAATCCTTGGCAAAGGATGCAAAGAAAAACAGAAAAGAGTTCTTTACATACTTGAATTCGAAAAGGAAAGGGATGAATCAGATTGGTCCACTGGATATTGATGGTTCAACAGTTGAGGATCCTGCTCAGGTGGCTAACAATCTAAACGAGTATTTTGCATCTACATTCACGCATGAGGAGTTATTCAGGAAGGAGAATGATGTAGGTAAAGTAAACATTGGCAGTGAGCTGGATGATTTTGTAATAACTGAGAGGAAAGTGGAGGAGAGATTGTTGAGGATAAACATAAAAAAGGCACCTGGGGTGGATGGGATCTATCCAGTTATATTAAAGGAGGCAGCAAAGGAAGTATGCAAACCCCTAGCCATAATTATGAGAGCTTCTTTGGACTCAGGGGAGGTACCATAGACTGGAGAAGTGCAAATGTAACCCCAATTCACAAAGGAGGATCAAAGGCTGACACAAGTAATTATAGACCTGTGAGTTTAACTTCTGTTCCTGGAAAATTAATGGAGGCACTGGTTAAAGAAGCACTGCAGGATCATCTAGACAAGAATTCAGTTATAGCTCAGACGCAGCATGGTTTTGTTAAGGGCAGGTCTTGCCTGACCAATTTGATTGGATACTATGATGTAGTCACAAAAGAACTGGATGCAGGGAATAACTTTGATATTATATATTTGGATCTTAGAAAGGCTTTTGATACTGTTGCACATGGAAGACTGCTGCACAAATTGGAGCAGTGTGGCATTGGAGGCAAATTGCTGCTATGGATAAGAGGATGGTTGAGTGGCAGAAGACAGAGAGTGGTAATCAATGGACACTGCTCAATCTGGACTAATGTTATTAGTGGTGTTCCTCAAGGTTCAGTGTTGGGTCCGTTGTTGTTTTCGGTGTTTATGAATGATATTGATGATGGGATATCAAGTTTAATGTCTAAGTTTGCAGATGATACAAAGGTTGGCAGGGTCGTTAAGGACACTACTGACGCTATGCTGCTGCAACAGGATCTGGAAAGGTTGAACAGGTGGGCTGAGAGGTGGCAAATGAAGTTTAACATTGACAAATGTAAAGTACTACATATGGGAAACAGCAACCCCAGAGCAACGTATCAACTCTGCGGTACTACACTGACAGTGGTGGAGAATGAAAAGGACCTGGGGGTAATTGTGCAGGCAGATATGAAGTTCTCTGAGCAGTGCAGACGAGCTGCAAGAGTAGCTCATGGTGTCTTGTCAATGATATACAGGAATTTTTCTAGCAGGGATAAGGAGGTGATTATTCCCTTGTATAAGGCAATGGTAAGGCCACATCTTGAGTACTGTATACAGGTCTGGAGGCCTCATTTCAAGAAGGATGTAGAGCTGCTGGAACGGGTACAGAGAAGGGCAACAAGATTAGTGAATGGAACAAAGGGTTGCTCTTACGAAGAAAGGCTTAAGTTTTGCAAATTACAGAGTTTGGAGACTAGGCACCGGCGAGGTGATCTGATAGAGGTGTATAAGGCTTTGAATGGTTTGAGCATGCTCAATGCCAATGGGATTCTTCATCTTTCTCAGAATAATCACCTCAGAGGGCATAAATTCAAATTGAGGAAGGACGGATGTCGGATAGATGTGCGGAAATTTGCCTTTGGCCAGCGGGTGGTTGGTTGGTGGAACCGACTTCCATCACTTGTTGTTGAAGTTGATAGCCTAAACAAATTTAAAGCTCAACTGGACAGGTATTTCGAACGAACGGAGGGGTGAAATGGGAGTGGGGTTTTTTTTTTTTTTTGGCTGATGCTGAATAAGCTTGCTTTCTTGCATCATATGCCTCTGCTAATGCTAATGCTAATGCTAACTAGAGAAGAGAAAAAGAGAATAGAAATAGAGAATAAAAATAAATAATAAAAAAGAGAATACTAATAGAGAATATAAATAGAGAATAGAAAAAGACAATAGAAATAGAAATATAGAATAGAAAAAGAGAATAAAAGAGAGAATAGAAAAACAGAGAACAGAAATATAAAATAGAAAAACAGAGAACAGAAATATAAAATAGAAAAACAGAGAACAGAAATATAAAATAGAAACAGGGAGAATATAGAAAATCAGGGAGAAAGAAATGTAGAAATAGAGGGAAGATCAGAGAGAAAAATATACAGAACCGACAGAAAATCAGTGATGTGAGGAAATTAGAGCGAAATACTGTATAATATAGAAATATAAAGGAAAATTAGAGAGAAAGAGAAAGAGAAAGAAGGAATCCATAGTACAAACGATTAAAGAATGAGTGAGAGAAGAACTTGTCTTTTTCGTTCAATATGGTTTTTAAAGAACATTACATTGATGAATATTTAAAATTAAAACCCGTATACCAAGTGAGACGTCACAAGGAGTTGTTCAAGTATTGCACCATTTAAATAACAAGCAACTTTCCTATGGAGATGTCGACTTTTAGGACATTTTAAGATGCTTGAAACGTGGATAAATACCAATATAATTTTTTTTTAAATTTTTATGTCTAATATTACACTAAGTACAAAAAAGTAACATCTAATTTCAAAAGATGTTTGAATGTTTGGTCTCTGTTTGCGTGGTGGAGGCCACTATAAAACCTTCTTGTGGCAGAAATTGAGGCAGCAAATTCCCACGACGTTTGAATAAGTCTGTGGCTCAAGGAGCATCATAGATAAACGCTCCGCTGTGTTCTACCCGAATCACAAAACGGCCATTTATCTTGCTGGTCTGGTTGGAACCTAGGAAGGCACTGTCTGGGCGGAGATGATGGGATGGGGGGGGAGATAAAACCACCTCTTCCGCATCTGTTTTAAGCCAGAAAAATATGGCGAAACTGAAGAAGGCAGAGAGCAGTTGCTTGAACATCTTTAACTGTTCGTGTATATTGATGCAGTGGAGAGAAGTGGATACTGTTTCGAATAGTTGGAAAAGAAAACATTCTGAGCGAATGATACCAGTGTCTCCATCTAGCGAAAGGAAAAAGTATCTGAGTGGATCATTTCATCAGCGCCATCTATCGGTTGAAACCTGCTCTTAATTCTGAACTTGTATAATCCTTTTCTGGATGCCTCTATTTATGGCTAGTGGGAATTTATTATCATCTATCAAAGAATTTTTCAAGCGGGAAATTTGCATTGTATCCATGGAAACGGGTGGGTTGCACGCGTCATAGGAAGTGTCAATACGTAGATCTCTTATGGAGGATGTTGCTTTTTCTCTGTGCATATTTCTGGATCATAGTGATTCATTCATTCTTTGATCATCTTGGCCCTGTCTTAAGGAATGTTTGCTTTCTCTGCCAGTAATTGTAGTACTTGGTCTGACTAAACATCGTTGACGGCTACTCTAGGGAAGTGATGGAAGAGAAATGGGGTTGTCAGATCTTATCTACGTTATTACATTGCTACTCAATCCCCGGGGTGTCGTACGTGCATATGGATATCCGCTACAATCTGTTGTTTTTGACTTGATGGCAATCTTGTGATCGCAAAAGAAAAGTTTTTCATAAAAATCAATCAACTTTAAGATGACAAGGAAGTGATTGAATGCGTTATAAGACATCTTCATGCATGTAAGACAACCTGTGGAATTGATAGAAAGAAAATAATGTTATGCTTGAGTACTTAGAGGATAGAAGAATCTGGAAGTGATTTTTGGATACCTGTTTCATAACTGCGTACTGAAATTCACTCGTATAAAATTATTAAGCCTCATGGACAGGCTATATCTAGAGAGAGAGAGAGAGAGAGAGAGAGAGAGAGAGAGAGAGAGAGGATGATTGGAAGAAAGATGGTACTCCATTTAAAAGGTTTCTGGAAAACTTTTTCGAAAATGAGTGAATCATTTACTTTTACAAAGCATTTCTTTCTAATTGACGTCTTTCAGCAGCATTATTCTGCTGGACATCGGAAATTTGTTGAAAGCAATTCAAACAGCTATATTGCGTTTCTGTCTTTACCATTTTGCTGTTGCAGCGCGCATTTACACATCATCTCTGACACAATGTTTTGGCACTTGTTTTGCCTTCAAAAAAGCAGAAAACTGATGGTGTGGAATCTGGAGAAAATGATAAACACTCTGACTGTTATTTCCTTTTTAATTAAGTATGTGAAGTATATGCTGTTTAATCGAAATCGAGCTGTGTGTCGGTAGTGTCATGCACCAAAATCCAGTCCCCTTGAGCTAATTTCTGCGGGAATTTTCTTCTCATTCTATCGTTGAGACCGTTATATATAATACCCTATATATAACAAGAATTATTTGAAATTTTAATGGATTAAATGTGTCTAGACTGATATAGATCTGTCTGTCTAGACTCTAGACTAGACTGCCTGGTCTAGATGTGTCTGTCTAGATCTGTGGTATAGATATGTCTGTCTAGACTGTCTGGTCTAGACTCTCTGGTCTAGATCTGTCTGGTCTAGATCTGTCTAGACTGTCTGGTATAGATCTGTTTGTCTAGAGACTGGTCTAGACTGTCTGGTATAGATATGTCTGGTATGGATATGTTTGGTCTACACTGTCTTGTATAGATCTTATAGATCTGTATGTCGAGACTCTCTGGTCTAGAATGTCTTGTATAGATATGTCTGGTCTAGAATGTCTTGTATAGATATGTCTGGTCTACATATGTCTGAGCTAGATCGGGTCTAGACTGTCTGTCTACACTGTATGGACCAGTCTAGATCTGGTATAGACTGTTTAGTCTAGATATGTCTGGGCTAGATATGGTCTAGACTGCCTAGTCTAGATATGTCTGGTCTAGAGTGTCTGGTCTAGATATGTCTGGTCTAAATAGTCTGTCTGTCTAGAATCCGTTAATAATTTTTCACGAATACAGTTTTGTGCAAATAAGAAAACTGAAATATGTCTCTTCTTATCTAAGACCTCCTCCTTTTTGCGGCTTTAATCTGTATTGAGAAGTCTGATTAATTATCCAAAAAAAAAAAAAAACAACAACAAAAAAACACATCTAATTCACTTTCAAAATAAGGAAAGACTGTGTTGGTTATCCGCAAACAGGTTTTAAGGCGATATTTAAAATTTTTCCGAAACGATGTTTTATTAGGTTATTTGCAGTTCAAATATTAAATTATCATTATTAAATTAAAATATTATTAAATTAATCCGCATAAACATTAAACTCATCGTTATCCAAAGCTACCAGCCATACAGAATTCTTTATAGCCAACCGTGTTGTAAGTTTATAATCAGAAATCGTTACACTTCTTCAAAATGCTGATTATTCCCCCCTCCCTTTTTTTAACAAAAAATAAGATGATTTAAACTCATGATCAGCAATTCTAAGAGATACACTTGAATTAAATTCTACCATTTCTTGGTCATTCAAGCGTGAAATGTATTTTTGAAACGATTTAATATCAAAGACCACACCATTACAAAATTGTGGACTACTTTATTCGAGAGAGAGACAGAGAGAGAAAGTAAATATTCTTTCTTTCTCTTAAAAAGGGAGCTTAATGAGATCAAAGGCTATTCAAACCAGTGGAAACACTAAGAAAGGCACACACACACATACTTAAACAGAACAAACTTAATGATCAGTGGATGCTGGAATGATATCATCTAACTTCAGATATTTATCTTTCTTTCTCTTCTATTTCAAGAAGAGCGTATAAAAACATCTCTTTCAATTCCTAATTATTTACGGAAATTGTAGTCGTATTATTTGAGCAATTAATTAGAATTTTCTATTTTCTTTGGAGCTTTGTCGGGATTTAGCCTCTGGCTTTGAACTTTCTTTTTCTTAGAATATTTGAACTACTATCTTCAGTTACTAATTGAGTACTGCTTTGTGTTTTATACAAAGTCAGTATCAAAATACTGTTTCATCTTGTTTATCTGAAAGTAAGTTTTTACTATCCATCACTTATATTTGGACGGAATCTATTCAGTTTACGTTGAATAGATCCTTCAATTTATGCTGGATTTTTGTATCCATGAATAGATGGCTTCTACTTTTATCACAGTTTACGATGTGTGAGCAGAAAACTCATTAAAAAGTCGCCATGAATTAATGTCCTCTTATAAGATCTGCCTGAAGATATTGTCCATTGCATTTCATGCTACATTTAAAGTTTAGTATCATCCCAGCTAATTAGTATTATAATATCCCCGCTGGAGTAGTTAAGGCTATAGCAGGTTTGCCTCTTTGGAGTGTGTTAACAGTAATATTTATTTTCTTGAATAAACTCGGAACCAACGTAAATACAACGTTCCAACCTTTGCTTAATGCTTAGAACGTGGTTGTATTGCCTAGTGGAGAGGTAATGGATACGCACAAAATTCTCTCCATGGAACATTTAAGCTGAGAAAGGTTTTAAATAGCATTCCCTTAGTTTTCAAATAACGAATTACTCCAGCACAGGAAAAAAATGATAAACACTTGCAGAACTAAATCTTGAACCTAAATATGATCTCTTAAGAAATAATCTTTAAAAAGGTTAATTAGCAGATATATTAACATTTAAGAGATCACAGTAATTAAGCAACGTTATTTACGAAAATACCAGTGTCCATGAATTTGGTGAAGACAAAAGAATGAATTAAAACCAGAACGGTTATCTGAACTTCAAATTGTAGAATAGCTTATGGTCCACCCAAAATTAATCACTATTTTGTCGTAATTGGTCTTCGGTTTGTTGAACAGCTATCCCGTGGAGTGTCCAATTACGATATATAGTTTTCTGATATGGTGGACGTGTCGGGTTCTGGTGGATAAGTCCACGTCAATTGGTTATATGATAGTTTGATGTATCTCTGTATGATACACCGATCAGAATAAACCAAATCAGTGAAGTAAAAGGTTTAAGAAACAAAAGAAATTTTGTAGACTTAGAAAGGCGGAATTCAGAACTTCAGAAAAAAGAATAATTTGGGTGTCCTTCTACAGCAAGTAGAATCGGGCCATTTTGCGACCTACGAAGGAAAGAACAATCGTTCTCGCCAGTCCAGCTTAACTTGGACGCCCACCTTCGCCCAAGTGAATCAAAAAAAGGCCAAAAATACAGAAAAACTTCAAGACGTTTACAGACCTATAAATGAATTGATACCATAATGATAATTATGTCCAAGTATTTCCAAGAGTATAACACCATACACTAAATTAGTGTATACCTCTTGCATGTCTAAAAATAGCCTTTATCTACAGGAAAACTAATAACGTGTGCTGAATCCTTTGGTCTTTGTGGAGCCTGTAGTCTTCATGGAATGCTCTCTACCAGCTTGTTTGTAAATGTCCTCCGATATTTTCTGCCATTTGGCCATCAAAAGGGTGATCAGTTCAGCTCTGATTTTTTGAGCGGTCTCTCCTCACACTCACTAGATGATTTAATTGATCCCGGAGGTTCTCTGAAGGATTGAGGTCAGAACTTCGGACGGGTCATCCAAACTTTTCGACGCTCATGTCCTCAAACCTATCCGTCAGCGAGAATATGACATGGAGAGTTGTCCTGCTGATACAGGCATGGGTCTTCCCCGACATATGTCATAACGTAGGCAACGTATCATTGTCCAGGATGTTCAGAAGAACCTCAAAATTCATGGTTTTATCCAAAACAACCAGTATTCTCAGGCCTAAAAACTAAATCACATCTATTAACTGAGGGCTGTCCATATATTAATGGCAAGCAGCGTATATTAATGGTAGGGCACTTCTTCAAATTAGTCATAACCATGGCTGGATGAAAAATCGGATAAATCCGATAGCAGATATCTTGGACATTTTTCAGTGCGTACTCCAAGTGATGAGTGCGATTTTAATCTTCCAAAGATTTCCTTAGAAGATATTTAATCATTTGGAGTACATTTTCTTTGAACCAGTATCTTAAAATCATATCGAACTTCCTCCTTCCAGTTTCTGTTTGAATGCAAGGAAAAGAAATATGGAAATAGATTATAATTATCAAGTTATGTTTTTCTTTTTTCATATTCTTCTGAACATAAATTTACAGAGGAGTTGAACTCTGAAAATATAGGCTTAAAATTCTCTTTTAAAGAACAGATAAAAAAAAAAAACGAACTGGAAGAGCTATACTTAGATTTATTATAGCTGTCCTAAACATCTGTGTATATCACAGAAAGAGGTCTGAGAAAGAGAGGCTGGGTTGTACCAATAAAGGAAATGGAGGAATGAGTGATATTTTAAGAAAAAAATGCCACCCCTTTTGGGTATCAGAGACAGGGCACCATTTCGTATCATCAATCAATTTTTTCCCCTCTCTCTCTCTCTCTCTCTCTTTGACCATCGCAGAAAATGGAACACTTGAAAAATGATCCCCAAAGGGATTTTTCCCCTGACAAATATACTTATATATAGATATAAGGGGGAATTATAGATCCTCCAAATTGGTTTGATATATGTACATTACGCCCCAATACATGATGCATGGCCGATTCATTTGAATAAGTTGAATTGCCTCTTTGTAGATGGTACCTGAAGAGAGAAAAACATAGCATTTCTCGAAACGCCTTTGATGTATTGAAAATGAGTCAATGAAGGAATTATGAAGAAAAGAAATATTCGAAGTCTCAAGTTCTCTACGAATGAGAATTTCTGTCCAGGAGGCGCTGAATGCGTCATATGTGTACAAATATATATATTTATACCAAACCAAAACGTATTCTTTTTGTGCATCGTAGTTGGTTGCGAATTCGGGCTTTATTTCGTAGGATGACCGAGACGCATCCTATAGAGCATTAAGGACGTATTCCGCCGAGGGCAAAGGCTTATGCTTTTCGTAAGTTCCTAATGCATGGATGAGTTGTCACTCTTCTCTCGTTCTTTCTCTCCTTTGTTCTCCCAGGCACTTATACATTCTTCATTTCTTTCTATCGGCTCTTGTCATTTCTGCTTGATGGGAAAGCTATGTTATAAAAGGATCTGGCACTTCACCGTTCGTTCGATCGTAGAATTTTTAACAAACTCCGTGGTCTATCCTTCAATCTTTGTCGAGAATGCATTTCTTAATTATGCCTTGGCTCCATTCTTCGCATTCACGCTCTCTGTGTTCTGCCCCAATGGAGTTTTCCTTAGTAAGGTTTAGCGTCAACTGCTTTCTATTGATCGGCATAATTCCCCGTAGAGTTTGAACTCATATGTTTGTAAAGTGGCCCCAGGGATGCCGAAGTCCTCTAGTGACACAATGGATGAAAATGTAATAGCATCTGTTACATTTTCACTGCTCTTTTCCTCACCCCTCTCGTTTTACTCTTTCTCCTCTACCTACCCCTTTCGCAATGATAACAACGAAGATTTCAATCTATCGGAATTTTAATTTTTAACTAAATACCACGTGTAGCAACCAAACTTCCATCATCAATGATTCTGCAAGCAACTCAAGCATTTGTTCGATTCTTTTAAGGGTCAGTTATGACTATCGATATAATTTATTTTAAAACAGTTTTAGTTTAGGTCAGCGAGTTGAAATAAAGGTTTTGGTTTATATATTTTTCAGATTTACCTTCAGATAAATAGAACTACTCCAAAGAGTAAAAAATGTTATTTTTTTTATTTAATGGACCATAATTTTAAGTTTCGAAATTTATTTTAGACAATTTCTTAGTTGACTACCCCAGCTAAGAAAAAAAATTCTTTAAATCTTGTTCCAGTCAACCTTACAACCTCACTATACTGCCCGTATGCCCATTATCCATCAGTATTTATTTTTAACAGTAAAGTACAGTATGTTCCAAAATAAAGCATACCGAAATTTGAGGATGATTCAAATATATGAATGAGATTTCTTAATAAATTTGTAGTGACAATAAGTTATATTTCAGGATTTTTACAAAACCTCGTCATCAGACTATCAGCCCATAAATAAAAATTAATATCTTTAATTTTTAGATTATGTTATAAGATATGATGTGCGTTCAGGAACTTAGAAATTATACCAAGGTAAAACACAAGATAAAAACGGTAACCAGAATAACAAGATAAGATTAAGATGAAAGCTTATCCAATGAATAAGGAACACCTTGAGTACAAATGCTGTAAGATCACTGTGTTGGTTCCAGGCTATAGCCCTGAACCGGGAGGTTCGGCCACGAGAATGATCTCCAACCGGAAATCTTAAATGGACAGAAATACATTCTATTAGTTCTGACGATGTCCAGCTGTTTTTACTCCTGTTCTTGTGGTAACGTCTGGTGGGTCGTATTGTCATGATTGAGATTATGATGAGTTATGATCAGAATTGTTTCTTCGCTTCATTTTCTGTTATTCTTTTGAAGACGTTGCAGCACAGAATGTCGAAATTTGATCCCTGTTTTTGATAGAAAGTTAACTAAAAAGCCTATTGAAGAAGGCCTCCTTGAAGGTTCTTCTTTTGTAATTTTGATCAGTGGTGAGTAATGTCGTATCTTCGAATTCGCAAAGGTTCCGGCATTGGAAGGCATGGTAGGCGGTATTGTTGGACCTACAATACTGTACATCCTTCTTGTGCTCATCCAGTCTGGATTGAAGCTGCCAGTAAGATCCTCCAATGGAAGTGACCCCATAATCACACCTTATGTGGTATACCGACCCTCTGGGATTGTCGTCAGGTATTATTAGCGTATTTTACCTATTTATAAAGATTATAATCTTCGATGACTTCGTCGTATTTCTTGTCAACCACAGTTGACAAGAAAGATGTATGGAGTGCATTTTTCTTTCACTGCGAAGGAGTTCAATCCTATTTCAGTCATGATTATTCAATTCCAATAAAGAAATCTTCTGCGTACGTTATTGGATAATGGATAAACTCCGGTTTCTCAGCCCATGAACTGACCCCTATTAGGATCACTAATTGAGTTCCGTATTATATGTTACTGTACCTTCTTTGTATATTGCAATTAACCTTGAAATAACAGATTTTCACTAAGGTAAACAACATGGCAGCTCTCCTCCACCATCAGAATGATAACATGTTCAGATGCACAAAACCTTGATGCGGATCTGAAGCAATTTACAGTTATGCTATTCAGTCTCCATAGTTCACGATACTATACGCGAAAATCAGAATATGACATCTTATCTTAGGCACTTGAACGTAGACTAGGACTGCTTTGCTTTACTAGTCAACTTTCAAAAATTTCAGAACTTTTTTTACTTTCAGATAAGTGTGTTGAACATGACTTGACATGTAGCAGGCTCTCCGATCTTCAAAAGATTTATATCGACATATTTCAGGGAACTTTTTGAATATATCTTAAGCTATAAGGTGAAGTTGTGAGTGGCATAGACTAAAACTCCATCTTATACTGGTTTTATTTCACTAATTACCCACTTAATTTCAAAGCTCTCAACCACGTCTGATATCCTCTCAAACTAAGAGAAAAGTCGATTATTCGAATCAAATTAGTCGAAAGCAGCTCAACGAAATTTCAACTCCCAAACAAACATTCTTGCTGAAATTGAACTCAAAAAAAAAAAAACTTTGCATTTATGTAGAGTCCACAAAAACTGAATTGCTCGCCTCGTTTTTTTTAATTTTTAAACCAATTTGTATTGAGCGTTTTTAATATAAATTAAAGTATCCAGCCTAGTGTGAAAAAAACTGGGAAAAAATGAATAATAATTTCATTTGTAATTTACTCGGTCCACAACACTATCAGTCCGTGAGAAATTTTTGTTCGGGTTCCAGCTGTAGCTTTATTAAAAACGACTTTTAAACATAAAAATAATCAGAAGAGCAATTACTGAAAGATACTTATTGGATACATAAAAAAAACGATTTTTTTGGAGTAAATTTCTCGCCAGGATAACTTCGTTTTCCTTGGAAGTCTATTGGTCAAGGGATTATTGATTTCTAGAGTTTACTGAACCCCAACACCTTTAAATTTGAAAGGAATTAATGATTCATAACACAGTGTTTTGTGTTTGTAGAAGCGAATAAAATTAACCAATTTGGCAATCATTTCTCTTTTACTGCCACAACCAGGGTGATCGAAGACCCCCAGAGGAGTCATGAAATGTTTTAGAAGGGGATGCAAGAAATTAGAGGAAAAAAGAATGAATTAATTGAATAAAAACGAAATCTATTTAGCATATCCAGAGAGGTATCGTATTATAATGCGCTTTCTTTAAAGAGAAGTACACACATCCGAATCTTTTTTTCTGCATCTTATGCTGAAGAAAAACAGCGTGAAAGTCGGGTTTAAAAAAAAAAAAAGGATGGATCAGTTGAATTTTTGCCTTTAAAAAAAAAAAAGAAAGATTCATTCTTCCCTGCTTTGCTGAGTTTATAATTGGATATTCTCCAGGAATGTAAAGTACATCTTTGTCACTTAATATATTTAAAAGAAATAAGTAAAAAAGCCTCTAAATATTTAAGGCACAGTTGGTGGAAAGAAATGGTATTAGATGCTTCAGCCACGGATTCAGAAACAAAAATAATTAATCTGGGTTCTTTTTCTTCTTTTCGATATACACTTTAATTATTTCGTAATGTCCTCTTATAGAAATTTAAATATGATTTTCATAATTAAGAAGATTTAATTTTATATGAACTCTTCGATTTACATATTTTTGTATTGGTTGTTGACGAAAGCTCCATGGTCCTAATAAAGTGGGCAGGCAGTATATATTATGAGCTGAGACTTCGATTCTATTTGTCATTAAGTTACATGGGATCTCATACTGATTGACTGTACAATTATAAAGCTGTGTCCTGGTTATTTTGTACTGATAGTTGACTATTTTAAAACGCTGGGCGTATCCCAGTTAGTGGGCAAGTAGGCGTGGGTTGTTATTCGTCAAAATGAGTGGGTTATTTGATAAATAGTAGACGCCTTTGACCTCGTACTGGTCAGTGGCTGTTTATTAGGGACGGCAAAATCATTAATTCGAAATTTATGGCCTTTTATCTTTTTGGGCAATCAATTAACCAATTCAGCAAGAGAAATAGGAAGGAAGCATACAACATTCTATCGATAGACAGTCTGCATTAAAACGAGTTGGACAAATTGTGTCAGAGTCCTCTGCAACTGTAAAGATAAGTCAATCAGATCCTTGCTAACGGTGACATGTCTGTCAAGAGCACTCCGAGATATAGAAACACAATTTCTCTGTTTTCGTACCTCCAGTACTTCGAAGTTGATCTATTTACTGAGTCACCTCATGACTAATGATGTTGCAGGTTGCTCCATCCGCTCCGTTTTGGTACATTTATCAATATGACAGATAGCCATCGACATAAGACTTCATGTTCATTCCTCTGGCCATTCTTCTGTTTACACAACCCCCCCGCTGTCATTCCCAGCATTTTTATTGCGCAAAGGGGGAGGGGGGGGTTCTAGTTTCAACGTATTTCTCTTTTTCTGCTAATGACTTGAAAGATTATTAGACTGTTAGCACAGTGTTGGTTCGAATCTGTTACTAAAGGTTGCCTTTTTAACAGGGGCAGGGGAACACTCATACCTTCGTTTATTACCTACTGGATATTTCATTATTAACAATACGTAACCTTGGCAAAAACTCGTTGCTGCACAGAGTCTGTTGCTATGGTGATAGTCCCGAAAAATGGCATCTATACGAAATAGAAGTCGCTTATAGTAAAAATCATTTCTCTCTTTCCTTTCTATATTTGGGTAAGAGCGACAGGAGGTGTTCACTAAGCGACTGAAGGTTAAATAATTCAGGGTAATAAGCACGAATGACCTTTGACGTATAAAATAAAAAGAAAAAAAGATTATTTTCATTGTCGGTGTCTGATACAGTGCACTGCTAACATACACACCCGCGCTTTTCGTGAGACAAAAAATTAGAACGGGCAGGATTGAGGGGAGGAAAGGAACAAGAAAATGATTTGTAATTTAGGCAATCAATCATGAGCTGGTGCGCTGGGACAGCCCGATTGCCGCAACTGCTTCCTTGTCAAGTCTAAACGAATTTGAAGACAACACCACACCGCAATGCGGCGATTGGAAGGTTCATGGCCATCGAGAGAGATTTCTAGAGTCTGTCCTCTCTCTATAAAGCTGCTTTATTCGCTGAAATGGAGGCTCCATATATTCATAGCGAAGCTCCAGCAAGGGTAACTCACTTAATCAAGGATTTCATTAACCATCCACTCTGACAGCCTACCATATGCGCGATTTAACTCTTTCTCTCGCTAACTTTTTCAATGTATCTCTCTCTTTCTCTTGCTCTTGATCAATGTAAGTTGACTAAAATATCGTAGCAACGGATGTTGCTAAAAGCGAACTTATCAAGCAGTAATTGATAGTTATATTCACTCAAAACAATCTCCTGCCCCTGTTTAGCTCCATCTAAGTTATGCGGAAGGCATCTGATACTTTCAGCAGCCTGATTTAGTGGAAGAGTGGTAAGGAAACGATCTGCTGCTTCAAGTATACACTGCCCTACCATTATATCCAGATACCATCATATCAAAAAATAACCTTTATTTACAAGAAAACTAATATGCGCTGAAATCTTTAGCCTGACTTTATAAGAGCCTCTAGCCTCCATGGAACACACTCAACCTTTTTTTTTTTTTTTTTAGAACAGTAATGTTCTAGACCTCTGCATTCATGGTTTTTTCCCAAACAACCAAAGGTCCCAACAGATCCAAACAATCATGCTATATCCGCCAAACTTCATTGTCAGGACGATACAGTTAGGCAGGTAGCTTCTTCCTGGAGTCTGTCACACCCAGACACAACCACCAGACTGGTAAACCATGTACCGCGACTCGTCAGGCAAAAGCGGGCTTTCCGTGATCTACTCTCCAAGAACGGCTGCCCTTTCACTAAGCTAATCGGCATCTGGAATTAGTTGGTGTGATTAATGGCTTATGAACGGCTCAACGCGATCATGGTAACGCATATCATGCAGTGTCCTGCGCACTGTACTGGCTTTGACATGTGTCCCAATTGTCTCACTGAGGATCTGTGTGCATTGCGACAACGTGAACCTGAGTTCCGAGTGGATAATACTTTGCAGGGCTTTCCTCTTACATTCCGTCTTTGGAAGTTTCCAGTTATTTCTTGACGATTTTAGCACCAGGCCGCTTCCATTTGCGGATCACATCACCAATCGTCGACAGTGGGATCTTCAGTGTAGTTGAAATGACAGACGTCCCGTACAGACCGATTGCTTATGTGACACTCCAGTATCATTCCTCCTGGAAATCTTTTAATTCAGCCAGTTGCGGCGTCTTGCATTCACAATTGTACTAATTTCTCCTCGATGACAGGGCAGTGCGTTATCCGAAAGGATTGATCCCTAAATAGCTCCTTCATCTTGCCAGTTCTCGTTGGTAGACAACTAGTAAAATGACCGCCCTCCCATACTGGGTAGAAAAGACCCGAGTTCGAATCCCATCAATGACGGGAGGAATGTTTATCCAAGGTGGCTGAGTAAGCAGGGCTCAGGGAAGAGTAGCATGGTGTTTTCTCCCCGAAACTCGGGCTATTTGTCCAGCAAACAGCAGATTGACTACAGAACACACGTAATTTACAGACATGTAAAAGTGCAATATGGCCTAAGTTTCTGGTGCGGCTAAAACTCTAGAAAAACCAACAAGCATTCATTAAAGGAATCCAGTGAACTGTTCCTGCTACTTATCAATGGTAAGACGTCCAGCATGATTCGTCTTGATCGCTTTATCTACCTGGCCATTGGCTACAAGGTAATGCATTATAGACGCATACTTCCTGCACACCATGGAAACAAGCCATTGTGTTTCTTCCCCATGCGACTTCAGCCTTTTTTACAAGAGCATTGATACTGGTTGGTAATCATAGCTTGGAGCACCTGAAATGCTCACTTACACCTTATCGTGCAGAGAAACCGTTGCCGTTACTTTTAGAACAACCCTTAGTATATATTTTAATACAATAACAGCTAACTTAATAGTAAGTTGACATTGAAGGTATGTTACAAATGGACAAGGTGTATAAGAGAGACAGAAATAAACGGTCAGAAGAAAGCAAAACATTCCGTTTTTCATTCTGTGACTAACCTTAATTACTCGCCTTCATTACCACTCTAAATTCTTATCCTGTTTTCTCTCTTTTCCTTTTGTTCCTTCCAATTTTTAATTTTCATACTATATTGGAGAGCCAGACTATGGATTATTTACGTTATCTATATCCGTTAATGACTATTCCAATATCTGCTATCAGCTTTTCCATTAAACTGTCGAATCCCATCGCCAAACTGCTAATTGTTTCTCTAATACCGAGAGAGCAGTGCATCCGATTTGACCAGTTCTATTGAGCATTATGAGATTCAGCATTCAGGAACTGGATGTAGGAAGGAATGCACATAGTTTTGCTCCATTGGGCAATTACTGGCAAGCATGGTTGTCGACGTGTACATTAGAGGAAAGGGAATTATGTTTACTACAATCGCTACCGATCTATTCTTTTAACTTATTTCAACTACTAATAATTTCTTATTATTTTTTTTAAAGAAAGAATTCTTTTAAACTGTTAAAATAAGAATCATGATTGGTTACTGATTAATTAGTTTTGAATAGGGAAGTTGTGCTATCTTTACTCAATATATCATTGGAAAACATGAAGATTCAATTAATGTATACGAGGTGAAATATATACAATTTAAACTCTGCATGTCCTTATTATATTTCGATATTGTATTAAATTGTGTTCTTGGATGAAGAGTAAATCCACTGAAAAAAGATATAAAGTGAGTTAATGGAGTTTTCTGAATCTCTTATTTTATGAACAGTGGTTTCTTTTTGGTTGAGAGAAGAGATATCGGTATCTTTGCCTATCAAGAAAGGTGTCTCACATGGTTCCTCTCTTGGTCCGATTTTATTTAAGACCTTCCTGAATGATACATTTTTAGAGATATCTAAACTTAATGTTCCTTTCTTATCTATACAACTGGCATTAAGTTCTATAATGGAATCTGCATACTGGATGGGGAAAAATTGTGTGAGGTTAGATTCTGCCAGTCATAAATTTGATTACCAAATACACTGATGAGCCAAAACATTATGACCACCTACCTAATATGGCGGAGATGGATAGCTGAAATTCATGAGTTTTTGGGTAGTAAATGGATGGCCAGTGCTCAAAACAGAAGGAACTGGAAAGTTGCTGGAGAGGCCTTCATCCTGCAGTGGATTGAAAATGGCTGATGATGATGATGACCTAATATGATGTTGGTCTTCTACGTGCAGCCAAAACAGCTGGTACCCGGCGAGGCATGGACGTTACAAGATTTCTAAATGTGTCTTGTGGTATCTGGTACCAACATGTAACAGCAGATCCTTTAACTTCTGTAAGATCCGTGGTTGAGGCGCCGCAAATCGGAGGTGCGGTTCCAACGCAAGCCACAGATGCTCGATGGGATTGATGTCTGGGGAATTTGGAGGCCAGGGAAATAACTTGGAAGTCTTCCTCATGTTCCGTGAACCAGTCTCGAACAATCCGGGCGGTGTGGCATGGCGCATTATCCTGCTGAAAGACGGCACCGCCAGAGGGGAAGACCGTTCCTATGAAAGGGCGTATCTGGTCAGCAATAAAGTTTAGGTAGGCGGTAGACGCCAGAGTGCCCAGCATATGGACCCAGGGTATCCCAGCAGAACATCGCCCAAAGCATGACACCGGCTTGGATTCGTCCCACGGTGCATCCAGGCGCCATCAATTCCCCAGGTAAACGACGCACACGTACCCTGCCGTCCACATGGTGCAACAGGAAACGTGACTCATGGGACCAGACGACCTTCTTCCAATCACTCAAGGTCTAGATTCAATGCTCGCGTGCCCATTGTAGGCGCTGTCGCCCGTGAACCATGGTTAGCATGGGCACTCGGAGCGGCCTGTGGCTATGCAGCCCCATTTTCAGCAGGGTTCGATGTACTGTGTGTTGTGACACATTACTCCTGTCACCAGCATTCCAATTACCGGCATATTGCGCCACAGTCGCCCTTCTGTTGGCACTTACTACCCGGGAGAGCCTTCGCTCACCTCGAGCATCGATGAACCATGGTCGTCCAACACCTCGCGGGCGGTTCGTGGGTTTTCCCTCCTCGGACCACTTTCGGTCGGTACTAACCAAGGCTGACCGTGAGCATCTCACCAGCCGTGCCGTTTCGGATATGCTCTGACCCAGTCGTCTGGCCATTACAATTTGGCCTTTGTCAAACTCGCTTAAGTCCGCTGCCTTTCCCATCTGAAGAACAAGAGTAACGCTGATTAACGGAACTCAGTATCATGTGTTTTTTAAACCGTGTCCCGACCCGCGCGCGCGCCGTAATTCACTTGCAATTGCTTCAACTCGCTGGTCATAATGTTTTGGCTCCTCGGTGTATATTCAATAATAATATTCTTCTCAAATATCTAGTTGTAAACTCCTTTACGTTGTTGTACAGGAATATGAACAAAACAATTAATTTTAATTTAACTAAAACATAACTTTTTCATTCTTAATATTCATAAATGTTTTAACACATACTATTCATAAGAAATCTATTTTTTGTATGATTACAAGATAAATTCTGAACAAAATAGTCTTAAATGTCGATGTCATAGGATTCCCTTTTACAGATTTAGGATTAGGTTTAGACTTAGGATTCCCTGTGACAGATTTATTAACCCACATATTGCCAAAGCAGTTAATCGAAAAATTCTTCACAAAAACCCCTCTAAACTGGGGTTTCTCTTGGGGTTTTTATTGTTATGGCTTTTAAAAATTATTTTTCTACAATGTGGAATACAGTTTGTCTTAAAATACACTTCCAGAGAGCTGCTTCCAGCAGAAACTGACTGACATATTTTGGCTACGTATTTTAGCTGTTAGCTTTATAAAGTCTATAACTAACCTTGTTGTTATCAGCTTTGCGTGTAGCCCCTCTACAACGCCAGCCTACTTGTACAATCAGACCCAACATTTCAAAGCGCGATTGGGGTGATCACTTACAGTCAACTGATTTGCCATGTTGCTTTTCAACATCTGGACGTTGTGTTCTCTGTGTACCTAACCAATGTCTGCCACGCTAATACTCTGAAAAACGAAAAAATAAAAATTCATATTTAAGTAATCAACATGTCACGTAATGTCTCTCACTTACACATCAGAAAACTAAAATATCTTACTTTCATAATTCAATGGCACTCTGTATACTGGAACACAGGAGAACCGTTTTTCATTTCTGTGACGTACTACTGTATGTCCTTAGAACAGACGCATTCTAGACATTCGATATATCAATTTCTTATGTCAGATTTGGCTTATCGCTAATTCTAAGCAACTTCACTCTTCTCTGCTTCTGTCCTTGTGGGAGAGAACACCTTGATTCCAAGAACACAGCTTTATTTAAGCCAGTCTACTAGCTCTTACTTAACTTACTTCCCAACGTCTCCGCTAATATTTATGATGCTAAATGCCCGAATCATTATAACATTTAATTTTATTACTTTAGCTCAAGCAACCTTGGATTTCTCAAGTCTCGCCTTTTACAGTGCCTCAGGTGCAAAGTTACCCTGCATATTATTTGGCTCATTACTCATGGAGCTCAGTGAATAATTTAACACGCAAGGGAAGAATTAAAAGAATTTTCTTTCATATCTTTCTTCCAAGAAGCTCAATGTTTTAAAGTGGGAAAAAAACTTAGAAATCTGTGGAAGAATTAGTGAGTTAATCAGTCTACTCCTTCGGATGTTAACCTCATATTAAGGTGTATGTGACATTAGCAGTAAATGATAACGCATTTTGGGTGGGTTAATGCAATTCTTACAACACCATTCCTTCATTAGCAAAATGTACCGTATTTTGGTGCATGAAACTATCATGGCTCAATAGTTTCATTAAAATCATTATTTTTCTCCTTTCTCTCTTTAATAGAGCACCTTATTACCTGCACATTTTTTTCTTTTTTAAACTACAGTAAAGTATCCATATCTTGTTTAATCATTAAACTATTTTATAAATTTGTTACTAATATTAGTAAAAGAATTTGATATTTAATACATTAAAAGGCTATTAAAAAATAAAGATAAATATATTACGAATCAGGTAGGTGGCGCTTGGGGCTGAATTAGAAACTCCACGAAAATTAAAATTACCAGAGAATTAAAATTATTAAAGCAATTTAATAGAATATGAACGTGTTAAGACAAAAATCCAGTAGTGGCGTTTGTGTTGAAAGCAGTTAAAACTTCACAAAAATTATTTTATTGATTAGAAATTACAAATATGTAATGTATTCGTTAAACATTTAGTAATATATATTTAATAATATAACATTTCTAAATATATTACATATTCGTAATATATTTAGAAATATTACCAGAAAATTAAAATTACTAAAGCTATTAAATAGAATACAAACGTGTTAAGACAAAATCCGTTAGATGGCGTTTGTGTTAGAAGCAGTTGACACTTTGAGAAACTGTAAAAAAAATTATTTGATTGATTAGATTTTACAAATATGTAATATATTTGTTATACATTTAGTTATATAATATAATATATAATAATATATTATATTATATAACTTTATATTATATAACTTTATATAATATATAAAGTTATATAATAATATAATATTTCTAAATATATTACATATTCGTAATATATTTAGAAATATTACCAGAAAATTAAAATTATTAAAGCTATTAAATAGAATACAAACGTGTTAAGACAAAATCCGTTAGATGGCGTTTGTGTTAGGTGGCGCTTGTGTTACAAATTATAAATTACAAAATGCACGAAAACATAATTATAAAACATATAATCATTTAAAAAATATATTTAGCTTCTTTTACACCTATAATAATAAGTCCTTTGTCATTTCCAAGAGTGAGAAGGGGGAGGGGGATTATATTTTTACTTCCTGGTTAAACGCCAGTGGCGCTGCGGTCGTGGACTAACTTTTCAATCCTTTTCCTATTCGCATCACTGTTTCCTTTCCATAAACGCATATGCGAAGCATATGATCGATGAGAGTATTGCATGGAAAAAGCAAGAAAAACAGTTTAAGCGAATAATAGGACTAAAATGCATGGTTGGTTGTATTTTACGATCGTGTTTCGAAAAGTGAACCAAATTTATCAGACTGTCATCGTTCACAAAATTATGAAGGATTATAGCACAGGATAGGTGTGAGAGTTTTAACCTATACTGCAAAGAACAAGTTTATTGTACTGTATTGGTATTCCGGAAGTCAAAAATAAAAATTTCCAAAAATATCCACACAGACAGAACTTATATATGGTATCATGTATTCGTGATAAATGTACATGGAAGGTGTCCACAGAAGTGCCAAAAATAATAAGAAAATAAGCTAAGAAGTTAAGAGCAGAGATATCAAATTTTACATTTTAATATAACGAATTTTTCTTTATCTTATATGGCCTTTCTTTATCTTACATACAGCCATTAGTGTAAAAACAGAATGTTTAATTGGCAGAGAAAATCAAATCCAATTTAATCTGACGATGTAGGAATGAAATAATTAAACGCAATGAAACTCTCGCTATTACGAGAGTTAGTTATAACGAGCAGTCCTCGGCAAGTATGAAACTTTTCGCTATAATGAGTGGCTTAAACTGTAGAAAACATCTTTTATAATACTTTTGTCTTTCTTACTCATAGAAACGAATTTTTATATAATTTGGAAAGCATGAATAAATGTTTTCAATTGACTATTTGTGTATAATAAGTATACTCTATAACGAGTGCTTATGATTTTTCTTAAGCTCTCGTTATAAGAGGATTTTCACTGTATTATTAAGTAACCAGTTACTCATTTAGCATATCGGGATGTCCGATTCCAATTATTTCCCAGGTTATATATAAATACTGTTGGATTTTGGGAAAGAATAAATAAATGTTTTGAATTGACCATTTGTATATAACAAGAACTTATAACGAGTGGGTTATGATTTTTCTTCAGCTCTCGTTATAAGAGAATTTTCATTGTATTGCTAAGTGGAGTAACTATTCCATTTTGATTTAGTATTAGTATTAGTATTAGTAATGGCCATATGGTGCAAGGAAGCCTAAGGCTTATGCTGCACCAGCCAAAAAATAAAAAAAAGAGAAAAAAATAAAGAGTGCTATAATAATAATAATAATAATAATAATAATAATAAATAAAAGAAAATAAATAATAAAAGAAACGTAAATAGGCAACCTATCCGTTTCCCTCCCCTCGTAGGTAATTATCCAGCTGACCTTTGAATTTCCCCAAACTGTCAGCCTCTACCACCCATGTAGGTAACTTATTCCAGTAATTTATAACTTTAACACAATTTATAACTTATATTATATTAAAGTAATTTATAACTTTAACACGAATTATCACATCAGGATGTCAAACTCTAATTATTTGGTAGGACAGTGTATAAACACACTAGAATAAGACACTTACTCGTAGGCTATGATTATTGTATGTTTTAATAAGTGAGTTTACCATTCTTTTGAATTCCGTGTACGTTACATAGTTCAAAGAAGACACTATCATAAAAGCGGACTAGTTAAATGGGCACACACAATTTGAAATACTTAAATTCTTAACTGCGATCTTAAGAAAAATGGAATTTTTTTGTGACTTTAAATTCTACATTTCTTAAGAAAGAGAAAGAGTGAGTGAGAGAAAGAGCTTCTAATGGTCACGACTAAAATGCCGGCTGTTAAGAAAACGTCTACTTCTTTTATGTTTGCTGCATGAGATTTCTGCTGAACTTCCTCACAAGGGTCTACACGGAGTTAATGAGGCTATAAAACCTCTCATGACTCGAGTCTAATGACTGCCTAACATGCATCGCGCGCTCTTCAGATGTAACACTAACAAGCTCATGTGGGTCCACACAGCTTAACTGTTGAGTTTCGTCTTGGTGCGCTAGAATTCAGTAGGTCGTGATGAAATAGTGATGAATTCAAAAATTTTTCTTTATTCTATGGTCTTTTAAAAGTAACAGGTATAAGGAAAACAGGAATTAATTTCAAAGGAATTAAATTCATTATATCAAATGTCAAAAGCGTCTCTGAATTTTTTTGTTAGTCTCTTGTCTGCTTGTACTTAATTTTTAGAGAACATTTCGAAATCATTCAGAGGTGATTTAATTCTATACGCTTTACTTATATGGGGAGGAGACCCTCCTGTGAACAACGTATCTTTTAATTCGATATTCCTGATTTTTCAGAATATATCTCTATAATGAATTTTTTATAAAGTTTATTTTTATATTGTATATCTTATTTTTTTAACGCTACAATTACAGTAAAATACCAATTACAGTACACATTATGTACTGTAATTGGTATTTTCCTGTTTGTGTGAATTGATAAACGAATAGTCGAAAAGATAATGACAAACTGTTAAAACGAAATTAATTTATTAAACATTATATTCTTGTTAGGAATTCACAAAATTACAGATTTTGTGAATTTACTGAATTTTTTCAGTAAATTTTGGATAATTTTAATAATAGTTTTAGTAACACTTTATAAAATATTATTTAGATACATATATTTTTATTTTATCCTATTTTTTAATAATTAAATAGAAATTAGTTAAAACACCTTTTTTTATATACGTAAAATAATTCAGAAATGGACGAAGTTTATAAAATGTATTCGTTCTATAGTCATTAGGGGCGCTAGAATCGTGCATTAACTTCTAAATAGACTGAAATAAACACTAGGGGCGCTGCAATCGCGAACATCAAAGTGATTTATAAAATATACTGTATTCGTTTCTAAATAGACCGAAATAAACACTAGGGGCGCTGCAATCGTTAACTTCAAAGTTTATTATAAAATATATTCATTTCTAAATAGACTGAAATAAACACTAGAGGCGCTGCAATTGTGAACGTCAAAGTGGTTTATAAAATATATTCGTTTCCAAATAGAACGAAATAAACACTAGAGGCGCTGCAATCGTGAACATCAAAGTGTAGTGAAATCTAAAACATGGAAATCGAAAACTGTGGAAACCGATATTATTGGACATATAGAGCACTCAAAGTACTAATTAATATTTAATTAGTGTTTGGTTATCATTGTTAACATTTTTATTAATTCAGTACATAGTTGCAATTTTCTTTTGTGTTTTATGTCTCTTTAGTTTTTTCTTGCTTTCATATTTCACCCATAGATGCCATCACCTTGGTTACAGTCCAAAGTCCCAAACGAATTACACTATAGACCTCACAGGGATAGACAACCTATCAGCTCGAGACTCTACAATGTCAGCAATTATCATTAATTCTTTTCAATGTTCGTGCACCAGAAACGCCATATTGGTTGTTCTTCAAATGACCTATCACAGACAACATGACATAGGTGCACTAGCTTCTTAGGAAAGGGAAAAATATTGAAAAATCGATACCACGATGGGTTTCGGAAAATGAGTACATGTCATCTCATGATGAGAGCATGCTTGTTTCCGAAAGCTCAAACACAGTGTCTTCTGTCAATATTTCTATTTGGGGAAAAAATACTGCTGTAGCAGTTCCACCTGGGGAAAAAAAACTATTTTATTTGACATCCGAATAAAATATCTTTGTTAGAAATCTTACTAGAGAAAAAGATTTCAAACTATGTAAACGAATTAAAAATTTATTCCAAGTTTTATTTACTTTACGCCTCTTGTAGTTCTATATAATTTAAATACAAAATTTTTAAACTGATTATTGGTATTAATAATTATCTGTATCGCAAATAAATTCAAATTTTAATTGTACTAAAATTAAATTAAAATTAATGTTATTGTACAAAATAGGCAAACAATAAGGTGGAAATTTTTATTTTTCAGCAAAAATGGCTTATGAAGTTGCAAATATTAAGTTTCTAATCCGGTGGGCTGAGAGACGTGATCCAAGATAATTCGTGATTTGGAGCATCAAACAGTAAGAATCATCGCAGCTGTAGCAATAATCGATTTCCTTCTGATTCGTCTGAGCTACAGATTCAAATGTATTGAATATTAAGCATGTGACTTGGATTGATTATATTTGTCAATGGATCGCCTGGCGCTACACTGAAGTAAGACCTACCATCCCACCAATGAGGGGGCAATAACCTTAGAAACGGTATGGGAGAAGAACATCAAGTGGTACCGTAAATTTCCAAGCTGTGAGAGATGTCTACAAAGAGCCATCTGAAAAGTTAACTAAGCAGTGTTTTTAAGAACTACACATGAATCAATCAAGGGAACTTAGAATTTTAAACGAACAAAGGTCACACACCACACTTGCACATCACAAATGTTGCATGCAATTCAGGAAGATGATCCAGATCGATATATGCAATGCTGTGAGTAATTAAGTGAATAGTTATGAATCTAGTATACTTCCAGATTTATTGGAGAAGATAAAACAGAGATTACACAGGCATGAGTTTTTAAGAAAAGATGCTGATTATATATGCGCGCAAATAATGGATGTTTTTATCACATTTCCATGAAAAATTAAATTTTGTTTATTCTGATAAACCATTGGATCTATCTCAAAGTGCTTGTATAATTTTAGAATCACTGAGTGGCCACTTTATTAAGTATACCTGCTTAATATCGAGTAGGTCTCCCACACTTTTAGCCCTCAGAACATCCTGAATTATTTGTGGCATGGACTCAACGAGGTATCGAAAGCGTACCACAGAGATGGTTGCCTGTATTGACTCCAATGCTTTTAACAGTTGTTGCAAGTTGAATAGTTGTAGATTTCCGAGCTACTTATATTAGCGCCGACTATCATACCATGTTCAGTCACTTAAATCATTCGTGTTGCCCATTCTCGCACAGAATTTCACAATGAAAAGGGTAGGTGTACCTAATAAAATGGCCACTCAGTGTGCGCACATTAATGTTGTTTTTTACCTGAACGTACAAGACGTGATATTGAATTCCTTCAAACATTTTGTCTATTTAAATCTGTTTTGTATTATCCTGCAAATCCTATTGACAACAATAACCATCTTATTACCGTGTGCACTCGCGTATGGGGCCATTTTTTGTAAAGTCGTTTGCTTCTCGAAAAATTATCATAATTCCTAAGCCACCGATTTGTTTCTTCAAACTCTTACAATCATACCGCATGTAAACGCCACGCATGAGAAGAACACAGATGGCTAATGGGAAATATTTGAGAAAAGAAATTTCTTCCCTCTGTCACAATCTTTTTTGCCAGTTTCTTTCATATTTTTCACATTCGAACTCGTTATATTGCTCTTTGCACAAGCGAAAGACCTTGACAGCACCGAGAATGTACAGACCTTTCTTATGTGAGTGCTTTTATGGTGTAGGTGGAGATTTTCTAGGAGTTTGATGAACTCCAGACACGCAATGGTCTCTACAGTTGTGATAAAACACGATACGGGTTGGATCTATTAGCTCTTGTTAGATCATATTATTAAAGACTTCAGTTTTGTTCGCTAAGATTCCACCCTTCCCCCCCTCAGTTTATTCTTATCTTCTATTTGTTTTCTAAATCGAAAGAGATCTTCAAGGAGTTTATATAAGTGGGGAAGAGTAGAATAAACGAACTATTTCTTTTTTTCTCTGTCGGTATGTTATTAGAAAATTTAATGCGAACAGGTAGAAAAGCTTTTAGAGTTTGAGCCATTTGTATCCCGAGAAATGCTTTGTGTGTGCTGTCTTTGAAAGTGTTTTACAATGAAGCATTGCACCCTCCTTGGGTTACAGCGTGCAAAGAAAACTTTTCAATATCTGAATAAATTTACATCGATGGAATAGCTCATAGTCAAGCCCAAAGGGAGAAATAGAATTTGAATATGAGCGCCTTTTATAGAGATTTACGAGGAAAAAAGCAACGGAAAAGTAGATCTTTGAATAGATTTCAAAGAATTCAGGCCACATCCATTGTCTCTGGAGCATTTAAAGTATTTTCCAAGTTTTCCATCCTTGAAGAGGTAAATATGAGCAATGAGAAGTTTAGATTTTCATTCTCATCTGTCTTTCCATGTACCTATCTATGTGAAGATTAGGTTGTCCATATGTTAAGCAGGAAATTGTTTATCTAGTGGTTAGCCTGCTTGAATATACAGCGCATTATAGCCTCTATTACTAAACGTACCAATAAAACCAAATGAAACCTAACCAACCTATCGATTTCACACTCGAATGTTCGTTTTATAAGTCCTGAACTTTGACAATCACCAAACACAAGGTTTGATAATTAAGTTCCAGGACTAATTCAATTCAAAGAAAAAACCATATGACAGATTGATAAAAGCTTTCAATATCTCTTAAAGTAATTCCCTCCATCATCCACATTCTTGTGTGACTTTGGGAAACAAAAAGTATCCGGAAAGACAGAGGGAAGCAGTCAGTAAGTCAGCTACCCGCAATGTTGTGTCATAGTCCTACGTGTTTTTAAATGCATGTACAGGCAGTTACCAAAGTAAGGTTCTGTTGGGATAATCTCAACTGCATCAAACAGTGGTTGTAGCATTCTTTAATCAAACCAATGATTATATGCGCACTTTTGCCGAACTACACCTAACGCACACAGAGGATTTGCTTTCGTATTCTACCTTAGCTTAATATAAACTATTTCACATGTATTTATTATTCAGTCTGAGAGAATGATAGTCTGCAACAACTGCTATGGGGATTATCTGTAGATTCTCGCAGCAGTATTCACCGTGTATTTCTACAAAATCGATGGATAAAGAGAAATTCTAAAAGTTTAAAAGCAGACATCGTGTTGAATCATTGAGCGAGCTAACAGCTTTACCTATCAGTGATATAATTAATGTTTTCGTATAGTTAATTAGGGCGAGTGTACCGTTTACTCGGTGGCTGTTAGTAGCCCCCCTTTCTCCTACGCGTACAAAAGGAACGTCATGTGAATATTGCATTTAGTGCTTTGTGTAGCTAATGACTTGATTTTCTCTGGCCCTGGTTTTCTGTTGCAAGTTCCGTAATGGATTGTTACATAACACCTTCGTGGACCAGTCCAAGTTTACTGTCGGAAATTAAAACAGCGATAAAAATCCGAAACCCTGATGATGCCAGTGGAGAACCATTTTCCAGGATGCACAATGTTGGGGTTAATTTGTTCTGGCTATAATACTCCGGATTGAAAAATGAAGGTCCGGATTTGTGTGTGTGTGAGAGAGAGAGAGAGAGAGAGAGAGATAGAGAGAAAGAGAGAGAGAGAGAGACAAGAAAAATCCATAAAACTTTATGAAGTGAGGACAGCAAACGTGTAAGAAGAAAAATCCATTCATCTATGACTCGAAATGGCTTTCCAGATGTGAATGTCGTAACTAGACCTGATCTCGCTCTTCTTGTAGCAGAGAATAATAAATCTCTCGGACATATGGAAGTGGAGAGAGAGAGAGAGAGAGAGAGAGAGAGAGAGGAAAAAAGAGAGATATATAGCAAGATAAAAACTTTTTCAAATATATATAAAGAGGTGAATAAACTAGATTGATAGATTAACAATAATATTTATGTGTACAAGAGTGACGGATGTGTGTTCAAAAAGTTCTGAGAACAGAGAATATAAAGTGTATTAATAAATTAGAATAGGTTATTTTGATAGTTCAATAATAATAAATAATAATAGAATCAAAAAAAAAATATATGTCAATATCTGATGTAGTTTCTAAAATTGAACTTTTTGTGTTGGGAGGTGGAAGAAGAACGAAAATCCATAAAATCGAGCATCTCTCAGTAATTACATTTTTGACAAAAGAGAGCATAAATGCTAAAGAAATCCACGAAAGAATGATAAGAGTATTTGGCAAAGTATCACTCAGTTATGATACAGTTGAAAGATGGTCAGAAGAGTTCTAAAGAGAACGGGAATCAGTTGAGGATGATCCGAGGTCTAGTCGTGTCCATCTGAAGCAATCAGTTCTGAAAAAAACTATCATAGTTTAAGAAAAAAAACTTGAAAAAGTGATTAATATTTTGTAGAAAGGTTTCCCAGAAACCTTCCCATTCGTGACGAACATCACAGGGTGCAGTCAGAAAAAATAAAAATTAATTATTGCTAATCCAGATAGACCTTTTTTATCCCGTTTGGTGATGGATAAAACTTCGCTTCATTTTTATGATGATCCTCAATCAAGATCAGAAAACATGTAGTGGAAGTACAAGGGATGTCCATCCCCGGAAAAGTTTCGAAACCAACCATAAGATGGAACAGTGTTCGCCTAATTTTTCTGGAACACAAAAGGATTGTTGTTAATTGATTACCTTGACTTATAGAATAGAATAGAATCTTTAATTGCAGCAATGATAGACATACAATTAGTCCCGTCACGGCATGGTGGTGCCAGGGGTTAACAAAACATATTTACAAAAGAGATACACATGAGTTGTGTATGTTGCTCATGAGTTATGTTGCTCAAGGTCCTTGTCGAGAACCAGGACATATGAGACTTCCACTTCCAACTACCCTCAATAATATAGTGATTTAGTGTGTCTCAAAAGCATATTCCCATCCAACACAATTGGTCTCTACAATGCGCTTGCCATGGATTCCTACACATTTTGGAAAGGGAACAACTACAGGAAAGACGCATTCAAGAACACTTACCAGTTCTTGAATTGGTAACCACAGCATCATTCCCGATCGTGGACAGGAGTGATATGACTGTGATGACCAGTTTATCATAAAAAAGTGGCATCCTCCTGACAAACGTCCTGTAGGAATGCTGCAGCACACCTTGTTTCTTCAAACGAAATGGCTAATACTAGAGAATATATTTTATTGTCACTCTATAAAACTGCATGCAGTTCCAGCCTGAATTTGTAAATACATCTTGTTGGAAGCACATTATTACCGGGATCATCGTGGACAACTTGTAGGATAGATTATTGTCCAACATGTTTCCATACAAAAGGTGTATACACAAGTGTATCTTTCTGCGTCAGCCCGAAATGTGGATTTTTGTGAAAGGTTTCCTCAAAAAGTTGCGAACATACTTTTGACTGCTGGTTGCAGGTTTTGTCCCAACGTGGACACTGCTACGTCGACACATGTGAATTCCGCTGCCCAAGTACGTATTTTCATACCTCTCGAGAGATCGCCAGCTTTACCTTTCTGATGTGGGTAGCACCAGTTGGTAGGAGCTCCGTCCTCCCCACACCGGGTGGAAAAGACCAGAGTTTGAGTCCCGTCGATGACGTGAGGAATTTTTATGGACCTTTTCCTAACGTGGCTGAGTTAGTCTGTCTCAGGCGAGGGGATCATGGTTTTTTCTCCCGGGCCTTGGGTTTTTCGCCCAGCAAACAGAAAGTCGATCTTGGAAAACACGCAATTAACAGACAATATACACAGAGCAATGGCCTTAGTCGCTGATGCTCTTAAAACCCTACTAAAATACCAATAACAATAACCTTTCTCATTGTACACCCCTGACCGCAGGAAATGTCTGCCATACCATGTGATCCAGAATGTTGGCTCTTTCATTTGCTTACAACTAAAGTCATACGGATCTTAGAACACTGGATTACCTAATAAATTGACAAGGCAGTGTATTGAAAGTAGGATTTAAATTGTTAGATACTCGAAGGACAAAATCAGGTCAGTAATAAATCAACTATCCAAAAACTAACTCGATATTAAAAAATCAAAATCAAAAGGAGTTCAAGAATGCGATAAAAATCAACAGCAATTAAAAAAGAGTTCAATAACCAGTCGACATAAAATATTTGATCTTTTTTTTCTCGTTAAATTAAGATGAAATATGACGTCTATTTATTGAGATGACGCGACCATAAAATTTCAGAGACACAAGACGTGCAGTTGATAACATTCAAGAATAATTCAATGCAGGATGCTTTTAGAAACAAATGACGCTCTTCCGGGTGAAAGACATTAATGGGAAGTCGTAGACAACATCTGACCGTTTCTCTAAGCAGTAACATAACCGAACGTCCAATGACGTAGCATGCTAAACGCATGCTCTTAATTATGTTCCATTATTAAGGATGCTGTTAAAGAAAGATTACGAAATGTTGTCTTGTGCTCTATAATACAAGCAGATAATAGATGTTATGGGTGTTATTCCTTCGCAGATTTTGTATAAAAACGCCTTTTCTTGTAAAAATTGAATGATTGTCACGCGGCCATTGTTGAAAAGAGAATGATTTCGCGAGACCATTGTTGAAAAATAGAATGATTTCACGCGACCATTGTTGAAAAGAGAATGATTTTTATGTATTTATTGTTGCAACGAGAATTATTTGAACTCCATTGTGCCCAGTTTATGTATCTTTCCAAAATGATACATAAAAAAAAGTAATTTTTTACGAGCTTCCTTTTTTTGATTCAAGATTCGTATTCAGAATTTTCCCTTATACAGAATACCCCATGAGGACCCGGTAGGAATCAGCCTCTTAAGTAATTTTAACCAAAAAAAGAGTTTCGTATCAACACGCGTCCAATTTTGAACAGTCCAGCAAATACCAAACCCACCAAAGAACACCAGCAATTACAGACACAATATATTGACGCGTCATACCTTTAGATACCTTCGTGCTTAAAACACACCTACTCCAAAGAACATCCTCCAAGAGGCTGGCAGTTCATTTAACATAAAAAAAAGCTATATTTCTCCGATCTGATGAAAACTATAGGGAGCAGAAGATATAAAAAAACCCAGTGCCTAGAGGACCATTCACCACTACCGTGTATTTTGAAGGGTTGTTCGGGAGAAAAAGATCAAGAATGTTAAGCGTGAGGTAAGATTGTCGTGTATTCTGACAGCTACATGAACAATCTATGCGAGGTCATTAGTAATTGCGAAAAATTCAGCATCTCCATCAGCTAGGTCCATGTGGACATGTGGACATGCGTATATGTAAAGGACGGCTCCTAGAACGTCAGTTCAACTGCGCCTCGTATCTCTGTGAAGAATAGTACCACTATAAAAGGGCCAGAAATGTGATTGGTGTAGGTGTGTGTGTATTATGTGTTTGTGTTCTGTTGTTCTGTTCTGGTCTCTTGGCTATCCAGAAGCATCCATCACCTGGAGAGATGATTCTGGGTACTCGTCCGCACCACGGGAAGGTGGGCCAGTTCATGTAAAGCACGTACTGTCTCAAAAGAGACTCTGACCCATCTGGGCGAACAACAGAGGCAAGAAACGAATTTACCAGAATGAGGCAGAGAGAGATAGAAGACAGAAAAGAGATGCCAAATTATTAAGTCTCTGATGGGGAATATCAGAGCTGACATATGCACACGTACCACCTTTGAAGCGAAACGATTCATACAGTGAATAAGGAAACCTGAGATGAGCAATGGTTAAATCAACTGATAATTGGGATTCTTTCAGAAACAGCACGTGGAGTTTGGCATGGAGTTTCCCAAAGAATATCCTCCAAGAGGCTTTGAGATTATGATGAGCATCATAGCCTCAAAAGATTATGATGGCGATATCCAATATCGCCATCATTATGTTTTGGTTATGATGGCGATAATAATCATACTGTATGAGGGAAGGAATGTGTGAGCTGGTGCTTTTCTCTGAAGACTAAACATGGGTTTCATCATTTCGCGTCTCCAATTAGCATAGCGTTGCTGACGTCAATGTCCTATTGCAGGTGTGTGAGAAAGCATACCAGATAAAAGGTGATGACCTTATATTTTTAAAATCGCTTCTAAAGGGTTCCCTACCTGACCACGAATAAAATATCATCACAAGACGGTTAATATGGCTGTACCACACGGTGGCGTTCTATCGGGACTCCTCTTTACTGCAGTCATCTTTCCATTTCTATGGTAGTCAGGCTTAATCCAGTATTGGATCAAGATCGACAGCCCAAATACTGCCACTGCTACCATACATCATCCTACAGAATCTAACAACATGCTTCTGACAGTTTTCCCTGAACATAAATATAGAAAAACGCTCTAATGAAACTGAACTTGAAAATGAATATTTTTTGAAGCTGTATGTTGCGGTAGATATTAAAATTAATTTATATTTTTAAATAAATGATTAAAAAAATAAATTTATTAAAATAAATATATATTTTAATAAATGATAAATAATAAATATATATTCATATATTCAAAAACTAATTAATCTACATTAATATCTACATTAATTAATCTACATTAATAATTATAATTTATTTATGTTATTTAATTGATTCCATTTATTTATATTTTGCATTTATTTAAAATAAAAGTCAAACAATTAACTTAATTAGGACAAAATAACAAATTGCATATTTTAAATTTCAGTTAAATTAATTTTATTCCTTTAATTATGTTATTTAATTCACAAAATTTTAATTTGAAGTTAAATAATTATTATTTCTTAACATCAATTTATTAATTAATTTAAAAAATAAATATTACAGACACTGTATTTGATTTTAAATAGAAATTGCAATTGCATGATTTTCAATACTAAATAACTCTGGAGATTAGATGTAAATTATATCGAGAAAATTTTCAGAAATAGCCCTCCCCCCATAGGGGAAATATAAACAAGTTATATAACCCCATATGGGGGAGGCCCTCGTTAACGTAACTGAAGTTTTATTTCAACTAACGACCCGCAATGCATATTTATGATAATTTTCTAACTTTGGTGTTATAATGAAGATCTTAAAAAGGTCAATAACGAATGTTTATTGAATGACGTAAGCTCAAGTGACCTAACTCCCTCTAGTGGACGTTTTAATTGGAAGAAAAATATCATAAAATGCATTTTGTAGTTGGTCTCGTAATTAGAGTCCAAACTCAAAGTTCTAAGGAGGACAAAAAAAATATGCAAATGATGGGAAAGTTCTTGATTGGAGATAATCAGTTAGAGTGGACATCCAATGAAGTTTCGCTAAGAGATCGCTTTCGTTGTTTCTCCACTAAAGTAATTATAAAATAAAGCCGTTGCATTGCCATCTTAATAATCCAATTAAATTCTCATCAGCCGAGCACCTCATATAGAAATGGTTGGAAGGGGGTCGATCGGTACGATTTTCTGTTGTGTATTCGCTGTTAAGCGAGATTGCCTGGTAGGGAGTCAAGATGCAGCTTGTGGTACCGACAAGGGAATGCTAAGCGTCGATTGATGAATCTGTCCGCTGGATGAACTGTGAACTTTGCGACAGATGTTAAAAGCAGTTTCGCTGTTGTGTAGCTGCCATCGAGTGTTCATAAGGGTATCGATATTAACTGCTTTTTTTTAGCGATACTTATTACGAGAAAATGTTATTATTGGGTCTTATCATTGAGATGTATCAGCGTCCTCTAGTGTCAGATGATGAAGCTGGAAGAGTGTTTTACGCAAACGGGAGGTTTGAATTTTCGTTAATGGGTTGAGGTATTATTGTTGTTTTTTTTTTTTGGAGGTGGATCTTCTTTTGTTTTTGGATTAAGTCCACTTCACCTGTCTGGGCCTCTGGGGAATTCTGTAGGGCATTCAGGACGTCCATTGATTGTTTTTGCTCACATTATCTATCGCTCACCTTCCTCGTTTCGAGCTTGCTGTTTTAATGGTCTTGTTATGTTCGCTCTTCTTTTTATTTTGTGTTTTGTCGCTGGATTTCGTGTTTCGGATAAATAATGTTTACGGTCTCTTGTATTTCCCGAATGCTCGAATTTAGACTGTTTATACGAAGAGCACGCTCACCTACGCACTTCCGGCTCTGTTCATTCTTCAGAGATAAAACGAGACTCGAACTATGTTCGAAGATTAAAAATACAATTGGATGAACTTCTGCCATGCTCTTATAATTAAGAATGGTAGAACAATTCCGGTGAGTTTGTGTTGTCATGGAAACGTAAGATTCCTATTGCACATGAATAGGTGAACTAAATAATTATCAAGAGCAAAGGGAAGAGAGAGAGAACGAAAAGAAAGAAGAGACAGAAGAAGAGAAAAACAGCGTGAAAAGGTTAAGAAGAGACAAAAGAAGAGAAAGAGGGCGAGAAAAGGAAAAGAAGAGACAGAAGAAGAGAAAGAGAGCGAGAAAGGGAGAAGGACAAAAGAAGAAAAAGAGAGTGAGAAAAGAAAAAAAAGACAGAAGAAAAGAAAGAGAGAGAGAGAGAAAAGGTTAAGAAGAGACAGAAGAAGAACGAGAGCGAGAAAAGGAAAAGAAGAGAAAGAGAGCCAGAAAAGGTTAAGAAGGTACAGAAGAAGAGAAAAAGAGCGAGAAAAGGAAAAGAAGAGACAGAAGAAGAGAAAGAGAGTGAGAAAAGGAAAACAAGAGACAGAAGAAAAGGAAAACAAGAGACAGAAGAAAAGAAAGAGAGCGAGAAAATGTTAAGAAGAGACAGAAGAAGAGAAAAAGAGCGAGAAAAGGAGGACAAAAGAAGAAAAAGAGTGAGAAAAGGAAAAGAAAAGGTCATTCCCTGACCTTTCAGCGTCCTCCGTATTTGGTGGGCACAGGCTCGAATCCCGGTCTAATCAAGAAGTCTGTGCTACGCATTGCTGTTCCTTCCCACCTGGCTACGGAGGCGCCTAGAGAGCAAGAAAAGAAAATCAAGAGACAGAAGAAAAATACAGAGAGCGAGAAAAGGTTAAGAAGGTACAGAAGAAGAAGAGAAAGGGTTAAGAAGAGACAGAAGAAGAGAAAGATAGCGAGAAAAGAAGGACAAAAGAAGAAAAAGAGTGCGTAAAAAGGAAAAGAAGAGAAAGAGAGCGAGAAAGGGTTAAGAAGAGACAGAAGAAGAGAAAGAGAGCGAGAAAAGGAGAAGGACAAAAGAAGAAAAAGAGTGCGAAAAAAGGAAAAGAAGAGAAAGAGTGCGAGAAAAGAAGAAGAGATAAAAGAAGAAAGAGAGTGCGAGAAAAGATTAAGAAAATACAGAAAAAGAGAAAGAGCGAGAAAAGGAGAAGAGAGGGAGAGAAGGAAAGAGAGCAAAAAGGAGAGGAGCAGATGAAGAAGGGAGAGCAAAAAGGAGAGGAGCAGATGAAGAAGGGAGAGAGAGAAGAGATAAAAAGAGAGAAAAAAGATGAAGAGACAGAAGATGAGAAAGGAGGAAGAGGAGAGTGAAATTGTGGCAGTCAGTAAAAGAGAAAAATAAGATGGAAGGGGAAAGAGATGGATACAGAAAATACATAAATAAAGGAAAAAGAGAGAAAATTCAATAGGGAGCTCGAATGAGAGAGGATAAAAGAAGAGAATGAGGGGATATGAGATAATAGAAAAAGAGAGTGAGAAAGAGAGACAGAGAAAGAGAGCGGAGAGGAGAGAGAAAGGAGGAAGGAGAGAGAAGGAGGAGAGACCCAAAAGCAGAAGCAATAGAAGGACAGAGCGAAAAAGGAGGGAGGACGAAAGAAGGAGAAAAAAGCGAAAACGGATAGTGAAAGTCAATAAAAGAGAAGTATAAAACGGATTGGGAGGAAGAGATGGATGGAATGGAAGAACAGAGTAGGAAAGGAGGAAGAGAGAAGTAAAGAGAAAGCTAAATGCAAAAGAGACAGAAAGAGATAAGGAAAAAAGATAGAAGGTAAGAATGAAAGGAAGGGACAGAGAGAGAGAGAAGGGGAAAATGAGAAAGAGGAGAGAGAAATTGTGAGTGTCAATAAAAAGAAAAATATGACTGATAGGGAAGAGACGGATGGCGAGAAAAGCACGAGGAAAGGAAGAAGAAGAAGAAGAGAGAAATAAGGGAGATAGTAAGAGACAAGATGAAAGAAGGAGAAAACAAATTAGAATTTATAAAAGTAGAAGAACAGATGGGTGGAAAGAGAGAGATAGATAGAGTGACAAACAGAGAATGAAAATTTAAGAAATATTGACATAAATAGACAGAAAGAGAGAGAGAGAGTCTGAAAGAATAATAGCTGGGGAGAGAAAATAACAAATGGACAGAGTGCCACAATGGAAGTGAACGAAAGAGAGAGCTAGAGAGACAGAAAGCCCTCTTCTCACTGTGTTTGCGTTTCTGGGCCCAAGATTCCTTCTGGCTGTTTTACGAATGAAAAGTGGCTTCCATCAATATAATCCCGCACTTGGCGAGAAATTTTGGTATTTTTCGGTACAGCAGTTTCGAGTCCTCGTTGATTGATGAACGCAGTTAAGTTGGGTAGAAAAGCTGCGCGGGACACTGCGAATTCATCCTCAGCAGAAAAGAAAAAGAAGAAGAAGACGAGCTGTTCCAGGAGGGTCTTCGATTCTTGGGCCAGGCCGGAAGCGGATAAGCATTAGCATATCGCCATAAGTCCGCAATAAATTCGCCTATGGAGACGTAGGTGTTAGTGACGTTGAATTACAGCTTCTCTTCGTCGATGTCCCCCCCCTCCCCCAGTTTCTGGGAAAAGTCTCTCATTTGTTTTAGCGTTTTCCTTTGAAAGTGGGGAAGCCGTCATCTTTTGCCCTTTTCGCAGATAGGTGCGTATTGATGTATATTACCCTGACGGATGCAGCTGACACTATTGCAGTGAGAACAGTTTTCCCCCGATCGATTTTGTACCCTCGACTGAACCGTGCGGTATATCAGACCCGCCCACAGAGAGGGATGAAGGCAGACTATTGTACATGAAAGGGTGCCGAGGATCTCTTTTTAGGCAAGTCGGCGGTGTTCAACTGGGGAACGTGTGAGTGACAAGTGTTTCAGCTCCACTTCCTTCTGCAATGACACCCTGCACTGTGACAGCGTGCCAAGGAAAAGGAGACCAAATTATTATTTCTTTACACCTCCACACAGCTAAAAAATATATTTGCACTTGATCTATGGGGACCACGAGAATCTGCGCCAGTCATAGCGTCATATTGAATGTGCGGACGACTGATAACAGAGAGAGAGAGAGAGAAAGAGAGAGAGAGAGAGACTGATTCCAACTGAGGCACTGGTCACCGGAATCGATTCACTAGAATTTCAACGGAATCGATTCACTAGAATTTCAACGGAATCGATTCACTAGAATTCAGCACTGACATTTTCTGCTGTCTGTTAGAATTTTCTATAAGATTCTACTACATTGGGGTTGATAAAAAAATACTGGAACATGCTTTTCGGGTGTGCAGTACTGGATAAAGGCCCTTGGAGACCAGGAAATGTAGTCACCTTCTTGTAACCCTCCTTGGACAGTAAATAAAATTTAATAAAAATACACTGCTTCTCCAGAATATAACGAGTAATCTGAGAACTGGGTTAGTCGGTCCAAGTTTTGTGGTTGGTGTTGTTTTTGTTGTAGTAGAGTTTGGAGCATCAGAGACTATTGAATATTGCAGTGAATATTGCTCCGTGTATATTGTCTGTAAATTGTGTTCCAAGGTAGATTTTCTGTTTGCTGGACGAAAAACCCGAGTTTCCGTGAGAAAAAACATATGCCCTTGACTGAGGCCAACTAACTCAGCCACGTTGTGGAAAAGGCCCATAAAAATTCCTCATGTCGTCGACGGGATTCGAACTTTGGTCTTTTCCACCTGGTGTGGGGAGGATGACGATCCTATCAACTGTGCTACCCACGACGGCATGGTTGGCGTTGGAACCGCACTGAGTTGTAATAAGAAGGCTATTTTCAGGTAGTGGACATGGTTAATTTTCCCCAAATTCCATAGTGTCCGGATTACGTTTAGCAGTTTAGTACAGTTCTCAAGTCTTGCCAGCGATAACTGTGGAACGCTCTCATACCGTGGCTGAGTTACTCTCTCTTCGGGATAGACTGCATAATTTTATGGCCTGGGTTTTTCATCCCCCCAAATAATTTGCATTTTCGCTTTTGAGCCAGAAAAACTGAGGTTTTTATACATTTTATGCATTTTGTGGTGATTGCCTATTTTGCTGAATGAAAAACCAGAGCCCGAATTACTCGGCCACCCTGTGAACTGAGCTCATGAAAATTCCTTCTGTCTTGATGACTGAAACAGGCTTTTCCAGTAAGTGTGGAACAGATAGTTTAAGTGAAAACATTAAACAAACAATTCCTCACACTTGCCTATGGTACGGAACCACATTAGTTTGCAGTATCATCTCCCCATATTGTGATTCATATCTTAATGGAACTGATGGACGGTTACCGTCTGAAAAGAATTTCTTTGGATGCTTGCTGAGTTACTCGTGCACTTGTGTGGAAGTCCTTTTCTTATAACTCCATTTTGGGTGGTCAAAATTGATGATGGTTGCTTTGAGCCAAGCCAGAAGAATAAAGAGGAAGTGGTAGACTTCAGAAGGCAGTCCCAAAATCCGGTTCGCATAAACTTAAGAAGGTATGGCTCGGATTTCTTCAGCCGACTTCTTTACTTTCTGTCTAAAAATCTTCGAGATTTCCTGTGGGTTCCAGAAACAAGACACAAAAGTCTCCAACGGAAAGTCGAAGGTTTCAGTAGCGCTCACAGGGTTTTCTAAAGGGAAGGGCTAAAACAGAGTTAAGGGGACTCATTAAGCTCTAATCATCATGCGGCATTAAAAAAATCTACATTAGTTTGATCATAAGGGGGTTATAAGCCACTTTAATCTCTCCTTGGGATCGCCACTGGAAGGTTTTCTCGCTCCAAACAAACGCCCATGTTTCAATTAATCTTAAAATCCAGGAGTTACTTATAAGATGGGGGGAGAGTGGATTTAAAAGTAGAATAGAACGAAAAAAATAAATAGGGATTGTGTCAGAGATGCAATCTTCCATCAGTGTAAACTAGTGGCTAGTAAAGAATAGGATGTCGTATGTTCGGGCCTGGTAGGCCACACTCGAAGACAAAATAACCAGGGGGGTCACAAACAAAATTTTGGGGAGTAACATAAGGCTCGATTTCCATGAATTTTATTTTTTCGTCAGAGTTTTGTAGATCATTGGAACAAATCACTTTACACAGTGGTCGAGGCAAAGAGTTTGGTAAAGTTCAAAGCCGAATTCAATAGTCACTTTTAGGCGAAGGTGATAGAATTTTTTCCCTTTTATTCTCTTTAGTAAAGCCAGCTTTCTTGCATCATTCATCCGTTATAATACTAATAGTATTACGAATACTAAAAACTAATACTCCTTTTCGATATTAAAGGAGCTGCCCATTAAACAGTTTCAGCTTTCCTATTATTGTAATTTAACTTTTCTTTATTGCTAAAATATTTTAATGGCATAAAACAAGCTAATACGAACCACTCTTGTTTATTCGAATAAGTCAAGGAAAACTTTGCTTGTCTTTTTTCCCCCTCCTTGACCTATTCGGATAATCGACGTTCCGGATAATCGAAGTCCGATTGTAATCAGATATTTTTACGCAATACCGAAATATTCCCCCTTCTTTCCTTCTGCAAAATGCATAGAAAAACAGATTATATTAAATTTCTTTCTTAATTTTCTAGATGTAATATGATGAATCTGCGATAATGGAAGATTTGGAGAAAATTGATTTTTTTCTTTCCTTCTTTCGTGAAGAAGAAATGATAAGTTAACTGAGTGAAGAGCTATGCACGTAGATTTGTAACGAATTCTATAAGGAGAATTCCCACAAGGGAAAAGACCGAATGAGGTTCATTTGACTGATTTAATTATATAGCTTACTGTTCGATGATGTTAAACTTTCTTTCAATTACACGTGTCAGTCTCTCTTTTAGAATGTCCCTAATCATCGCCTGTAACTCCTGATCCTTTTGCATCTCTACTCTGGGGGGTATCGGGCTAATTTAGGCAGACCAACAACGCATGTGAGTATAGGAAAACAAAGAGGGAATGCCATCCTTTAAAGCATCCCTTAAAAAAGGGGGTGGGGATAATGATGCCCGATAAACCGAATAAGAAATTTCAACGTCAGAGTTTAGGAGCTAAAAGACAACATAAGATTTCAGAGGCTAATTCCTTCCTCTCAGTGTAATCCACGAAAAGGAGAAAAAAAGGAGAAAAAAATAGAAACATGCAAAAAAAAATAAAATTCTTAGATGCTCTACCACTGTCTTTAGGATGCATCTACCAAGAACAAAGACAAACAAACTTGATAAGTGATCAGATACTTCGGTAGAATTCTAAAAAAAAAGAGAATAAACACAATTTTTTTGCTGTTTTTTTATCAATGCACAAACTAACCTAATTACGTTCATGTAGGAGAAAAGGAGAAAAAAAATCGAGTCTTTGGAAGTTGGATGAGCAGAGAAATACCGCAGAGGATAAAATTAAACATGGAAAAAATAAAACCTTTCTCTTAGAGAAATTTATACAGAGAGAAAGCTTTTCAATCAAAGTCCTGTTTCCTTTAGGAAAAAAAAAAAAAAATCTGAAAATTGTATTGATTATTTCTGTCAATTCTAGCTCCAAAGAATGATAATTTCATAAATCATTTTTAAGTTTTCTTTTTAAAAAGCTCATTTTAAAATATTTATGAGAATATGCAAAAATATGTAATCAAAAATCAGCATAACAAAGCTGTTTACGATAATGAAATGTTTTGTAAATTATGTTTGTTTTATTTTTTAATAAAAAAAAAACAAACATTTCTTTGTATTAAGATAACGAAATAATAAGTTTGCGAATGTTTCATATAAATATATACCACCTTACAAAAGTGTTCGGACACCCTTCCCTAGTGAGCGAAGTGATTGAGATGCACACAGAGCTAATTGGAACAGGTCCTATAGAGCGATGGGGTTGCCCAGTCTATAGGCCAGACTGTTAAATGGAGGGGAGTGGAGAATGCTCAAGGGAACGTTATTGTTGTTGTCGATGGTAGTTTTTAGGCTTATCGGCAACTCAGTCTGTTCACTCAAGGGAGAAACTATTCCATTTGCCTCCGATTGGCTAATTTCATCCTTGGTTGGAGAGAACTTTAAACATTCCTTCGGTCATCGACGGTACTGGAACCCAGACATCTCCAAATCAGTGACACGTGGCGAAAAAACTACACTGTCAAGGAGACACCAACTGTATATGGTTATATTTTTCACACTTGAGGTTCCATGGGCCAGTTTCCAATAGATGCTTCGGCTTGTTTTCGGGATTAGCTTCTTAAGACCAAAGGGTCTGTGAGGATTGTCTTTGTAAATTGAGCATTCCTATCCGCAAATCAAAAACAGAGTTGTAACAAGGTGGCCAATGAGAACATTGTCCACCTTATAACTCTTAATTTTTTATCTTGCACTAATGGATCTGCGCACGCAGTAGCACCATCCTATTGAAAATAGCCATAGGCCATTTAGTCTCCGTTCGAATGTCCAATAAAGGGCCGAAAAATAGAGGACGATCCTCCTTTAAATCACTAGGAATATTGTTCAAATATGACGTCCCGGTTCTAATACTGATATTACGTTGTTTCAGCTTGAACGAGGAGTGGTACTGGTTTATGGGTCATCATATATGTCAAAAGTTGCATATGCCACTTAGATTCTTAGAATGGGATTGCTTTTTTTGATTATATTAACTTCGGTGTTCTTTATTTTGGTTCCTACTATACTTAAAAATATAAAAGCAATTAAACACGCTGAATTATTTTTATTTCCTCAAAATAAAGATTAATTAAGCAGGTAAGTCATGCAATAATTAATTATTAAAACGTATTAATAGTTTATATTTTATTGTTTAAGGAGATAAGGTTTGAATAACTTTTACAATCTTAAAGATTACTCGATAAGAAAACTACAACAGTTGTTTCCTTGAAATCATTGATGCGCATTATCGTGCAAATCATTCTCCGCGTATGGAAAGCTCTGACGTCACACATCTTGTCAGATAACATAAAAAACTTGGCCAACTTCTTTAATACTTAAGGTACGTCAGATAACTGCGAATCATGAAGACCTGCCCATTCTTCTCATCTTCAAATATTTTGTCAATAGTAAATGATGGATCGGTAAACGCTGTGCCCTGCAATGGACTGAAATGTCGTTTGGTTGTCGTCATTAGATGGGGGACACCATTAAAATGTCGTTTGGATTTCATATATGACAGCGAAAATCTGATTGCTGTCCGTTAAGAGAGGGAAGAGGAATGTCGCATCCATCACAAGAAAACAGATCGCGAAAAACAAACTGTTTGTCTTCTCATAATCGACTAAATAAGAATTCGCTGGACTTGAAAGATATTATCAGATTCATGGGTTTCCTCTAAGAAATTAAACACTTCAAAAAACTTATCTTGGAAGTTCTGTCTCATTTTTTTAATGTCCTTTACACAATCAGATTGTTCATCCTTCCAGCTTGGATTTGATCATGGGAACAAGTATTAAAAACAAAAATAAGGGGATGCTTTAGCTACACGTTCCAACGCATTACGATAAACTCCTTGGTAATCTGTGCAGAATTAGCGCTGTCGTTCAAGGAACCAGCTTCCTTTTCTCGAAACTGAGGCCTTACGTGGTGAATTCCTTTAACCAAACAATCAGAAACTCGTGCAGAAGTTATTCATTCTTCTTCTAGCTGCTACAGCGTATTGCATCATGGTCCCATATTCTTTGACATGGATTGCTGCGTGTAATCCAGACTTCCATAGTCCTAATAAGGTGGACAGACAATATTTAAAGACTCCTCATCCCAGAAAAGTAATGGTTAATTCCACAGATCGCATGGTAGATAGTAGTACCAATTAAAAAAAGATGTAAAAGGCTTGTACGCTGAATGACAGATAAATAGAAAAGGATTTGTCATATACCAGACCAGTTCCCTAATTCGAATTGAACTGAACACCTTTGGGACATTTAGAGATGATTAAATTTTAGAGTAACAAAGAGAGGAACTGATTCAAGCTCTGGTTCTGGTTCAAGTACAGAAGCAGTTACATCTTGTGTTACCCCACATTAAAATTTAATATTTTTCTTCCATTTAATGTCGCAATACATGTTGGAAGGTAGTGTATGTCACGTTAGAGAGAAGTTACAAAGTCTGTATCTCCTCAAGTCTGCTTCTAAATGTCTTTGAGGTATCTGTGGTTCTTTGAATGACTCCTTACAATATATACATCATAATAACTTCCCTAATATCTCCCTCCACCCATGATATCCTTTCTGGAAACCACCAACATCTTTTATCTGTCTTACCTTCATCTCAATAATATTTCTACGTACAGAGAGAGAGCAGCGCCTATTTGAAAGTGATAAAAATAAATAAAAATTCAAAATTTACGTGGCTGTGTGTTTTAAGAACATATTTTGATGTGTGAGTCTTGGACTACAGAATATTTACATTCTCTATCATATCTACCTAATAAATTTTGAATATGCGCCTGAGCAAGACTTTAGAAACATTAGTACAGCCAAACTTTTCTTACATACAAATTTAGAAACCCTCTATTTCCTCTTTAGAATCCCCTTCCCTCCCCTCCCCCGTTAAACCCGAGTTCCTTTCCAACTTTGACACAACTCAACCCACCAAGTATCGATTTTCTGTCTCTACTGTGCAAGATACTGAGCTGTACACTTCTAATATACAATATTAATATTGGCTGGGATTTTTATGACTTTGGGATACGTTTAAATAATAATTATTGTAGTTTATGCATTAAGTATAAGCTGCAAGTTTATTATAATATACATTGATATGAATATGGTACTTGTGTAAAATATGGAGAAGTTTCTAACTATTATAAACATATTTTGCTTTTGTATTTATGAAGAAATGTAGAGTAGAATTATTTATACATTCATAATTTATTAATTTAAATTTTTTTGCTATTCCTTCTTCTTAAATTCTATTGAAAATAATCAATCAAATATTTTACCTTCAAAACTATTTTTCAATTTTTACAGTAGATGGCGTTGGGTTCTGTTGCAGATAACGAGAGTATATACGTACGAAACTGACGTCATAATTTATTTCATATACTGTAATATTTTTGTAATTTTGGTTTTATTTTCAAGTGGAATATTTTTAAATATATATAAACGGCGTTCTTTTTTGATATTTTTGTTATTTAAATTTTAATTTAAATAAAAGACAATGACGAGACTGCATTTCGAATATTGGGTTGGGGGTTGGAGATCACACCTGAGGAACTCGCAGGCTGCCCCAACAGTCAATATTTAGAGATGTCTGACACCTGTATCTTTATATGTCTCTGAAATTTGGTCATATGCTTCTCATCCTAACAAATTTCTAAAGATCGAATATTGAATTTGCGGTGGCTAAACTTTTTGGAAGGAAATCCTTTCACCATCTCCAAATCTATCCTTGTCAAATAAGTATGACACCCTTGGGAGTTTATCCTCACTAAAAACCTGTCCACACTTGCTAAAAGATGTCATTATCTCTCTATATAAGATGATGGTGTGACGCAAAGCTTGACACTGGACATCCTGAGGAGTAGCGCCTAGCTGAGGTATATAAACAACTGAAGAGGATCACGAAAATGAGCCAAGGAGGTATATTTTCGCATCTAGAAGAGACGAGACCTAGAACTACACATAAACTTTTAGGGAATATCAGAAGACTGGATTTCGTGAAATTTATCTTTGGGCCTATTGTAGATCAAAGAAATAAATTATTTGTCATGGCCGAGGAGGGAAGGTAGATAAAGTTCAAAGTGGAATTGGATATCCATTTTTTTAGCGATTGGAATATGAGCATTTGGGGAATTTTTTTTTTTCTCTCTTTTTAGGCCGTTGCAGAATAGTCCGATACTTTGCATAATTTTTTTCTCTCTCTTTTTAGGCCGTTGCAGAATAGTCCGATACTTTGCGTAATTTAGCCATTCTAATACTAAATGTTGCAGTAGTACTAATGGTCCCGATAGAGTCCGCTGAAGTCATCCATACTGCTCATAAAAAAGATATAATTCTTGAGTGCTAAGGTTTTAATTAATACTTTCTTCTGGAGATGTTATATTCGTTCCTGCTGGTGAGATTTCATTTATGATAGAACTAAGTTATTCAACTTCGTCTGTGGGAAGAAAAATCGAATATGACAAATATCTAAGATTTAGTTGGTTGTTAGCATCATACTGAATCAAGGAATCCATCATAAAATAAAGACAGTAATATGCTGTCGTAGAATACGATGCACGCATCTGTTCAGGATGGATGGATCATTGCCTTCTTACCACGGATGAAATCATTTCCCTGTGGGTTTGTAACTTTAGTCTGGTTTCCTCAATTAACATACCCTTTGGGAAATTAAAGTCGTGTTTCCTTAAATAATGTTTACAGGGAGGATGTTGTGCATGGCATGGCGATGCCAATGATTCCTGACAAAGTTTCTTTCGTTGTATAACGGGTAATATGATTATTGAATAATAAATAGCAAGCATGCCTGAATAATTTTAAAAAATTATACTGGTACTTGATACAGGAGCCAAGGAATTTCAAACAAATGTTAAAAATAATTATTAACGTAACGGAATTTCAAGGAACAGAAACAGAGACCAGTACAGACATGCGCATAAGTGGCTTTATGAACCACTCTATAAATGCTATTGCAATATCGCGTTTTTTATGAAACAATACTGAATCCTGCTTCATCTCTGTCAACATTTCATGACATAAAAATCATGCATCCTTTTCAACCTTTAATATTCTTGAAGTTTTGTCGCTAGGGTGCACTGTTGTTTAAATTAAATGTCTTAAGCTATTTACATTCCGATTTTATGGCCACCTAAGCAATAAACAGACTTTGGAGTCCACGTCTACGTTTATTTTGCCCTTCGTACAGTCTTTGATTTAATGTTCGCTGAAAGAAGCAGTAGAAAAATCTTAATTAACATTAATTGTGCGCTAATTGACGAACGTATTTTAATTAAACATTTAATTTCGAATTTTCAGCAGCGACACGGTTCTGCAATTATCATTTGAGTTTCACCGGGGGGAAGCTAGCGCATTCTCCTTACGACGTTCTAAAAGAAAAACAATGGCCCTCAGCTTAGTAAAAGCTCTTTAATGAAGCCACTACGTAGAAGAGGTTAGAAGCCTATTGGATAGAGCAGAATTAAGTCATGGGACGAACTGTGCAATGCTCAGGGAACGATGATATCTTTAACGCAAGAAAAATATTTAATAAATGGGGATGAGGATAGGTAAGAAGGCTCTCTGAATGTTCAAGGGGATTCATAAATACTTTTCGGAAATTGCACGTTGGAGAAAGTTGCAAATGATTGGTGGATAAAGTACCCGTCATGGCAGGAAGCCATGGTCTTCTTGCTATGTTTGAAACGCATTTATATTTTCACTTTAAAGAAGTTTAAAGCTTTTGATCTCATTGAGACTATTTTAATATTTCCCAGACATTCACAATTAAATTCAGATCTGGGGGAATTAGGCAGCCAAGGCAGTTGGTTGAAATCTTGGGAATTTCCTTCGAGCCATTTAGATACAATTTCTTCATGGCATGTAGTTGCATTGTTATCTTGAAGGAATCCATCGTAATCAGAATAAAATTGAAGAATCGCAGGGCAAAGTTGGTCCGGATAATTATTGGAAGTAACAAGACCTTCTAACGGTGTGAGTAGACCCACACCATGTCAACAGAACATACCCCATACCATAATCTCAACTCCAGTCGCTTGAGCGGTGGACACGAGGCAATCTGGATGCATTGCTTCATGAAGTTCAGGCCACACTTTCACGTTATAATTGCTGCAAAAAGTGTGTAAATCGAGACTAGTCAGACCACATGTCTTTTTTGATTGTTCCATAATCCATTAATTATCTGTTAACACCAATTGAAAAAGGTTTTTAATTTTTGGCCAGTGAGCGTATATGTTGGGTACACTCCAAATTTGTGGCCATTGAGTGTCTCCAGGTTTTTCAGTTCCAAGTAAACTGACAATATGCAGTGAGTATCCACGATACGAATCAATTCGGTCGGCAAACCATGCTCAGTGGTAGGAAAAGTCGTAGAGGTAATGATTAAGAATGGTGTATTATTGTTATTATTGTTGTTGTTATATTATGTTATTACACCATGATGGGGGTTCCACCTCGTGATGGTAACTGGTACCATGTACACAGGGTGGTTCTCTAGCTTGGTTATTTCGTAGTATGTTCACACGATGAACTCATTCATTTCGGTGCTCCACTTCATGAGTTGGCTTTTTCTTCCTTTCTGGGTGGTAACTAGCGCAGTTGCGTAGGGAGCATTTCTAGTTGGGCTGAAGGGCGCGGTAAGGCCTAATTCTCATCAGGAATGTGCCCCTTTGTTCCGGGTGGGCTGTCACTAACATCTGAATAGCTGGGATACAGCATTCTCTAAAAAAGATTTTCAGATCTCTGAGTTGTTCATTCGACATGAGTACTTCGTCCAGAATTTCTGTATTCTGGGCTCTGAGCTTTCTATTTTCAGCATTGAGGCTTGTAAGTGAATCCATTATTGGAGACAAAAACTCCCTGAAGATGTTCTTGCATCCTTCTGGGAAAGCATTGGGGGTTCATGAATAATCATTTAAAACGTTTTTAATTGCCATAATTTCTATGGAAATATTAACCCGGGAGCTCGTCATGGAGACAGCAGGAGCGGTATCATTCTCCCCATCAGAAAAGGCAACCTCTACTTCAATGCGTGAGCTTGAGTCACAAAGCGGCATCGACTCACGCAATGATGTAATGATTACGTCATTCGAACCGCGGCTCTCAGGCAGTCCAGAGGCCGTGGATGAAGGTTCTTCTGTTAGGGTGGTAGGGGAACCTCTTCCTCCGAGATGTCTGTGTGTTTTGAATTACCTGTACAAAAGTGGCAAGTCCATTTTTTTTCTCCTTTGTTCATGCAAACATTTTACTTTTAGGTGGCTGGAAATCACGGCAAAAGATTGTTCTACACGAAAAGCAAAGTATTGCTGGAGCCCCCGGTTTACTCTCACGGAAAGCATAGGACTTTTGCTGGACACTAGTTCTATCCTTCCTTATATCTTAGTTGTATTGAAGATGGAGGAGCATAATTGAAATGAATACGTTAGCATCCTGAAGGACACACAACATGGTTTTGTTAACGGAAAATCACGTTTAATTAAGCTAGTAAACTATTTTGACATAGTTACTCATGAGCTGGATGCAGGGAACAATTTCGACTGGATTTTAGCAACGCATTTGACTGAATTCCTTACGAAAGGTTATTGTACAAGCTGGAACATGTTGGGATTACTGGAAAGATTCTAAGATGGATTGCAGGGTGGCTGCAGGGCAGAAGGTCGTGATTAATGAATATTCTTCAGATTGGTGTAACGTCAGAAGTGGTGTCCCCCAAGGATCGGTTCTTGGACCACTATTCTCTCTGATTTTCATGAACGACATCGACAAAGGTATAAAGGACGTGATGTCAAAATATACAGATGACGAAAAGATTGGAAGAGTTGTTAATGATCAGTGCCAAGCACCACCCCTTTAGGATCACTTGAACAGGTTTCCAGAATAGTCAGGAAAGTGTTATGTTTTCATGCAGCAAAATTCAGAGTCTTACACTTGGGGAATAGGAAACCCAAAATAAATTATATATTTGGTGGGATTGAATTAAAAACAACAGTAGAAAAAGAAAGGGATTGGGAGTTAGTATACGGACAGTTATGTAGTTTTTTTAGAAGTGTAAACAGGCGCGCAAGAAAGCCCATGGTGTCGATGATTGATAGAACATTATCCTTTAGAGATAGAAGGATATCCCACTGTAAAAATAAATATAAGACCACATTTGGTATACTGTGTCGAAGTATGGAGACCTCATATACAAAAGATATTGAGCTTCTTGAAAGGTCCAGAGATGGGCAACTCTCATGGTATACTGTGATCGGTAAAAGAGTGATCGTACAATCAAAGAATTCGATTATGTGCGCTACAGAGCTTGGAAACCAGGCACCTTAGAGGGACCTGATTGAGTTTTATAAGAATCTGAGATGGGTCTGCGTGTCTAGCACAGTGGTATCGTCACCATCCTCCCCACCCCGCGGGGAAAAGGCCCGGGTTCGAATCCCGTCAATGACGCGAGGAACTTTAATGGGCTTATTTCACTCGGTGGCTGAGTTAGTTGGTCTCAGGCGTAGATAGCAAAGTTTTTCCCCAGAAACTGGAGTGTTTCGTCCAGCAAAACGGGCAAGTCGACCAGAGAATGCACGCAATTTAAGGAGACAATACACATGACTATATGTAATAACTTACCGGGTGACCGTAATGTAATAGTTTCTAGTTTTTTTAGACTCTGAGAGGGATAAGTAAAATGAATGAAAGCGGAATTTTTTTCTGTTACAAAGAATTTCAAAACTAGGGGCCATGAACTCAAATTACAGGGGTAGGGGTTTAGGATAGACTGTAGGAAGTTTTCTTTTAGCCTTCTAGTTGTTGATTACTGGAACAAGTTGCATCCGCAGGTAGTTGAGGCTGACAGTTTTAAGAAATTCAAAAGTCAACTGGATACAGAAAAAATTTCCTAATTTCTTTTTGGCTGGTGCAGCAAAACAGTAAATGCAATATTTTAAATAAAAAAAAATAAAATAGAACCGAATGTTCGTCGTTTATGAACTAAACAATTTATAGCTAATAAGAAGGCAGGATTTTCTTTTATATTCTTTTCTTTGTTTTGGCAATAACAAGATTTCTTGAGATCAATTACCTATCTTCGGATAATCAAAGTCCTGCTGCTATAAAAATTGGAAACAATGCCAATACAAGGTGTTATTCTTATACAACAAGTTGTCTTCAAAAGCTTAATGAATTTTTCATCCTGCACTAATCAAGCTAATGTACTTCTCATAATGATTTCTGCAATTTTATCGTGTTGCCTTATTGTGAATTTTAAGTCCTCTTCAGCTTTCACGTGAAAAAGAAAACCTTGGACTTCGTTATCTTACCACATAATTGAAAGCGGGGAAGTTTTGCTAAATAGACCCTTAAATAGTAATTATTTCATTAAATCTTCACATTCTACCTGTAGCTTTGAAATTTACCCATAAAATCTAAAGGTTGGATATGTTAAAGTTTTTCTATAAAGATTACCGATTAAGTTTGTTCTAATCAAGAATTTATGGAGTTGTCAATATTTAAGTGGGCTGCTTTCTTCTTTCTGAAGATTGATCAATGATTTAACGGCTGAGACGTTAGGTATATCAGAGGTCTTCGATATTTTTTAATTCCTAACACATAAACCCGACGGTATTAGATTTTCTTGGCGTAGACAGATGAAAATTAGATCTATTAATAGAATTTGAACATCGAAGTGGTGAAAAAGTATTCAAACTCCATCCGCGAGTAGAAGAATGCTAGACAAGCTTACTATTAATATACGAATAACCCTCCAATGATAATTGGTCATGTTCTATCCAAACACGTGTTAGACACAACTACAAATATGCTCGTAAGTCTTCCAGGAGACAAAACGATTGTGAATGCAAGATACCGCGATTGATGGAGTTAACAGATTTCCAGCATGGAATGATAATAGGGTTCCACATAGCACCAAATAAAAATTGATAGAGAAGGTTCCACGAAGAATAGAGGCTGTAATAGGCGTAAAGTTTTTAGTTTACCTGCGAATAAGGGTTGTTTGTAGATATTCAGATATCAATGGCATGACCTAGTTTGCTGTTGTAGTATGGTTTTAGGAGCATCAGCGACTAAGGCCATATTGATCAGCTTATATTGTTTGTAAATTGCGTGATTTCTGTCGATTTGCTGTTTCCTCGACGAAAAACCAGTTTTCGGAAGAAAAAACCATGCTCCCCTCAACTGAGACCGACTAACTCAGCCCATAAATATGTCTCACGTCATTGATGTGGCTGGAACTGAGGTCTTTTCCACCTGGTGTGGGGAGCGTGGTGATTCTAAAAAAACCCTAAACTCAATTTCATTTTTAGAATCTGAAATTTTACCAACAGAAGCATTGCATGTTATCAATTTATCGGTGCTCACCGTGTTGACTTTCCAAGGTCAACGGTGATCGATTTTATGTAAATGGAATAGCAAAAGAGTTTGGTGCTTTTTTTCTCAAGAAGGACTCCGGTAGATTTGAAAATCTGCTCTCCTTAGGAATATGATAAATCACTCATGTCTGATTTCAAATTGCATATAAGTGGCATCTCCTGACTGTCCTGCTGCAAATAAATTGAAAATATTCAGGGACCATCGACGACAAGAACCACTTTGGTCAACCATCACTGCTCAGTTATTAAACTCTGAAAATCATTCGTTAATTTTTATTTTGATTAGCAACGAATATCACTCAGAAAATTTGTTTTTTAAAAAAATAATTCGATAAGAAGTGTAATATCAGATAATTTAACAGAATCAACACAAAGATAAGACCAAAAAAGTCAAATGAATGAGAGAAAGGGAAAAATCTAAACGTAGAGGACTTTTGTATATTTTACAAATTAAAACTTCCTACTACATTCATACGACTATCTCAAAATCATAAAAAAGAACCAGAAAGGAAATTTCCATGTACAAGTGCTGCCACCTGGCATTTAATTAATAAATTAAGTTAACTTTGTCACCAACAGCAATCACGTGACCTACTTTTGTAGTGATTCATAAAAAGCAAACAAAATATCGAGGGTGTCGCCACCTGGTGGACGGTTAGCAAAATAGGCATATTTTGCGATTAAGAAATTTTCTGGTGAAAAAATGGCACAAATACTTATCAAATTTTAATTTTTTCCAACTAAACATTGCATTTGTCTGCTGAAGTAGTAGAATCGACCACGTTAGCTACATTAATTAACTTCTGGAGGAGAAGAAGAAGAAGAAAAAAAAAAGCGAAGGACATTCAAAGGTCAAATAATGAGTTTGGCAAAGCACGTTTGAAATTACACACTTAATTGATGTATTGAAGGGGAAAAAAAAGAAGAATTCACTTTATTATTTCTTACCTTCGATAAGCGAGCGGAACACAGACGTGTGCAAACTTTCTGCTTAATACGACGCTCGCTGACAGCCCGCAAGGCAAATCAATAGAAAAGCTGTCAGAAAGATAGAGAACGAAGAGAACCTTTTGCCATTGACTCTAATATAACCCTGAATGCAAGTTGAAAGATAAATCCTGTTTTTTTTAATACGCTATAGTCGAGAATTTTTTTTTTCTCCAGATATTTTAATGGAACTCTTGTTAAAACACGCAGATTTTTGAAGAAAGGAAATAGTAAGGCTTTTTTTAAAACCTCCTTGCCAACGAAGAATAAATGCTTTTAGCTTTCGTCTTTCTCTTACCAAAAACGATCGATTTACAGTAAGGTGCTTAAATTTATCTAAAAATAGAGCTTAGAAGGTATTTTCCCCACCTCTTAGGAGAATTATTTAAAGCGAAGGCGTCCCTTTCATGACGAAAGTGTAACTGGTTTTATTTAATTCATTGGAACGAGGTTCGCATTGCAAACACAAAGGTTACTGATCACATTATGTCTGCGAGAAGGGTGCTTTACAATTGCTGAAAATGAAAAAAACTGCTGTAAAATTAATAAACTGATGTAAAATTGAGTTTATTGTCTTTGTGAATGAACTGTCATAAAGGTCATGACTTCAAATATTTTAATAAATCTTTAACTTTGAAGAATACTTTAAATATCTTTTTTAAATTATGCAATATCCAATTTCCTGAAAGGGAAAAGATACGTGTTTGCCATTATTAGAAGTTAATGAAAAAGTTTCAAGGTGCTGATTGGAGTGTTATCTCATCAATGTACAATGAATACAGTTGGCTACGTTTCGAGGTTCTGCTCAACCCCGTCTTCAGCCTTTAAGCAGTGTATTTACTTCGTGAACTTCTTATCTGTCGAGGTTCCTCTGGAAATACTTCAATAAACATCTTAAAACTTGATCACATGGTGTGACAGTGTATTTATTTCGTTTAACTTGTTATATACAATATCTACAAAACCTATAAAATAAGATATTTTAGAACATTTGCAATAAAATAGGCCTTTAAAATTAAAAAACTGAATATACCTTTAAATACCTATAAACTAATCCTTTACTTTATAGGTATTTATAGGTTTTAATTAGTATATCTATAACTACTTAAATATACTTTTAGATATTAAACAGAAATTTTAAATGCCTTTAGAAAACCTTTAAGAAATTTATCTTTTAACTACCTTTGAAAACTATATCTTTTAACTACCTTTGAAAACTATATCTTTATTTATAGTTTAACCTTTTTTATTTATTTACCTACATTTAGTTTATCCCAATTTAACTTTTAACTTTATTTTATAGGTTTTTACTTGTAAAGGCTAAAAAATAAAATACCTTTAGAACATGTGTAATCCAAAACGCTTTAAAAAATTATAAAACTTAATTTATTTACCTTTAAAGACCTACACATTAATCCTTTAGAACACCCTTAATAAACACATCTATATATACTTTACCTTTAGAAAATATACCTTAAAATCGTCTTTAACAAATATACCTTCAAATTATCTTTAATAAATATACCTTTAAACTATCTTTGACTATTGTATCTTTATCTTTATAGTTTAATCTTTTTTTGCATTTGATACCTTTATAATTTAATCCAGTTTAACTTATAACTTTATAGTTTGCTTTAGAGATTTTATAGGTTTTACCTATCAAACGTATAAAAAAGACACCTTTAGAACATTTGTAATAAAGGGCCTTTTAAAATTAAGAATTTTAATTTATAAAATATATTTATAAAACTGAATATACTCGTACCTTTAATACCTATAAACTTATCCTTTAGAACAGCTTTAATAAATATATCTGTAAATATTTATAAATTAAAATATACCATTAAACACCTTTAGAAAATAAAACTTTAAAAACCTTAACAAAATATATCTTTATAAACCTTTGGTAAACATACCTTTAAATACCTTTAGAAAATATACATTTAAATTAACAAACGCGCCTTCAAATTGTCTTTAAGATGTGTACCTTTAAATCATCTCTATGAATTATATATTTATCTTTAACAAATATAATTTTAATTAATATCTTTTAAAATGCGTTTAATACCTTTGAAACGTGTTCAGGACATAAATCATTTCTTTAATTTTTTAAATTAAATAATTATTTTAAAAAATATTTAATTATAAAAAAAATAAAATTATTTTAATTTTTCTTTAAATCATTTAATGTATATCTTTAAAATATCTAAATTATATCGTTAATTAGACTGCTGGAATGATAGTTCTTTCCTCGAACTGTTTAACTACAATTCAAAAATTTCTGATATAGAAAATAGGAAGATGGCTGGGGACTCAGAAGGAGTGGGGGGAGCATTCCCAGGAAATTACCAGAAGTTTTACTTAGAAAGAAGCATGGTTAAAGTATCCTGAAAGGGAACAAGTCATTTTGAAGTACATTAACTCAAGCCTATCATGATACCACATCCTCTTAGCTTATTGCATTGGCCTCAAAATCTATTTTTGCTGGTCTGATGAGATGACGCACGCAAAGCTAGTGCCTACTCCTCTTTTCAGCGTGCTCTATCAGAACATTAATCGGACCGGCTGTGTTGTGATGTGGGTAACTGTCATCTGGACGCCGCTATCCCCATTATAGTCGGCTACAGCATCACTTGCCGATCTGACAGCTGGTGTCCAAGAACCTCAGCAAGATGGAAGTAGATAGCGGAGATTGGAGCCGCACTTGCAATTGGAAGGATCGACAGTTTTCTCACAATTATTCAAGCCAGTCTATAACGCCAGGAGGTTCAACGTGAGGAACTGCAAATCTCAGACAAATTAAGAATAGTTATGTTAATCTATTCGATACATTCCCGTTGCAGAGTAAACACCATTTTAACGTGAAGCCAAGACACATCAACAGTCCCTATTACAGTCCAATTTTTTTTCTAATAATTACAACACAAAAAATCGTCTGTCATGTCAGATCATATGAATGGATCAAAATACAATATATACCTATTATACTCTGCTAGTAAGCAGAAACCTATAACCAGAAGGTCTGGATTGGATTCGGTCTCCATCGTGGCCAAGTTAGTCGGTCTCGTTCAAAAACTGCATTGTCCGCCGTAAATTTGGGATTTTCTTTGTTTAATGGGTCCTGAGAGGGTACAAATAAACGTAACCGCAGAAATTAAGATTTTCTGAAAAATAAGTAAGAATTCTCTTAAGCTTCATACGTTTTTACTTACAGGACTGTCATATGAAGGTTCATTGACCTCATACTCTGGACACATTCTACTCCACTTTTCGATTTTACTTTATACGTGAATGCCTTTATTTTTATTTCTTAATTCCGTGTCTCTTACAAATTTTTATAGGTGACATTGCTAATGAAGAAACACTACATCTAATTCGCATACTAAAATTATTTTCCTACTACAGCGGGTATTATTGTAGGCCAAAAATGAATGGGACAATTTTGATGCAAGCGAGCTTGGATTAACTGGCTTTCATCGTATTGTCAGTTTCTTAAGGTAGAGAAAGATAGACAATAGTTTATCTCCATTACAAGCTTGCCATTTTGTTTGAGGATCTCATTGGCAGAATCACATTTAATCACCTGTAATAGCTCTGAACTCACACCCTCGTCAGAAGGTATGAGTTCAATTCTACTTTGGTATCGCCTCCAGCTGAGAAGGTCACATTCTGTTGTTTGACTTGATGTGACTTTGCGTGCAATATGCGATCAGGAGCACGCTTGTCTATGTCTTCAGAAACAATGATGTCCAGGTATATACAATAGGAAAACAACTCACTCAGACGAAGAACACCGATAAATCTAACTTCGGAACCTCCTCAAAATGACTGAGCGTGCAAATCCCATCAGTCACTGACTGGGTTCTTCGGTGTTGTATAAAACTGCGAAATGTTTTTGACTTTAATAATAGGTTTTTACGATTAATCCCTCTACCAGCTAGCAGAACAATGACACTTAGATTAATCGCGGACTAGGAAGACATCTTACCATCAGGTTCGACTACTGCTAGCAATGGGTAGTAGTAGTAGTAGTGGCATGTGATGCAAGAAAGCAAGTGTATGAGCTTATGCAGCAGAAGCCAAAAAAAAAAAAAAAAAAAATCACACCATTCCCTCCAAATGCCTGTCCAGTTCCTCCTTAAATTTATTTAACCTATCAACTTCCACAACGACAGATGGAAGTTTGTTCCAGCAATTAACCGCCCGCTGGCTAAAGGTAAATTTCCACACATCTATTCTACATCTGTCCTTTCTTAATTTGAATTTATGCCCCCTTAGGTTCGTAATCTGAACAAGTGGAAGAATCCCAACCGGAATCAGCGTGTTCAACCCATATACACCTCAATCAGATCACCTCGCAGGTGCCTAGTCTCCAGCCACTGCAATTTGCAGAACTTGAACCTCTCTTGGTAAGAGCACCCCTTTGTTCCCCTCGCCAATCTTGTTTCCCTTCTCTGTACGCACTCAAGCAAATCTACATCCTTCCTAAAATGAGGCCTCCAGACCTGTACGCAGTATTTAAAGCTGAAAAAGTGCGTAACACCAATCACTACTAATCTAAAAAACGTTACAGAATACATCAGATTTGATTTTCCTTTTTTGTAAAACAAAAGGTAGGAGCCTGGAACATTCTTAGCGGCTGCTGGCTATAGATAAAAGTTGTTTGTTTATTTGTTCATTTCAATCCCCAAAGCAACCAAGATTACGAGTTGCCACTGTATCGTCTATAAATTGCTTGTATTCATGTTCGGTTTGCCCTTTTTTTACTGGATGAAAAACCCGACTTCCAGGGGAAAACTGTGCAACCCAAACGAGAATCCTGGTTATCCACAAAAATTTGTTGCACAATCACTGTGATTTGAAGTTAGAAAGATAACTTATAGAAATTCAGGATATAAGAACGTAGGCGAGATGAAGTATATCCAACTTTCACGTTATGTTTAGGAAAAAAATTATTGGTTTGATCTTCGAACTTAGCTGATATTATCGACACGCATTCACTTCCGTTGTATGGGGGTGTCCAATTAGCGCACTTTCCGAAATCCTAAGTTATTAAAGATGGTTTCCAGAGTATTATGCTCATAGGACATATGTTAAGCAGTCTCCCCGATGAGAGTCATCTATCATCAATAGGTTCTGCACTGTTTTTGACTGTCATCTGCCATTACAGAATAAGTTAGTTGTAGATTAGTGTTTTTCATTTATAGCTGTTCCTCCCTGCTTAAATTTCTTCATCCATCTTTGGACATTGCTGAAGTTAGTTGTCTCTTCGCCATATACCATACATTAGTCAGCCTGTTATGGGTATAAAAAAGAGAAAGTTCCACTTGAAAAGGATTTCAAAACTGGCTAATATTAGTTTAATATCCATCCATGGTTAATATTCACCCACCTAGGAAAGACAGTTTACTTTTTGAGTACGCGAAGTGTCATAAAGTAAGCAAACCAATTAGGCTCCATTGACTGGACATGGTATTATTTTTGGTAGAATCCCGTTATATTTGAAGATTGATGAATATGGATTGATGAAAATGGCCAGGACGTCATAGACTTCAGCATTCATGGATTTATCCAAAACAACCAGTGGTCCTAGGCCAAAACAATAAAAACAACCGCAGACTATCTTGATGACTCCTCCAAACTTCACTGTCGGGACAACATTGAGTAGATCAAAGGAAATGTACCATCTACCTTTGGAATACGGTTCAAGAACGGTGAACTTACACCAAGCTAGACGGCATTTGGCGTTAGTCAGGGTGGTGAGTGGGTTGTAAACAGCTGCACGACTGTGGTAACCCATATCATGCAGCGTGTTGACCACTGTATTGGTGCTGACATATGTCAAATCATTTCACAATGTGTGCTGCGATAACGTCGACCAGCCTTCCGGACTGACGATTCTTTTCACGCCTCTCCTCTCAAGTTCTCTTAGCTTTGGAGATTTTCCCCGTCGTTTCTTGATGATTTCATCACCAAGGTATGGAAGTCTCATAACTTCGTAGATCGCAGCATCCTGCATTCACTAATGTCTTCTCTAAGACCTCCGAGCATATTTATAGTTGTGTCTTTGACACGTGATGCCTGTGTATGCGACCAGCTGTGAATATCGGGGTGTCCGTATATTAATAGTAGGGCAGTGTATGTGAAGTATGATCAAATCTTTCTTTAAAACACAATAAATTCTAAATGTTCACGCCTCACTTCTAAGCGCTCGAAGTATGAAAATGCTGCTAGAGGCACTATTTTTTGTTTACCAGAGAATCCGCGCAAGACAGTCAAATAGAAAACATCCCAGAAGCTCCTAAGTGCTAACCTCATATGATATATTGGTTAAGAAAAAACGAGAAACATCATCAAAGCAAACAAAATGATGTAATGATAAGTCCTTTTAACTCAATCATGAAACCCAAATTTGTGTTGAATAATTTGTGGAAGGTAAAAGGGGAAAAACATCTCCAGAGAACTGAGAAATAAATAAAGCACGAGCGACAATTGTTCCCCTGTTACCGACAAAGAAGATGAAAGTAGAGACAATGACTTAACACCTCGCTCTCTTTTTCTTACCATTCTGTTTCCTTCTTTGAAAATGTTTGCTTCGGGACACAACCCAAAGGCTATAATTTTGAAGAGTGCATCAAAATCCTTCAAAGAATTTAAAATTCTTTGTTGATTTTACATCTTTAGATAATGTGTCATGAATAATTCAGTGTACTTTTTCAAAAATTTCTTCCTCTAAGCTAAATAGAAATCGGTATTAAATAGAGGTTTTTAGTTTCAATTACGTTGAAGAGGAAGAACTGTTTTTTTTTTTTTTTTTTTTTGGCGAGTTAATAAAACTATCTCTCTGGGGGTCTTGCTTTTCCCATCTTCAATATTTGAGTTTTACTTCCAAGAAGAGTGCTTGTTATTATTAATTTTTTTTCTGTTGGTAGATGTCTCTGTGCACTTTGTCGTATTTCTACCATCATTCATTTCGGATGAATGCGTTACAAACGTACTTAAAAACAAGGCCGAAGTGTTCTTCAAGTTTCAATTTGGAGCAATATTTTTTTCGGTGTATTCCTTGGAGAGTGTTGGAATTTTGGGAAGCAATCTTTTTGTTTAATAAACAAAATTGCATGCTTACTTGCATATGCTTTTATGTTACTCCCCCTTGGAACTTTGTTCTACAAGACAAGTCGATTCAACCTCTTATGGTAAGGTCCACAATTAAACGAGGCAACTGTAGCACTTTTATTTCGTATAAATAAATCCACTTCCTGCTCTAATATTTTTGGTGGAATTATACACTGCTCGAAAAAATTAACAGAACAAAATGTTTTTCATGAATATGCTATTGTGAATAGTGTCCCCGAAAGCGAATATTTGATATAATAGCCATCCTGGCATGTAAATTCCGAGTGTCCAATAGAAATCGGTCTACCACCTTAGAGAGCCTCAAATTATGCAAATTATTCTTGCCTATAAAAACACAGGTTGCGACCACATCACTTCATTACCGTTTGATCAGTGGGATAGCCACGTCTCCAGTACTCAGGATGGCAAGTTATAGTCGTTTAGATGGTGGTCTTTGAGATGGTGGACCATTGGACAACTTAAAGCCGGGGAGTCGCAGACCAAGATGACACGTTTGATTAATGTGTCACGCAGTGTCGTCTCAGCAGGTTTGTCTTTATATAAACTAAACATCTGTATCCAAACATGTTACTCGGGACTGCCCCCCAAAGGGCCTATTCTTGGGCTCCTAGTGTGGAACTTATTCCTAAATAATTGGCTTCTCCTCAATGATTACCTGACAAATATAAATACAATTGTTCACGCCGATGACTTATCCATACTTGTCCACGGAAATTCCGGAGAGGATCTAGAAACTTCTGCAAACAATATTCTCTCCAGTATATCTGACTGGGCCACTCAAAACAAGCTTACAGTTTCAGTGGCAAAAACAAAAATGATGATCTTTAAGGGAAGACTATATTATGCTAGGACTCCAGTGATAAAATATAGAAAAAATTCGTTTCCTCTAGTGTCCACACACTAGATGGTCATTTAGGAGAACACCTTGGTGTTCTCCTAGATGACCGTATAGCCTTCTCTTCACATTTACAGCATCTCTCTAAAAAGATTAAGAACTTTATATCAATGCTCTTCAGAATTTATAAGAACAAATGGGGACGAAAAAACAATACTCCCAGTATCTTGTATCATACCATCTTTATCCCAATTCTATCATATGCCTCCTGTATTTGGTTTCAAAGGGCCAACCTTCTTATTGTAAAATCGCAACTGGAAACTGTACAAAGGTCTTTTCTCTTGGCATTGCTACGAACATGCCGTACAGTCTCCACACCGGAGGTATAAGCTATCGCAAGCACTTTACCTCCTGACCTTCATGTTATTTATAAATGTCTCTGTTATTTATAAATTACTATCAATCCAACTGCTGACCAAAAGAAAGAAAAAGAGAAATGCTGTAATCTTCTCACCAACTGTTGGCAATCCAGGTGGTCCTTGTCTACAAAAGCTATTGTTACTAAGTCGTTTGTACTTAACATTCCATTTACCTGTTCCAACATTGTACAGAAATGATTCTTCCCCGGACTCTGCATATCATACTTAACAACGGGTCATGGATCATTGAATGTGAAACTTCTACATTTTAATCTCAACTCTAGAGATCCTTGCTTATGCGGTGGCATCGAGGACTGGCAACACGTCATTTATTCTTGCCCAATCTACCAAGACCTTCGGCAACAAATCTCAACTACATCTCGTCATTTTTCTCCTGGAAATGAACGCGATTTAATTGCAAATAAGGAAACCTTTGAAATCTTTCAAGAAATTGCAAAAGAAATCTTTAACAGAAAGCGCCAGCTAACCGGCCTCCCTACTATCAAGATATCCGCCTTATAAGTTAATTGTAATTTATTATGATATATTAACCTGCCTCAAACATAACTTATTGATTTATGTTTATGGTTTTATTCTACTTAGTAAAGAACCTGCCATCGTTGACTGTATATGATTTTTTCTCCTTCACGGTATTTTGGCATCGACTTTGCTACGTGTCCTCTTGGCCAAGTCTACCCGAAATTTCATTATACAACAATGGTAACCAGACTTTGCCTTCTGATTTCTCCAACAACTAGATTGCTGATTGCATCCCCCTGACTAAGCTACATGACGACTGCTGAATAAATCCTGTTGTTCCATATTCACTTCTCTTTTCAGTATTCCTGATGGCTTTTTTTTATTTGTATTTATTTAATTTCTTTATTTTTTATTACTCTTTTTTTTTCTTTGTTTTTACCACCGGTTTGAGCTTCCAGTGGTACGGAATCTACTGGCATCCACAGGAATTGATTATTCCTCCAACGGACGCGGAATTCTTATCTGTCATTTTGATTTGATATTATGTATATTGCTGTGGCCCTCTTCCTTGTTGCGTGGACGTATACTAGGGGCCAGCCATCCTGGTGATCGCTGCTCCCTAATAACTAAATGGCCAGAAGCAACAAAACAGCAGAAAAAGGCACACACTTTGCAGACATAACACCAAAGTCATATCTGGCCATTTTGCAGAGTTCTGTATTCATTACAGTGTGCCGTGGTGGAGTTGAATTAACGTTCAGGTGCAGCGGTACATAAGACATAACACATGTATGGGAGCAGTTTCAGGAGACAGGGACCATTACAAGAAGAGCTGGCCAAGGTTCCCCGAAGGCTACGTAAACCAGAACAGACTGGCATCTGGTCTTAACAACAAGATCTTATGATGTCCTGTCATCAACTCTCTTTTGAGGTTGCTCTGGCCGCAGGTGAAGAACTTTGTCTCGCTTTTCATCGTTATTCTATGGTACACCACCATACCAAATTTTGTCCCGCTTCATCGCAAGTTTCACGAGTTACACCACGTTTTCTACATGTTCTGTTAATTTTGTCGAGCAGTGTATTTTCACGTATCGTCACACAACCTTGGAGAGAATAATCGAAAACGAAGGTTGTACAAATCCGGTCATACGTCGGCTATTAACTCTTATAGCTCCTAATTATTGAAAAATTATCGAGGAGATTTATGCACACTGCTCAGACATTTATCTAATCGTAGCTGATGCAGATACCTCTCCTGTGGATTATCTAGGACAAAAATTTCCGAATTGAATTCCATGAGATTTTTAATGAAAAGGAGGTAATTTTACAATCCTTGTTATGTTTTATTTTTATTGAAACAGGGACAACAAAAGTCAAAACGAAGGCTTTTGAAATATAGCAACAATGTTTTACCACAGATTAAAAATATTCAAGATTAAAAACTGCCTAGAGCAGTCTTTTTCAAAATGTATTGGTTCAGGATTATTCTGAATCTATCCAATCTTCCCTTAAATTTCCTCGAATTAATAACCCTTGGCTAAAAGATCTCTTCATTACATTTTAATTTCCATTTTCAGACATAGTTACTAATTTGAAACTTTCCAGAATTCTTAAAACATAACGCGATGTCTATAATGAAATTCATTACCGATCGAATTACTTTTATATTGATATTTTTCTTCCTTTAGGGAAGATTCTGGTTTCGAGACGTCCTTCATACAAAATACGGGTGTCCAACACTTTTTCGGAGGCAGTGTATCAATGGAATCCCTCCTATCTCTGCATTCTTAGAAATATTTCCGTTTCTCACTGAATAATAATTTAGGTTTCCATCTTCAGAAATAGGGAAAAATTAGCGTCGAGAAATTATTTTATTTGCTATCAGCAAAGAGGTTGTATCTAGCAAGTAGTTTACCACTCTGTGTCATGTTTAATTAACCATCCGGGGTTGTACTTGCTCTTCCTTTCAAAACTGGACTGATAACAAAGATTAATTAATTTGGAATTCATTAACACCAGTGGAGAAAAACGTTCCAATCTACAGAAATTCCATTAATCTTCAAACTTAAAGTTTTTGTTGTTCAAAAGTGTATCGAAGATTAATTGTTCATTTGTCCAAATGGATTTTACCTTCCAGTTAGGCCCACGTACTTTCTGTCATCGCTTTGGGCAGTAAATCTCCCATGAAAGTGTTTCAACTCTTTCGACACAAGCTAATTTCTTGAAGAATAAAAAAAAATAAATAAAATAATAACAGCACTTGTAGATTTGTTTTTATTAGACGTAACTTTAAAATGTAATTGTATTTCTTTTAGATGGAAAAAAAGTTTTTTTTTATCTAATAATATTTTCGGGTGGTTTAAAAATACATAACTTATATAAAATCGGAAATGAAATGTTAAAAATCGAGAGATAGAAATAAATTTGCCTAAAACAGAAGTAAAAATCTGAAATTAAGAAATAAATTCCGAAAACCCGAAGAAAATTCCGAAAACAGGAAATAAATTTCTGAAAACTGGTAGTAAGTGCAGAAAATGCTAAACTGGAAGTAAATTCCGGATGTATATTCCGGTTTAGAATTTCATTTACTTTAGAATTGATTTAGGATTTCATTTACTTTAGAATTGATTTAGGATTTCATTTACCGGAAGAGAAAGTCATCTAAATCGGAAGTAAAAGCTGAAAACTGGAAGTAAGTTTATGAAAATTAGTTTCCCGTTTATGCTAACGGGAAATTAAGAGAAATTTCTCTTAATTTAGAGAGATTTTTAATTTCGGTTTAAGAGAAATTTCTTTTTCTAATAACAGGAAGTAAACGAAACAAGATGAAAATCGGTACGTGAAGTGAAATTTGTAGAAACCGGAAAAAAATATCTGAATACCGGAAGTAAATGCTGATAAAACGGAAGTAAACGTCATAAATCGGTAAATTCAGAGAAATTATTTAAACTGAAGGAAATTTCTGAAAACAAGAAGTAAATGAAACACAATGAAAATCCGGAAGTGAAGTGAAATTTGAGGAAAACGGGAGAAAATATCTGAAAACCGGAAGTTAGTAAATGCTAATAATGCTAAACCGGCAGTAAATGGTAACAATCGAGAAATGAAGAGAAATTCATCTAAACCGGAAGTAAATTTCTGAAAACTGGAAGTAAATGCGGGAAATGCTAAATGCTTAATTTAGATAAATATCTCTTAAAAACCTACAGTAAAATTTATCTAAATTAAGAGAAATTTAGATAAATTTCTCCGGTTTAGCAGAAGGAAACCGAAATTTACTTCGGGTTACTAAGTAAACCGAAGTAAATTTCTGAAAACAGGAAGTAAATGAAACAGGATGAAAATCAGGATAAGTGACATTTTTGAGGAAACCGGAAATAATAATAAGAGAATCGTTATTGCAATAATAATAGTAATAATAATTAATAAAAATAATATGTACAAACTACAGTTTACATTGCAGCCTATCCGTCATGGCCACAGGCCAGAGATCTACAGGTTCAGGGATCAATGAATTCAAATTATAAATGAAAAGGTAAAGGATATTTACAAACATAATACTGTGTATACAAAAAACTAGGTGGAATCAGAAAACTACGCCGGTTGGCCCATTGTAATGCTCCCGTCCACGGTAATATTTAGTAAAAGGCAAAAGATTATTAGGCTTGAAGGGAAACCTGAGCTATATATGCTGATAATGCTAAACCATCAGTAAATGCTGAAAATGCTAAACCGAAAGTAAATGTTAAAAATTTGGAAATTAAGAGAAATTTATCTAAATTTAAGTAAATTTCTGAAAACAGGAAATGAAGTGAAATTTTTTGAAAACAGGATGAAATTCGGGAAGTGAAGTGAAATTTTCTGAAACCGGAAGTAAATATTGAAGTCAAAAGTAAATGCTGAAAATGTTAAAACGGAAGTAAATGCTGAAAATGCTAACCCGGAAGTAAGTGCTGAAAATCTGGAAATGAAGTGAAATTTATCTAAACTGGAAGTAAATAATTTAAAACTCTTTAAGTAAATACTGAAAATCGAGGTATAAAAATAAATTTGTCTGAAACGGAAGGAAAATGTAACATTTTCCTTGTAACTGCTGGAAAAACCCAAAAGAAAATGCTTAAAACTAGAAAATGGAAGGAAATTTGCCCAAACTAGAAGTGAAATGTTGAATATCAGAACGGAAATGCTTAAAAATAGAGGAGCAAGTTATTTGAATCTCTGCCATTATTGGCGCTAGTTACTCTTTGGAAACAAAATAATCCCGGTTTTTTGAGAACCTGTTTAAACTGTGTCACTCATGCGCTGAATATTAGTTTACTTCAGTGAACTTTACTTTTACATACATTTTATTTCTCCCTCCCTGACTTAAGTCGTACCGTAGTCACAAAAAATGCATTACACCCCTTTATACTTTAAAGAGATCGAACGTTCACCGAAAGAGGGAGCCGATGCGAAAGCACACAGCATACTCCTATAGCAACAATGTGTTAAGTAATGCATCATTACCCACAGTACTTCCTTTGTGAGTTTGACGCAAAATGTGATAAGCCGCACCTGTTTTACGTAGTTTTTTGGAGAAACCACGAGAAGAAAGGCCTCGCTGTGCATTTGGGACTCTTTTAAAATAATAGTTTTAAAAAGAACCCAGAAAGAGGAAAAATGTTTCCAAAACGTCGACAGAGAAAGAAATTAAGTTAAAAAAAATCCAATCGCTGTAATTAGGTTTAATACGTGATGAAAAACGTCTCTATTGTTTTGCTAAAAAAACAAATGGAGTCAGTAAGACAGAAAGAGGTAAGTTAATGCAAGTTATTGAAAACGAATATCAAATTCAATTTTAACTCTTATTGAATATGATGGGAGTTTCTATCTCGCTACTGTATACATGTTTTCACTCTTTTTTAGTGTGTTTCACTTAACTGTACGAAGAATTACTTCATTAGTTTCGTGAACATAGTTAGAACTTTCCATTGTCTCATTCAGAATCCATTGTCTCGTGGTATTGCAAAAATCATTTGGATGAAAGGTAATTTTACAGAATAAGAAGTTCAGAACTACGTTCACCTAATTCTGAACTTTGTTTCTTCTCGGGAAAAATCCATATTACGTACCGCACTAATAAATGCTATACTGCCCTTGAAACAGCACCAGTACGTTTTCAATGACTGTCTTCATTGAAACTATAGTTAGCGAAAATGAGAGCGAAAGGAGAACAAGACAAGAAAGAAATAAAACAAAAGGGAAAAAAAAGTGAAAAAGAAAAGGAATGAGAAAATGTGAATAGGCATTATAATGGCGAATGCTTCGTGAGCGGACGTGTACTTTGTCGATATTTCGATCGTGTGTGCATGTGGAGTTGTTTGGAGTTTAAAAACTTTCTGCGTGTGCAGTGCAGAAATCGCTAAGTGCTTCTTAATCCAGCGCTCTGTTCTTTAGAACGTTCCTGTAGAGGTGCTCGGTGTGCATTTTTCTGCACTTTGCCTTACTTCTCATTAACCCCCTCTGATTAGAAGAGCTGAGCGTTAGATCCCTTACATTACCAGTTTCGGGTTTCCAGCTGTGCCCTAGACTCATTTCGGTCCGCGCGCAAACCTCGCGCCCAGTCCGACCACGGACCATATTTGCTGCAGGTGGCAGAGCGAACCGAACACGAATAGCTTTGTCGAAAACTGCGAAGTTCTCCTTTCCCTCGTGGGCTAATTTACAGCACGGCTTTACACAGATCTCCGGATCAATGGTAGATAATCCTTTCGTAATGAATGAAGCCCAGAGTTTAGTTTCACTCTGTCTCTCTCTCTCTCTCTCTCCGAAACATCGAGTACTTGTGATGGTTTCCAATGACACACAATGCACTCAGCATCTCCCTCTTACATCCTACCCTGCAATTGAAAGAAACAAATAGGATTTTTATGGCTCGCTTGTGCAAATTCACCGAGGAATTAACATTAATCCCACATCGCACCTATTACGCGCCATTTTCGTCATTAGCTGGTTAATAGGATCACGTGACACGAGAAAACTGGATGGAACAGTTTTTGATCATGGCGATAAGCACAAAGTTCGAAAGCACAAAGTTTGAAATATACACGCGAATTCAGCAATATTTTATAGTTACAAGTCATATACAATGCCCCTTCCTTACTATGTCCTCTGCCCCACCCACTTCTAAACAGCTGTCTGTTCTCTCAACCTACATTCTCCTACGGCAAAAGTCGAGGACTTTCGTGCCATAATGTTTTGCACGTCACAATCATCGCTATCTCCATGAGAGGGTTCGATATTTCCCATAGATTAAAAAGGCAAAATCGCAGCATTTAATCAAAGTTGTCTAATGCTATTTGCCCGACAGATAAATTTCGTTTATAGATCTTCACTACGATGTAATAAAATGTAATCAACTGTGATCATCTCTTTGATGTCGCTGATTTCCCTCCTGACATTAATTATTATTACCAATTTATAATGGTGGAACATATGCTAGACAGATCATATTTTGTCTACACTAGTAATGGCCAACTTACTGGCTGGGTTCGATACAGGAAGAGAGCTTTGATAAGGCACTTATTAAGTCATGAGTCGGTAGATTAACGACGCTCCATTCTTCATCAATCATCAATTCATTAGCGTAACTCTAATTTCAGAGAGAATCGAAATATATCCAGTTTTGCGCCTAAGGGTACACAGTATCCTTCATGAATTTTATCACAGACCTCGCAACAACCAAGAGCAGAGAACAGAAAATTCACTTCCCACTTGCAGCAGGGCTGGTAGACAAGATGGACGAATTCCATCAAAGGGGAAATAAACACAGAAATTTGTTTCCTATGTAGAAAAGGTCTACCCGAAATCTCCAACATGGTTTCTCCCCGGCCTGCATACGACATTCCTTCTGGCAGGGCATAGCTCCATCAAAGCCAAACTCACATCCTTAAGAATCACTGAGAATCCGTACTACCTGGTCACATATAATGCGTGACTGTCCTCTCTATGAAGATCTACGAAGTCAAATGATTACACGAGTCAACTTCCTCCCAAAGGACCAGGAACATAATCTCTTGGTTGGAAACGAAGAATATAAAGTCTTCGCGAACTTTTCCCGAGTTGTTCAAGAGGAGAAGATCCTTTCCTGAAGACCATCAACATCTTCCCACCAAATGCTGTGATAAGGAACCCTTACTTAAATCCTACTAGAAGGATACAAGCTTAGAAGACCTGCTGTGCGTCCTGCAGGACCCATACGGGCTTGTTCGGTCACTAGTTTGCTTGCCAAACGGCGGTCAGGACCAGACAAGCTAGCTTGATCCACGCTGCTTCCCTACTCTTATACCTAAATCGCCTGATGGAGTCCTCTCCATCTTCCTTGGGAATGCCTTCCTCTACATCCCTAATACCTCTTACTTTCCCTCCTTTTCGGACTGCTTTGCTCCCCACTCTCTCTCTCTCTCTCTCCAGAAAGCTCGGGCAACCCTAGGAGAGACAAGCCAGAGAATAATGAGTTGCCTGGCTACTCCGAATTAGAATCTTTAATTGCAGCTCTAATTACCACTTATGGCATTTGATATAAATAAATTTATCTACTGATATTCTTGTGCTCTGTTCAAGAATTCTTCGGTTTTTTGCTTCTATAAACTGCCTTTTTCTCTTTTATAAACCCGGAGGATATGGAATTATTGATTATTTCGAACTATTTATTGATTTATGATTCTCGTCGGCAACCTTCAGTTAACGAAACAAAATTTCAAGAAAACAAAAAGTTATTTCACCTATGAAAAGTGGTGCATTGGAAACAATGGTAGTGTTCAAAGGAAAAATAAAGGAAAAAACCTTACAGACTTGTTTATCCTTTAGAGCATTTTCCATCCAGAATTGAGGCTAACACAAACTGCAGCCAAGATATATGGAATTAGATACAGCACTAGTAGCAATCCATTACAACAGCTTCGGATATGTTTGATTTCTTCCCCCTTCTGATATATGTTACACCATAGAGAATTAAGTGCCTATATTTCATCCAAAACTTTCTCTACTCCTTAGGGCAACGATGAAGCTCTCGTAGAAATGAAGTTGTAGGAGAAAAAAAGGAGATATGCAGCTGCTTATTTGGCTTCCAAAATAAAATATTTTATCTGTTTGTTTCGGAGAAAAAGCTTGGCCGAAGTGAACACAATTTGCTCTTATGATGTATAATTTGCCTGGCTGCTCAGTTTTGAAAGGTGGTTCCATAAAATTCTTTAAATTTCAGGAGAGACAGATAGTTGCATTGATTGATGGAGGACAAAAATTACAGCAAAAGCCGTTAAATCGAAAACGGAGTTCATTAAATATATTTTGGTTTCCATAAAGTTCATTGTGGTTGGGAAACATTCTTAAGATGGATGCTTTGTTCCAATAGAACTGGAGAGTTTCCCTCTTTCCTTATTATCGAGACCTTTCTTTGACAGTTCTTTGGTTTTAAAAATTTTTTAATCGCGTTTTCATTTTGAAAATTTTAAATTCCATTTTTGTAGTAATTTGTGTTTCGAATGTCATATTTGATTTTATAATTTTATTTTCATGATATTTATTTCGAAATTTTGATTTAGATTTTCGAATTTAATATATTTCTTTTCTGACATCTCTGTTTCTTTCGGTTCTGATATTTAAATGTTTTTTTAATATTTTGGATTTTTCAATTTACTTTGATACTAATATTTCGATTTCAGAATTTCTTTGACAGTTTTTTTGTAATTTTTTAAATTTTGATTTCGATTTTTCATTTTAAAATTTTGAATTCCATTTTTGATTGTGATATTTTCGTAGTTATCTTTATGATTTAAGGTTTTACATTTCTGATATTTTGATATTTTTCAGTATTAGTATTAATAGTGGCATATGATACAAAAAAGCAAACTTATAAACATCAGCCAAAAAAAAAACCAGCTTTTTAATATTTTTGATATTTTTATTTGTAATATTTCGCTTTTGATCTTTAATTTTTGATTTTCATATTTCTTCTTCCTATTGTTTTGTGCGTTTACTTTTGTTATCGATGCTGATTAGAAATGAATGCATTAATCAATTATGTAACCACGTGTCCATTTATATATTATACATCGCGGTTATTTTTCTAGCAGTTCCCCTAATCTCATTTGCATATCAATTCTTCTCACGTATTGCGCAATTCAACGTCTTCATTTCCATTTAAAACTTCGAATCAAAGCGAAGGATTTTCTTAAACCACTTTGTGTATTTGGATGGTCTTTGTATAAGCTGTGAGTGAAGAAAATGGCTACTTTTCATTGCGCATGACAGTAACCTAAATTCGATTTCACTTCAAACAACGAAAGTTAATATTTTATGCTATATTTGGAAGTTTTGTTGGAGACATTTCCTTCCACCAGGGGGCTTATTGTCGCTCATATCCACATCAGTCTCGCCTTTGCAGTTTTATTGGAGCCACTGTTGGAACCGAAAATGAAATTTGGTCGATTTGAGTAATAGTTTGAGAGTAACAGTGTACGATTAAGCAGTCAAGTGCAACAGAAAACAAATATAGAAAAAGCTAGACGGAAAGAATGAAAAATATAGAGCTAGAGAGAGAGAGAAAAAGAGAGAGAGAGAGAAAGAAAGCGAGA